>NW_027649778.1:5785091-6435091 GCF_965287045.1 Carcharhinus amblyrhynchos
TTTTGCCCCGGTTTTAGGTTACCTGTCCTAATACCTCCCTGGGGAGCTCACTCAACACCGAATTGTACAGCATTTTTATTGAAGTTTTATTTCTCGTGTCCCAAGTAGGCTAACATTAACATTGCAATGAAGTTACTGAGAAAATTCCCCTAGTTGCCACAGTCCGGCGCCTGTTCGGGTACACTGAGGGAGAAGTTAGCACGGTCAATGCACCCTAACCAGCGTGTCTTTCAGACTGTGGGAGGAAACCGGAGCACCCTGGGGAGAACGTGCAGACCCAAGGCTGGGAATCGAACCTGGGTCCCTGGCACTGTGAGGCAGCAGTGCTAACCTCTGTGTTCCAAGTCTTGCCCCTGAGGTTTCATTCACCTGGCGGAGGTGGGGGGGTGGGCGCAGTGGGGGGGCGGTGCTGCTGATTAGACGCAGGGGCTATTTGGTAAACTCACCATCCGTGGCTGTCGGGCGCGTTGATGTTGACTCCAAAGTTGACAAGGAATTCGACGATGTTGTAATGGCCGCCACACACAGCGTTGTGGAGTGCGGTGATGCCCTCGTCGTTCGACTGGCTTGGGTCGTTCATCTGGAAGGAGACAGAGGGAGGACGTTAGGGACAGCTCGTCATGGAGGTGGGGGGGCGGGTGGTGCTGGTGGAATTGAGACTTCAACCCACCCTTCAAGCAAGAGCACCAACCAATCTCCTCCCTCGCTACAGAAAACCTCGCCCATTTCCTGACACTTCCAACAGGGGGCAGTAGTTCCTGCTCCTGTGGGGTGCCCTCTTGTGGCAGGAGGGTGTCATTACACATCCCCATCCACACAGAACGGTAACAGCGCAGGAGGCCATTCAGCCCGTCATTAATCGGCGCAGGCTCTCTGTAGGAGCATCTCAGCCGTTCCCACATTTCCCTGTCCCTCTTGCACTTGTAGCCCATCTCTAATTGCCCCTTGTACTGAGTTCTCGCTTGGCCATTTCAGAGGGGCAATTAAGATTCAACCACATTGCTGTGGCTCCGGAGTCATATGTAGGCCAGACCGGGTAAGGGCGGCAGATTTCCTTCCCTAAAGGGACATGAGTGAACCAGTTGGGCATCTGTTCCTTGCCTTTCTGGCAAACAGGAACATGTTCCCTCAACTCCAGCCAGGTCTCGTCCCAATCTCGAACATCTCCATCAAATCTCTTCTCATTCGCTGTTCAAAGGAGAACATCCCCGAGTGTCTCCGATTTGTTCACCATCTGAAGACCCTCATCCCAGAGACACACCCTCCCCATGGAGACACGCCTCCCCCCCCCCCCCCCCCCCCCCGCAAACACTTGTCCGTCTACCCCAACCTCTCCAGAGACACTCCACCTCCTGGAATCATTCTGATAATTCTTCTCTGCACTCTCTCTCTCCAATAACACCTTTTTTACCCTTCCTCAAGGGTAGCCCATGGAGTGCTGGAGGTGGGACGGGGGTGGGGGTGCCCTGCTATCTGCATGAAGTCTCATGACTGAGGTTAGCATTGCTGCCTCACAGCACCAGGGACCTGGGTTCCATTCCCAGCTCGGGTCACTGTCTGTGTAGAGTTCACACATTCCCCGCCCCCCCCCCCCCCCCGTCTGCGTGGGTTTCGTCCCACAGTCCAAAGATGTGCGGGTTAGGTGGATTGGCCATGCTAAATTGACTCTTAGTGTCAGGGGGACTAACGGGGTAAATATGTGGGGTTACAGGATTAGGGCCTGGGTGGGATTGTGGTCAGTGCAGACCCAATGGGCCGAATGGCCTCCTTGTGCACCGTCAGTATTCTACGATTTTCCGCCCAGAGGGTGGTGGGAATCTGGAACTCTCAGCCTGAAAGGGTGGGAGAGGCAGAAATCCTCACATGAACAGGGCAACCGACCAAAAGCTGGGAAAGTGGGATTGGGCTGGATAGTTACTTGCCACGATGTGGAGATGCCGGTGTTGGACTGGGGTAAACACAGTAAGAAGTCTCACAACACCAGGTTAAAGTCCAACAGGTTTATTTGGTAGCAAATGCCACTAGCTTTCGGGGCTCTGCCCCTTCGTCAGGTGAGTGGGGACAGAGCCCCAAAAGCTAGTGGCATTTGCTACCAAATAAACCTGTTGGACTTTAACCTGGTGTTATGAGACTTCTTACTGTGGCTATTTGCCAACCAGCATAGATTCAGTGGGCCAAATGGCCTCCCTCTATGCTGTAGACCTTCTGCGTTTCTGGTTAAATTTCTGTTGAAGTGTTTGTAAACTGACTTTATAGCTCAACAGTGACCCTGCCAGGCACTCCAGTGAACTGCAGGGATGGGGCTGGGGGTGGGGGGGGAGCAATTCTTCCATTGCTGCAGTTATCCAGAGTAAGAAGTCTCACAACACCAGGTTAAAGTCCAGCAGGTTTATTTGGTAGCACAAGCCGCAAGCTTTCGGAGCGCTGCCCCTTCATCAGGTGAGTGGGAGTTCTGTTCACAAACATGGCATATAAAGACACAAACTCAATTTACAAAACAATGGTTGGAATGCGAGTCTTTACAGGTAATCAAGTCTTAAAGGTACTGACAATGTGAGTGGAGAGAGCGTTAAGCACAGGTTAACGAGATGTGTACTATCTCCAGCCAGGACAGTTAATGAGATTTTGCAAGCCCAGGCAAGTCGTGGGGGGTTACAGATAGTGTGACATGACCCAAGTTCCCAGTTGAGGCCATCCTCATGTGTGCAAAATTTGACTATCAGTTTCTGCTCAGCATTCTACGTTGTTGTCTCTTTGGTGGCACAGTGGTTAGCACACTGCTTCACAGCTCCAGGGACCTGGGTTTGATTCCCGGCTTGGGTCAGTGGCTGTGTGGAGTTTACACATTCTCCTCGTGTCTGCGTGGGTTTCCTCCGGGTGCTCCGGTTTCCTCCCACACTCCAAAGACATGCTGGTTAGGTTGATTGGCTGTGCTAAAATTGACCCTTAGTGTCCTGCATATGTTAGCCGGATTAATGGGTAAATATGTAGGGATATGGGGTTAGGGCCTGGGTGGGATTATGATCAATGCAGACTCGATGGGCCAAATGGCCTCTTTCTCCACTGTAGGTATTCTATGATTTAACCTGTGCTTAACCCTCTCTCCACTCACACTGTTTGTACCTTTAAGACTTGATTACCTGTAAAGACTCGCATTCCAACCATTATTTTGTAAATTGAGTTTGTGTCTTTATATGTGCCCTGTTCGTGAACAGAACTCCCACTCACCTGATGAAGGGGCAGTGCTCCAAAAGCTTGTGGCTTGTGCTACCAACTTTGGACTTTAACCTGGTGTTGTGAGACTTCTTACTGTGCCCACCCCAGTCCAACGCCAGCATCTCCACATCATGGTTATCCAGAGAGCCAGGAGGGGTCAGTGTTGGCCCATCAGACTTGGAGTCCCAGAACATTTTATACAGCCAATCGCACTGCTTTCCTGCTCTGAGAAATTCTCCCGAGGGCGAAGGGGAAGAGTGAGGAGGTGGGGACAAAGCCCAAGATGGTAGAACAATGGCTGCGACCTACCTCGTACACCACTTGCTTTACAATGTCCAGCTGCCCCAGCAGTGCAGCATCCAGTAAAACCACCAGCGGGTCCAGCCGCGCCCTTATTTTCTTGCTTGATCCAGACCAGTCAGCATGCTTTAGGATCGAACGCTTCACCTGGAAAGATCCAGACAGGAAAAGCACATCAGCACAGCTCCTCTTCCTCGGGGAGGCATCGACATGTAGCTAGCACACACAGGGTTAAATGCCAAATGAACACGTGTTCTAAATAACACGCCTGACCATCCCACAGGGTCCATCCAATAATAGTCTCAAAAAGAGACATGGTTCAAATGATCAGTGTCAAAGACCAGACCATGTGACTCAATTGCATTACACATCAGATATCCTGTCCCCATCAAACACTCCCAGGGCAGGTACTGCGCGGGGTTAGATACAGAATGTAGCTGTACCTGTCCTGGAAATGTTGTGCAGTTCCAACTTGAGGCAGGCAGAGTCCATTCAGCCTATCAAACCATTCTAGAGTGTGCTGATCTTGTGCTGAATTAAGGGTGGGCTGGGTTCGTGCAAATCCACTTCATTCAAAAAGAGGGGTGGGGAATGGGATGTCAAGGCACTTGGAGCCTGCCGGAGGGCGCGACAGCAGCTGAACTTACCGTTGTTGTGGGTGACGTGTTTGGAGACTCCAGGACCAGTGTAGGGGGAGTGACAGGGGTGTCAGGGTCCGCAGTGGGTGAGGTCTGAGGCGAGGGGGTGGGGGCAGGCGAGGTGGTGCTCTCGTTCTGCTCCTGCTGCTTCTTCTGGTGACTGCGGCTGAAGAGTTTGGTCAGCTGCTGGTACTTGCTGGCCCGTTTGTGCGTGGGGCCCCCATGCGCCACCGGCACATCAATGGACGACCGCTTCTTCAGGGCCCGAGGGATGGCCGCCCGGATCTCCAGCAGCTCCTCCATGTCCCGGATGGATTCGGTGTCGGGCAGGGAGACCGGCTGGAGCCGGGTGGGGCTGAGGGGACGGGGTACGCTCTCGGGGTCCGTCTCCCCACCCGGCTGGAGGATGCTGACGATTTCTGACTCCACCTCGCCCAGGGGGAGGGTCGGCTGCCTGCTGTCCAGGGGGAGGGCTGGAAAATCTGGCCCCTTCCTGCCCACTGCCAATAAAACAGGAGGGAGAGAAAATGGTGCAAGCACTTTAATCACAAATTGTCAAATTAACCCAGTCACAACCCCCTACCACCCTGTGACCACCCCTCCCCCTGGGTTAACCAGTGATCCCCCCTGTGACCACACTCCCAAGACAACTCCCCCCAGGTTAACCGGTGACCCCCCCAATCCCCACCCCCCGTGACCACCCCCTCCCCAAGTTAACCAGTGATCCTCCCCTGTGACCACACCCCCAAGACCACCCATCCCGTGACCACGCCCTCCCCCTCCATTAACCAGTGATCTCCCCTGTGACCACATCCCTCCCCCACCCCCGGGTTAACCGATGACCCCCTCCCCCATGACCACCCCCTCGCCCTCCCCCTGGGTTAATTGGTGACCCCCCTGTGACCACCACACTCCCCCCCCCGGTTAACTGGTGACCCCTCCTGTGACACCCCCCGTGACCACACCCCTCCCCAGGACAAGCCACTCCATCTCACTGGTCACACAACACCTCCATTTTAAAACTCTCACCCTTATTGTCAAGACACTCCCCCTCTCTAAAGCCCACCCACCCCACAGACCTGGGCACGTAATCCAGGCCGATTTAGCAGTGCGGTACTGAGGGAGTGCAGCACTGCCAGAACTGTTGTGGTTCAGGATGGGAGACATTGGCAGGACCTTAGCATTCAGATAACCCGTCCCTAGTTACCCTTGAACTGAGTGTCTCACACAGCCACCAACCCTAACACAGAGGGCAGCTGAGGATCAACCACATCGCCGTGGCTTTGGAGTCACATGTAGGCCAGACTGGGTAAGGATGGCAGATTTCCCTCCCTGAAGGGAACCAGATGGGTTTTTCCAATAATTGACAATGGGTCATCAGTAGATTCTTAATTCCATACATTTTTTGTTAAATTCAAACTCCGCCATCTGCCGTGGTGGGATCACACCCGGGTCCCCAGAACATTTAGCTGAGTTTCTGGGTTAATAGTCCCACTAGGCCAACGCCTACCCTTGATTGTAGGGTGTTCACCTACAATCCTGGCCAACATTCCACCCCTGACTCACACAACCAAGTCTGGATTAAGCGGTGATTTAGTTCATTATTCTCCGTGACATCACCCTGTGAACAAAGGGCTGCTTGTTTCCCACACTCACGACACTTCAAAAGCAGAGAGTCACTCACAGGTCACGTACGGGTCGCCCTCAGGCCTCGGAGTCAGAGACTACTGAGTTCAAGTTCAACTTCAGTGACCTCTTAAAATCTAGGCCCAGTGCAGCACCGAGAGAACGCTGCACTGTCAGAGACGGCATTATTTCAAAGAATAGTGGGACTTGAGGGTGGGCGCAGGGGTAGAGACAGGGGGTTCTTCCCAGCGTCCTGCCCAATGTCTATCCCTTAACCTGCATCATTAAAATTATCTGCTTGTTCTCACATTACTGCTTGCGGGATCTTGCTGAGCACAGATTGGCTGCCACATTTCAGAGAGGGCGGCACACACACACATATACAGGGACACACACACAGACAGTGGGGAACGCTCATACACACACATGCGCACAGTGGGAGGGGGCGCAACACACATGGTGGGGTGGTGCACACGTGTACAGACAGCGAGAGTACACAAACATGCACACATACACACACACACGTGGGGGCAGAGACGGGGGCAAAAACACACACACACACACAGACAAAGTCGGGGGGAGTGTCTCACACACACACACACAGACAAAGTCAGGGGGGAGTGTCACACACAAAGACACACAAGTCAGGGGGGAGTGTCACACACAAAGACACACAAGTCAGGGGGGAGTGTCACACACAAAGACACACAAGTCAGGGGGGAGTGTCACACACAAAGACACACAAGTCAGGGGGGAGTGTCACACACAAAGACACACAAGTCAGGAGGGAGTGTCACACACAAAGACACACAAGTCAGGAGGGAGTGTCACACACAAAGACACACAAGTCAGGAGGGAGTGTCACACACAAAGACACACAAGTCAGGAGGGAGTGTCACACACAAAGACACACAAGTCAGGAGGGAGTGTCACACACAAAGACACACAAGTCAGGAGGGAGTGTCACACACAAAGACACACAAGTCAGGAGGGAGTGTCACACACAAAGACACACAAGTCAGGAGGGAGTGTCACACACAAAGACACACAAGTCAGGAGGGAGTGTCACACACAAAGACACACAAGTCAGGAGGGAGTGTCACACACAAAGACACACAAGTCAGGAGGGAGTGTCACACACAAAGACACACAAGTCAGGAGGGAGTGTCACACACAAAGACACACAAGTCAGGAGGGAGTGTCACACACAAAGACACACAAGTCAGGAGGGAGTGTCACACACAAAGACACACAAGTCAGGAGGGAGTGTCACACACAAAGACACACAAGTCAGGAGGGAGTGTCACACACAAAGACACACAAGTCAGGAGGGAGTGTCACACACAAAGACACACAAGTCAGGAGGGAGTGTCACACACAAAGACACACAAGTCAGGAGGGAGTGTCACACACAAAGACACACAAGTCAGGAGGGAGTGTCACACACAAAGACACACAAGTCAGGAGGGAGTGTCACACACAAAGACACACAAGTCAGGAGGGAGTGTCACACACAAAGACACACAAGTCAGGAGGGAGTGTCACACACAAAGACACACAAGTCAGGAGGGAGTGTCACACACAAAGACACACAAGTCAGGAGGGAGTGTCACACACAAAGACACACAAGTCAGGAGGGAGTGTCACACACAAAGACACACAAGTCAGGAGGGAGTGTCACACACAAAGACACACAAGTCAGGAGGGAGTGTCACACACAAAGACACACAAGTCAGGAGGGAGTGTCACACACAAAGACACACAAGTCAGGAGGGAGTGTCACACACAAAGACACACAAGTCAGGAGGGAGTGTCACACACAAAGACACACAAGTCAGGAGGGAGTGTCACACACAAAGACACACAAGTCAGGAGGGAGTGTCACACACAAAGACACACAAGTCAGGAGGGAGTGTCACACACAAAGACACACAAGTCAGGAGGGAGTGTCACACACAAAGACACACAAGTCAGGAGGGAGTGTCACACACAAAGACACACAAGTCAGGAGGGAGTGTCACACACAAAGACACACAAGTCAGGAGGGAGTGTCACACACAAAGACACACAAGTCAGGAGGGAGTGTCACACACAAAGACACACAAGTCAGGAGGGAGTGTCACACACAAAGACACACAAGTCAGGAGGGAGTGTCACACACAAAGACACACAAGTCAGGAGGGAGTGTCACACACAAAGACACACAAGTCAGGAGGGAGTGTCACAAAGACACACAAGTCAGGAGGGAGTGTCACAAAGACACACAAGTCAGGAGGGAGTGTCACAAAGACACACAAGTCAGGAGGGAGTGTCATAAAGACACACAAGTCAGGAGGGAGTGTCATAAAGACACACAAGTCAGGAGGGAGTGTCATAAAGACACACAAGTCAGGAGAGAGTGTCATAAAGACACACACAAAAGGGGGGAGCGTCACACAACAGACAGAAGGCGTACGCACGCACGCGCGCGCACGCACACACACACACACACACACACACACACACACAGAGGGACGCACACCCACACAGACAGAGCCTCACCTTCCTGCGTGTGTTGGTATTGTGGGTATCTCTTCATGCTGGGGATGGCGGGTTGTGCTGGAGGGAACCTTCCTCGGCCGCTCACGATGGTGGGTCTGATCAGCACAGAGAGGGGTGGCAGTACGTTCCGGCGTTCTTTGATGGGGGAGGCCCGCGGGCTGCCGGGAGGGATGCTGGTGCGGGCCAGTATTGGAGAGGGCAGAATGGGCGAGGGGGAATGTGGGGAGCTGAGGAGCGGTGGTCTCTTCTGCTGCAGGTGGGTGACCTCGGACCTCCAGCTCGGTGGGACAGCGCCCTTGGGGAGGGTCCCGTAGATTTGAATCGCGTTGTATGCCTTGCTTCGTCCCGCTGCGGCCTTGAGAGAGAGAGAGAGAGAGAGAGAGATAGCAAACACAATTAATTCCCTTCCCCCTCACCTCTCACAGCCTCTCCTGCCTCAGCAACAGAATCCTCCTGAGCTCGTCCCTTACATGCTGTGTGTTCCCAATGCAGCTTACCTGGTCATTACCATCTGAGTGTCTGTGGGATCTAGCTGTGCAAACATTAGCTGCTAAATTTCCTACACTACAAAACTTAGAAAGCAGTAGTTCAGTGTTTGGGGCGTACTGAGGGTAGCCACAGTGGGTTAGCAGTGCTGCCTCACAGCGCCAGGGAGCCGGGTTTGATTCCCAGCTTGGGTCACAGTGTCTGTGTGGAGTCTGCACGTTCTCCCTGCGTCTGCATGGGTTTCCTCTGGAAACTCCAGTTTCCTCCCACACCCCGAAAGATGATGTGCAGGTTACGTGGATTGGCCATGCTAAATTGCCCCTTAGTGTCGGGGGACTGGCTAGGGTAAATGCTTGAGATTACGGGGATAGGGTCTGGGTAGGGTTGTGGTCGGCACAGACTCGATGGGCCAAATGGCCTCCTTCTGTACTGTAGGATTCCATCAAGGGGTACGGAGAGAAAGTGGGGGTGGGCTATTGAAAGTGCATGATCAGCCATCATCATATTGAATAGTGGTGCAGACTCGAAGGGCTGAATGGCCTACTCCTACGCCTATCTTCTATGCCTCTAAACTGTGGGGAGAGGAGAATAAGTCGAACAAGTTGGGTAAGTCTTCAATAGAGCCACAGGCAGGATGCCAGAATGGCCTCCAGCACTGATTACTCCTCTGAATTGGGTAGTGCAGTTTAGCGTCCGCATTAAAAACCTCAGCACTGCCAATCCCACAAATGTTGGCGAGAAGGCATTACCAGCAGAGGTGTGGATTGAACACAGGAGGAGCCATCGCTTTGGTGGAAAGGTGGAGTTGCTGAGATAATAATTGCATCTTATGTATCTATCGCACCCCAGTCAGACATAAAGATGGCCGGTTCCCACGCACAATTCACAGATCACTCAACTCCATGACGTCTGGTGCCTTTCTGTGGCCAGCGGCCGCCTTTCGATCCTGAGTGCAGCTTACCTTGCTTGGCACGAGATCGAGGTCGGTTTGTCTCCAGCTGCCTCCCTGCCTGGCCGGGTTCCAGTTCTGTTCATGCTCTGCAATGGAACACAGATGCAAATACAATTAGACTTGGCCCTCTGGGGGGGGGGGGGGGGGGGCGGTGGGAGGAGGGAGGATGGAGTGGGTGATCGGAGACCTTCACTTGCGGGAACCCTGGCTATGAGCATCTCGTAGAGGGAGCGGACCTGAGAACCTCATGCGCTGACTGACTTCTGCTCAAAGGAGTTTTTGCTCAATGAACACTTAGGGGTGGGTGGGGAATTTTCCCGCCATGCTCACCTCCCCCCGCTCCCCCCCCCACCACCACCCAAAACAAGACTGGAAAATCCCACCCCTAGGTCAAGGACTTTGGCATGGTTCTTGCACCTGGTCCCTGGTGCTGTGAGGCAGCCGTGCTAACTACTGTGGCACATTATTCAAAAAAGAGAAAGTTACAGGGTTCTAGGAAAAGACTAGAAGGGTGTGAGAGGAATAAAGATAATTCTTCCAATGAGCCAGCATCAATGATCTCCTTGGTCGGCGCAACATCGAGGGCCGAAGGGCCTGTACTGCGCTGTAATTTTCTATGTTCTGTGCTGTATCACTCTACGAGGTTATGCTTTCATACCCCACAGTAAGAAGTCTTACAACACCAGGTTAAAGTCCAACAGGTTTATTTGGGAGCACGAGCTTTCAGAGCGCTGCTCCTTCACTGATCTGATGAAGGAGTGACAACCCGAAAGCTTGTGCTACCAAATAAACCTGTTGGACTTTAACCTGGTGTGAGATTACTTACTGTACCCAGTCCAATGCTGGCATCTCCACATCATTTCATGTTGAGGGTGATTAACAAATTGCTTCCCAGCCTCAGGACTTACTGTTTTCGTAGCTGGGGGTTTGTGAAGGTTTCTTCTCGTACGCAACATCCAGATCTGCCTCGGCCCAAACACTTGGCATCTTCTTTCTCTTCAGTGAGTCGCCTGTGAGAAATGAATAAGTTTATCAAACTCCACAAATCATTTAGCCAAATTTTAGTGCCATCGACTGCTCAGAATTGGGACGGGTCGCAGTGGAGTTAAACCGAAAGCAATTCTCACCTGGAACAAGCAGTGATGCGATATATTACACAGATCGTAACCCTCACCCTGAGCAAGTAACTCGGGCAACTACAAGCTGAAATATATCCGGTGCAGTGTCTCAGGGGCTGTGGTTAAACAATAACTAGGCAAATGCTAATAAATACTTGCTGAATGACCAGTGGCTCTGAACTCTTATAGTGAGTAATCTTAGCTCAGTTTAAATAGTGACTGTACAGTTACACACTAATCCTACACAACCATGCAGTCATCCAGTAACCCTTACTCTGAATAATGTGACTCTGTATAGTTATACAGTAACCCCAGTAACCTTTACTCTGAATAATCTGACTTTGTACAGTTACACAGTAACCCCTACATCACACAGTAACCCCTGTAACTCAGTAACCCTTACTCTGAATAATCTGACTCTACATTTACACAATAACCCCTACGTCACAGTAAGCCCAGTAACTCAGTAACCCTTACTCTGAATAATCTGACTCTGTACATTTACACAGTAACCCCTACGTCACAGTAAGCCCAGTAACCCTTACTCTGAATAATGTGATTCTGTACAGTTACACAGTAACCTCTACATCACACAATAACCCCAGTAACTCAGTAATTTTCACTCTGAATAATGTGTCTATGTACATTTATACAGTAACCCCTACATCACACAGTAACCCTTACGCTGAATAATGTGACTCTGTACATTTACAACGAAACCCCAACATTGAACAGTAAATCAGTAACATAGCAACCCTTAGTCTGAATAATGTGACTCTTACAGGCCCTTCGGCCCAACCTGTCCATGCCACCCTTTCTTCTTTAAAGTCCTGAAGCTAATCCCAATTGCCCACATTTGGCCCATATCCCTCTATACCCATCGTACCCATGTAAGTATCAAAATGCTTTTTAAAAGACAAAATTGTACCCGCCTCTACTACTACTTCTGGCAGCTTGTTCCAAACTCTCACCACCCTCTATGTGAAAAAATTGCCCCTCGAGACACTTTTGCTTCTCTCCCTTAAGTCTCTTACCTTAAACCTATGCTCTCTAGTTTTAGACTCTCCTTTGGGAAAAGATATTGACTATCTAGCTGATCTGTGACCCTCACTATTTTATACACCTCTATAAGATCACCCCTCAGCCTCCTACACTCCAGAGAAAAAAGTCCCAGTCCATCCAGCCTCTCCTTAGAGCTCAATCCATTTATTCCCGGTAGCATCCTAGTAAATCTTTTCTGCACTCTTTCTAGTTTAATAGTAGTATTTCTATAATCAAGTGACCAGAATTGCATACAGTATTCCGAGCGTGGCCTTACTAATGTCTCGTACAGCTTCTACAAGACGTCCCAACTCCTGTATTCAATGTTCTGACCGATGAAACCAAGCATGCCGAGTGCCTTCTTCACCACTCTGTCCACCTACGACTCCACTTTCAAGGAGCTATGAACATGTACCCCATGATTTCTTTGTTCTGCAACTTTCCCCAACACCCTACCATTGACTGAGTAAGTCCTGCCCTGATTCAATCTATCAAAATGCATTTGTCTAAATTAAACTCCATCTGCCATTCATCAGCCCATTGGCCCAATTGATCAAGATCCCAATGCAATTGGAGATAACTTTCTTCACTGTCCACTATTCCACCAATCTTAGTGTCACCTGCAAACTTACTAACCATGCCTCCTATATTCTCGTCCAAATCATTAATATAAATGACAAATAACAGTGGGCCCAGCACTGATCCCTGAGGCACGCCACTGGTCATAAGTCTCCAGTTTGAAAACAACTCTCTACAACCACCCTCTGGCTTCTGTCAAGAAGCCAATTTTGTATCCATTTAGATACCTCACCCTGGATCCCGTGAGATTTAACCTTATGCAACAACCTGCCTTGTCAAAGGCCTTGTTAAAGTCCATGTAGACAACATCAACTGCACTGCCCTCATCTACTTCTTGGTTACCCCTTCAAAAAACTCAAATTTGTGGGGCATGATTTTCCACTCACAAAGCCATGCTGACTGTCCCTAATCAGTCCTTGTGTCTCTATTTGTCTGTAGATCCTGTTTCTCAAAATACTTTCAAACAATTTACCCACACAGATGTGAGGCTCACTGACCTGTAGCTCTCAGGCTTTTCCCTGCAGCCTTTTTCAAACAAAGGCACACATTTGCCACTCTCCAATCTTCAGACACCTCACCCGCGACTATCGGTGATTCAAATATCTCGGCCAGGGGGACTCACAATTTCCTCCCTCACCTCTCACAACGTTCTGGGATACACTTGATCAGGTCCCAGGGATTTATCTACTTTGATGCGCTTTAAGACTTCCAGCACCTCCTTCTCTGTAATATGTACACTCAAGACATTACTATTTATTTCCCCAAGTTCCCTAACATCCATGCTTTTCTCAACAGTAAATATTGATGAGAAATATTAATTTAGGATCTCACCCATCTCTTGCCGATGTCACTCAGTAAATCAGTAACACGGTAACTCTTACTCAGAATAATGTGACTGTACAGCTACATAGTAACCCCAGTAACTCAGTAACCCTTACTCTGAATAATGTAACTCTGTGCAGTTACACAGTAACCCCTATGCAACACACTAACCCCTAGTCACACAGTAACCCTCCACAATTACAGTTACACAGACTCCCCTTATCTGACTAATTAGTGACTTTATTCAGATTAAAATCAACTAATTCAACTCTGACTGTGGACAGGACTTTTCCAGATAGTCATAAATTGCAGCCAGTGCTGAGGTGGGGAATGAGCAGAAAGAGAAGCAGGCTGATATTTTATACCCTTCAGGCTCCTCTATATAGGCAAGATAACACATCAAAATTCTTCACCTGCATTGATGGTCAACGCTCCAGGGTCAAGCGTGAAACCAGTCCTTCCTCTTCCTCCCAGCGGGCCATCCTCGGTGTCAGAAGGCAGTTTGTGAGGTTCGGGAATGTGTGAGGGAGCAGTGAACAGTGGCTGAATGCTTTCACTCGGGCTGACCCTGGAAAACGGATCTATTGTGTAGTAGGGTCCGGGATATGGTGACAGGCTCGGACTGAATGCTCCAGGCTGGTGACAGCGTCTATGCTCCAGAGTGTCACTGGGCGAAGGCTGGGGCTCGTGGACAGAGTACACAAGGGGGCAAATGGAGGAGTCGGGTTTCTCCAGTGGGGTCATAGGGCTAAACCCTGGTCGGGGAGAAGGAGCTCGGTCAGGCTGAGGGCGTGGTTCTTGCTGGGGATAAAGCATTGGGGAATCAGGGAGCATGGGGCGAGGGGAGGGGGCTCGATCGAACTGCGGACGGTTTTCTTGCTGGGAATAAAACATGGGGCGAGGGGAGGGGGCTCGATCGAACTGCGGACGGGTTTCTTGCTGGGAATAAAACATGGGGCGAGGGGAGGGGGCTCGATCGAGCTGTGGACGGGTTTCTTGCTGGGAATAAAACATGGGGTGAGGGGAAGGGGCTCGGTTGAGCTGCGGATGTGGCTCTTGCTGGGAATAAAGCATTGGGGAACCGGGGAACATAGGGCGAGGGGAGGGGGCTCGATCAAGCTGCGGACGGAGTTCTTGCTGGGAACTGAGCTTTGGACGGACGAGTGGATCAAGTCCGTAGGGAGAGGGAGGTTGATAGGATGGCGGCAGTGATGTGTAGGCTTGTGAAAGTTTTGGGGACTGGCTTCGATTCGCACTAACTGGCAATGGCTCGCTGAATTCACTCTCTGACTCTGACTTGCTCAAGCTGTATGTGTTGGATGCTGTCGGAGTGCTCACTGGGCAATCTTTACGATAGGCCTGAAACTTAAAAGGGAAATGGCAGAATTTCAATCATTGACCTGAAACATCAGTTCTTTCCCTCACAGATGCTGCCCATCCTGCAGAGTGTTTGCCAGTCTTTTCAGATTGTACTTCCAGTATCTACAAATACTTCCCTTCGGTTATACAGACCTCAGCAGCCCGGCAACAGACAGCACAGAGTCTAGTCAGCACAGACTCATCCTTTGAGTCAATTTAAGTTTATTTATTACCATCGTAAGTAGGCTGACTTTTTTTTTCATTATTATTTATTAGTCACAAATAGGCTCACATCCCCGAGTCTTCACACTCCGGCGTCTGTTCAGGTTACACCGAGGGAGAATTTAGCACCTAACCAGCACGTCTTTCGGACTGTGGGAGGAAACCGGATCACCCAGAAGAAATCCACGCAGGCAAGGGGGAGAACATGCAGACTCCGTGCAGACAGTGACCCAAGCTGGAAATCGAACCTGGGTCCCTGGCGCTGTGAGACAGCAGCGCTCACCCACCGTGCCAAGATGCACATTAACACTGAAATGAAGTTACTGTGAAAATCCCCCTAGTCGCCACACTCCGGTGCCTGTTCGGGTACACTGAGGGAGAATTTAGCACTCTTGCTGCACCCTAACCAGCAGAGTCAGAGGTCTGTGGGTTGAGGTCCCACTCCCAAAATTCCGGGCTGACAATCCAACGCGATACTGAAGGAATGCCGCACTGTTGGAGCCGCCGACTTCCGAATGAGTGTTAAACCTCACGGCTGGAAGTAAAAGATCCACTGGCACTATTTCGAAGGGGAGAGCTCCCCATTGCTCCTCGGATGCCCTGGCCAATACTTATCCCTCAATCAACATCATGAAAGCAGTCAGTCCAGTCATTATTACACTGCTGCTTGTGGGGCGGTTAGCTGCCACATTCCAAAGGAACACTGGCTGCAAAGATCCTTAGGAAGTCCTTGTTAAAAGGTGCAATATAGACACCAGCTCTTAGAATAGAGAATCCCTACAGTTCAGCAGGAGGCCATTCAGCACATCAGATCTGCAATGACCACAATCCCACCAAAGCCCTATTCCCGAAACTCCACCCATTTACTCTGCTAATCCCCCTGGCACTAAGGGTCAATTTATCACGGCCAATCCACCTCTTTGGACTGTGGGAGGAAACCGGGGGAAACACACACAAACATGGGAAGAACGTGCAGACTCCGCACAGGCAGTGACCCAAGCCGGGAATCGAACCCAAGTCCCTGACGCTGTGAGGCAGCAGTGCTAACCCATTGTGCCACCGTGCTGCCCTTTGTTTCACAATATTTCACATCCATAGTCACAATGTTGCAACGAGATTATCCACACTGGTAGCAATAATAGGAAGGCAGATTATTATTTGACTGGGTGTAAATTGAGAGAAGAGGATACTCAGCGAGACCTTGGTGTCCTTGTGCATCAGTCGCTGAGAGTAGAGGCTACCTCGTTAAATGTGTTTAAGTCACAGATAGATAGATTTTTAACCAATAAGGGAATTAAGGGTTATGGAGAGCAGGTGGGTTAAGTGGAACTGAACCACTATCAGATCAGCCATGATCTTACTGAATGGCAGGGCAGGCTTGAGGGGCTAGTTGGCCTACTCCTGCTCCTATTTCTTATGTTCTTATGAGAGTAAGCACGCAGGTACAACAGGCAGGAA
This sequence comes from Carcharhinus amblyrhynchos, assembly GCF_965287045.1. Taxonomy (NCBI): domain Eukaryota; kingdom Metazoa; phylum Chordata; class Chondrichthyes; order Carcharhiniformes; family Carcharhinidae; genus Carcharhinus; species Carcharhinus amblyrhynchos. Next base: position 5,801,450 of record NW_027649778.1, read on the forward strand.
AGGCGGCAAATGGCATGTTAGCCTTCGTAGTGAGAGGATTTGAGTATTAGGGATAGGGATGTTTTGCTGCAATTGTATAGGGTGTTGGTGAGGCCACACCTGGAGTGCAGTTTTGGTGTCCTTATCTGAGGAAGGATGACCTTGCTTTGGAAGGAGTACAGCAAAAGTTTACCAGGCTGATTCCTGGGATGGCAGGTCTGTCATATGAGGAGAGACTAAGTTGGTTAGGATTATATTCATTGGAGTTTAGAAGAGAGGGGATCCCATAGAAACTTATAAAACACTAACAGGGTTAGACAGGGTCGATTCAGAAAGAATGTTCCCGATGGTGGGGGAGTCCAGAACTAGGGGATCATAGTTTGAGGATAAGGGGTAAACCTTTTAGGACTGAGGTGAGGAGAAATTTCTTCACCCAGAGGGTAGTGAATGTGTGTGGAATTCACTCCCACAGAAAGCAGCTGAGGCCAAAAGAAGAAATTAGATTTCACTCTTGGGACTAAAGGGATGAAGGGATATGGGAGGTGAAGGGGAGAATCCAGATATTGAATTTGATGATCAGCCATGATCAAAATGGATGCCAGAGCAGGCTGGAAGGGCTGAATGGCCTCCTCCTGCTTCTATTTTTCATGTTTCCTCCCACACTGGTGTCCATCCCCTGCCCCCACACACCTCCCACCCACCATCCCCTACTTTCCCATCCTCCATACCTTGGCTTCTGGTGGTGCACTGTCAGTGGCCTCACAGCTGCTCTGTGTGGACCACATCGAGTCGAGCTCCCGTGACAATTTGTCCAGTTTGAACGTTGCCTCGTTGAGTTTCTTCTGCTCCGACTGAAACAACAGGCTGGCCTGGCATTCTTTATCGAGGAAAACAAAAACACAGAGGGGGGGGGGGGGGGTGGTGGTAGAGAGACATCAGTGAGTGAGGCATGAGAGATAACACTGAATCACAGAATCACTGCAGTGCAGGAGGCCATTCGGTCCATCGCACCTGCGCTGACAACACTCCCAACCAGCCCCTTTTCCCATAACCCTAAGTATTTACCCTGCTAATCTCACCTGACACTAAGGTGCAATTTAGCATGGCCAATCCATCTAACCTGCACATTTTCGGGCACTGAGGGACAATTTAGCATGGCCAATCTACCTAACCTGCTCACCTTTGGACGCTAAGGGACAATTTAGCATGGCCAATCCACCTAACCTGCACATCTTTGGACTGTGGGAGGAAAACGGAGCACCCGGCAAAAACCCACGTAGACATGGGGAAAACATGCAAACTACGCACAGGCAGTGACCCAAGCCGGGAATCGAACCCAGGTCCCTGGCGCCGTGAGGCAGCAGTGCTAACCGGTGGGTCACAGACTGACTTATATTTATACAGAACCTGTCACAATCTCTGGATTCCCCCACAGTGCAATGAAATGTTTTTATAAAATGTGGTTCCTCTTGTAATGCAAGGCATGCAGCAGCCAAACTCATGCACAACACAGCAGCACAGCGATCATGAGCGGATACTCTGATCTTACTGATGGTGACGGAGAAGTATTGGCATCGGAGGGGAACTGCCCTGCAGTTTTGTCTTAAAAGGAGCCTTGTGTTCGAGAACTTTACACCGTGAGGCCTCGCTCTCACAGGAGTTCATAGAATCCCCAGAAGGAGGTCATTCAGCCCATCAAGCCTGCACTGACCACATTCCCACCCAGGCCCCTATTCCCTGACCCCCACATATTTACCCTGCTGATCCCCTGACACTAAGGGGTAATCTAGCACGGCCAATCCACCTTACATCTTTGGAGTGTGGGAGGAAGCCGGAGCATCCGGAGCAAACCCATGCAGACACGGGGAGAACATGCAAACTCCACACAGATAGAGACCCCGAGGCTGGAAGAGCACCCGGGACCCTGGCGCTGTGAGGCAGCAGCGCTAACCACAGTGCCGTATCTATCAAACCCTCCACAGCGCAGTCGCTACAAAGCTCATGTTGAATTTGTGTTATGCTTGATGTGGCAGAATCATGATGTTTGTTTAGACACGTTTGTTTCCTTTCTGAATCTCTGCCCCTGCGAAGCTCTGTTTGTATGCTTAGGCTCTTCTTTAATTGGTGCACATATACCAGTTTTGTGGTTTAACTAGTTGCATTCTTTAACAGTGACTTGTGGAATATATCAGAGAATTACACTGGCCATTGAATATTGCCAGGAATATGGCCTGGGTGTCACAGTTAGCACTACAGATGTGCAGGTTAGATGGATTGGCCATGGCTAAATTGCCCCTTAGTGTCCAAAGATGTGCAGGTTAGGGGGGGTTGGCCATGCTAAAATTGCCCCTGTATATCCAAAGGTGTGCAGGTTAGGTGGATTGGCCCTGCTAAATTGCCCCTGTGTATCCAAAGATGTGCAGGTTAGGGGATTGGCCATGGCTAAATTGCCCCTGTGTATCCAAAGATGTGCAGGTTAGTTGGATCGGCCATGCTAAATTACCCCTTAATGTCTAAAGATGTATATTGGGTGGATTGGGCATGCTAAATTGCCCCTTAATCTCCAAAGATATTTAGGTTGGGGGATTAATGGGCTAAATACGTGAGGTTACAGGGATAGGTGGGATGTTCTCAGAGTCAGTGCAGACCTGGTGGGGCTGAATGGCCTCTATCTACACCGCAGGGATCCAATGATCTCCACAGCCTTCAGCTGAAGTCACCGACTCTTATTCTCGTTGAGGTTTCTGTCAGTGAAAAGCAACTGAGGGGAGCTGATGCACTTAGAGAGATTCTGGGGAAAAGGTATCAGCGCAATGCTATGAGGCTTTGCCTCCAGATCCAGAATGGGCATCCACGCTGTTGTGGGTGGAGTGGTTCAGCAGTCAGACACAAAGCCTCAGGCTCCACAGCGACTACTCACCACAGGCTGCCTGGCCAGCTATGAGAGTGTTCAGGAAGGGGGAGTGGTGTGGTCACTGTGATGCTTCCACTGGCCGCTGCTCATAACACAAACGGCAGTGAATGTCAGGGTAGGACGGAGAAGAAATTAAAGGATTATCAAAAAGGTTTCTGCACAGAAACGGGCACTTAGTTTTCAGTGTAGCCGCAGTTCGGATTGTCTTCGTCACCACTATGGACTGAGACACTTCTGCTTTCTCTGCACTGAGACCACACTGAATCACTTAGTACAAAAGAGACCCTTCAGCCCATTGAATCAGCACTGACATGTGATCAACACCTTACTGCCCACTTAATCCCATCTGCCAGCACTTGGCCCATAGCCCTGAATGTTATGACGTGCCATGTGCTCATCCAAGTACTTTTTAAAGAATGCGAGGCCTCCACCACCCTCCCAGGCAGCACATTCCAGACCCTCACCACCCTCTGGATAACCTCTGCACCACCCGCTTTTCCTCACATCCCCCTCTAAACCTCCTGCCCCTCACCTTTGTCCCCTAATGACTGATCCTTCAATATGGGGTGGCACGGTGGTACAGTGGTTAGCACTGCTGCCTCACAGCTCCAGGGACCTGGGTTCGATTCCCGGCTCGGGTCACTGTCTGTGTGAGTTTACACATTCTCCCCGTGTCTGGGTGGGTTTCCTCCGTGTGCTCCAGTTTCCTCCCATGGTCCAAATGACGTGCTGGTTAGGTGCATTGGCCATGCTAAATTCTCCATCTGTGTAACCAAACAGGTGCTGGAGCGTGGCGACCAGGGGATTTTCACAGTAACTTCATTGTAGTGTTAGTGTAAGCTTACTTGTGACACTAATAAATAAACTTTAACACTAAGGGGAACAGCTGCTCCTGATCCACTCTTGTCCTTGCCCCTCATAATCTTGTACGCCTCCATTAGATTGCCTCCTCAGTCTTCTCTGCTCCAACAAAACAACCCAAGCCTTCCCAACCTCTCTTCATAACTTGAATCTTCCATCCCAGGCAGCATCCTGGTAAATCTCCTCTGCACACATTCCTCCCGCATCCCACCCCCCCCCCCGCACAAAAAACAATGATAGGGAGATGGACTTACCCAACATGGCTGGAAAGGTCGGCGATGGATTGACTTTGAGCTGTTCGTCCGTCATTCTTCTGTGAGTGTACGGGTAGCTGTTGGGGCACAGCTGATCGAGTAACACGGAAACCCTAAAGGGAAAGCAGGAAACATTCAAGTTCGCAAACGCAGCAACAGCTTGCTTAGGGTAGACCTTGTGTCTCAGGCGGTGCGAAATCCCAGGCATCAGAAGCTGCAGGTTCGAGTCCAGCTCAGTGGATTTGGGAGTTTAGAAGGATGAGGGAGGATCTTATTCAAACTTACAGGATACTGCGCGGCCTGCATAGAATGGACATGGAGAGGATGTTTCCACTAGTAGGAAAAACTAGAATTAGAGAGCCCAACCTCAGGCTAAAGGGACGATCCTTTAAAACAGAGATGAAAGGAATTTCTTTAGCCAGAGAATGATGAATCTGTGGAATCCTTTGCCACAGAAGGCAGTGGAGGCCAGGGTCATTGAGTGTCTTTAAGACAAAGATAGATAGGTTCTTGATTAATAAGGAGATCAGGGGTTATGGGGAGAAGGCAGGAGAATGGGGGTGAGAAAAATATCAGCCATGATTGAATGGTGGAGCAGACTCGATGGGCTGAGTGGCTGAATTCTGCTCCTATGTCTTATGGTCTCAGGACTTGATGATTAAGGAAGGTGTGTTCATACCACGGTCAAACAGGTTGAATGCCAATCTGCAAAATCCTTCCAACACTCACCAACAGGAGGCAGTAAGAGCGGGAGAGACTCCTGGTCAGCCATGTGATGGAAAGAATGTTGGAGACGTGACCATCACTATCCAGCGCTCCAGACCGCAACATGCAGGTAAAAGAACGTGTGACCACAGCAATTCAGATTCCCGGACTGAATGATAACACACACACACACACGACCATATCTACCTCATCAAATCCTTTAATCATCTTAAACACTTCTCTGCCTTTTAGTGAAGATCTAGCCCAGGGATGGGGTACGACACCTTATCTTGTCAGTTTGAATCTTTTATGTCTCTCTTGTGGGGACCGTGAATTGGATTAAATTTGAATTGGGTGGCACACAATGGTTAGCACAGTAAGAAGCCTCACAACACCAGGTTAAAGTCCAACAGGTTTATTTGGTAGCACAAGCTTTCAGAATGTTGCTTCTCATTCAGGTCTGACTCGCTCACTTGAAGAAGGAGTGACACTCCGAAAGCTCGTGCTACCAAACAAACCTGTTGGACTTTAACCTGGTATTGTGAGGCTTCTTACTGTGCTTACCCCAGTCCAACATCGGCATCTCTACATCAGGGCTATCATCGGCCACACAGCGCCAGGGATCTGGGTTCCATTCCCAGTCTCGGTTCACTGTCTGTGCAGAGGCTGCACATTCTCCCCGTGTCTGCATGGGTTTTCTCTGGGTGCTCCGGTTTCCTCCCATACAAAGATGTATAGGTTAGGTGGATTGGCTATGTTAAATTGCCCCTTAGTGCCCAAAAATGTGCAGGTTGGGTGGATTGGCCATGCTAAATTGCCCCTTAGTGCCCAAAGATGTGCAGGTTAGGTGGATTGGCCATGCTAAATTGCCCCTTAGTGCCCAAAGATGTGCAGGTTAGGTGGACTGGCCATGGTAAATTGCCCCTAAGTCCAAGGATGTGTGGGGATAGCACACATATTTGAATGGACCTCCCTCACATTAAGCTGATCTTTCTCTACACCCTAACTATGACTGTAACACTACATTCTGCACTCTCTCCTTTCCTTCTTGATGAAGGGTATGCTTTGTCTGTATAGTGCGCAACAAACAATACTTTTCGTTGTATTCCAATAGGGTTAGGATCTGGGTAAGATGCTTTGTTAGGGAGTTGGTGAGGAATCTGAGCAAACACCACCATCACCACAGTGTGAGGGATTGGGAAGGGGTCTGGACAGATGTGCAGGGGAAATGGCAGGAGAATGTACAATGCTCATTTGGACAGCTGATGCAGACAGGATGGGCCGAATGGCCTTCCTCTGCACCGTAACAACTGAGATTTCACATTTTCCTATAAGGCATTGGCCAGAGCTTTGTCCACTCATTTGACCTGCCACAGCAGCCCAGGCCCCTCGAGTGAACCGCAACAAACTGCTATCAACGCAACATGACTGAGTGAGCCAAGAGCACTACTTATCAGAGCCAATATCAGCAGGAGCAGAGGGTCACAGCAGCCACGGTTTGGTGGGGTGTTGTGCTTTGAGTCAGAATGAACCAATCCTATTCCAGACCCTTGAGCACATACCCCAAGGCAGACACTCCAGGGAGTGCCACATGACTGGAGGTACCTGGTTTTTTGGATGATGTTCTAAAACGCCTGTTCCCTCGCATGCAAGAAGATCCCATCTCGATATTTCCCAGAAGAGCAGTTCCCCACAGTGCCCTGGGTCAATATGTATACAGCCGCCACCAACACCATCAAAATTATCTGGTTATTATCACACAGCTGTTTTTGGGATCTTGCTGTGCACAAATTGACTGCTGTGTTTCTTATAGTGCAACAGCGACGACGCTGAAGTGCCCTGGGGCGTCCCAAGGTCATGAAAGGCACTTTAGGCAGCAGCTGTCAAACTCATGACCGCTTTTATCTAGATGGACAAGGGGCAGCAGACACATGGGGATGCCACCACTTGCAAGTTCCCCTCCAAACCACTCATCATCCTGCCTTGGAAATATAATCAGCCGTTCCTTCACTATGGCTGAGTTAAAATCCTGCAACTCCCTCCCTAACAACACTGTGGGTGTGCCCATACCACAGCGACTGCAGCGGTTCAAGAAGGCAGCTCACCACCACCTTCTCAAGGGGGCAATCCGGTATGTCCGCTACGACGCTCACCAATTTTTACAGATGCACCATAGAAAGCATTCTTTTCCTGTTGTATCAGAGCTTGGTATCCTGCTCTGACCAAGACTGCAAGAAATTACAAAGGGTTGTGAACGCAGCCCAGTCCATCACGCAAACCAGCCTCCCATCCACTGACTCTGTCCACACTTGCTGTGCCTCGGCAAAGCAGCTTGCATAACCCCACACACCCCGGACGTTCTCTCTTCCCACCTTCTCCCGTTGGGAAAGAGATACAAAAGTCTGAGGTCACGTACCAACCGACTCAAGAACAGCTTCTTCCCTGCTGCCCTCAGACTTTTGAACGGACTATCCCCGCATTAAGCTGATCTTTCTCTACAACCTAGCTATGACTGTAACACTACATTCTGCACCCTCTCCTTTCCTTCTCGATGCTTTGTCTGTATAGTGCACAACAAACAATACTTTTCATTGTATTCCAATATATAAATCAAATCAGGTCAAAAATTAGGGATGGGCAATAAATGCTGGCCCTATATCGAGTGACACTCACCTCCCGTAAAATTAACTTTTAACAAAAGTTCCTTCAAGATGTCTCTTAACAAGAATACCATTCATTGTCCAGAGAGAGAACTGGTGTAGAGTTCCCAGCAGAAAATAATCAAAAAAGCAGCAACATGTGGGGGTTCGGAAGGGATTGGGACCACAGCTGTGGTGTGCACCGCACATTAGAGAGACAGCAAAAAAACAACTGAACCCCTCCCTACCTGTTGGTGATTGCCTTTAAATTGACGATCGGAAACTTGGACCCTGTGGCAGCAACTAAAAACCTGGCAGCATTAAGAAAAACGCAACAGGAAGCTGCAACTACTTACAACATGAAAAGTCTTGTTAAGTGGCAGCTGTAGGGGTGTGGAATCAGTTATTCAGCACGCAAGCCTCAATCCGATGATCCCCGTATCTGGGAGACAGTAGGGTCTGTTTGTGCGAGGCTGAAATGTGAACCGCACTCGTGTGACGACCTGTATATTCCATTGCGAGGACCCACCCACCGCCCCACAACTTTAGCTGCGTCAGCCAAGTTTTCTGGGCGGGCTATTGGGGCGGGGGCGGGATGGAGAATCAAAGCCACTCCCAATGCCCTCTTCAGTTGCTGCTTGCGTAGTAATAACCTAAACCACTTTCACTGCGATTACACAAATATCCAAATCAAGCTGGAGAAATCAGCTGAGACTATTTTGTCAGCACCTCAGATCTTGGTGGCATTCGATCCGGGGAGAAAGGAGTCTCACAACACCAGGTTAAAGTCCAACAGGTTTACTTGGACTCCCAGGCTCTTGCCTCTATCCTATCTCCCTAACCCCACGCATTTAACCAGAGAGTGGTCAATTTGTGTAAATCTTTGCCGCAGAAGGCTGTGGAGACCAGGTCATTGAGTGTCTTTAAGACAAGAGATAGATGTACTCGTTGGAGTTTAGAAGGCTGAGGGGGGCTCTTATAGAGACATATAATGAAGTGAATAGATAGGGTAGAAGTAGAGAGATTCTTCCCACTTAGATAGCAGGACTAGAGGGCACAGCCTCAAAATAAGGGGGGGCAGTTTAGATCAGAGTTGAAGAGGAACTTCTTCACTCAAAGGGTGGTGAATCTCTGGAATTCTCTGCCCATTGAAGTGGTGGAGGCTACCTCGCTGAATATATTTAAGTCACGTAGATAGGTTTCTGATAGACAAGGGAATTAAGAGTTATGGGGAGAAAGCGGGAAGGTGGAACTAATCCACTTCAGATCAGCCATGATCTTATTGAATAGCGGGGCAGGCTCGAAGGGCTAGATGGCCTACTACTGCTCCTATTTATGTTCTTATGGGTTCTTATCAATCAGGGATTACTTGGAAAAGGCAGGAGAATGGGGATGAGAAAAACATCAGCCACGATTGAGTGGCGGAGCAGACTCGATGGGCCGAGTGGCCTAATTCGGCTCCTAAGTCTTATGTAACATGGCTGATCCACCTAACCCGCACATCTTTGGACATGATATCGTGATGCTGGCTTTGGACTGGGGTGGGCACAGTAAGAAGTCTCACAACACCAAGTTAAAGTCCAACAAAGTTATTTGGTAGCATGAGCTTTTGGAGCACTGCTCCTTCCTCAGGTGAGTTGCCTGATGAAGGAGCAGTGCTCCAAAAGCTTGTGCTACCAAATAAACCTGTTGGACTTTAACCTGGTGTTGTGAGTCTCCAAAGATACAGTAAGAAATCTAAGGGGCAATGTACCATGGACAATTGCAAGATAATGATAAATTGGAATGTGAGGAATCTGTAATTACCTCGCAATCGTGTGTCTGTCTGTGTATGCCGTGTTTGTGAAACCTACTTCTCCACTCACCTGATGAAGGAGCAGCGCTCCAAAAGCTCGTGATTCCAAATAAACCTGTTGGACTTTAATTGGTATTGTGAGACTTCTTGCCGCACCCATACCCGGTCCAACGCCGGCATCTCCACATTATGGGAGAAAGGAGAAGGGGAGATAGATGGGGAAGAATAAAAGGTTCCCAGCACCTGGAATGTTCCTGATGGCAGGGATGTCCAGAACTAGGGGGAAGAGGGGGAGGGTCACATTTGAGGATACCACTTAGGATTGAAGTGAGGGGACATTTCTTCACCCAGAGGGAGGTGAATGTGTGGAATTCACTCCCACAGAAAGTAACTGAGGCCAAAATGTTATGAGATTTCAAGAAGAAATTAGATACAACTCTTGGGGCTAAAGGGATCAAGGGATAGGGGGGGAAGGGTGATCAGGATATTGAATGATCAGCCATGATCAAAATGAATGGTGGAGCAGGCTCGAAGGGCTGAATGGCCTCCTCCTGCTTCTACTTCCTCTGTTTCCATGTCATTATTCAGTGACCCTAATGACTGGGATGTGCAGGTGGCAACACAGAACGGGGGTTACAAGCAGGTTCGTTGTGATGCCCTTCCCAGTCTAACAGCTAGTTAAGATATTAAGGATGGCCAATGGGGAGTTCTGAAGGTAGGTGCTGCTGCTCCCTGGCAGGGTAGAAAAGGAGATGAGTAATGTCTCCCCGAATTATCAAATGCCCCTGATCTGGAATAGTCTCCAATGGGCAAGTAGATTAACAACCTTGTACTGAGTGGTCAGACTACATGTGGGGCAGTGTGCACAGATTTGGTCTCCATATCAAATATTCTAGTGAAGGAGGCCGTTCAGCTCATTGGATCTGCACCAACTCTCCGAAAGAGCATCTTACCGAGACGCTCGCCTCTATTCTATCCCCCTAACCCCATACATTTAGCATAGCTAATCCACCTAACCCACACATCTTTGGTCACTAAGCTGCAATTTAGCATGGACAATCCACCTAACCCGCATATCTTCGGCCACTAAGGGGCAATTTAGTACGGCCAATCCACCTAACTTGCACACCTTTGGATACTAAGAAGCAACTTAGCACGGTCAATCCACCTAATTTACACATCTTTGGACACTAAGAAGCAACTTAACATGGTCAATCCACCTAACCTACACATCTTTGGACACTAAGGAGCAATTTAGCTTGGCCAATCCACCTAACCTGCATCTTTGGCATGTGGGAGGAAACCGGACCACCTGGAGGAAACCCACGCTGACACAGGGAGAATGCACAAACTCCGTACAGACAGTGACCCAAGCTGGGAATCGAACCCAGGTTCCCGGAGCTATGAGCCTCAGTGCTGAACACCGTCCAAGGCTGGTGTAGACAAAATCTTGGTCTCACGGGGAATGAAGGAAAATGGGGAGTGGGTGGGGAAAATGTATTTAAAGCCAAAAGTTAGCCATGATGGTATCCAATGGCAGAAGAGCCTTCAAGGGCTGAATGGCCCACTCCCGCTCCAATTATTGAGTTATATCCTCATTGAGACCTCGCATGGCACAAAGGGGATTTGCCAACAGATCAAATTCCTTCCCATTTACTCACTCATAGGAAAATAGAAGCCAGGGTAGGCCATTCAGCCCTCTGAACCTGCTCCGTCATGGCTGATTCGCAATCTCAACGCCACCATACTTCAACATCTCTGTGTCAAAAGACCAAAGTCTTCCGGATTTCCTCCCCAGTGTGTTGAATCCAATGGATCAAACTCAATGGAGTTTTGCAAGCCACATCATGGAACTTCAAACCCTTTCTCAATCACTTCCACTGTACATGACCCAAACAGAGCAAGCATCGTCCCATCCATTCACTCCCAATATTGTGGTGCAACATAGGAATTCGGAGCAGAAGTAGGCAAATTCATCCCTTCGAGCCTGCTCCACCATTCAATCAGATCATGACTGATCTCTTCCTGGGGCCACCTCCCCACCGGTTCCCCATATCCCCTTATCCCTTTTGTTTTAACTTTTACAGTTCACTCGAAGTTCAACATAAACTTTGCACACAGTGGTTAGCACTGCTGCCTCACAGCGCCAGAGACCTGGGTTCAATTCCCGCCTCAGGCAACTGTCTGTGTGGAGTTTGCACACTCTCCCCGCGTCCGCGTGGGTTTCTTCCAGGTGCTCCAGTTTCCTCCCACAGTCTGAAGAGGTGTGGGTTAGGTGCACTGGTCATGCTAAATTGCTCCTTAGTGCCAGGGGTACTAGCTAGGGTAAATGCATGGGGTTGGGGGGGGGGGGGGTGCAATAGAGCCTGGGTGGGATTATGGTCAGTGTGGACTCAATGAGCCAAATGGTCTCCTTCTGCACTATAGGATTCTATTCTATGCTGTAGCCTGGAGCTATGGATGGTGCTGGGAGAGGACCCGACACTCTTTCCATCACACGGTTGACTAGAAGTCTCTCTCTCGCTCTTACACCCAGCCATTGCCGCATTTGGAAGGATTTTGTCAGGTTGACACTCAACCTGTTTGGTTGTGATACGAACGCACTTTCTTTGGCTGCCAAGTCCTGGGGTGGGACTCTATCCCGGAGCTTCTGGCTCAGAGGCAGGGCCATTGACCCCCACCCACACTTGCATCATGAGACATCCGTAGCTCCCACAGCAAAGAACTGCAACAGGCCAAACTCCCTTCCCCTTGAATGGAATCCCAAAGGAGCAAACATCTTAGACTGCATTTTGGAGATACAGAACAGGACACACGGAGTGGAAGAGTGTGGTACTTGCGTCTGAGAGGTCGACAGATTGACAGAAGTGCCTGGAGCGGAACCAGGAGTTAAATCCCTGCCTCTTAACTTTCCATCCTCACTTGGCTTTCGATTTAACTTATTGTCACATGTGTTAACACACAGTGAAAAGTATTGTTTCTTGCATGCCATACAGACAAAGCATACCATTCATAGAGCACATAGGGGAGAAGGAAATGAGAGAGTGCTGAATGTAGTGTTACACTCATAGCTAGGGTCTAGAGGAGGATCAACTTAATGAGAAGTAGGTCCATCCGAAAGTCTGACGGTAGCAGGGAAGAAGTTGCTCTTGAGTCGGTTGATACGTGACCTCGGACTTTTGTGTCCTTTTCATAAGAACATAAGAAATAGGAGCAGGAGTAGGCCATCTAGCCCTTCGAGCCTGCCCCGCCATTCAATAAGATCATGGCTGATCTGTCGTGGCTCAGTTCCACCTTCCCACCCTCTCCCCATAACCCTTAATCCCCTCTCAAGGCAGCAGGAAGTGAAGACGGAGTCAATGGATGGGAGGCCGGTTTGCATCACGGCTCACAACACTTTTAATTGCATGCAAATGAACTGAAGAGCGTAGCAAGCAAAATTTCCCTAACAGTGTAAGGTGTGGTCTGTATCCTCAGGCAACCAGCCTGATTATCATGTTCAATGCTGAGATAATTGCTCTCTTTAAACTTGTTTGCAGATAACTCCTAAGGCAAAAATTCTGAGGCTTCTAACAAACTGATGTTAATTAAGATAAGGGCTCATGGAATCATACAATAAAATCACAAAATCCCCACAGGGCAGAAGGAGGCCATTCAGCCCATCGAGTCTGAACTCATCACAATCCCATCCGGGCCCTTCATATTCCCCCCACCCCGTCACGAGGGTCAATTTAGCATGGCCAATCTACCCAACCCGCACACCTTTGGAGGAAACCCAAGCAGACATGGGGAGAACGTGCAGACTTCGCACAGACGGTGGCCCAAGCTGGGAATCGAACCCAGGTCCCTGTGAGGCAGCAGCGCTAACCACTGTGCCACCTGACATCTACAAGGCACAAGTTAGGCGTGTGATGGAATAGTCTCCACTTGTCTGAATGGCAGTAGATCAACAACACAAGCAGCTCGACACCATCCAGGACGAAGCAGCCTGTCTAATCACCACCATTCCAACAGTTTAACAATCACTCCCTCCACCACCAACACTCAGTAGCAGCCATGTGTACCATCTACAAGATGCACTGCAGCAGCTCACCAGGGCTCCTTCAACCTTCCAAGCCTGGAACCTCTGCCAGTTAGAAGGACAAGGGCAGTAGGAAGACCACCACCTGGAGGTTCTCCTCCAAGTCACTCACCATCCTGACTTGGAAACATAGCAGCCGTTCCTTCACTGGAGTCAAAATTCATGGAACTCCCTCCCTAACAGCACTGTGGGTGCACCTACACCACATGGACTGCAGCGGTTCAAGGTGGCACCACCTTCTCAAGGGGCAATTAGGGATGGGCAATAAATGCTGGCCTTGTCAGTGATGCCCACATCCTGTGAATGAATAACATAAACACTTGCTAAAATTCCATTTTAAAGAATTCTTTCATGGGATGTAGGCGTCACTGGGCTAGGTCAGCCTTTTTGCCCATCTCCAGTTGCCCCTTGAGAAGATGGTGGGTGAGTTGGCTTCTTGAACCCGCTGCACTCTGTGTTGTGTAGGTACACCCATGCTGCTGTTAGGGAGGGAGTTCCAGAATTTTGACCCAGCAACAATGAAGGACAAAAGGTATTTCCAAGTCAGGATGGTGTGTGGCTTGGAGGTGGTGGTGTTCCCAGATATCTGCTGCCCTTGTCCTTTCAGATAGTAGAGGCGTGGTATGGGAAGGTGTTGTCGAAGGAGGGTTCTGTAAAAGTATAGTACTGGATCTTACCCTCTTTCCAATAGTAGAGGCGACCACAACTCAATCACAACTTCGCACTCTTTCATCCATTCATGGATTACAAGCTCATAAAACGTGATATTCACATGGGGAGGTAATAGCCTAGTGACGCTATCCCTAGACTATTAATCCAGAAACTCAGGTAATGTTCTGGGACCCGGGTTCGCATCCCGCCATGCCAGATGGTGACATATGAATTTATTATCTGGCATGATGACCATTGTCAAGAACATAAGAAATAGGAGGAGTAGGCCATCTAGCCCCTCGAGCCTGCCCCGCCATTCAATAAGATCATGGCTGATCTGTCGTGGCTCAGTTGCACATTCCCGCCCTCTCCCCATAACCCTTAATCCCCTCTCTTATCAAAAACCCATCAATCCGCGTCTTAAAAATATTGAGCGAGGCAGCCTCCACCACTTCAACGGGCAGAGAATTCCAGATATTCACCGCCCTTTGAGTGAAGAAGTTCCTCCTCAACTCTGTTCTAAACCACCCCCCCTTTATCCTGAGGCTGTGCCCTCTAGTCCTACTGTCCTTTCTGAGCGGGAAGAGCCTCTCCACCTCTATCCTATCATCCCATTCAATATCTTATACGTCTCAATGAGATCTCCCCTCATTCTTCTAAACTCTAACGAGTACAAGCCTAGTTTATTCAGCCTCTCCTCATAGTTCAACCCCTCAACTCCGGAATCAGCCTGGTAAACCTCCTCTGCACTCCCTCCAAGGCCAAAATATCCTTGCATAAGTGCAGTGACCAAAACTGCACACAGTACTCCAGCTGCGGCCTCACCAGCGCCCTGTACAGCTGCAGCAAGACCTCCCTACTTTTATATTCAAAGAAAACCCATCTGGTTCACTGATGTCTGATTTACTTGAGAAAGGATATACTGGCACTGGAGGGGGTGCAGAGGAGATTCACTAGGTTGATTCCAGATTGATTGAGAGGGTTGGCTTATGAGGAGAGACTGAGTAGACTGGGGCTATACTCATTGGCATTCAGGAGAATGAGGGGAAATGTTATAGAAACATATAAGATTATGAAGGGAATAGATGAGATAGAAGCAGGGAGGTCGTTTCCACCAGCAGGTGAAACTAGAACTAGGGGACATAGTCTCAAAATAAGAGGAAGCAGATTTAGGACTGAGTTGAGGAGGAACTTCTTCACCCGAAGGATTGTGAATCTGTGGAATTCCCTGCCCAGTGAAGCAGTTGAGGCTACCTCATTGAATGTTTTTTAAGGCAAGGATAGATAAATTTTTGAACAGTAAAGGGATTAAAGGAATTAGTTTACTGTAAAGGAATTACCTTTACAGTGGAGCTGAGTCCTCAAAAGATCAGCCATGATCTCATTGAATGGTGGAGCAGCCTTGAGACACCAGCTCCTAGTTCTTATGTCCTTTAGGGAAGGAAATCTGCCATCCTTTCCTGGTCTGGCCTACATGTGACTCCAAACAACATGTTTGACTCTTAAATGCCCCACTGAACAAGGGCAATTAGGGATGGGCAATAAATGCTGGCCAGCCAGCAATGCCCATGTCCCACAGACAAATAAAAAAAAATACAAATTTAGTTTACTGCAATTCCACTGCACAGAAATTGTAACAGGCCCCATCTTGTCCAGTCAACAGCAAACACATGGCAAATTCTGGGCTTTGGTTCAATTGCTGTAAGCACCCTGCACAGGCTGAACTCATGCCAGCTGCTGCTTAATGAACATCAAAATGAAAAATAGAATTACAAACAAGGAGGGCCAAGGAGAACAGGTCCATTCAGGGCCTTTGCTGTCACAGTGCAGGACAGTTACGAATAAACGGGCCCATTCCTGCAGCACTGTCAACTCCCGTTTTTAGGGTTCCTCCAGTGGCCTAGTGCTACTGGACACTGAAACAGGTGGGGACCCGGGTTCGAATCCCACCACAGCAGATGGTGGAATTTGAATTCAATAAAAAAAATCTGGAATCTACTCTTGACCCACTGTCGATTGTCAGAAGAACCCATCTGGTTCACTGATGTCCTTTAGGGAAGGAAATCTGCCGTCCTTACCCAGTCTGGCCTACATGTGACTCCAGAGCCACAGCAATGTGGTTGACTATCGTGGCACTCTCTACAAGGGATGGGCAATAAATGCTGGCTAGTCATGTCCAATGAATAAAAACAAAACACCCCCATTCCTCAATTAGAAGGTATTCTCAGCCACTATTTGTCTCCACTCCAATACGGGTTGGTCAATCAACAAAGAAATTTTTATTTTTATTTTTGGCAGATCCCTTGAAACCTTCTCATGGTCCTCCGGGTGAGGAACCCTGCGCTGGGAGACAGCTGTGTCCCTCAGTGTCTTTCCCACTTTCCTGCCCCTGTTGTAACCTGTGAGAGAGTTAGGGACACGCTTGGAAAGGGAGAGAGAGAGCCCCCCCCCCCCCCCCCACCAACCTTAAAGTGGAGTAAAATCTTGTTAACTCAACAAGAGGTTCCCTCACTCATACAAGGTGGCAAAGACATGTGGGACGTCATGGTGGCACAGTGGTTAAGCACTGCTGCCTCACAGCGCCAGAGACCCTGGGTTCAATTCCTGGCTCAAGTCACTGTCTGTGTGGAGTCTGCACATTCTCCCCGTGTCTGCGTGGGTTTCCTCCGGGTGCTCCAGTTTCTGCCCACAGTCTGAAAGACATGCTGGTTGAGAACACTGGCCATGATAAATTCTCCCTCAGTGTACCCAAACGGGCACCGGAGTGTGGCGACTAGGGGATTTTCACAGTAACTTCATTGTAGTGTTAATGTAAGCCTACTTGTGACACTGATAAAATGAACTTAAACTTAATCAACTTAAAATCCCTCTATACCCTTCCCCCCCCCAGCCTCCCTATCTCTGTAACTTCTCCTCCAGTGCTACAACCAATATGACTATCCCTGCAGTTTACCAACTCTTCAGTTTGGGGAAGAATGGTGGCATGGTGGTTAGCACTGCTGTCTCACAGTGCCAGGGACCCGGGTTTGACTCCTGGCTTGAGTCACTGGGTGTGTGGAGTCTGCACGTTCTCCCCGTGTCTGTGTGGGTTTTCTCCCACAGTCCGAAAGACGTGCTGGTTAGGGTGCATTGGCCGTGCTAAATTCTCCCTCAGTGTACCCGTACAGGCACCGGAGCGTGTCGACTAGGGGGTTTCCCATAGTAACTTCATTAGAGTGGAAACGTAAGCCTACTTTGACGCTAATAAATAAAGATACGTTGACAAAACAGTTTGTCAGATGAGAGTCAAGTTGTTACATGCAAAGGTTCTCGAATTACGGCCACTCCACTATCAAGTCAACACTCTCCACATTCCTGGATGGGTGCAGCTTCAACAACACTTGAGAAACTTGGCACTATCCAGGACAGAGCAGTCTCCACTTGATTGGCACCCCATCCACAAACACTCGCTCCCTCCATCAGCGACGCTCAGTGGCAGCCGTGTGTACCATCTACAAACTGCACTGCAACAACTCGACGAGGCTCCTTAGGCAACATCTTCCAAATCAGTGACCTCTACCATTTAGAAGGACAAGGGGCAGCAGATACATGGGAACACCAGCAAACTCCCCTCCAAGTCACTCACCACCCTGACTGGGAAATATATCAGCCGTTCCTGCACTGCCGCTGGGTCAGATCTGCTCCCTCCCTAACGGCGGTGAGGGTGTGCCTACACCACACGACTGCAATGGGTTCAAGAAGGGAGTTGCCCGCCACCTTCTCAATGGCAATTAGTATTGGACAATAAACGCTGGACTTAGCCAGTGATGCTCACATCTCAAGAATGATTTTCACACTCTTTGACCACATAATTTTTCCGTTCTATCTACTCATCTGTGGTTATTGACCCCTTTAATGTTTCCGCAGATTTTTATTGAACATCACAAAAAGCAACCTGAGAACTGTTCCTTCACCACAAGTCCTAACATCACGAGTTACCCTACTGTCTCGCATGGTGGTTAGCACTGCTGCCTCACAGCGCCAAGAACCCAGGTTCAATTCCAGCCTCGGGTCACTGTGTGGAGTTTGCACATTCTCTCCATGTCTGTGTGGGTTTCCTCCGGGTGTTCTGGGTTTCCCCTCACAGTTAGGTGGATTGGCCGTGCTAAATTGACCGAGTATCGGGGGATTAGCAGGGTAAATATGTGGGGTTACGGGCATAGGGCCAGGGTGGGATTGTGGTGGGTGCAGAGTCGATGGGCCGAATGGCCTCCTTTTGCACTGTAGGGATTCAATGAGATTCCAAAATTAATTAAAGGCCTCGCATTCACATAGCCCTTTTACAACTACGGCATGTCAGTGTTTAAACAGCCAATGAAATACTTTTCGAAGTGCAGTCACTCTTGTGAGTTAGGAAACTTGGCAGCAATCTTGTGCATAGCAAGATTCCCAAACCACACTAACAACCAGATAATCTGACTTCATTTGGTGTGACGGTGGGTGAGGGATAAATATTGGCCATGACACCGGGGGAATCCACCTGTTCCTGTTTGAATTAGCATGACAGGATCTTTCGCATCCACTCAAGAATGTAGACTGGCGTTGGGGGGGAGACTCCATTTAACCTCCACTCTGAAAAATGACACCTCCAAAAGTGTGGCACTACCTCAGCCCAGCATTCCCCCAGCTCGATGCTCTACTGCCAACACAGATTTGTGCACCTCAGCCATGTCCTAGAACTCCATCTCCAATCCACAGAGGTGGGGGGGGGGGTCTCACCCCAAGAACTGCCCTCCCCATCCCACCTCCACAGTCCCAGGGCAACAGAGCTGGGATTAAAAAGGGGCAACACTGGTGGCACAGTGCTTAGCACTGCTCCCTCACAGCACCAGGGACCTATTCTGGCCTCGGGTCACTGTCTGTGTGGAGTTTGCACATTCTCCCCATGTCTGCATGGGTTCCCTCGGGGTGCTCCTGTTTTGTTCCTCGGCCCGGACAGTTGAGAGGCAGCAATAGGTTGGAGCCAGTGGGGTCAAAGGCAAAGGTTAGGCTCCGGATCCAGAAAGAACCAAGTGCGCAAATGCCACTGGAGTTCAGCTGGCACATGGAAGGGGAAAGGAGCCACTTTCTCCCATTGTGCGGACACCATGTGCAGGGTAGACAGGCCGTTAAAGATTAAAACTCATAACGTGGCAAGCGCAGCTCATTAACAAATGGAAAAAAAAAAGGATCAACTACGTCAATACTTTCCGTGGTACGATTAGCGAAAGGTTCAACCGTAACCACACATTGTCAGAGAAATTACATTGTCAAAAGCCTAAGGGGCTGGCTCACAAATGAGGAAAATTATCTCAAAGCAACGTGTCAGCATACATAGCTTTCTTTTTCCATTCCAAAAAATCCTTGCTCATTAAACATGTACATGTAACACCTAATTTGTGCCACTGTGAAATTGCAGTTGACATAGTTCCATTACGATTAGTTAAGTACTTCACTTATTAGCGTCACAAGTAGGCTTGTGACACAGTTAGCCACGCGAGGCCGGGAAGCGAACCCAGGTCCCCGGCACTGTGAGGCAGCAGTGCTAACCACACTGTCACCGTGTTGCCGGTTTCACGTCACTGGGACTGAGTGAGAGGGAGTGAGAGGGAGTTGAGGAAGTTGAGGAGGGGTGGTGGTGGTGGTGGTGGGGTGGAGCACAGTCCTTGGGCATGGACATTAACACTGCAATGAAGTTACTGTGAAAATCCAAGTCGCCACAACCTGTTCGGGTACAACTGAGGGAGAATTTAGCACGGCCTAACCAGCACGTCTTGTGGGAGGAAACCGGAGCACCCGGAGGAAACCCACGCAGATACAGGGGCGAACGTGCGGACTCTGTGTAGACAGTGACCCAAGCCGGGCATCAAACCTGGTTCCCTGGCGCTGTGTGGCAGCGGCGCTAACCCCACTGTGCCACGCCATACCAACATTCCTCCAACTCCCAGCGCTTTTGGCCTCACATGTTCCAGTTTCCATGTAACCCAGTTTAGCCTTGTGCCAAATACCTCTTACACTGCCAGCGTGCAGAGACCAGACACTGATGCAGTAACACACTTGGTGACAATACAGCAAGCCACCATGCCAACCTCTCCCCAACACTACGCTGCGTCATCAGCTAACACGAATAATTCTAACACTGAGTCACTGCACAGAAGCGCAGGCAGCTGGAACTCAAGCCTCAGAAACTCTGTTCACAGTTGCTTTTCTGAAGCAGCGTACGACTACTAAAGGTGTACCTTTATCCTCAGGATTTCCTGAGGTTAAAATACCCGAGATCCGCACCCTCAAGTACAGAAACCTCCCCACACACATTGTGGTGTTAATGTAAGTGCGACACACAACTCACAGTGGTTTTTTTTTAAGTTTAGGTATCAGTGTCGCACTTACATTAACACCACAATGAAGATATTGTGAAAATCCCTTAGTCGCCACAGTCTGGCACCTGTTCGGACACACTGAGGGAGAATTTAGCACGGCCAATGGGCGGCACGGTAGCACGGTGGTTAGCGCTGCTCCTTCACAGATCCAGGGTCCTGGGTTCGATTCCCGGCTCGGGTCACCGTCTGTGTGGAGTTTGCACATTCTCCTCGTGTCTGTGTGGGTTTCCTCCCACAGTCCAAAGATGTGCGGATTAGGTTGATTGGCCATGCTAAAAATTGCCTCTTAGTGTCCAGGGATGTGTAGGTTAGAGGGATTAGTGGGTATAATAATACGTAGGGATATGGGGGTAGGGCCTGGGTGGGATTGTGTTTGGTGCAGACTCAATGGGCCAAAGGGCCTTTTTCTGCACTGTAGGGTTCTATGATTCTAATCAGCATGTCTTTTTGGACCACAATCATAGAAGAATCATACAATGCCCACAGTGCAGAAGGAGGCCATTCGGCCCATCGAGCCTGCACCGAACACAATCCAGCCCAGGCCCTATTCCGGTAACCCTTCAAATTTACCCTGCTAACTTCCCCATTCTAGGGTCAGTTTAGCATGGACAATCCACCTAGCCCGCACATCTTTCCAACCCCGTGGGAGGAAACCCACACAGACACGAGGGGAGAAGGTGCAGACTCCGCGCAGACAGTGATCCAAGCCGGGAGTCGAACCCAGGTCCCTGGCGCTGTGGGGCAGCAGGTGCTAACCACTGCACTGCCCTCACTTGAAAAACAAACAAGCGCCAGTTAATTCAGTGCCCAGAACCCTCAGGTTCAAAGGAATATCGGAACAGATGGAGGTCTTTCAGCCCCTTTCAAGGCTGTTCTTCCATTTAATCAGACCATGGCTAATTATTTTTATCTATGTGATCTGGGTGTCACTGGCAAGGCCAGCTTTTACTGCCCCTCACTAATTGCCTTTATTGAGTGGTTTGTGGGACCTTGTCAAAGGCATTACTAAAGTCCATATAAACAGCATCAACTGCGCTAACCCCATTAATACATCTAGTTACCTTTAGAAAAAGTTGACTTAAATTTGTTAGACAGGATCTCCCACCAACATATCCATGCTGACTATCCCGGGCTGATCAACCCTTGCCTTTCCAGTTATTGACGAATCCCATCCCTTAAAGTTTTTTTCCAATAATTTCCCTACCACTGATGTTTGACTAACTGGCCTCTAATTACCTGGCTTATCCCTGATTTGATTTATTATTGTCATATGTATTAGCATACAGTGAAAAGTATTGTTTCTTGTGCGCTACGCAGACAAAGCATACCGTTCATTGTGAAGGAAAGGAGAGAGTGCAGAATGCAGGATTACAGTCATAGCTAGGGCGTAGAGAAAGATTAACATTATGCGAGGTAGGTCCAACCTAAGGTTTGACAGCAGCAGGGAAGAAGTTGTTCTTGAGTTGGTTGGAACGTGACCTCAGACTTTTGTATCTTTGTCCCGAAGGAAGAAAGTAGGAGAGAGAATATCCGGGGTGCATGAGGTCCTTAATTATGCTGGCTGCTTTGCCGAGGCAGTGGGAAGTATAGACAGAGTTAATGGTTGGGAGGCAGGTTTGTGTGATGGATTGGGCAACATTCATGACTTTTTGTAGGTCTTTGCGGTCTTGGGCAGAGCAGGAGTCCATACCGAGCTGTGATACAACGGAAAAGAATGCTTTCTATGGTGCATCTGTGAAGTTGGTGAGTGATAGCTGACATGCCAAATTTCCTCAGCCTCCTGAGAAAGTAGAGGTGTTGCGGACCTTTCTTAACTATGGTATCGGCATGGGGGGGTACCAGGACAGGCTGTTGGTGATGTGGACACCTAAAAACGCGAAGCTCTCAACCCTCTCCACTTCATCACCTTTGATACGGACAGAGGCATATTCTCCACTACACCACCTGAAGTCGATGACTCCTTAGTTTTGTTGACTTTGAGGGAGAGATTATTGTTGCCACACCAGTTCACCAGAATCTCTATCTCATTCCTGTACTCTGTCTCATCATTGTTTGAGATCCAACCCACTACAGTGGTGTCATCAGCAAACTTGGAAGTTGAATTGGAGGGGAATTTGCCACACAGTCAGGCGTATAAGAAGTATCATAGAGGGCTGAGAACTCCTATGAGGCATCGGCATTGAGGATGATTGCGAACCCCCTCTGTCCTTCTTGACTAAAGTAATCTCAGGCACAGACTCGATAGGCCCAATGGTCTCCTTCTGTACTGTGGGGACTCTAATGATTAGCTATTCTCGAGTTATCTGTGGGGACAGAGAGGTGGGGCGGGTGGAGCGAGGGGAAGGGGGGGGCGGTGGAGACTGTGCGTGTTAGGTGGATTGGCCATGCTAAATTGCCACTTAGTGTCAAGGGGATTAGCACGGTAAATATGTGGGGTTATGGGAATACAGCCTGGGTGGGGTTGTCAGTATAGGCCTGATGGGCTGAATGGCCTCTGTAGGGATTCTACGATTTGATGACAGCCAATACGGTTGGAAGCTGATGCTGGGGCAGCTGTCTCACTGGGGCCAGTGACCATCTACAACGAGAAAGCCCCAACACATTCCCTTAAGGTAATTAAGGATAGTGCTAAAGGTGTACACAGAAGTGATTCCCCAAAGGACAGCACTGAGGCTGCTGTACAACTCAATGAACTCATGGCAGATCTGTCTCTTCACACAGTGAAGGGAAACTACCCAGTGTTGATGGATTGTGAATGACGGGAGATGATTTGACCAAACTGGGACTGAAGTTTGCGAACACAACTCCTCACTCACCTGATGAAGGAGCTTGAGAGTCCAAAAGCTTGTGATTCCAAATAAACCTGCTGGGACTTTAACCTGGTGTTGTGGGACTTCTTACTGTGCTTACCCCGGTCCAAGACTGGCATCTCAACATCAGTGAACAACCATGTCCCAGGACTAAATAAAAGACACCATCAGGCCGGAGGTGGAGGTTGCCTTGGAGCGGCTCGTGAAGACCGGAGTTTGGGAATCTGTCAAGGTCAGTGAATGGGCTATGGCAACGGTTCCATCGTCAAGAAGGATAGCCCCGTAAGGATTCTGGAGACTTTAAGGCCAGTAAGAAGTCTGACAACACCAGGTTTAAGTCCAACCTATTTATTTGATAGTAAACTCACAAGCTTTCGAGGTTAAGCTCTTCTTCAGGTGAATGGAGAGTTCTGGCCTCAGACAGAGCATATAAAGCACAGACAGTTTACAGATTACTGATTAGAATGCAAATCTTTACACCTAACCTGCTGTTCAAGTCTTAAACTGGCTGACAATGTGTGTGGAAGGAGCGCTGATCACCTGATCAGCCTGTGCTCAGTGCTCCTTCCACTCACATTGTCGGCCACTTTAGGACTTGAACAGCAGGTTAGGTGTAAAGATTCGCATTCTAATCAGTAATCTGTAAACTGTCTGTGCTTCATATGCTCTGTCCGAGGCCAGAACTCTCCATTCACCTGACGAAAAGGTTGATCTCGAAAGCTTGTGAGTTTACTATCAAATAAATCGGTTGGACTTAAACCTGGTGTTGTCAGGCTTCTTACTGTGTTTACCCCAGTCCAACGCCCGCATCTCCACATCATGACTTTCAGGCCAATATAAATCCCATGTTATGTTTATCCGCTAATCCCCCGAACCTCAGCATCATGTGACGTTAAGGGGCAATTTACCATGGCCAATCCACCTAACCCGCTCATCTTTAGACAGTAAAGGACAATTTAGCATGGCTAATCCACCTAACCTACGCATCTTTAGACACTAAAGGACAATTTAGCATGGCCAATCCACCTAACCTACAGATCCTTGGACACTAAGGGGCAATTTAGCATGGCCAATCCACCTAACCTACAGATCCTTGGACACTAAAAGACAATTTAGCATGGCCAATCCACCTAACCTACAGATCCTTGGACACTAAGGGGCAATTTAGCATGGCCAATCCACCTAACCTACAGATCCTTGGACACTAAAAGACAATTTAGCATGGCCAATCCACCTAACCTACAGATCCTTGGACACTAAGGGGCAATTTAGCATGGCCAATCCACCTAACCTACAGATCCTTGGACACTAAAAGACAATTTAGCATGGCCAATCCACCTAACCTACAGATCCTTGGACACTAAGGGGCAATTTAGCATGGCCAATCCACCTAACCTACAGATCCTTGGACACTAAAAGACAATTTAGCATGGCCAATCCACCTAACCCGCTCACCTTTAGACACTAAAGGACAATTTACCATGGCCAATCCACCTAACCTACAGATCCTTGGACACTAAGGGGCAATTTAGCACGGTCAATCCACCTAACCCAAA
Organism: Carcharhinus amblyrhynchos; assembly: GCF_965287045.1. Classification (NCBI taxonomy): domain Eukaryota; kingdom Metazoa; phylum Chordata; class Chondrichthyes; order Carcharhiniformes; family Carcharhinidae; genus Carcharhinus; species Carcharhinus amblyrhynchos. The sequence goes on from NW_027649778.1 coordinate 5,826,093, forward strand.
CATCTTTGGACCGTGGGAGGAAACCTGAGCACCTGAAAGAAACCCATGCAGACATGAGAGAACGTGCAGACTCCACACAGACAGTGATCCCCTCTCACTCTTACATAGAAGGTAGAAGATCGGAGCAGGAGGAGGCCATTTGGCCCTTTGAGCCTGCTCCCCCATTCATCACGATCATGGCTGATCATCCAACTCAATAGCTAACTACTGTGCCACTCTGTACTGTTCTGTAATGTTAGCGGAGGAGAAATCACGAGGCCAAAAGCGTCTTCTTCCAAACCTTTTCCCTCCATGATAAGGGGGAAGCTTCGGTTTTAGATCTGTGCGGTCGCATCTGCCTCCTACTCGATTTTCAAGTTTGCTGACAACACCACCATAGTGGGTTGGATCTCAAACAATGACAAGACAGAGTTCAAGAATGAGATAGAGAATCTGGTGTGATAACAATGACCTCTCCCTCAATGTCAACAAAACGAAGTGATTGTCATCAACTTCAGGAAGTCTGGTGGAGGACATGCCCATATCTACATCAACTGTGATGAAATAGAAATAAAGAACAAAGAACAAAACAGCCCAGGAAACAGGCCCTTCGGCCCAACGAGCCTGCGCTGCCATTTTAACATTACCAATCCCCCCTCCACCCATGACCCTTATCTATGCTTATGGCATTCCACATTGAGGGAAACTAATTTAGGGTCGAGAGCGTTAGGTTTCTAGGTGCCCAGATCACCAACCACCTGTCCTGGGCCCCCCATGCCGATGCGATGATTAAGAAAGCCCACCAAAGCCTCTACTTTCTCAGAAGACTCAGGAAATTTGGCATGTCCGCTACGACTCTCACCAACTTTTACAGATGCACCATAGAAAGCATTCTTTCTGGTTGTATCACAGCTCAGTGTGGCTCCTGCTCTGCCCAAGACTGCAAGAAACTACAAAAGGTCGTTAATGTAGCCCAATCCATCACGCAAACCAGCCTCTCATCCACTGACTCCAAGCACACTTCCTGCTGCCTTGGAAAAGCAGCCAGCATAATTGAGAACATTCTCTCTTCCACCTTCTTCTGTTGGGAAAAAGATACAAAAGTCTGAGGTCACGTACCAACCAACTCAAGAACAGCTTCTTCCCTGCTGCTGTCAGACTTTTGAATGGACCCACCTCGCATTAAGCTGATCTTTCTCTACACCCTGGCTATGACTGTGACACTACATTCTGCACTCTCTCCTTTCCTTCTCCCCTCTGTACTCTGAACTGTATGCTTTATCTGTATAGCGCACAAGATACAATATTTTTCATTGTATCTCAATACTTGACAATAATAAATCAAATCAAAATATCTAACCTAAAAGATGGCATCGCATACAGTGCTGCACTCCCTAGAATACTGCTCACCAGAGCATTGGCCTAGACGTTTGGGCTGAATCGAACCCTCAGGAAACAGAAACTAGAAGCAGGAGGCGGCCATTTGGCTCTTTGAGCCTGTTCCGCCATTCATTTTGATCATGGCTGATCATCAAATTTAATATCCTGAACCCCCCCCCCATATCCCTTTAGCCACAACAGCAAAATCTAATTTCTTCTCGAAATCATGAAATGTTTTGGCCTCAACTACTTTCTGTGGGAGTCAATTCCACACATTCACCACCCTCTGGGTGAAGAAATTTCTCCCCACCTCAGTCCTAAAAGGTTTACCCCTTATCCTCAAACTATGACCCCCCTAGTTCTGGACTCCCCTACCATCGGGAACATTCTTTCTGAATCTACCCTGTCCAAATTTTATAAGTTTTTATGTGATCCCCTCTCACTCTTACATAGGAGATAGAAGATCGGAGCAGGAGGAGGCCATTTGGCCCTTTGAGCCTGCTCCCCCATTCATCACGATCATGGCTGATCATCCAACTCAATAGCCTAATCCTGCTTTTTCCCCATAACCTTTGATCCCGTTTGCCCCAAGTGCTATATCCAGCTGCCTCTTGAATACATTCAATGTTTTGGCATCAACTACTTTCTGTGGTAATGAATTCCACAGGCTCAGCAGGTGAAGAAATGTCTTCTCACTTCCATCCTAAATGGCCTACCCTGAATCTTCAGACTGTGACCCTGGTTCTGGACTCACCCACCGTCGAGAACATTCTTTCTGAATCTGCCCTGTTAGAATTTTCTACGTTTCTATGAGATCCCCTCTCATTCTTCTAAACTCCAGTTAATAGAATCCTAATTAGGTAGAGAGATTCTTCCCGCTTAGAAAGGATAGCAGGACTAGAGGACACAGCCTCAAGATAAGGAAGGGGGGGGGGGTGCAGTTTAGATCAGAGTTGAGGAGGAACTTCTTCACTCAAAGGGTGGTGAATCTCTGGAATTCTCTGCCCATTGAAGTGGTGGAGGCAACCTCGCTAAATATATTTAAGTCACGGGTAGATAGGTTTCTGATAGACAAGGGAATTAAGGGTTATGGGGAGAAAGTGGGAAAGTGGAACTGATCCACTTCGGATCAGCCATGATCTTATTGAATGGCGGGGCTGGCTCGAGGGGCATTAGATGGCCTACTCCTGCTCCCATTTCTTACGTTCTTAACCAACTTAGTTTCTTGTTATGTGACAGACCTGCTGCCCCAGGAATCAGCCTGGTAAACCTTTGCTGAATGATCCCCCACGCCCAATCGGCTTTGGCTGACAATGCAAATTTCACATGCCATCCTTTCCAAGTGAAATGAAGCCCAGCCAGGTGTCAAAAACTGCACTGATGTCGACAAAAGGTGATGAAAGGGGTGTGGCTGGAAGATTGTTCTCAGTCAAACATGAGAAGTTGGCTAATAACTACACAGGCTGACTCACTGCACCCTCACCCAAGCCTCAAACACACCGTCGCAAACTATGATCCCCCGAGTCCACTTCAGCTTTCATCAACTGGATCACATCTCAAATCAGCAGAGAGAAAAAGACTCAAATCGCTGCGGCATACTGAACCAGTTAACACAAGGGCAAGGCACAGTGGGTTAGCACTGCTGCCTCTCTGCGCCAGGGACCCCAGGTTCGATTCTGACTTCGAGTCACTGTCTGTGCGGGATTTGCACATTCTCCCCATATCTGCGTGGGTTTCTCCCAGGTGCTGCGGTTTCCTCCCACAGTCCAAAAGATGTGGTTAGGTGCATTGGCCGTGCTAAATTGACCCCAAATGTCAAGGGAACTAGCGAGGGTCTACACATGGTGTCACTTGGATAGGGTGGGATTGTTGTCGGTGCAGGATCAAATGGGCTGAATGGCCTCATTCTGCACAGTAGGGATTCTATAAGTGGCCCTGTAATGTTCCTAAGATACGTGGGTTAGGTGGATTGGCTATGCTAATTTGCCCCTTTGTGTCGGAGGGATGAACAAGGTTGGGGTTATGGCCTGGGTGGGTTTGTTGTTGGTGCAGGTCTGATGGGCTGAATGGCCTCTTTCTGCACTGGAGGGATTCTATGATTGTTGCCTCAGATCCAGTTTCTGGAGACGAAACCTCCCAGCTCCGGATCTCTCGTTGTTAAATCCCTCTGAAAACCTCTCGTCCCCTTTCTAATCCCCGTCTTCAGTGCTCAATCTCAGCTCCTCAACCTGGGGCCCAGATGACGTGATCAACACTTCCCCACCCCAGAGTGAGAACTTCTGGGCAAGGCAAGGGGAAAGGAGGCAACGCGAAGAGTTTGCCAGTTTAGCAGAAACACAAAACTCGTTTATTCACAGGTTGAAACCACACAGGGGGCTCACGGTCCCGTGGCTGGGAGAACGGCGGTGGGGGAGGGGGTCCCTGCATTTCCCACCCATCCACTGGCCTTGCTTTTCTGGATGGCGGGTTACTTCTCCTGAAGGTTACGGTGGCCAATAGTGGACAAGATGGCAGAGTGTGTGCATCAGGATGGCTCGTACAGTCAGACCAGCGGGAGCTGGTGGGGTCACCCAGCAAGTTTGCAAGACAATGGTGGGTTTGGAGTGGGGGGAGAAGGGGAGGGGGAGCAGATCGTTCTTCGCTGCTCTCACCTTCACCTGTCAGTAGATGAAGACGAGGTGCATCGCATTTCAGGTTCAGGTGTGAGGCAGGTTGACAGAAGGAGCCAAAGGAAATGTCTGGGGAAACGACACCAATTCAGTTGCTCGGGCATTGCAGAGACCCCGGGGAGAGGAGTGCCCTCAGCTAGGCATCAACCGGAGGTTGGGGGGCTCAAACATCACCGCAGGTTAGGCTGACGCTCCCAGCAGCGGGAGTGCTGCAGTGCAAGAGGAAGCAGCCTTTTCAAGGAATCAAATTTGATTTATTATTGTCACATGTATCAGTATAATCGAACTAGTGTGCGCGCTATACAGACAAAGCATTCTGTGAGAAGGAGAGAATGCAGAATGTCGTGTTACAGTCACAGCTAGGGTGTAGAGAAAGGTCAACTTAACGCAAGGTAGGTCCATTCAAAAGTCTGACAGCAACAGGGAAGAAGCTGTTCTTGAGTTGGTTGGTACGTGACTTGAGACTTTTGTATCTTTTTTCCAGTGGAAGAAGGTGGAAGAGGGTGTGTGGGGTCCTTACTTATGCTGGCTGCTTTTCCAAGGCAGTGGAAAGCGTAGACAGAGTCAATAGATGGGAGGTTGGTTTGTGTGATGGACCGAGCTTCGTTCACGACCCTTTGTAGTTCCTTGCAGTCTTGGGCAGAGCAGGAGTCTTACCAAGCTGTGACACAACCAGAAAGAATGTTTTCTATGGTGCATTTGTAAAGGGTGGAGAGAGCGGTAGCAGATATGCCAAATTTCCTTAGCCTCCTGAGAAAGTAGGGACATTGGTGGGCTTTCTTAACTATAGTTTTGGCATGGAGGAACGAGGACAGGTTGTCGGTGATCTAGACACCTAAAAACGTGAAGCTCTCGTCCCTTTCTACTTCATCCCAGTTGATATAGGCAGGGGCATGTTCTCTTTTACACTTCCTGAAGTCGATGCCAATCTCCTTCGTTTTGTTGACATTGAGGGAGAAGTGATTGTTGCCGCACCAGTTCACCAGATTCTCTATCTCATTCCGCTACTCTGTCTCGTCATTGTTTGAGATCCGACCCACTACGGTGATGTCGCCAGAAAACTTGAAAATTGAACTGGAGGGAAATTTGGCCGCACAGTCATGAGTGTATAAGGAGTATAGTAGGGGGTTGAAGAAACAGCCTTGTGGGGCACTGGTGTTGAGGATGATCATGGAGGACGTGTTGTTGCCTGTTCTTACTGATTGCAATCTGTGGGTTTGGAAGTTCAGGATCCAGTTGCAGAGTGAGGAGCCAAGGACTAGGCCATGGAGTTTGGAGATGAGTTTCTTTTGGAGGTTGGGCTGTAGTCTATAAGTAGAGTCTGAGGCATGAAAGCTCTGAGCAGTCCTTGGAATCTGAGAGTGCCTTCTCCCTTCAAACTACTATTTCATTTAATTATTGAGCGCCCCATTCTCGTAACCAACCAGCCGCTCATCTCTGCCCGCGGTGGACTATCTGACTATGGGCAGCACCACAAAGGAGACAAAAGCTGACCACCTCACTTGTCACAAGAATTCAGATCCCGATGGCATTAGGAGTGGGGGGGGCGAGCGGGAAAAGAGGCCCCCCCCATCCCCACAAGGCACTGGAGGGGTCCCGCAAGGGGCCAGAGCAGTAGGGGGGGGCCTGCAAGTGGCCAGAGTGGGGAGGGTTGGGGGCGTGAGCGGCCAGAGCGGGGGGGAACCACAAGGGGCCAGGGGGTGAGGCCCCCACAAGGGGTGGCCACCCCCCTCCCCCTGCAAGGTACTGGAGGGGTCCCACAATGGCCCAGAGCAAGGGGGGACCCGCAAGTGGCCAAAGCAGGGAGTCCTGCAAGGGGCTGGGGGGGGGGGGGGGGGGGGTGGGTTGGTAGCCGCAAGGGGCTGGGGGGGTGCAGAGCCTTGCAAGGGGCCAGGGATGGGGGGCAGGGGGGTGCGCAGCTCCGCAAGGAGCCAGGGAGGGGAGGGGGCGCCGCAAGGAGCCGGGGAGTGTGGTCGGGGCCCTGCAAGCGGCCGGGGAACCCTTCCTCACCGTGCCTGGCTGTGTAACCATGGAGGAAGTTGGGAGGTGGGGAGTGTTGCTTGGAAGACGTTAGAACGTGAATTAAGTATTCTTCCAGACAGCCCCCGTGAATCTGAAAATTCTTTTCTTTCTTTGGCCTGAGGATGACATGCCTGTGAAAATATTTCTCTGGCCTCCAGACCCAGATCTTGTGGACCTGAGTCACTGCTTTGCAGCTGGCTGATCCAGCCTAACGCATGCTTTGCCTCACATTGCAGTATTCAGGATGATTCACAAAGGGGCAAATCTCTGACCCTTTGCTCTGCAGCATTCGCCTCTACCGCTGGGTGGTAACCTGCTGTGCAAACCGTGCTCAATCAAATCTAATCGCGATTTAAGATGTAAACCATCTCTATGCCATTGTGTGTGTATTTCCTTTGGTGCTGCCAGTGTTGAAAGGGCGCGTCCCACAGTAAAGTTAAAAGTTTATTAGTGACAAGTAAGGCTTACTTTAAAATGGCAATGAAGTTACTGTGAAATTCCCCTGGTCGCCACACTCTGGCATCTGTTCGAGTCAATGCGCCCTAACCAGCACGTCTTTCAGACTGTGGGAGGAAACCCACGCAGACATGGGGAGAATGTGCAGCCTCCGCAAAAACACTGACCCAAGGCCGGGAATCAAATCTTGGCGCTGTGAGGCAGCAGTGCTACCCACTGAGACACCACAGAAACCCGTACTCAACCTTACTGTTCAAAGCCTGGAAGAGTGACCTCGAAACGCCCTCCACAGATGCTGCCAGTCCTGCTGGGTTTTTCCAGCATTTTCTGTTCTTACTTGATATTTTTCTCATTATACGGGTGGCACAGTGGTTAGCATTGCTGCCTCTCAGCGCCAGGGGCCCGGTTTCATTCCTGGCCTCAGGTGATTCTCTGTGTGGAGTCTGCACATTCTCCCTGTCTCTGTGTGGGTTTCCTCCAGGTGCTCCGGTTTCCTCCGACAGCCCAGAGATGTGTGGGTTAGGTGGATTGGCTGTGCTAAATTTCCCTTTAGTGTCTAATAGACGTGTAGGGTTGGGGCATTGGCCATGTTAAATTTCCTCTTAGCGTCCAAAGATGTGTAGAGTAGGTGAACTGGCTATGCTAAATTGCCCCTTAATGTCCAAAGTGTACAGGTTAGGTGGATTGGCCATGCTAAATTGTTAACTGGGGTGGATGTGCTGCATTGTGGAAATGGACCAGGTTGCCTAGTTGGGATGTTCTTTGGAGGGTTGGTGCAGACTCAATGGGCCAAATGGCCTCCTTTGGCACTTTTATTCTCATCATAGAATCTTACAGCACTGAAAGACGCCCTTTGGCCCATCACATCCATGCCTGTCATCAAGCACCAATCTATTCTAATCCCATTTTCCAGCAGTTGGTCCATAGCCGTGTATGCTATGGCATTTCAAGCGCTCATCTAAATGTTGAGGGTTCCTGCCGCTCCCATCCTTTCAGGCAGCAAATTCCAGACTCCCACAACCCTTTGAGTGAAGAAGATTTTCCTCAATCTCCTCTTAATCTTCTGCCTCCTAGCTTAACTCTATAAACTTAGATCATAGAACCCTACAGTGCAGAGAGAGGCCCTTCGGCCCATCGAGTCTGCACCGAACGCAATCCCACCCAGTCCCTACCCCCCCCATATCCCTACACATTATACCCACTAATCCCTCTAACCTACACTTCCCTGATACTAAGGGGCAATTTCTTAGCATGGCCAATCAACCTAACCCGCACATCTTTGGATGGTGGGAGGAAACCAGAGTACCCAGAGGAAACCCACGCAGACATGAGGAGAATGTGCAAACTCCATACAGACAGTGACCCGAGCTGGGAATCGAACCCAGAACCCTGGAGCTGTGAAGCAGCAGTGCTAACCACCGTGCTACCGTGCCGCCCGTAACTTCTTATCTCATTGTTGACAAGGCCAGCATTAATTGGCCATCCCTAATTAACCTTGAACTGAGTGTCTCGCTTGGTCATTTCTGAGGGCAGTCAAGAGTCAACCACATTGCTGTGGCTCTGGAGTCGCATGTAGGCCAGACCGGGTAAGGATGACAGATTTCCTTCCCTGAAGGTGACACTGGTGAACATCAGATGGGTTTTTACAACAATCGATGATAGTTTCATGATCGTCTTTACTGAGAAGAGCTTTACATTATGCAACATATCGATTTGAACAAGCACTTTTTTTTGTGTGTGGAGATTATCACATGCTACAGTGATGAACGTAGTGTGATGAACAAAGGTCCAGAAACTTGCGCCCACGTGTGAAGCGTCCCAGTTCTAAAGAAAATACCAGTAGATTGAATCAGCCAGTTGCACATCAATGGAACAGCAATCAAACAAACTGGCTCTCGAGTTCAGCAAAATATTCTCACCTGCACGTCATCTTCAGACTCGAGGGGGGAAAAGGATTAAAAATTGAATTTAAATTCCACCAGCTGCCGTGGTGGGATTTGAACCCATGACTCTTAGAGCACTAGCCTGGAGCCTCTGGATTATCACTACACTACCATCTAATCTCCCTACACTAATCCCCCTGACACTAAGCCAATCCACCTAACCCACACATCCTAGGACTGTGAGGAGGAAACCAGAGCGCCTGGAGGAAACCCACGCAGACACGGGGAGAACGTGTAGACTCCACGCAGTCAGTGACCCAAGGCTGGGATCAAACCTGGGACCTTGCTAAACTCGAGAGCGAGTTTGCTTGAATCTATCACACCTCTGTGCAACTGGCTGATTCAATCTACTGGCATTTTCTTTAGAACTGGGATGATTCACACGTGGGCAAGTTTCTGGACCTTTGTTCATCACACAACATTCATCACTAAACATATGGTAATCCCCACACACAAAAAAGTGCTTGCTGAAACTGATACATTGCATAATATAAAGCTCTCCTCGTCACAGTGCTAACCACTGCGCTGGACTGATCTTATCACATCAGTCATGACCACATTGAATGGGGAAGCAGACCCGATGGGCTGAATGGCCTCCTCTGCACTGTAGCGATCCTTTGGACAGAGCTGGGGAGAAATCTCTTCACCCAGAAGATGGTTGCATTTGGCAATTCTCTACCCCAGAGAATTGTGGAGACTCAGTCGTTGAGTTTATCCAAATGATAGATTTCTGGATTCAAAGAAATGAGGGATATGAGGTCAGGGCAGCAAAGTAGATTGAGGTCAAAGTTCGTATCTAACGGCGGTGCGGTCTCGTTGAGCCGTACGACCTACTTTTATGTCTTATGATCTAAAACCGGCTTCCCTTCTTACTTGAAGTACTTTCCCAGGGGTGGCACAATGATTAGCACTTCTGCCTCTCAGTGCCAGGGACCTGGGTTCGATTCCCAGCTCGAGTCACTGTCTGTGTGGAGATTGCACGTTCTCCTCGTGTCTACATGGGTTTCCTCCCACAGTCCAAAAGATGTGCTGGTCATGGTGCATTGGCTGTGCTAAATTCTCCCTCAGTGTACTCGAACAGGTGCCCGAGTGTGGCGACTAGGGGATTTTCACAGTAACTTCATTGCACTGTTAATGTAAGCCAACTTGCGACAAATAAATAAACTTAAACTTTACTTATGGCACCTTTAATGTTTAAAAAAAAAATGCCCCGAGCACTTTGATGCTGGAAAATCTCAGCTGGCCTGGCAGCATCTGTAAGCAGAGAAAAGAACTGACACAGAGAGCATTGCAGTCGCTGCTCCCGATGTGGTCTCCTCTATATCAGAGACAGCAAGCATAGACTCGGCGATCGCTCTGCGCACAGACCAAAGGTGCTCAGCAGTCAGGACCCTGACCTTCCTCCGGTTGTTGCCATTTTAACACACGATCCTGCTGCCACACCCATGTCTGTCCTTGGCCTGCTGCAATGTTCCAGTGAAGCTCAACGCAAACGGGAGGAACAGCATCTCGTCTTCCAGCTCGGCACTTTACACCCTTCCGGTCTCAACATCAAATTCAATAACTTCAGATGATTAGCTCTGCCCCACCTCCACACCTCTGTTTTTATTCTATTATATTTGATTTTTTTTTAACTGTTCTCTACCTTTTATTTCTTTATTGTCTTTCTTCATTTTTCTTCCCATTCTTTCCCCCTACTTTATCCCCTATCCCTTGCCCTTTCTCCCCCGTTCTACATTCTATCTCATTTTCCCCTCCCCCAACATCATCTTCCGTCACAGCTTACAGCTCCTCTGCCATTTGCCCATTCACACCCTTTATTCTCTCTCTGGACTGCTATCAGCAACCTTTCCCCTGGTTTCTGTGGCTATGACTCATCTTTCATTCTCTCATCCTGCAGTATAAATATCTCCCACTTTCTCTGCCTTTTAGCTTTGACAAAGAGTCATCTGGACTTGAAACGTCAGCGCTTTTCTCTCCTTACAGATGCTGCCGGACCTGCTGAGTTTTTCCAGCGTTTTCTCTTTTTGGTTTCAGTCGCCAGCATCCGCAGTAATTTGCTTTCATACAGTTTTATGGACAGAACTAGATATGGGGAGGAAAAGTTTCATAGAATCATACAGTGCAGAAGAGGCCCTTCGGCACATCCGAGTCAGCACCAACACATTCGAAACACCTGAATCCCCATCTAACCCCATTTGCCAGCATTTGGCCCATAGCCCTGAATGACAAGCCAAGTGCTGGCAAATGGGATTAGATACGAATTCAGGTGTTTCGAATGTGTTGGTGCTGACTCAGGCTGTGAGGCATCCCACCTCCGTCACCCACCCAGGCAGCGTATTCCAGACTGTCACCCTCTGGGTAAAAAAAGCTTTTCCTCACATTCCCCCCTCCAAACCTCCTACCCCTCACCTTGAGCCTGTGGCCCCTCGTGGCTGACCCTTCAACCAAGGGGAACAGCTGCTCCTTATCCATTCTGTCCATGTCCCCCACACACCTCGATCAGGTCGCCCCTCAGTCTTTTCTGCTCCAGTGAAAATAACTTGTCTGTGCCATCTCTCGTCATAAGTTAAACGTTCCATCCCAGGCAGCATCCTGGTGAATCTCCTCTAGCGCAATCATATCCTTCATACAATGTGACGACCAGAAGTGCACACCATACTCCAACTGTGGCCTCATCAAAGCTGTATACAACTCCAACATGACTTCCCTGCTTTTGTAATCTATGCCTCGATTGATAAAGACAAGTGTCTCGTAAGCCCTTTGCATCACCTTACTAACAAACCCTTCCGCCTTCAGAGATCTGTGGACAAACACGCCAAAGTCCACAGAAAAGTTACAATTTATTTATTAGTCACAAGCAGGCTTACATTAACGCTGCATTGAAGTTACTGTAAAATCCCCTCGTCGCCACACTCCAATGCCCATTCGGGTACACCGAGGGAGAATTTAGCACAGCCAATGCACCCTAACCAGCAGGTCCTCCCACCGACTGTGGGAGGAAATCAGAGCACCCGGAGGAAACCCATGCAGACACGGGGAGAATGTGCAGACTCCGCACAGACAGTGACCCAAGCCAGGAATCGAACCTCTGTCTCTGGCACTGTGAGGCCAACCCAAAATCCTCAGCGTCCTACCATTCATTGTTCCTTGTCAAATTAAATAAATGTATCACCTTACACTTTTAAGGGTTAAATTCCATCTGCCATTTATCTGCTCATTTGGCCATTCCGTCTCTATCTTCTTGTAGACTAAGACACTCCGCCTCGCTGTTAATGGCCATTTGGCCATTCACACCCTTTATTCTCTCTCTGGGCTGACATTAGCAGCCTTTCCCCTGGTTTCTGTGGCTATGACTCATCTTTCATTCTCTCATCCTGCAGTATAAATATCTCCCACTTTCTCTGCCTTTTAGCTTTGACAAAGAGTCATCTGGACTCGAAACGTCAGCGCTTTTCTCTCCTTACAGAAGCTGCCAGACCTGCTGAGTTTTTCCAGCGTTTTCTCTTTTGGGTTTCAGTCAATCTTTGTGTTAACCGCAAACTTACTAATCCAACCGCCCCCATATTGTCATCTATTTATTTATAGATTTACCTAAACCCTGCTGAAAAGTTGGGTGCTGAGAAGGTTAGAAGTGTACGGTGTTGAACATCACAAGGTATCTACAGTAAGAGGTCTCACAACACCAGGTTAAAGTCTGACAGGTTTATTTGGAATCACGAGCTCTCGGAGCGCTGCTCCTTCATCAGGTGAGTGGAGAGGCAGGTTTCGCAAACACGGCATATACAGACAGAGACACAATTGCAAGATAATGGTTAGAATGTGAGTCTTTAAGGATTTCAAGTCTTTACAGGTACAGACAGTGCAAGTGGAGAGAGGGATAATCACAGGTTAAAAGAGGTGTGAATTGTCTCCAGCCAGGACAGTTAATCAGATTTTGCAAGCCCAGGCCAAATGATGGGGGTTACACGTACTGTGACATGAACCCAAGATCCCGGTTGTATGCTCTGAAGGCTTGTGATTCCAAGTAAATCTGTTGGACTTTAAACTGGTGTTGTGACACTTCTTAATGTGCCCACTCCAGTCCACCGCCAGCATCTCCACATCATATATCTACAGCCCAGAACCAGGCCATTCAGCCCATCTGGTCCATGCTGTTGCTTCTCCTCCTCACCCTTTCAGCACAACCTCCCTCCCCAATTTCTCCCTCCTGTTTATCCATCGTGTTTATCCAGTTTAATCGTATCGATACTATTCACCTCTTTCTCTGTAGGATTGTGGAATGGAAGCTGCAAAGGATGAGGCTGTTCAGCCCACTGAGCCCATGCTAGCCCTTTGCCAGAGCAATGTGACTGGTCCCATGCTTCCATCGTTTCCCACTAGCCCAGGAAATCCTCTCTCTCTTCGGGTGATTATCCAATTCTCTTCTGAAAACCATGATGGAATGTGCTTCCACCACACTCCCAGGCAGTGCATTCCTCCAAACCTTTGGGTATCCCTCTCAACACCACAGCATTGAGATCAGGAGGTTTCTCCTCAGATCACCACCGGTTCTTTTCCTTGTAACCCGCGTCTTCCACTGCTCTATGAGCCAACATTCTCACCACACCCTTTTCACTGAGGTTTGTTATTTTTAACAGGACATATCAATAATTGTCCAGTAATTATGGTCCCCAGTTTTGGTTTGCCCCACAAAGTGGAAACATCTGACACCTCAGACATTCAGGTTATTACCCCCGCGCCCTCCCTCCTCAGCCTCCCTTCGAAGGGAGAAATAAGAGTAGCCCATTCAGCCCCTCCAGCCTGCTGTGTCACACACCCCAGACATTCTCTCTTCCACCTTCTGTCAGGAAAAAGATACAAAAGTCTGAGGTCATGTACCAACAAACTCCAGAACAACTTTTTCCCTGCTGCCAGACTTTTGAATGGACCTACCTTGCATTAAGTTGTTCTTTCTCTACACCCTGGTTATGACTGTAACACTACATCCTGCACTCTCTCCTTTCCTTCTCTATGAACAGTATGCTTTGTCTGTATCACACGCAAGAAACAATGCTTTTCACTCTATGTTAATACATGTGACAATAATAAATCGAATCTTTCAATAATACCATGGCTGACCTGATCTTCACCTGAGCTCCACTTTTCTGTCCTCCCCCGTAACCTTTGACTCCCCATACAATCGTCAAATCCCTACAGTACAGAAGGAGGCCATTTGGCCCATCGAATCCGAACCAACTTTCCCAAAGAGTATCTTACTCAGGCCCCCTCTCCCAACCTGCTCCTGTAACTCCGTTAATCCACCTAACCTGCACATCTCGGGACTGTGGGAGGAAACCGGGGCACCCAGAGGAAACCCATGCAGTCACGGTGAAAATGTGCAAACTCCACATAGGCAATCACCGAAGGCCAGAACTGAACCCCAAATCTCTGACGTTGCGAGGTAGCAGTGCTGAGCAAGACCGCAAAAAAAAACTACAAAAGGTTGTGAACACGGCCCAGTTCATCACGCAAACCAGCCTGCCATCCAATGATTCCATCTACACTTCCCGGCACTTTGGGAAAAGCAGCCAGCGTAATCAAGGACCACCACGCACCCCAGACATTCTCTCCTCCACCGTCAGGAAAAATGTCTGAGGTCACGTACCAACCAACTCAAGAACAGCTTTTTCCCTGCTGCCATCAGGCTTTTGAATGGGCTTGCCTTGCATTAAGTTGACCTTTCTCTACACCCAAGCTTTGACTGTAATACTACATTCTGCACTCTCTCCTTCTCTCCTACGTGCAGCAAATGGGCAGGTCATGACATTTCATGAACCGGTGTAGTCTTGATGGGCCTCTTCTGCACTGTAGTACTCTGTGATTCTGCTCTATGTACAGTCTGCTTTGTCTGAATAGTGTACAAATAACAATGCTTTTCACTGTATACTAATACATATGACAATAATAAATCAGAACAAATCAAATAGTCTAGAAGGCTTCTTTAGCAGGAACCCGCACTTCCCTCATATTTAAATCCAAACGGTTACTTTTCTTCCCTTAATAATGCAGCTCAAACTCTTGATGCTGTATTTTAGACAAGGCGAGAAGCCAAGGCAAGTCAGGTTTGACCGAACACAGCTGTGATTTCAGGCAGATACCAATCGTTAAAAACCCAGAGGCAACAACACTAACTATTCTCCACGACACACAACCCAACTGGTTCAAAAACTATTCAAACTTTGGGGAAATTTTTCAAGATAACCTTCGCCAGCGCAAAATGGGGAACTGCAAAAACAGTTCACAGAATGTTATCACCATTTATCCAAACACCCAAATGTTGACGCCCTCTGAAACTATGCTGTTACAATCCTCCTTGCGGAACAACCGCTGTACTTACTAACCAGTTACATTAACGTTAATTATTACTTAAAAAATAGCGTGATCCTGAGGAAAGAACAGGAGATTTATTTAGTTATACTTGCATAAGCAATTTCAAAATTTAAATATTTAAACTAAATCAAAGCCCAAGTTAACCAATTAAAACTGAGGAACTTTTATTTTTAGGGAAACAGGATGTGGTAGTTTCAATAGCCAAGGGCTTAGAATCACAGAATCCCTACATTGGAGAAGGAGACCATTTAGCCCATTAGATCTGCACCAACTCTCTGACAGGACATCAAACCCAGGCCCCATCTCTGTAACCCTACATATTTACCCCTTTGATTTCCCTAATCTACACATCTTGGGACACCAGCTGGCAACTTAACAAGGCAATTCCATCTAACCTTCATACCTTTGGGCACTAAGGGGCAATTTAGCATGGCCAATCCACCTAACCCGCACATCTTTGGGGTGTGGGAGGAAACTGGCATACCTGGAGGAAACCCACGCAGACACAGACAGAACGTGCAAACTCCACACAGTTACTCGAGGCTGGAATTGAACCAGAGTCTCCGGCGCTGCGAGGCAGCAGCGCTAACCACTGCGCTACCGTGCCGCCCCATCTTAGGTAGCTTACTTACACTGGGACTGTGGGGATGGGCGTTTCTTGGGCATGCAGTGGGCCCCACTTCTGTTCCCACCACTGGATACCATGACATGAATTGGACTGGGATAGGCACAGTAAGTAGTCTCACAACACCAGGTTAAAGTCCACCTGATGAAGGGGCAGCGCTCCAAAAGCTCGTGCTACCAAATAAACCTGCTGGACTTTAACCTGTCGTTGAGAGACTACTTACTATACCACTGGATTATCATCAGTAGGAACTGGAGTCCTAGAACGGGACTTGGGCACACAAATCTGGGCCCACAATCCAGTGCAGCACTATTGCAGGAACACAGCTGCGAGTAACTCACCTCCTGACTCCCCAAACCTGTCCACCATCAACTAGGCAGAAGTCAGGAGTGTGATGGAATACTCACCACTTGCCTGGATGGGTGCAGCTACAACAACACTCAAGACCATCCAGGACAAAGCAGCCCCACTTGATTGGCACCACATCCACAAACATCCACTTCCTTCACCACTGACGCTCAGTAGCAGCAGTGTGTACCATCTACAAGATGCACTGCAGCAATTCACCAAAGATCCTTAGACAGCACCTTCCAAACACACAGCCACTTCCATCTAGAAGGACGAGGGCAGCAGATACATGGGAACACCACCACCTGCAAGTTCCCTTCCAAGCCACTCACCATCCTGACTTGGAAATATATCGGCCGTTCCTTCGCAGTTGCTGGGTCAAAATCGTGGAATTCCCTCCCTAACGGCAGCGATTCAAGAAGGCAGCTCACCACCACCTTCTCAAGAGCAACTAGGGAGGGGCAATAAATGCTGGCCAGCCAGCGATGCCCATGACCCACATCTGAATAATAAAAAGAGGTGTAGTCTTTTGAGGAGAGGTTAAATAGTGATCCCTATCAGTATTTTTGAATGGGTGTGAAGGAACCGCGGGAGGTGGTCATGGATCACAGAATTCCTACCAAATTGGTCCATCGAATCAGCACCGACCACTATTGCACCCAGGCCCTATTCCCATAGCCCCACATATTTACCCTTACTAGTCTCCCTGACACTAAGGGGCAATTTGGCATGGCCAATCAACCTAACCCGCACATCTTTGGGCTGCGGGAGGAAACCCACATAGATATGGGAGAACGTGCAAATTCCACACATACACACACCCTGCACACACACACTGATCCAGGTCGGAATCGAACCCAGATCCCCAGTGCTGTGAGGCAGCAGTGTGTTGTGATGAGCAAATGGGGCTTGGCGCACACCTAGATACGGGCACCAGAAGTTTGGATTAATCCAGGTTTACAAGAGGTTGGGGAAATGGGATGCCAGGCAGGAGAGCATTGGCTCAACTGGCAGTAACACTGTGGGCAGCAGGGTGGCACAGCCGTTAGCACTGATGCCACACAGCACCAGGGAGCCAGGTTCGATTCCCAGCTTGGGTCACCGTTTGTGCAGAGTCTGCACATTCTCCCCTAGTCTGCATGGGTTTCCTCCCACATGCATTGACCCAAACAGGCACCGGAGCGTGGTGACTAGGGGAAATTCCACAGTAACTTCACTGTGGTGTTAATGCAAACCTTACTTTTAACACTAATAAATAAACTTCAACTTTTTCTCCTCTAATAAAGGAGTGAGGAGTTCTGCAGTTGAAGGGTGGAGGGTGTGGGCAGGGCTGGAAATCTCAGTGCTCATATACTCACTCACTTGATGCCTAGACAAAGGCAGGCAGCAAATGAACAGAAGATGAACTATATTTGGGGAAGGGAGGTGGTCAGAGAGTCTGGTGGGGGGTAAAAGTACAGATATAAAATTCAGCCTCAGGATCATTTTCAGACTCTTTCCCTCGCCTTAAGCTGCAAATCCACTTCAGATTCAAAGAAAGGAAAAGTTTGGATTAAGGGGAAAAAGAAAGTGACTTTGCCAAACCTTCTCCCAGCGACAAAAACTTTTCTGCCTTCCAGACAAACTTTTCTTCAAAGTGTGAGCCCCGCGCATGCGCGCCCAGCCTTGGCCCCCCTCCCCAGGTGCGGCCGCCAGGTTGTCTCCTTCGCCAGGCCGACGCCGCGCTACGCCTGCCGGGTATTGTAGTCCTTCTCCCCCATTCAAGGACTCCAGCTCCCGACAGCCACCACAGGCTCCAGCGCACCAGTTACCAACCCTCCCGGATTGCCCGGGAGTCCCTCCCAATGGATTTAAGGATTTCCAAAAGTTGCTGCTACCCATTGGAGAAAAATCATTATCACATAAAGTAGTTGAGAACAAAACATTGAGCCCCCCCCCCCACCTCAAAAAAAAGACTTTCCTTCTCTTGGAATACTTTTACATAGAAATTTATAGGATTGAAGAAGGACATTGGGCCCAGAGGCAGGTACAATTTTATCTTTTAAAAAGCATTTAGACAGTTACATGGATGCGATGGGTCAAGAGGGAAATGGGCCAAATGCGGGCAATTGGGACTAGCTTTGGGGTTTAAAAAGAAGAGGATGGCATGGACAAGTTGGGCCAAAGGGCCTGTTTCCATTATGTAAACCTCTATGATTCTGACTATCTTGTCTGCTAGCCAATTAGACCATCCAACCTAATCCCTTTTTCCAGTCTGGCCCTGGGGAGGGGGGGGTTACAGCACTTTATGTGCATATCCATGTGTTTTTGTTTTGTGAGGAGGATTTTTGCCTCTATCGCCCTCACAGAGGGAAAAAAAAACAGTGAAACTGAAAAAATGAAAACCGACATCAAATCTGCATCTATCTCTGTAATCCCTGCACATTCACCATGGCCAATCCCCTCGAACCTGCACAACTTTGGACACTAAGGGGCAATTTAGCATAGCCAATCCCCCTAGGCTACACAGCTTTGAACATTAAGGGGCAAATTAGCACAGCCAATCCCCTGAACCTGGACATCTTTGGACACTAAGGGGCAACTTAGCAAGGCCAATCCACCTAACCTGCATATTTTTGGACACGAAGGGGTAATTTAGCATGGCCAATCCACCTAACCTGCATATTTTTGGACACTAAGGGGTAATTTAGCATGGCTAATCCACCTAACCTGCACAACTTTGGACGCTAAGGGAAAATTTTGCATGGCCAATCCAATTAACCTGCACATCTTTGGACACTAAGGGGCAATTATTTTGCATGGCCAATTTACCTAATTTGCACAACTTTGGACATTAAGGGGCAATTTAGCGTGGCCAATCCACCTAACCTGTACATCTTTGGAGTGTGGAAGCTCCTGGAGGAAACCCACACAGACATGGAGAGAATGTGCTCACTCCACACAGATGATGACCCAAGCTGGGAATCGAAAGCTGAGCGCTGTGAGGCAGCCGTGCTAAGCACTATGCTACCTGTACAGGCAACACATAAGTCAAAATTCTCATATGCCCAAGACTGGAGTGCCACTTGCCTGCCCACTCCCTTGATTACCCAACATTGATGGACCCCGATCAAGGACTAATTGGCACTCCCACCAGTTGCTGTGACTATAGCATAGAAACTTACAAAATTCTAACAGGGTTAGACAGGGCAGATGCAGAAAGAATGTTCACCATGGTGGGTGAGTCCAGAACTAGGGGTCATAATTTGAAGATAAGGGGTAAACCTTTTGCATTGAAATATGTGGAATTCACTATCACATAAAGTAGTTGAGAACAAAATGTTGTGTGATTTCAAGAGGAAATTAGATATAGCTCTTGGGGCTAAAGGGATCGAGGGATATTGAGGGAAGAGGGAGGATCGGGATATTGAATTTGATGATCAGCCATGATCAAAATGAATGGCAGAGCAGGTTCAAAGGGGCGAATGGCCTCCGCCTAAAATCTACAGTGCAGAAGAAGGCCATTTGGCCCATCAAGCCCACACTGTCAACAATCCCACCTGGACCCTTTTCCTATAATCCCATATATTTACATTCCTAATCCCCCTGACACTAATGGCCAATTTTAGCATGGCCAATCAACCTAACTTGCACATGTTTGGAATATGGGAGGGAACCAGGAGGAAACCCATGTAGAAATGAGGAGAATGTGCAAACTCCACACAGTCACCCAAGGCCGGGATTGAACTCGGGTCCCTGGTGCTGCGAGGCGACACTGCCGTCCTGCTTCTAGTTTCTAAGGAACAAACAATGTTGGTCCAGCCTGCTTCTCTGCTGCGCACCCAGTCAAACACTGGTGACCTTCAGCGATAAGACCAGCCAGCAAACTAATACAATTATATAGGGGTAGTAAAGATTAATGGGCAGATACTGATGCAGTCAGTATCCACTGAGTGTGTCCCACACTCCACAATGGAATGTACCTTCCCCTCTCCATTTCTCTTAGTCACAGATTGGAATGTGGATTTGCATTTTTCCAAGCTGAGTTATCAGGGTAGGTTTATGGAGGGTATTCTGAAAAGGTTACTATCAGTCTGACATCTTCTGTAAACAGTACACTTTGCTATAAGGGAGGCTGATGCCTGAATTCAGTTGTAGCCAGGTTTGACACTGAATAGTTCTCTCTCCCTCTCTCTCTAACACTAATCTTTTGGTCTCTGTTTTCTAATCTCAAACGCTGTCCACCAATGTTCAATGTCTCAATGCCAAAGGCTATACTGTTATCACAACCACTCTTTCTCACCCTGTTTAATGTTAAAGTTTAATTATCAGTGTCAACAGTCAGCTTACATGTTGCAATGAAATTACTGTGAGATTTCCCTAGTCATCACACTCCAGCACTTGTTTGGGTGCACTGAAGGAGAATTTAGCGTGGCCAATGCACCCTAACTAGCATGTCTCTTGAACTGTGGGAGGAAACCAGAGCACCCGGAGGAAACCCACTCAGACATGGGGAGAACGTGCAAACTCCACACAAATAGTGACACAAACCGGGAATCGAACCTGGGTCCCTGGTGAGGCCAGTAAGAAGTCTCACTACACCAGGTTTAAGTCCAACCAGTTGGACTTAAACCTGGTGTTGTGAGACTTCTTACTGTGTTTACCCCAGTCCAACGCCAGCATCTCTACATCATCCCTGGTGAGGCAGCTGTGCCACCCAATGGTGTTGGGTCTATGGGCTGGAGTTAGTTGGTGTGTAGGCTGTCAGTGTCTGGCTTACTCTGCGTGTCAGGCTCGTTGTGGCATACAGTGACTGGGGTTGAGAGATAGTTCATATGAAGCCTGATAAATCTGTCATCACCATCGTGGGTTTGAGTTTAGACTGTCATGGCCAGCATTGTCCATTCTTGTTATTGGTCACAGTGGTTTAAGGGGCATGTGGGGGGATGGGCAGAGGCATTGGCCAGTTAGTCCGGGCTGTGGGTCTTTGGGTATTGAGTAAGCAGGAGAGCGGGTGTAAAAATGCTCAATCCCAATCATCTGCGATTTTTTAACTTGTGTGTTGCCTGGATCCAGTGCAGTGTTGAGGGAGGGCTGCATTGTCAAAGGTACCATCTTTCAGGTGTGTGGGTGTGGGAAGCTGGAAAATGTGATCAAGCCATTCAAAAGATCCACGACATTGGTGGGACTGGAAAATCCCCTCTGCTGAGATGTTAAATGATGGTGCCCCCTAGCTTATGGGCAGCACTGCTATCTCACAGCGCCAAGGACCCAGATTCGATTCCTGGCTTCAGGTCACTGCTGGAGTGTGGAGTTTGCACTTTCTCCCTGTGTCTGAGTGGTTTCCTCCGGGTGCTCCGGTTTCCTCTAACACTCCAAAGATGTGCAGGTTATGTGGATTAACTATGCTAAATTTCCCTTTAGAGTCCAGAGATGTGCAGGCTAGCTAGACTGGTCATACTAAATTGCCACATGGTGTCCAAAGATGTGCAGGTTAGGTGGATTGGCTGTGCTAAATTGCCCCATGGTGTCCAAAGATGTTCAGGTTAGGTGGATTGGTCATGGGAAATTGCCCCGGTGTCCAAAGATGTGTTGGTTATAGGATTAGTGGGGTAAACATGTGGGGTTACAGGGATGGCCTGGGTAAGATGTTCAGTCGGAGGGTTGGTGCAGTCTCGTTGGGCCGAATGGCCACCTTCTGCACTGCAGCGATTCACTGATTCTCCCAAGCATCTGAATCCCTTCTTGCATCTTTACTGTAGTGTAAGGGGTTAATGGTATAGTCAACCAACATCGTCAGTAATGTCAGATCATATGATGACTGACCCTGCTGAGACAGAGCTCCATGTGAAATCTCATGTTTGAGCCTTCTCCTGCCCATAGTTAGAAGAATGTTTAACAACATTAATAGTTTTCCAGCCACTCTGCCTCCTTCTTGATTGTAACCAAGGACAGTTTTAGCTCAAACCCACAACGACGATAACAGATTTATCAGTTTAAGACTAATTGCGTCATTCCATGTGGAATTCTTTAATGTTATCTGTTGAGGGGAATTGAATACAAAAAAAAGGTTCTGCTTCAGTTGAACATATTTACCCTGCTAATCTCCCTGACACTAAAGGTAATTTAGCATGGCCAATCCACCAAACCTGCACATCTTTCGACACTAAGGGGCAATTTAACATGGCCATCCAACTAACCTGTACATCTTTGGACACTAAGGGGCAATTATCATGGCCAATCCACCTAACCTACACATCTTTGGATACAAAGGGACAATTTAGCATGGCCAATCCATCTAATCCACATCTAGAGTATTGTGTACAATATTGGTCTCCTTATTTAAGGAAGGATGTAAATGCGTCAGAAGCAGTTCATATGACCTAGCCGTATTATCGCTAGACTATTAATCCAGAAACTCAGCTAATGTTCTAGGACCCGGGTTTGAATCCCAGCACGGCAAATGATGGAATTTGAGTTCAATATAAAAAAAATCTGGAAATTAAGTATCTACTGATGACCATGAAACCATTGTCAGAAAAACCCATCTGGTTCACTAATGCCCTTTAGGGAAGGAAATCTGCTATCCTTACTCATCTGGCCTACTTGACTCCAGAGCTGCAGCAATATGGTTGACTCTCAATTGCCCTCTGAAATGGCTGAGCGAGACGCTCATTTCAAGGGCGACTAGATGCCATAGGATTTAAAAAAAAAATTCAACTGAGGCAACAAACAGGGTCCCAGATTAACATCTCCTACAAAAGATGGCACTTTCTACAGGGCAGCATGCCCTCAGTACCCCACTGGAGCGTCAGATGGGAATAGGTACTTAAAGCTCGAGTGGGAAATTCTGACTCGCGATAGCAACCACCGGATCAGTTAGACCCTTCATAATTCTTGCACAACAGCTCTACATCAACAGTGCTATGTGAGCTAACGTTAATTTTCGTAGAATCCCCACAGTGCAAAAGGAGGCCATTTGGCCCATCAAGCTTGCATCAACAACCGATCCTATTCCTGTAACTACACAGTGGTTAGCACCGCTGTCTCTCAGCACCAGGGACTCAGTTCGATTCTCGGCTTGGGCCACTGTGTGGAGTTTGCACATCCTCCCCATATCTGTGTGGGTTTCCTCCGGTGCTCCGGTTTCCTCCCACAGTCCAAAGCTGTGCAGATTAGGTGGATTGGTTGTGTTAAATTGCCCCTTAGTGTCCCAGGATGCGTAGGTTAAAGGGATTAGCAGGGTAAATATGTGGGTTTACATGGATCAGGCCTAGGTGGGATTGTTGTCAGTGTAGATTTGATGGGCCAAATAGCCTCATTCTGCATTGTAGAGTTTCTACAATACTTATCCTGCTATTCCCCTGACACTAAGGAGCAATTTAGCATGGCTAATCCACCTAAACTGCACATCTTTTGGACTGTGGGAGGAAGCTGGAGCACCTGGAGGAAACCCACACAGAAATGGGGAGAATGTGCAGACTCCACAGAGTCACCCAAAGCTGTGATCGAACATGGGGCGCTGAGGGGGGTGGGGGGCAGTAGCACTAACCCCTGTGCCCCCTAGATTAATTTAGAGGGGGCAATTAATCTAGATTGATCTAAATTAATTTAGATCAATCTTTTAGAGGCAGCACATACACTATGAGCAATGAGTTAGCGAGTGGGGTGTGTGGAGAACTGGGAAATACCATGACCGCGATTCTACGACTTTGTCCGTGGCT
The DNA here is from genome assembly GCF_965287045.1 of Carcharhinus amblyrhynchos. Taxonomy (NCBI): domain Eukaryota; kingdom Metazoa; phylum Chordata; class Chondrichthyes; order Carcharhiniformes; family Carcharhinidae; genus Carcharhinus; species Carcharhinus amblyrhynchos. Next base: position 5,849,590 of record NW_027649778.1, read on the forward strand.
GGGATTCTCCGGTCCTGCTGCACTGAATGGAGTGAGTGCCAAATTATGTTTCTGCTGACAGCACTGGCAGGGAAATGAGATCTGTTACCCATTTTCTAAGTTTGTTAGAGAATTCTTGAGCTCGGGTCATTGACAGATGAAGGCTTGGCTGTCAATAATGGAACGATTAAAATCAGGGATTCTCAAGAGGCCAGAATTAAGTTTATTTCTTAGTGTCACAAATCAGCTTACATTAACACTGCAATGAAGTTACTGTGAAATTCCCTGAGTCACCACACTCCTGCATCCGTTTGGGTACACTGAAGGAGAATTTAGCATGGCCAATCCAGCTAACCCACACATCTTTAGGATTGTGGGAGGAAACCCACACAGACACGGGGAGAATGTGCAAACGCCACATAGAGTGACCCAAGCCGGGAATTGAGCCCAGGTTCCTGGCGCTGAGAGGCAGCAGTGCTAAGCACTGTGCCACCCTAGGGGACTGTTGCAACAGTCTGGTCAGGAGGTGACAGAGGCATTGGTGAGCACAGCAGCAGATAAGTACAGACAAGGTGAAGAAGGGGCATTCTGACCCAATCTGCTCTGTCCCCAGTTGCTCAGCAGATACAGGTTCCTTAATCTGCCCCTTGCTCAATCGTTCAGCAAACACCGATTCCTTGCGATCTTTATTTTATTCAACATATTGCTGCCTCCTGGCCAATACAGTCTTCAGGAAGTTGCAAATCTTCAAACACCACAATGCACAGTCATTAAATATAATTCAGAATTCTAACATTTGAATAAATTTTTTTTGACAGTGACATTTCAATGGCAAACACGTACAATTATAAAACTCTTGTGCCTAAACTGAGCACCAGGTCGTCAAGTCTCCCCCTCCCCACCAAACCATGTACATTCAAGCTCAGAGTCAGACAGGGAGCAGGCTTCAAACTCCACACCGCACCTGGAAGTACCCACCCCCCCGCCCCACCCCCGACCCCAAAAGAAAAAACAAAAACCAAACCATCGTGAGGGTAGAGTGGGGAGCAGAGAGAAATCCACCTTGCGCTGCACCAGCCTTTGCCCCCTCACCGTGGGGAGAAGCTGTGCGCTCGTAGCAGCCAGTGCTTCCCCGACCCGTGGAAAATTTAGTGGGGAAAACGGTCACGTCGTTTTCTATTTTGGAAAAGGAAAAGCCACGGAACTCTCTAGAAGCTCTGAATGATTGTCATCTTTCCCTGTTGGTGTGGGTCCCATTGTCCCTCAGATATCAATGAAACAGGGGTGCAATCACTGGAGGACTGGCTTGGTCCCGGAAGGAACATCAAACCTGGAGCTACTGGGCAGAGATAAATCGGGAGGACGGAGGAATTTTAGATTGCTGGCCAGAGACACCTTCACCTGGGTGATCCACAGTAGACGTCAGTGGAACCACCCAAACTAGAGTCTGCTACCTCGTGGGAGGACAAGGGCTGCAGGGAACCACATGCAGCATCCTTGCTCGGAGGTGCTTCTTTGTCAGTGGGTCCTAACTGCTGGGAACGCTAACCATGGACATGCCTGTACTTACATGGACTGCAGCAGCTCAGGTCAGCAGCTCAGCATCACCTCGGCTGCCACACTTGCATGGCAAGGAACAAATAAGTGAAAGCAATCCCCCCCCCCCCCCCCCCCCCACCAAAGCTGCCTGCACCCTGAAACAGGCGTATCTGGTCAATCCAAGCTCAGGGATTCCCCCAACCTCACTCCATGTGCTCCCAGTGTCAACAAGGGTGACAGCATCCCACTCCCCCTATCTTATTTAATCATTTTAGCGAGTCTTCCAGACTGATATTGCAAGGAGTGTGCCACGTGTTGGATGGCAGTGTAAGCAGGAAGGATAGAGCACAGTTTTTGGTGCTGGTGGACATCGATCAAGGTGAGTGGGAGACTCCCAGTCACCAAGGCTAGGCTAACTCAGGACAAAGTAGCCTGCAGCGATCAGTCCCTGATCTGCCATTGAGACCTGCTGCCTTCTTTTTGCAATCCCCCCCCCCCCCCCCCCCCAGCGTCCCATTTGGCTCCACAGGCCCAGAAGGCTCTGTACTCACAGTGGCAGGGAGGGCTATTAGGGCTGGGCTGTGGTGCGAGGTCTGCAACCACTATCAACGCAAACCTCCTGCCACGGCGGGAGTCCGTTCCAGTGAATGGGAAGCTGCGATGACCTCAGTAATTACGACACATCTGCATTTATATAGCGCCTTTCACAGCCTCAGGAGGCCCCAAAAGGCTGTTCTTGGGTGATGAATGGCACTCAATTGCAATCACAGGTTGGGTGGACAAATACCATGCGCTAATTTACACAAAGTAAGATCCCAGAAACAGGAGCAGGACAAGCAGCACAGTTATATGTATTTTTGAAGAAATGGTGTTAGTTGAGGTATGAATGGTGGGGGTGGGGGTGGGGGCGGTAAGGGGGTCCTAACTCTCTGCACAGTTCACTGAGATCGAGTATGCTCCTCTGAACAGGTCAGTGAACATCCCATCTGGATACTATGGGGTTGATCCAGAATGAAACATCCGTTCTGATGGGCACAACTCTTGTCGCAAAAGATTTTTAGGCAAATTTTAGCCACCAACTGTGATGTGCAAGTTATTTCTCTCTGAAACACACACCTTAGCCTTCAATTCACAATTAAATCTCGAGTTCTTGATCTATTCTGGCTGCAAAAGACTCTTTCCCACAGACTTTAGTTACAGGAGCTCTGGGCTAGCGTGCGGGAACACGAGACAATTTGGGGTTTTAAGATACTGAATGGAGGCCACCTGTTTAGCTGCAATTGAGAAAAAGAGGAGGAAGTGGATAGAATAATGCCCTGAGGTACAAATAGGTGGTCTCCCACTTTAAATGAAATGGCAGAAATGGGCCAGAAGAGGGTCATATTTGGGATGTATTGACGGACTCTTTTTACAGGTAGTAATGCACGGAATGGGGGTGGGGGGTGGTGGAGGAGTTGTGGGGATGTGTGTGGATGTGATGGAGGACTGAAGAAACAGTCAGTTTAGGGAAGAAATTGAGAGCTTATTCTGCATGGACGAGTCCACATCTGCCAAACTGATGGCTCACCATGAGTGTGTGCACCAGTGTGCGTGCATGCATGCACACGTGTGCCCATGCCAGTGTGCCTGTGTGCCCAAATGCACCCGCGAGTCTGTGCACGCATGTGTGCCCATGCCCGCCTGCGTGCGTCTGAATGCACGCCTGCATGCGCCCCGCATGTGTGCACATACGTGTGACTGCCTGTGCGCCCACCTGTGGATCTTGTCATCTGCTAACTTGAAACACTAATCTCCATCAATGGGGATTGCTGTTTTGCTTCAGGCAGGTGGATATCCAAGGCTGAGATTGATGGGATTTTGGATACGAAGGAACATTCATGGGGATAGGGCCAGGAAGTGAAGCTGAGATAGACCAGCGTGATCTTACTGAACGACAGAGCAGGCTCGAGTGGCCGAACGGCCTACTCCGGCGCTTATTTCTCACGCTGTTAGCTCGTGATGGCAATTGGTGGGCTCTGGCTGTGTGCAAACTGGTTTCTGCATTTCCTACACTCCCAACAAGTGGCAGCACCTCAAATCTGACTTCCTATTTGGGACATTGAGGTGGTGACAGGCGCTACAGAAATTCTTTTGAAGTCAGTTACGTTAAGTGCACTGGTTCTCTCCCACATCCTTGTGTCCCTGCCCAGCAACCAACCACCCCCCCCAACCCCCCCAAAACAAACATTCCCCTGAATTCACTTTCTGTGAACTGAGAAAGCTTCTCAAACTTTTAAATGTTACACCTGTGAGATTTCACTACAACAGCTGGAACCCCCTTGGTGGGGGTTTTAAGCTTTACTTGGAAACACCCGCTCTGTTTCCCTCCACCATCAACTCACAATCGCCTGCAAGTCATTGGCGAGAACAGATTGGGATTTTTGGGGGGTGGGGCATGAAAAAACAGCAAACGGTCCAATAAAGGCCCACCAAATTCAATTGGCGCAAACCAGCCACAGCAAATGGGAACGCAAGTGACAAAGTGGGAAGCAGGTGGGGGCGGGGTAGTCTGAGGATTGCGTACTGTTAGAAACAAAGGGAGTGTGGGGGTCACAGGTGATAGTTTGAGTGTCCCAGGGCTGACGGGGGTGGTGTTAATGCGGGCAGTTACAACCCAAAACCGGCAGCGAGAAACTAGATCCGCTAAAAAGCTTTATTTCTTTTCTCCTTGTATAAAACTTTGCTATTTACCTCTGCACTTCTATTTATTGTGGGATACTGGAGATCTGGTTTTGGGGAAAATTGGAGGTAATCTGGGGGGTGTCGACCAGCCATTCAGAGACTATGCATCAGCTTTAACCCCCCCCCCCCCACCCCCCTGGTTTAGGGGAACAGTCAGGGGCTTGTTAAAGGGCAGGAGGGTGAAAGAGAAGCTACAGTAGTTTAAGGGATTGAAATTACCTTATTCCGCAGAGTCCTGCTGATCGGGGGGGGGGGGGGGGGGGGGGTTAAGAATTTGTTCCGAGACCGTGCTCGCGAGGGCAGGCATGTGGACTGCGCGGGCATCACACGTGCTCGCTTGGGCTACGAGTCTAACGTATACTCTATGCACTAGGAGGACCTTGCACTTTGTGGAGCCCCAGCCAGCGAGGGCCCTGGGCAGGCGGGAGACTTGGTTCGGAGATGGCAGAGCGAGTGAGGAAGATTAAATTAAACCCTGATGCCCCGCCCACCGCGGGAGGGGATTCTGTCCAAACCAGATGCTCAGATACTACATCATCCCCATCTGCAGCAGAGAATTCGCGTATGCCATCGGCTTAACGTTCGGGTGAGGCTGCGGGAGAAAACAAAACAGGGCATTATCACGTGGTTAAAACTACACAGTCCTCAACTTCTAAATCTACCAGTGCTACACCCACAGCAGCTCCATATCTCATGCAATTCCTCTGCTGGAATCACTTCATTGCATCTTCATCTACTCAATTTATTTAAGAGACAAAACAGTGCAATCCCCATCACCTCTAGTGTTCTCACAGAATCCCTACTGTGCTGAAGGAGGCTATTTGGCCCATCGAGTCTTCACCAACTCCCCAACATAGCATCCAAATACAGGCCATGGACCTGCGACCCCACGATTTACCCCACTAATACTCCTAACCTTCACAACCTGAGACACTAAGGGGCAATTTAGCATGGCCAATCCACCTAACCTGCTCATCTTTGAACACTAAAGGACAATTTTGCATTGCCAATCCACTTAAACTGCACATCTTGGGACACCAAGGGGCAATTTAGTGTGGCCAATCCACCTAATTATAGAATCCATACAGGACAGAAGGTGTCCATTTGGCCCATCGATCACAATCCTTCAGGCCCTGACCCCATAACCCCACATATTTACCCTGCTAATCCCCCCCGACACTAAGGGGCAGTTTAGAACCCACACAGTTCTGAACACTAACCCGCACATTTCTGAACACTAAGGGCAATTTAGAATGGCCAATCCACCTAACCTGCACATCTTTGGACTATGGGAGGAAACAGGAGCACCCGGAGGAAACCCAGGCAGGCACGGGGAGAACGTGCAAACTCTGCACAGACAGTCATCCAAGGCAGGAATTGAACCTGGGACCCTGGCACTGCGAGGCAGCAGTGCTAACCAGTGTGCCACCGTGCTGCCCACCTGCTGTGGCTCTGGAGTCGCATGTAGGCCAGACTGGGTAAGGACGGCAGTTTTCCTTCCCTAAAGGGACATTAGTGAACCAGAAGGGTTTTTCTGACAATCAACAATAGTTTCATGGTCATCGGTAGATTCTTAATTCTAGATTTTTTTAATTTAATTCAAATTCCACCATCAGCTGTGGCGGGATTTGAACCTGGGTCCCCAGAACATTAGCTGAGTTTCTGGATTTATAGTCTAGTGATAATACCACTAGGCCATCACCTCCCCTCCCTCATTAGGGATGGCAAAAAATGCTGACTTTGCTAGAGACGTCCTCATCCCATGAAATAATAAAGCAGAAACTCACCACAGTTTTAAATTGATGGAAGATGGGTTTTAGGTCAGAGCCCTTGAGGTGAATGTATGCTCCTTGGTTCCCCATCTGATCACTGCAAGAGAAAGAAGGTTCACTAAGAGGAGGGGGGGCAGGCACAACCAATGGGCCGGCACAAGCATACCAGACCCAAAGCAATGTGGTCAACTCTGAACTACCCTCTGAAAGGGCCCAGCAAGCCCACTCAGTTCAAGGTGCAATAAGGGATGGGTAATAAATGTTTGAAAAGTTGGCTCTATTCTCTCTCTACAGATGCTGTCAGACCTGCTGAGATTTTTCCAGCATTTTCTGTTTCAACCTCCTCCCCCACCAATCTGCTCTGTGCAAGGCTGGTTAAACACACGAGACAAGGATAGAGTGGATGTAGAAAGGATGTTTCCACTGATAGGAAAAACTAGAACCAGAGGGCACAATGTCAGGCTAAAGGGACAATCCTTTGAACCAGAGGTGAGGAGGAATTTCTTCAGCCAAAGAGTGATGAATCTATGGAACTCTTTGCCACAGAAGGCTGTGGAGGCCAGGTCATTGAGTGTCTTTAAGGCAGAGATAGATAGATTCTTGATTAATAAGGGAATCAGGGATTATGGGGAAAAGGCAGGAGAATGGGGATGAGAAAAATATTAGCCATGATTGAATGGCAGAGCAGACTCGATGGGCCGAGTGGCCTAATTCTGCTCCTATGTCTTATGGTTTTAAGGGTGGCAGATACAGCAGTGTAGGGAGAATGCAAGGCACTGGTATTAGTCTTGAAATGTTCTGATAGGCTGGAGCAGGAAGCATGGGCTCCTCCTGCACACTCAGTGGAGGAATGAAAAGTGAAAGTTCAGCAGTCCCTGCCCCAGCCTGGGCAGATCCTGCGCTCTGCCCAGTCGCTGGAAGAGCACGGGATACTCACCAATAGTTAGGCGCTGAGAACACAGTGATGCATTTGCCGTTGTGCGTGACCTCGTAGCCCTCTGGCTTCACCTCGTGGCTCCTGATAATGTAATCCAGTTTATTCTCTTCCAGGAAGCGGCTGGTGACATCGGGTCCAAACTGGCAGCTGACCCCACGTTTGCTAACTGACCTTCCGTTCTGGAAAAGACAACAGAGACGGACACTTTCACTCCGGGCACGGTGCATTGGGACAAGAGACAGTGATGACAGACAACAGCCTGGGCGCCAGGGCTTTACTGGTGGAGCCAATTTGGCAGCAGTATCGTGATGCGGGGTCTGGTGCCTCAGAGGGTCTGAGTTTGAACCCCCCTCTATGTACACCTGTCTCATTTGGCAGTCAAGTCGGGTTGAAGTTAGGGGTACTGCAGTGGTTTAGATTAGAACACAAGGAGTAGGCCATTCACCTCCTCGGGCCTGTTCTGCCATTCAAAAAGATCAAGGCTGATCTGACTGTGGCCTCAATTCCACTTTCCTGTCTACACACCCCCTCATCCTACTCAATGCTCTTTGACGTCCTTCTCGATCAAAAATCTAAATCAGTCTTAAAAACATTCACCGAACTCATCCTCACTGCTCTCTGAGGAGGACTTATGATCCAAGAGAGAAAAGAATTCTCATAGAATCCCTACAGTGCAGAAGGCGGCCATTCAGCCCATTGGGTCTGCACTAACTACAGTCCCGTCCAGGCCCTATTCCCATAATCCCGCACATTTATCCTGCTAATCCACCTGACACTAAGGGACAATTTAGCATGACCAGTCCACCTAACCTATCTTCATCCTAAACGGGCATGCCTTATTTATAAACTGGCCCCCCCTTGTTCTGGGCTCTCCCAAGAGAGGGAACATCTCACTGTCCACCTTGTCAAGTACCCTGAGGACTTCAGATCCCGCCTTTTCTTACCTCCACCCCCCCCTTGCTTCCCCTTTCCCCCATTTTCTTAATTTTACCTCCGCCCACCCCCCCCCCCCATCTTCATCTGTCACTGTTTACCTCTGATTTCAGTTTCTCTGCCATTTGGCCATTCACACCCTTTATTCTCTCTACGGGCTGCCATTAGCAGCCTTTCCCCTTGTTTCTGTGGCTGTGATTCATCTTTCATTCCCTCCCCCTGCAGTACAAATATCTTCCACTTTCTATGCCCTTTAGCTTTGACGAAGGGTCGCCTGGATGCAAAACGTCAGCTCTTTTCTCTCATTACAGATGTTGCCTGACCTACTGAGATTTTCCAGCATTTTCTCTTTTGGGACCCTAAGGACTTTATATGTTTCAATAAGATCACCTCAGTCACCCAAACTCCAACGGATACAGCCCCAACCTGGCCAACAATTTCCTCAAAATAACTCCATCATCCCAGGAATCAGTCGAACAAAGTCCCTGAACCGCTTCTAATATCACTTCCAAAACTGTACACAGTGCTCTAGATGTGGTCTTACCAACACCCTATACAACTGTAGCAAAACGTTCCTGCTTTTATAGCTCATTCCCTCTATAGTAAACAACATTCCATTTGTATTCCTACTTTTGTGAATCATGTGCCAGGACACCCAGATCCCCCTGCACCTGAGTTCTACAATCTCACCCCATTTAAACAATACGTTGCCTTTTCATTCTTCCTGCTAAAGTTTTGTTTTTGACTTATTAGTGTCACAAGTAGGCTTACGTTAACACTGATGTGGAGTTGCCAGCGTTGGACTGGGATGGGCGCAGTAAGAAGTCTCACAACGCCAGGTTAAAGTCCAGGTTTATTTGGAATCACGAGCTTTCGGAGCGCTGTTACATTTGTTACAGCTCCATATTCTGGAGCAAAAAACTGCCAGTTCTTTTGTTCCTGTCAACATGTTTTCACATGGTTGTTAATTGTATCAGGTGTGACAGATCCTATTTTTATAAGACCATTATGCTGGATGAATATGGTGTCACAAGTCAGATTGCCATGGATGATCGGAGGATCACAGGAAGTAGCTTAAGGCAGGCAGGCAGGCAAAATCTGGGCTCACCATCTTCCATCCTTTCATCAATTGAGTGAGTAAACCTGTTGGATTTTAACCTGGTATTGAGAGACTTCTTACAACATTAACACTGTAATGAAGTTACTGTGAAAATCCCCTAGTCGCCACACTCCGGCGCCTGTTCGGCTACACTGAGGGAGAATTTAGTACGGCCAATGCACCCTAACCACCACCTCTTTCAGACTGTGGGAGGAAATCGGAGCACCTGGAGGAAACTCACGCAGACACAGTGGAGAAGGTGCAAACTCCACACAGATAGCGACCCAAGCTGGGAATCGAAACCAGGTCCCTGGCGCTGTGAGGAAGCAGTGCTAACCACTGTGCCACCATGCTGGTGGAGTTCACACTTCCACACAGGACACTCCCGTTAGTTCTGGTCTGGACTTACACAGAGAAGAGCCAGTGAGATTTGAATGTAGCATGCCCTGATTCTGGACTCTTACCTGAGGCTGTGGGTCTGACCAGAGCAAGTCACACATTGGACCTGTGGCGAAACAGAGTAAATGAGGAGAACATTGATTTAAAAATGCTGAGGACCACAACAGTCAGAGGAACAGAGAAACACCAAGCCTGATAATGGATGCAATGAAACACTTGGGTGAGACAGGAGACGAGGGACAAGAGAGAGGGTGGGGAAAGAGAGAGAGAGAGAGAGAAAAAAGGGAAAAAATCATCAGTTTGTTGCAGTGTGTGTGTGATCGTAGAAAGATAAATTCCACCCGAGTGAATAGAATGCATTTGAGGCCAATGCACATTTAATTCTGCATACAGTACTGGAAGGGTTAAATCTACATCCAAGCATAGAATCCCTACAGTACAGAAGGAGGCTATTCGGCCCATCAAGCTTGCACCGACAACAATCCCATCCAGGCCCCCCTAATGACTTCAATCAGGACATTGAGGCTGGCCTATTGGAATATAAACTCCTGATTAAGGAGTCAATTGATGGGCCAATCAGGGAGTCTTTTCTTTTTATTTAACCACAGTTCCTCTGGCACTCCGGAAAGCAGACTGTTGACTCGTAGCACACTGTGTACTGCTGTTGGAATTGTAAATAAAGGGATTTTGGTGAAGGGACTTCTGCCTCCGAAGATTTATATAGCCTTATCCCCTTAACCCCACGTATTTCCCCTGCTAGTCCCCGTGACACTAAGGCGCAATTTAGCATGGCCAATCCATCTAACCTTCACATCTTTAGACACGAAGGGGTAATTTAGCATGGCCAATCCACCTAACTCACACATCTTTGGAGTGTGGAGGAAGCCAGAGCACCCGGAAGAAACCCATGCAGACATGGGGAGAACGTGCAGACTCCACAGAGTCACTCGAGGCTGGAATTGCACCCGGGTTCCTGGTGCTGTGAGGCAGCAGTGCTAACCACTGTGCTACCGTGCCCAGAGCATCAAAGGTTTATATCTCTGTGCGTCACCCTTCTGTGAAGCATGAACATAAAGGTTGAAGTTTTTAAAGCTTCATTACAAACACTGAAATTCCTCCCTTCCCCCCCTCCACACAGATCAAATTAATGAGTTATGTTTCCACCCCAGATAAAGACCAGGTGCTGGGCGCACACCACCATTCATGGAAGCCTCGGTCACATAGTGTTACAGGCAGGGATTCCATACCTGAATCTGGAGGTTGTCGGTTCCGATCAATCTTTTTGATGTCTTCGAGGGTTATGCCATCCTCACTGAAGAGACCGCCATGCATAATCTATTACAGGGGGAAATAGGGTAGCTTTGAATAACAGGCAGACTCAGTGAGGCGTACAAGATTCTGAGGTGGACTGCAAGGGGGCGGTGGCATGCTGCCTCACAGCACCAGGGACCCAGGATTGATACCCGGCTTGGGTCACCGTCCATTTGGAGTTTGCACATTCTCCCTGTGTCTGTGTGGGTTTCCTCCGGGCGCTCTGGTTTCCTCCCGCACTCCAAAAATGTGGGCGTTAGGTGGATTAGCCATGCTAAATTGTCCCGTAATGTCCAAAGATGTGAAGGTTAGATGTACTGGCCATGCTAAATTGTCCCCTTGGTGTCCAAAGATGTGCAGGTTAGGTGGATTGGCCTGGTAAACACACCTTGAGACACAACAGGGCAATTTAGTATGATCAATTCATCAAATCTACATATTTTTGGACACTATGGGGCAATTGAGATGGCCAACCCATCTAACCTACACATTTTTGAACACTTAAGGGGACAATTTAGTCAATCCAGCCAAGCTGCACATCTTTGGAATGTGGGAGGAAACCAGAGGAAACTCATGCAGACACGGGGAGAACATGCAAAATCCACACAGACAGTAGTAACCTGAGGCCGGACTTGAACCCGGGGCTTTGGTGCCACAAAGCAGCAGAGTAACCACTGTGCCATCATGCCGCCCAAGAGAGTCAAGAAACAAGCAGTTAGCATCCGACGGAATAGATGGAGCAAGGTTCACTCACCAAGACTTTACCGTTGATGCACTGAGCCAGTGGTAGCCACTGGAAGACCTCACTGAAGAGCTCAAACATCTGAGATGTATATTTGGCCTTCACCTCACCCTCAAAGCCGTACATTTGATTCATGTTGTCCGTTTCATGGTTACCTGCAAGGGGCCAAGAACAAACTCGGATGTCAGTTTTCCCTTTGTCACTTCCCCCTGGGCTAAACACCACCCCCCCACCCCCAAGGCCAACTCCTGGAATCTACCCGCCTGTGTCTCTTCCTCCCTCCAGACACTACGAGGCAATGGAACAAGGGGAAGCCAAGCCAAGCAAGCTCTTGGACACCCTATCGGAGTTCAGCCCAGGGAGATGCCGTAGTTCCATTCGAATCTGGGTCCCCAGAACATTAGCTGAGCTTCTGGATTAATAGTCTAGCAAAAACTCAGTGAATGTTCTGGGGACCTGGATTCGGATCCCACCACGGCAGCTGGTGGAATTTGAATTCAGTAAAAAAAAAATTTAGAATTAAGAATCTACTGATGACCATTGTCAATTGTTGTAAAAATCTATCTGGTTCACTAATGTCTCTTTAGGGAAGGAAAACTGCTGTCCTTATCCGGTCTGGCCAACATGTGACTCCAGCAATGTGGCTGACTCTCAACTGCCCTCCAAGGGTGACTAGGAATGGGTAATAAATGCTGGTCACTGACACCCATGTCCCACAAACAAATAACAAAATAATTGGGAGGGTGATTGGAGACGCACCCTGTTGGAATTCAGCCGAAGGGAATGTTGCAGTTCAGTTGGGAGGGCGATGGGGAGAGACAGTCAGGCAGCTTCCCTGCTGCTCCAGATTATTATTCCGGAATCCTCTCTGTCCCAACGGATCCTGAACGTCTACCAGCAATGACGCAGAGCTGGATTTGGCCATGATCTCTGCTGTTGTCAAACTGTAGATGTGCAAAGAATTTACATTTCTACACCACCCTCCCAACCACCAGACATCGCAATGGGCTGCAAGAGCTAATGAAGTGTAGTCGGTGTCAATGCAGGGGGACAAATTATGTACACAGCGAGCTCCCACAACCCAATAACCCATCTGTGATGTCGACTGAGGGATGAATATTGGCTGGGAGAGTAGGTAAACACACCTTGAGACACTAAGGGGCAATTTAGCATGGCCAATCTTTGGACACTAAGGGGACAATTTAGTCAATCCACTCAACCTGTACATCTTGGGAGTGTGGGAGGAAACCCACGCAGACACGAGGAGAACGTGCAAACTCCACATAGACAGTGACCTGAGGCTGGAATTGAACCCGGGGTTCTGGCAACTTAGAGCAGCAGTGCTCACCGCTGTGCCACCCATGAAAGTCAAGAAACAAGCAGTCAGCAAGACCCCCTGCTCTTCTTCAAAAGAGCAGCCTTTGGAGTCTTTTAGGTTCAGGTAAGAGGGCAGACAGGTAAAAGTCTCATCTGAATGACAACATGTCAGCAGTGCAGCACTCCCTCTGTACTACACTGCAGTGCCAACCTAGAATTTTACGTTGAAGGCCTGCAGTGAGATCGGAATCCACAATCCTGTGACTCAGAGGAAAGAATGATACCAACCGAGTCACAGTTAACTCTCAAGGCAATAAGTGGCTACCTGAGCAAGATACTGGGGGAAATACAAGGCGTGGGGTTCCTGCGGTACTATATCCTGGGTGGGGAAGGGAGATGAAGGGCAAAGACAAGGTGGGAAGAAAAGAACACAAAAAATAGAACTGATGGATCTGTATGGCCCCTCTGACGCTCTTTTCTATTTCGCTCTAGTTCCCTATCCACCTACATTTATTTTTCCGTCATCTCCTCCTCCTATAGTTTTCTCTTCCGTAAGATATAGGAGCAGAATTAGGCCATTATGTCTGCTCCGTCATTCAATCGTGGCTAATAAGTTTCTGAACCCCATTCTCCAACCTTTTCCCCATACCCCTGATCCCCTTTTAAATCAAGAAACTATCTATCGCTGTGTTAAATACACTCAATACCCTGGCGTCCTCTATGGCAACGAATTCCAGATTCACCACCCTCTGGCTGAAGAAATTCCTCCTCATCTCGTTTCTAAAGGGTTGTCCCCTTACTCTGAGGCTGTGCCCTCGGATCCGAGTCTGACTAACGGATACATCTTCCCCACGTACATTTTATCTAGGCCTTTCAGTATTCTGCAAATTTAAATGAGAACCCCCCCACTCCACATCCTTTTAAACACCATCGAGTACAGACCCAGAGTCCTGAGACACTCCTCATGGGATCGTTTCATTTATTCATTTCATTCTCGGGATCATTCTCGTGAACCTCTTCTGGACCCTTTCCTAGGCCAGCACATCCTTCCTTAGATACGGGGTCCAAAATTGCTCACAATATTCCAAATGTGCTCTGACTACAGCCTTACAAAGCCTCGGCAGTACATCCCTGCTTTTGTATTCTACTTTTGCTCACGTTTCTGCCACTCATGTTTTCTCCCCTGCACCTTGTGCACCTGGGATCAGGTTTCATTATCTTATACTTGTCACCAGCCTATGCTCCAGATTTGTGGATAACCCCCCAAAACAACTTCAGGCACTGGTCAATTGAGATCTGATCAATGGGTAGCACTTACATCCAAGTTAGAAGGTCGTGGATTCAAGCACTACCCCTCTCCAGCTTGGGCATGGAATCTGGGCCGACCCTCCCGCACAGTACTGAGGGAGTGCAGCGCAATTGGAGGGGCTGACTGTTCAGATGAGACATTAAACCGAGACCCTGCCTACCCTCTGGAGGGAACCGAAGAGCTTGCGCTGCACTACAGGTGAGTTCTCCCAGGTCTCCTGTCCAACATTCATTCTGTGTCACTGTTGTTTGAGGGGTACAGTTTGTTTAGATAATGACAGTGACTACACATCTAAAGTACTGGCTGTAAAGTTGCTTTAGGGGGTGTTCCGAGATCTCTAGAGACAGAGACAGAGAAACTTCATGTAGCCACCCATCGATCGTTAATGGATGAGCTAAGCCTTGCTCAGAATAGTTTCAACTGCATTAACACCTTCTCCCAAGGCTATATAGCGAGATGCAATGGAGTGGTTAAGTTCACAGTCTCCTCTCCAACTTGTTCCCCACCTCTCATCTCATCAAATTCCCTCCCACCACACCCTCCTTGTCACTTTTCTAACCTCTTCCACCAAACTGTTCTTTTTTCCCATGTTCAGCATCTAGTTTCTGACTTTAGTGTTTGTTGCCTGGACTAGGAAACCTTAACTAATATCAACTAATTAACCCTAACTAATATCAACTAACCCTAACTAACATAAACTAACACAGAATTGTCAACTTTCAAATTTTGCTCCTTTGTCATCCAACACCCCTCTTATATAAAAGTTTATTATTAGTGTCACACAAGTATGCTTACATTAACACTGCAATGAAGTATTGTGAAAATCCCCAAGTCACCAGACTCTGGTGCCTGTTTGGCTACACTGAGGAAGAATTTAGCACAGCCAATCTACCTAACATCTTTTGGAGCGTGGGAGGAAACCCACACTCACACGGGGGAGAACGTGCGGACTCCACACAGACAGTAACCCAAGGTGGGAATCGAACCCAGGTCCCTGGCGCTATGAGGCAGCAGTGCTAACCACTGTGCCACCATGCCATCCCCTATATCTTGTCACTCCCACCTTTCCAAGGTTTTTAAT
The DNA here is from genome assembly GCF_965287045.1 of Carcharhinus amblyrhynchos. Classification (NCBI taxonomy): domain Eukaryota; kingdom Metazoa; phylum Chordata; class Chondrichthyes; order Carcharhiniformes; family Carcharhinidae; genus Carcharhinus; species Carcharhinus amblyrhynchos. Next base: position 5,864,729 of record NW_027649778.1, read on the forward strand.
TTTCCTTTTCTCCATTTAACCTCTCATATCCTCCCAAATCTGGTTAATTCCCGATTTTCGGTTGGAGATGTTCCACTTTTCAAATGGGAAGTGACATGTTGTTTTAATGAGTAGCTTTTATGCACCAAAACAGCTGCCCCATCACACCTGTGCAATGGCACCTTTTGCCGTAGTGAATTACAGGGGGCCATTTGACCCACTGTATTCGTGGTGGCCCCCCTGCAAAAGCAATTCACCTAGTCCCCCCCCCCACACACCATTACCTCAAGATTTTTCTCTTCAGATAGTTATCCAATTCCCTTCTGACAGTCTTGACTCAGCACATCAGGGAAAGTATTTCATGGCCCATCAAGCCTCGTTTTAAATAGATCCCTGCGATGGGACTTTTTTTTGAAAAAAGAGAGGATCAGGGCAAAGGGAAACTGTTTTGAGTACATGTAGACTCTTCCCCCAGCATTGGAAAGGTACCCCCCTCATTCAAAATCAGGGGACGGGCAATTATAGAATCCCAACAGTTATTCACTAGGTTGATTGTGGAGTTGAGAGGGTTTGCTTATGAGGAGAGACTGAGACTATACTCATTGGAATTCAGAAGAATGAGGGGAGATCTGTTTCCACTGGTGGGTGAAACTAGAACTAGGGGGCATGGCCTCAAAATAAGGGGGAGCAGATTTAGGACTGAGTTGAGGAACTTCTTCACACAAAGGGTTGAGAATCTGTGGAATTCCCTCCCCTGTGAAGCAGTTGAGGTGACCTCATTGAATGTTTTTAAGGCAAAGATAGATTTTTGAACAATAAAGGAATTAAGGACTATGGTGAGTGGGCGGGTAAGTGGAGCTGAGTTCCCAAAAAGATCAGATATAACCTTACTGAATGAAGGGGCAGGTTCAAGGGGCCAGGTAACCTACACCTGCTCCTAATTCTTATGTATAATGCAGAAGGAAGCCATTCAGCCCATCAAGTCTGCACCAGCTCTCCAACAGAACAGCTTACCCATCCCCGTAACCCCACAAACCACCCTAGTTCCACATCTCTAGACACTAAAGGACAATTTAGCATGGCCAATCCACTTAACCCACACCCCTTTGGAGTGTGGGAGGAAACTGGAGTACCCGGAGGAAACCCACGCAGACACGGGGAGAAAGTGCAAACTCCACATAGGCAATGACCCCAGGCCACAATCGAACCCGGGTCCCTGGCGCTGTAAGGTAGCAGTGCTAACCACTGTGCCACATGGTGCCCTTAAGTTATACCTTAAAAATAAAGGTGAACCTGATCATTGATTTCATTGCTGTTTTGTGGGATCTTGCTGTGCACATTTTGGCTGCTTTGGCTTACATTCCAACAGAGATCACACATCAAAAAGTGCTTCATTGGCTGCAAAAGGCGTTGGGGCGTCCCACAGCTGGTGGGATTTAAATTCAACGAACTAAAAGAAGAACAGAAAGGCAGTCCAGTGATAGTCTTGGTGATTGTTATCCGGTCTGACCTCCACATTACTCCAGACCGAAGGCAACACGCTTGATTTTTAGCTGCCCTATCTGAAATGGGCCTTTGGGGTGAGCAATAAACTATGGCCTTGCTACCAATGCCCACATCCCATGAAAGAAGCAACAGAAGGTCTAACAGCAGGACGAGAGGGAAAATGCACCTTACCTCGGAGAACATGGAAGTGGTTTGGCAAAAGCAGCTTGAACCCGAAGAGGACTAATATGACCTCCACGGAGAATGACCCTCGGTCTACAAAATCGCCATTAAATAACTGAGTAACACCTGGGTTAAGGAGGAATACTGGATGAGCAGCAGAGAATGATATTAACTAGGCTTTGGTTCCTCCATTATACAAAGATGGGTAGTAATGAAACATCTTGCTGGTTTTGGTGGACGCACTCAAGCACTCTCAGCTCCCGAACTAATTGATGTGTCAGTCCTAGTTCTAATGGAACATCTTTCTGACAAATTCATAGAATTATAGAAACCCTACAGTGGAGGCCATTCAGCCCATCAAGTCTACACTGACAACAATCCTTCCCAGCCCTATGCCATATTTACCCTGCTAATCCCTCTAACCTACGCATCCCAGGACACTAAGGGACAATTTAACATGGCCAATTCACCTAACCTGCACATCTTTGTACTGTGAGAGGAAACCAGAGCAACTGGACGAAACTTGGGCAGACGTGGGGAGAACATGCAAACTCCACACAGTGACCCAAGACCAGTAACTGAACCCAGGTCTCTGGCGCTGTGAGGCAACAGTGCTAACCACTGTGCTGCCCCAATGATATCGGAGGCAAAATCCACTGGGGAATGTGAGTATTATTACTGCAAATTTGCACACTACCGAGTATTTTTGTACTGTTGCAGAGGTTCAAGGCCCAAACAGTAATTATTATTTGACTTTTGAAAAGTTATATTCATTTCTAGGATATGGGTATAACTGGCTCGACCAGCATTTATTGCCCATCCCTAGTTGTCCCTGGAGGTGGTGGTGGGTGAGCTGCCTTCTTGAACCGCTGCAGTCCCTGTTGTGTAGGCACACCCAGTGCTGTGAGGGAGGGCTAAACCACATAACCCGCACATCTTCAGACTATGGGAGGAAACCGGAGCACCCAGAGTTAACCCACGCAGACACGCTGTGCTGGAGGGAGTTCCAAGATTTTGATCCAGCAACAGTGAAGGAACGGCCAGTATATTTCCAAGTCAGGGAAGGGAAGGGAGTTTCCAGGTGCTGGTGTTCCCATGTATCTGCTGACCTTGTCCTTCTAGGTGGTGGTAGAGATTGTGGGTTTGGAAGGTGCTGTCGAAAGAGGCTTGGTAAGTTGCTGCAGTGCATTTTGTAAATGGTACACACTGCTGCCACAGTCCATCGGTGGAGGGAGTGAATGCTTGTGGATGGGCTGCCAATCAAGCGGGACTGCTTTGTACTGCATGGAGCTTCTTGAGTGTTGTTGGAGCTGCACCCATCCAGGCAAAGGGAGAGCATTCCTCACATCTCATCTCGCATCTTGTAGATGGTAGACAGGCTTTGGAGGTGAGTTACTCACTGCAAAAACCCAGCCTCTGTTGCCATCTTCTGCTCGTAGGCGGGTTGGGAATGTGGACTTATTCTGCAACCAGTGCTACTGAAATACATTCTCTGACACAAATGCTTCAGTAAGGTTCACAAAGGGTAACAGAGTTGTACCTATAGGGAAGCGGCCAGCTTCTATCTCCAGTCTGCATCGATACAGCTCAGTGAGGCTGCTAAATTTGGTCTTAAAATTCCTGATGTAAGAAATAAGTATGGGATTGGGAGGTGTAGGGGGTAACTGGAATACCTGGTTCCAATCACTATTTATTGAATTCTGCCAGAGGGCAGTGAACGTCTGGAATACGCTGCCCGGTGAAGTGGTGGGAGCAGGTACAACAGTGGCGTTTAAGGGGCATCTGGACAAATACACGAATAGGCTGGGAATGGAAGGATGCGGACTCTAAGAGCACACACTTTTAGGTTAGGCGGCACAGCAGCATGCGCTATTTCACAGCCATGATGTGGGTATGCCGGCGTTGGACTGGCGTAAACACAGTAAAAAGTCTGACAACACCAGGTTTTAGTCCAACCTATTTATTTGATAATATACTCACTAGCTTTCGGGGTCACGGGCATTCAGCCTCTGACCTTCGGGTAAGCATTCTCCAAGGCGGCCTTCACGACACACGACAGCGCAGAGTCGCCGAGCAGAGACTGACCTTGTCCTTCTAGGTGGTGGTAGAGATTGTGGGTTTGGAAGGTGCTGTCGAAAGAGGCTTGGTAAGTTGCTGCAGTGCATTTTGTAAATGGTACACACTGCTGCCACAGTCCATCGGTGGAGGGAGTGAATGCTTGTGGATGGGCTGCCAATCAATCAGTCTCTGCTCGGCGACTCTGCGCTGTCGTGTGTCGTGAAGGCCGCCTTGGAGAATGCTTACCCGAAGGTCAGAGGCTGAATGCCCGTGACCCCGAAAGCTAGTGAGTATATTATCAAATAAATAGGTTGGACTAAAACCTGGTGTTGTCAGACTTTTTACTATTTCACAGCGCCAGGGACCTGGGTTCTCCCAATGTGTGGGGCTGCATTTACTTCTGAAGCAACACCCCCCCCCCCTTATAGATTAATAGGTCAGCCATCTCGTTGCTGCTTGTGGAGCTTTGCAAAATGGCTGCCGTGTTTCCCACACCACACTAGTCACAGTACATCATTGGCTTCAGGACAGTGAGGATTTGGAAGGTTCTAAATAAACGCAACTCATTTATTTCCTCTCTCTCTCCCTGAATGGCTTTGTGGCCACTTATATCTCATTCACTTTACTAGGGATTTCTCCCAAGATGAAAAGGATACATAAGGATTAGATTCTGAAGGTAGTCCGTTGAGATCAAATATATTCAACAGGTCATAATACTGCCCGTGAATGTCGCCACAAATGGTAATGGACTCTTTCTGAAACAGAACAGCAGTCAGGTGAGCAGAGACCAGTAACAGACGCACAGATGCAGCCAGCAGACAAAACATTGCAAAATAAGTAATTCATCTCACAACACCAGGTTAGAATCCAACAAGTTTATTTGGAGTCACGAGCTTTCAGAGCACTGCCCCTTCATCAGGCAAGTGGAGAGGTAGGTTCACAAACACGACATGTATAGACACAATTACAGATTGAAATGTAAAGAATCCGTAATTATCTTGCAGTTGTGTCTTTGCCTATACATATAATACATATATAAGCCATGTTTGTGAACCTATCTCCACTCACCTGATGAAGAACTAGCGCTCCAAAAGCTTGAGATTCCAAATAAACCTGTTGGGCTTTAACCTGGTGTTGTGAGACTTCTCACTGAGCCCACTCCAGTCCGACCCTGACATCTCCACATCAATAAGTAAGATAGGAGTCTTGGAGACCCTGAGCAGTTCAGACAGCAAATTATCTCAGAGCAGCAATGTCTGATGGAAAGCTCATTGACCAGAAATACGAATTAACTTTGTCTCTCCCCCCCCACCCCGAGTATTTCCAGCACTTTCGCTTTAAGACCAGAATAATATCAGTTGTCCACTCTGCCGAAAATGCTGGGGGGGATTGGTGGCTGGCTTTGGCTGTAACTTGGACTCCCTCTCATCAACCTCAGCCGAATGAGCGCTGCCACTGCCCAGGACTGATACCTGGAAAGGAGGAGACGAAGGGGAAATGAATAAAGTGTGCAGCGTGGAAACGGGCCTTGGTTTTGGCTCCATAAGTGTCTCTGCCACCCTACTTCATTTAACCCCATCTGCAAATCCCTCCTTTCCTCAAATTATAGAAACCCTACTGTGCAGGAGGCCATTCGGCTCATTGAGTTTACAATCCCACCCAGGCGCTATCCCCAAGACTTCACCCTGCTAATCCTGTGATAATTAAGACAATTTAGCATGGCCAATCCACCTAACCCACACACCTTTGGAGTGTGGGAGGAAACCAGAGCATCTGGAAGAAACCCATGCAGATTTGGGGAGAACATAGAAACTCCACACAGACAGTCACCCGAGCTGGAATTGAACTCGGATCTCTGGTGCTGAGAGGCAGCAGTGCTAAGCTTTAAGTTGTCAGACCAGCCTTGGTGCAATTTAACCATTTGCATGGGAAAATTGGAAGAGTACTTGTTGAGATACCCACCTCGCCCTGCACAAGAGCAACTTTCACTACTGGGACGCCGACAGAGGTACAGGAGCATCCTGAACTCCCGTTATTCTCTGTCTAGTGAAGGTTCTATGATTATAGAATCATTCCGAACACAAGAGGGGCACGTCCAGCTCTTGCTTCGAAAGAGCTGTCCAATTAATCTCTTTTCTTATGTTACCATACCAGAAGCATTACAAGCCCTCAAAGCCACGGAGAGACTGTTACAACCCTTACCTCGCCCAGCGTGATCTCGACTAAGCTGGGTAGTTTTGACAATACTTCTTTCACCTGGACCAGAATCTGTAAGAGAAAGCGAGATAAGGCACGTAGAAAATGGGGGGGCGGGGGGGGGGAGGCCTATGTTTCCAGCTGACAGATCCCACACAGGCCATGCTCTGTGATGAATAGTGCACGCGTACACAAACATGCAAAGGGAATGCGCACAGAGAGAAATAAAAAGAAAGCTGGATCACACATAAACTGCATTTTAACAGGAAGATTGGGAGGCACTAAATAGGAACCTTAATCCAGAATTCACAAGACACAATACATAGTTAAAGGTGACAAACAGTAAATTAATGGCAAATGGAGTGTAATGTGACATTGTCAATTTTAGCAGGAAGAATAAAAAGGCACATTCTGTATACGGTGACAGATTGAAGAATTCTGCAATAGGGGGACCTTAATGTCCTAGTGTACTAATTACAAAAGGCTAATATGCAGGTACAGCATAGGAAAGCTAATAGAATGTTGTCGAGGGGAATTGATTCTAAAAGTAGGGAGGTTATGCTTCAGCTGTACAGGGCACTGGTGAGATACATAGGATCCCTCAAGTACAGAAGAGGTCATTTGGCCCATCGAGTCTGTGCCAGCTTTCTGACAAAGACGTCTGGAGTATTGTATGCCACATTGGTCTCCTTACTTATGGAAACATGCAAATGTGTTCAGAGCAGCTCAGAGGAGGTTTACTAGACCGATACCAGGAATCAACAGGTTGTCATATCAGGGCAGCATGGTGGCACAGCATTCACAGAGCCAGGGACCCAGGTTTGATTCCCGGCTTGGGTCACTGTCTGTGTGGAGTCTGCACGTTCTCCCCGTGTCTGCACAGGTTTCCTCCGGGTGATCCGGTTTCCCCCCAAAGTGCAAAGATGTGCAGATTGGCTGTGCTACGTTGTCCCTTAGTGTCCCAAGATGTACAGGTTAGGTGGATTGGCCATGCTAACCTGCCCTTTAGTGTCCCATTAGCCATGGGAACTGGGTGGGAGTTATGAGGTCAGAGTGCGGCAGAGGGCTGAGGTAAGAAACTCCGTCAGAATCTGCACAGACTTGGTGGGTCAAATGGTCTCTTCTGCACTATAGGGATTCTATAAAGGGTTGGGCAGACTAGGCTTGTATTCACTGGAGGCAATTTGACTAAAACATAACATCCTGAGGGCTATTGACAGGGTGGATGCAGAGAGGATGCTTCCTCTTGTGGGAGAATCTACATTAGGGGGAGGTCACTGTTTAAAAATAAGGGGTTGCCCATTTAAAACAGAGAACTAAAGATTTTTTTTCTCAGAGGCAGAGAGACTTGGGAACTTCTTCCTTCAAAAGACGGTGGAAGCGAAATCCTTGAAAGTTTTCTTATTAATGTCACAAATACGCTTTCATTAACACTGCAATGAAGTTACTGTGAAAACCGCTTAGTTGCCACACTCCAACTCTTGTTTGGGTACATGGAAGAAGAATTTATCATGGCCAATACACCTAACCAGCACGTCTTTCCAACCATGGGAGGAAACCGGAGCAGCCGCAGGAAACTCACACAGATATGGGGGAGAACGTACAGACTCTGAACAGAGAGTGACACTGGAATCGAACCCAGGTCCTGGCGCTGGGAGGCAGCAGTGCTAACCACAGTGCCATCCCTTGACAAACAAGAGGGTGAAAGGTTATTGGGGGTACAATCAGATCGCCATGATCTTATTGAATGGCAAAGCAAAGCTGTAAGGGCTGAATGGCCCACTCCTGCTCCTAATTAGTACGTTTGTACATCTGAATTTGACCTCTCGATGCTGGAGGCAGTGGGTGGAGGGATGAATTGCTGCTGTTAAGGCGGCTAGGGTTGATGCATGTTCTCACACTGACTCAGAGCACAGGGAAAGTTGGAGGTATGTGCTCCACAGCTGTGTTTAAGCTGCACACAGACAACAGCTCCACTCCTGAGCATCACAGACCAGTTGGACTTGTCAGGCTACCGACATTCCTGACAGATTTCGAGCTGTGCAACTTTCCCAGGAACATGATGCAATGATGCTCACCTTCTAAATATAGAGCTCCAAAATGTACTGTTGAAGGTTTGAGGATAGCAAAAACCTCCCATTAAAAAAAACAAGTATTCATCACAGAATCCCTACAGTGCAGAGGCCATTCGGGTCATTGAGCCTGCACCAACTCTCTGACAGAAGTATTTTAACCAGATCCTATCCCCATAACCCCACACATTTACCATGGCTAACCCGCCTCCCCCCCTCTACCCCCACCCCCACAACTTACACACCTTTGGACACCAAGGGGCAATTTAGCATGGCCAATCCACCTAACCTACACATCTTTGGTCACTAAGGAACAATTTTGCACGGTCAAAGCACCTAACCTACAAATCTTGGGATACTAAGGGGCAATTTAGCATGGCCAGTCTACCTAATCTGCACATCTTTGGAATGTGGGAGGAAACTGGAGCACCTGGAGGAAACCCACACAGATACAGGGAGAACGTGCAGATTCCACACAGAGTGACCCAAGATGCCATTGCTGAAAGGTAGGGTGGGAGCAGCAGAACGGTTCAAGACATTAAATTTTGAAATCATGTTGGGAAGTAGGGGAAACAAAATGGAAGAGCAGAAAATTAAGCACCGGGTTATGATGTTAATAAGCACATTCCTTCCAGCTTTATTACTGTAAAGTTAGTGATTGATTCAAAGTTACAATGTGTTAGCTGCAAAATAAGCTGATAGAACGGATGTGACTGTGGCAACTTATATTTGCTGCAGTTTCCCCAGTATGGTAAAGGGCATCAGGAACTTCGCAAAAATACAATCAGACAGAAGCTGCTGTTTCCATGTTCCTGCCTCAGACGTGGTGTTTAGGATTTGTAATCTTGTACCGTTGCCACGCCTGACATCTCCTGGTCACAACATGACACTGCAAGTCTTTGAAAAGGACTAAACAGGAAAACCGCCCCTCGGGGGAAGTGCCTGAAATACCTGGGCAACCAGATGTTGACCCTTGGCTACAAGGTGGAACTTGGGAGCAGCACGGTGACACAGTGGTGAGCACTGCTGCCTCACAGCGCCAGGGCCCTGGGTTAGACTTGCAGCTCGGGTCACCGTCTGTGTGGAGTTGGCATGTTCTCCCTGCATCTGCGTGGATTTCTTCCAGATGCTCCGGTTTCCTCCCACACTCCAAAGATGTGCTGGTTAGGTGGGATTGGCTGTGCTAAATTCTCTCTGTGTACCCAAACACAGTGGAGTGTGGCGACTAGGGGATTTTCACAGTGGCTTCACTGCAGTGTTAGTGTAAGCTGACTTGTGATTAATAAACTTTAAATAGTGTTTAGCACAAAAACAGGTTCCTTCATCAAAAGAACTATAGAAAAGTTACAGCACAGGAGGCCATTCGGACCATCTTGTCCATGCTAGCCTGAAGACACACAGGTATCCTTTCTAATCCAACATTCCTGCAACCGGCCCATAACCCTGTAGCTTACCTGTAGATACCGGAGTTGAGGGGGTTGAGCTATGAGGAGAGGCTGAATAAACTAGGCTTGTACTCGTTAGAGTTTAGAAGAATGAGGGGAGATCTCATTGAGGCATACAAGATGATGAATGGGATGGATAGGATAGAGGTGGAGAGACTCTTCCCGCTCAGAAAGGACAGTAGGACTAGAGGGCACAGCCTCAAGATAAAGGGGGGGCAGTTTAGAACGGAGTTGAGGAAGAACTTCTTCACTCAAAGGGTGGTGAATCTCTGGAATTCTCTGCTCGTTGAGGTGGTGGAGGCTGCCTCGCTAAATATTTTTAAGACGCGGGTTGATGGGTTTTTGATAAGCAAGGGGATTAAGGGTTATGGGGAGAGGGTGGGAATGCGGAACTGAGCCACGACAGATCAGCCATGATCTTATTGAATGGCGGGGCAGGCTCGAAGGGCTAGATGGCCTACTCCTGCTCCTATTTCTTATGTTCTTACAGCACTTAAGGTGCAGATCCAAGTACTTTTTAAAGGAGTTTAGGGTCTCTGTCTCCATCACCAACTCAAGCAGCAAATTCCAGACACCCACCACCCTCTGCATAAAGGCTTTTCCTCATGTCCCCTCTATACCTTCTGCCACTTGTCTTAAATCCAACTTATCTGTACTGCTGTTAATGTTCCACATGAGCGTCTTTCCCCCTCCCCTCTTTGTCCAATGTGATCTCTCTACCCTTTTCTTTCTTTTGCGTTAATCTATATTCTCCTTCAGTACAGCAATGCCAATCACTTTAGCTGCTCCCTGTGGCATTCTCCCCACTTGTTGGGAAAAACAATGTCTCCTGAAACCCCCACTGGATTTATTACTGGCTAACTGATATTTATTACCCCCTAGTTCTGGTCTTGCTGCTGAGTGGTAAACCCTTCATAATTTTAAAACCATTCACCCCTCAGTCTTCATTCTTCTAAAGAAAGGATGCCCCACCCATTCAGTTATTCCAAATAGATAAAGCGTCTCAGTTCATCCTCATGAAAAAGATTATCTCATTGAACCATATGGGATTCACAAGGGGCTTGACAGGATAGATGTTCACAGGACGTTCCCCCTCATGGGAGAGTCTAGGGCCAGAGAGCGGAGTCTCAGAATAAAGCGGTGCCTGTTTTGAACTGACAGGAAGAGAGTTGAGTGTCTTTGGAACTCCTTGCCATGAAAAGCTTTGGAGCCAGAATCTAGAGATAGGATCTGGGTGGAGACTTGATGGACCAAAAGCCGCTCCGAAGGGATTCTTTGATTCTATTCCAAGAACGTTCCATAGAATCCCTACAGTACAGAAGGAGACCATTCGACTCATCATGTCTGTTCCAACCATAATCCCACCCAGGTCCTATTCCCAGAACCCTACACATTTACCCTGCTAATCGCCCTGACTCTAGGGTCAGTTTAGCATGGCCAATCCATTTGACACGCACATTTTTGGACCGTGGGAGGAAACTGGAGCACCCGGAGGAAACCCACGCAGACACGGGGAGAATGTGCAAACTCCACACAGATAGTGATCAGATGCCGGAATCAAACCTGGATCCCTAGCACAGAGAGGCAGCTGTGCTAACCACTGTGCTGTCCCAACGTTGTGTTATACTGTGAGCAGTTTTGGTCTTCTTATTTGAGGAAATATATGATTGCATTGGAGGCATTTCAGAGAAGGTTCACTAGGATGATCCCCGGTATGGAGGGATTGTCATACCATGGAAAGAGTAAACAGGTTGGGACTCCACTTATTGGAATTTAGAACAATAAGAGGTGATCTCTTTGAAACGTATCGGATTAAGGGGCTTGATAGGGTAGGTGCTGAAAGGATGTTCCCCCTCATGGGAGAGTCTTGGACCAGAGGGCAAAGTCTCATAATAAAGGGGTGTCAATTTAAGACTGAGATGGGGAGGCATTTGTTCCTAAATGAAGTTTATTTATTAGTGTCACAAGTAGGCTTACATTAACACTGCAATGAAGTTACTATGAAAATCCCCATGTCGCCACACTCCAGCGCCTGTTCAGTTACACTGAAGGAGAATTTAATATGGCCAACGCACCCAACCAGCATGTCTTTCCAAGTGTGGGAGAAACTCTTGCAGACACGGGGAGAATGTGCAGACAGCGACCCAAGTCAGGAATCGAACCCAGGTCCCTGCACTGTGAGGCAGCAATGCTAACCACTGTGCTACTGGGCCAACCCTCCCTCAGACGGCTGAGAGTCTTTGGAATCCCTTGCCACAGGTAGGTGTGGGGGCAGAGTCCTTATGTATACTTAAAGCTGAGATAGATAGATTTTTGATCAGTAAGGGAATCAAGGACTTACCTTGCATTAAGTTGATCTTTCTCTACATGCTAGCTATGACTGTAGCACTACATTCTGCACTCTCATTTCATTCTCTATGAACGCTTTGTTTATTTAGCACGCAAGAAACAATACTTTTCACTCTATGTTAATACATGGGACAATAATAAATCAAATCAAATCAAATCAACAGTTTCAGGGAAAGGGCAGGAAGTTTGGATCAGCCATATTCTTATAGAATTGCGGAGCTGGCTTGAGGGGCCAAATGGCCTAATCCTTTCCTTTTTCTTGTGGTCCTGAGGACAGAGATCCCCTCTGCTAACATGGAAAGGCAGAAGAGACAACAAAACCAAGCAACACAAAGCACGGTCACGATGACTGGGGAATGGGGATTTGGACAAAATGCCGCAAGGCATTCAATGTTGCTCAGCCAGAGGGGGTGACTCCCAGGTGAGGAAGGGTGAGGGTGGGACAAGAGGTGGTGGCTTGACAATGAGAACAATTGAGCACAAAGTGTAATATTGGGAGTGGTTGCAAGCAGCTGAGAGACAATAATGAGGAATGGATGAGAATGAGACTAAAGCGAGTTGGAACATGTCACCCAAAGGCAAACTGGTTGCCCTGTTAAAACCCATGATCAGTCTTCCATTGCGTGCCCAGGTTATGCTGTTGGTGCACAGAGCAGAAGCTCCTTACCTGATAGGCACACTTCCTGTGCAATTTCTTCTGATCTTTAAACCACTGCATCAGGTCTTTCACGAACTGTAAAGTGACTTTCCCATCTTCCAATTTGGGACCCGTATAATCATCTTCGATTGCTAGGTACAAAACAAAAGCCAGGACACTGAGAAACTGGAGCATGTACAAGGTGGAAGTATGTGGGGTGGAGTGCGAGGGACAATGCTGCTGAATGTTTAGCTACGATAATGGCTTTGTAACTTATTATGGGCCATCGGGACAGGCTCAAAGGAAGGAATCTTCTTTAATGAAGGAAACACATGCTGAGAAAATATGGCTCGAGCTTTTTGAAGGAACTGAGATTTTGTACAGGTGGTTTGCATAGCATGAGGGGCGCACACTGTCTGGGCCCACAATTCATTGCCCATCCCTAATTGCCCCTTGAGAAGGCGATGGGTGAGCCGCCTTCTTGAACCGCTGCAGTCCATGTGGTGTAGGTACACACACTGCTGCAAGGGAGGGAGTTGCGGAATTTTGATCCAGCAACAGTGAAGGAATGGCTGAGAGAGAATCACAGAAGAATCCTTACAGTGCAGGTGGCGGCCAATTCGGCCCATCGACTGCGCTGACCACAATCCCACCCAGGCCCTCCTCCCATAACCGCACATTTGCTCTGCTAATCCCCTGACACTAGGGTCAATTTAGCATGGCCAATCAATCTAACCTGCACATCTTTGGAGGAAACCGGAGCACCCAGAGGAAACCCGCGCAGACACAGGAAGAATGTGCAAACTCCACACAATCACCCGAGGCCTGAACTGAACCTGGGTTCCTGGCGCTGTGAGGTGCTAACCACTGTGCCACCCCCATGTAGTTCCAAGTCAGGATGGTGAGTGTTTTGGAAGGGAACTTCACAGAATTGTTACGGCACAGAGAGGGGCCATTTGGCTCATTGTGTCTGTAACCGGTCTCCAAACAAACATTGTGACTTAGTGCCATTCCCTTGCCTTTTCCCCATACTCCTATACATTGTTTCTATTCAAATAATCATCTAACGCCCTCTTGAACGCCTCAACTTAACCTGCCTGCACTCCAGTGAGGATGTCTGCTGGTGGTGGTGGTGTTCCCTATTGGTTCTGCTGTTCTAGTTCTTCTGGATGTCAGAGGTCAGAGGTTTGGAAGGTGCTCTTGAAGGAGCCTTGGTGAGTTACTGCAGTGTATCTTGTAGATGGTATGCACCGCTGCTACTGTGTATCAATGGTGGCGGGTGAATATTTAAAGTGATGGATGGGGCCTGGGCTGGTATTGAGATTCGAGTACCCTCAGAGATGCACTCATCAAGGCAAGTGGAAAGTTTTCCATCACAATCCTGACTTGTGCCTCATCAATGGTGGAAAGACTTTGGGGTGAATCACTCTCCATAGAATTCCAACTCTGATCCACTCTTGTTGCCACACTTTCCCCGATATCAGATCCAGATTAAGATCAAATGTGATCCCTTGGATGCTGATAGTGGAAGATTCAGCAATGGTTGTTTGCTGTTGAATGTTAAAAGGAGGTGGTTTGATTCTCTTGTTATTTGCAAAAATTGGAGAACAGGAAGGATGGCGACACAGTGGTTAGCACTGCTGCGTCACAGCTCCAGAGACTCGGGCTCAATTCTGGCTTCAGGTGACTAACTTTGTGGAGTTTGCACATTCTCTCCGTGTTCGCGTGGGTTTTCTCCGGTGCTCCGGTTTCTTCCCAGTCTAAAAGTGTGCAGGTTAGGTGGATTGGCCATGCTAAATTGCCCCTTTGTATCCAAAGATGTGCAGGTTTGATGGACTAGCCATGTTAATGTGCCCCTTAGTGTCCAAAAATGTGCAGGTTAGGGGATTGGGCATGGTAAATAACCCCTTAGTGTCCAAAGACATGCAGGTTAGGTGGATTGGCCATGGTTAATTGCCCTTTAGGGTCCCAAGATGTGCAGGTTAAGGGGGTTAGTCATGCTAAATATGTGGGGCTACGGGGGTAGGGCAGGGGAGAGCGCCTGGATAAGATACTCTGTCAGAGAGTCGGTGCAGATTCTTTGGCATTGTAGGGATTCTATGGTTCAATGAGAGGGCATGAATATAAAATATAAAAGCAGACAAATAGCTCTGGTGGCACAGAGGTACCAAACTTTCAGTAGAACGGTCAATACAAATCAAGTGCAGACTTTCTCAAGTCACTGATTAGGTCCTGGAAGTCACCTCAAGTTACTGAAGATAGGTAACAGGTGGTCAGGACTTTTGAATCGAGTGACCCAACCCAGATTGAAGAATGTGCAAACAAAAACCGGGACACAGAGACTGGAACATGTACAAGGTGGAAGTATGGGTGGGGCGGAGTGCGAGGGACAATGCTGCTCAATGTTTAGCTACGATAATGGCTTCGTAACTTATTATGGGCCATCGGGACAGGCTCAAAGGAAGGAATCTTCTTTAATGAGGGAAACACATGCTGAGAAAATATGGCTCGAGCTTTTTGAAGGAGATTTTGTACAGGTGGTTTGCATAGCATGAGGGGCGTGCACTGTCTGGGCCCACAATTCATTGCCCATCCCTAATTGCTCTCCCTTCACAGGTCTAAATGTCTCTTTTCTCTGGCATTCAGTAAATTAACTGGTTGGAGGGGCAGTGGGTCAGGAACGTGTGGGGGACAGATTGTCTGACCATTTCCTGACTTTGATATGTTTATGAATGTTGAGCCTGGACAAGCTTGCATTCTGCTGTCCTTTCTTTATGTTTTAGTGCCAACACGTTGGAGATATCTGCGCTCCCTGGCATTCAACAGCAGATTAGCTAAGGGCAGGTCTCGACAGTGACTTTCCTGCTGCTCAAAGGAACTCTCCAGACAGGGTCGCTTCCTACTCATCGCTGCAAATGGAGCAGGCTGCAGTTGGTTCCCTCCAAACCCGCCACTCATTCACAGACTGTACAGGGCCACATCTAGAGTATTGCGTCTCCTTATCGAAGGAAGAATGTAAATGGAAGCAGTTCAGAGAAGGGGCGGCACAGTGGCAGTGGTTAGTACTGCTGCCTCACAGTGCCAGGAACCCGGGTTCAATTCCTGACTTGGATCACTGTCTGTGTGGATTTTGCACATTCTCCCTGTGTCTGCATGGGTTTCCAGGTGCTCAGTCTGAAAGGCGTGCTGGTGGCATGCACTGGCCATGCTAAATTCTCCTTCAGTGTAGCCAAACAGGCGCCAGAGTACGGTAACTAGGGGATTTTCACTGTGACTTCATTATAATATTAATGTAAGCCTAGTTATGACAGTAATAAGTAAACTTACAACTTAAAAGTTTACCAGACTAATACCAGGAATGGATAGGATGCCTTTCGGAGGAACGTTTGGGCAGGCTGGGCTCGTGTCTGCTGGAGTTTAGAAGAGTAAGGGGCAACTTGACTGAGACATATGAGATTGTGAGGGTTATTGACAGAGTGGATGCGAAGAGGATGAACATAAGAAATAGGAGCAGGAGTAGGCCATCTAGCCCTTCGAGCCTGCCCCGCCATTCAATAAGATCATGGCTGATCTGAAGTGGCTCAGTTCCACTTTCCCACTTTCTCCCCATAACCCTCAATTCCCTTGTCTGTCAAAAATCTATCTACCCGTGACTTCACCACCACTTCAACGGGCAGAGAATTCCAGAGATTCACCACCCTTTGAGTGAAGAAGTTCCTCCTCAACTCCGTTCTAAACTGCCCCCCCGCCCCTTAACTTGAGGCTGTGCCCTCTAGTCCTGTTGTCCTTTCTGAGTGGGAAGAATCTCTCTACCTCTACCCTATCCATCCCTTTCATTATCTTATACGTCTCTATAAGATCCCCCCCTCATCCTTCTAAACTCCATGCTTCCTCTTGCGGGAGAATCTCGAACTGGGGTAGTGGGAGAGTCACTATTTAAGAATAAGGGGTCACTCAATTGAAATGGAGATGAGGCAAAATGTTTTCACTCAAAGTTGTGTGTCTTTGGAATCTCTTTCTGGGAGTCTGAATATTTTTAAGGCAGAGGTGCATAGATTCTTGGTAAACAAGGAAGGGTGGGAGGGGGTTGATAGGCTTTTGGGGGGTAGACAGGATACAGATTTGAGGTGACAATTAGATCAGCCATGATTCTGCTGAATGACAGAGTAGGCCTGAGGGGCTGAATGGCTTCCTCCTGCTCCTTGCTTGTATTACAGGTTCCTGGAAGGTATCCGTACACTCCAATCTGAGAAACAAAGCTGGTGAACGTGGTGCCATCTGATGCTCCCCCCGCACCCCCCGAGACAATTGGACTGGAAAGACCTCAGGTGCAGTGCTCGGCCTGAAACAAGATAACTAAGCTGAGGTTTGGGAGGAGCAGGTAAACACAGTGGTGCAATGGTTAGCATTGCTACCTCACAGTGCCAGGAACCTGGGTTCGATTCCCGGCTTGGGTCACTGTCTGTGCAGAGTCTACATGTTCTCCCCATGTCTGCGTGCGTTTCCTCCCACACTCCAGAGATGTGCTGGTTAGGTGCATTGGCTGTGCTAAATTCTCCCTCGGTATTCAAGACAGGCGCTGGAGTGTGGCGACTAAGGGATTTTCACAGTAATTTCATTGCAGTATTTGGCCTACTCCTGCTCCTATTTCTTATGTTCTTATGTAAGTCTACTTGTGACACTAATAAATAAACTACTTTATTTAAACAAGCCTCAGGACTGGGGAGGGGTGTAGTAAGGTAGGGGACAAGAAAATTAGCCAGAAATGCATATGCTGATACTTTCTGTGGGCAAAAACCGGAGCAGCATTTGTCCTGTAAATGCCCAAAAGCAACTCGGGTGCGTTACTTGAGTATTCCCAGTGCTTTCACCCCAGCAACACTACACTTCCAGGAAAAAAAACAAGAGGTGAGATGAGGAAACATTTTTTTTTATAAACACAGCGCGTTGTTGTGATTTGGAAGGCGCTGTCTGAAAGAGTGACAGAAGCATGTTAAAGAGGAACTTTCTTGATTTGATTTATTGTCACATGTATTGGGATACAGTGAAAAGTATTGCTTCCTAGGTGCCATATAGACAAAGCATACTGTTCATAAAGAAGGAAAGGAGAGGGTGCAGAATGTACTGTTATAGTCATAGTTAGGCTGTAGAGAAAGATCAGCTTAATATGTGATGGGTCCATTCAAAAGTCTGACGGCAGTAGGGAAGAAGCTGTTCTCGAGTCGGTTGAATTGGAAATATGTTGGCCATTGCTTTGCAGTTGCTGGGTCAACACCCTGAAATTCCCTTCCTAGTGCATGATCCACTCTGTGCCATCAGTGGGACATCTTGACAAATACATGAATAAGATGGGAATAGAGAAATATGGTCCAGGGAAGGGTAGGAATTCTTAGTTCAGTTGGGCAGCATGGTCGGTACAGTTTGGAGGGCCGAAGGGCCTGTTCCTGTGATGTAATTATCTTTGCACTAACCCACAGAACAAGGACTGCAGCAATCCAAGGTGGCACCTTCTCAGGACAACTAGGGATGGGCAATCAATGCTGGCCAACCAGCAACGCCCGTTCGCCGCAAGTGAATAAAAAAGAATGAATAGCTGGGAGTAAAAATTTGCAGAGCTTTGGGGGGGGAAAGGAACAGGGTGATGAAACAAATTGAATATCTCTTTCAAAGGGCAGGCCTTGGGCTGAAGGGCCTCCATCTGCTGCATGATTCTAAGTGCTGTGGAGAAAACAGTGCAAGCTTGCTCCAGCAAAGTGTGAAGTCTCATTTTTAAATACTTACTCATGCTCTCGATGTCTAAAGAATCCACCACTGATCGCTTCAGCTCATCGTTTGCTATTGCACGCTCGAAGGCTTTCTGTTTGACAATTTTGTTACATTCTTGGTATTTCATTTTAGCATCTTTGTCATTTGGCTTCACCTTAACCACCTGTAATGGGACAGAAAGGGCCAAAAGTTATATCCAGGTTTTCTTACACAGCTCTGACCTTCCCCCGAAAAGACAAGTCAGTCCAAGCCACCTGAAACAGAGTCTGGAGTGAGACTTTACCCATCAAGTCTGCACCATCCACAGCCATGTTCTTCCGCACTGCTGAACCCTTCCATTGATCCCACTGTCATTCCTTAACTGCTGTCAGCAGGAGTGAAATCAGGGATTAGGAAGCTGACTTTGCAGTGGAGAGGCAACGTGGGCCCAACTGTGTGAACAGCAGCTCAATGCTTACACCCAGACTCAAATCCTACATGCCTACCTGACCCAAACATTGCCAATGGGCTTATTTCACGCATCGGTGCTGATATACTTCCGAGAGATCGTGCTTAACTCAGTGCGTGATTCACTGTGTGCATGGCTCTTAAACCATCTGAGTGGTTCCCACCTACCTTAGCACAATGGTTAGCACTGCTGCCTCAACGCCAGGGACGCAGGTTTGATTCCCGGCTTGGGTCGTTGTTTCTTTGTGTCTGCGTGGGTTTCCTCCGGATGCTCCGGTTTCCTCCCACACTCCAAAGATGCGTAGGTTAGGTGGATTGCCCGTGCTAAGGTGCAGGGTGACGGAGTTAAATGGAGGGGAGGGACCCAAGTAAGATGCTCTTTCAGAGAGTCTGTGCAGACACGATGGGCCAAATGGTTTCCTTCTGTAC
This sequence comes from Carcharhinus amblyrhynchos, assembly GCF_965287045.1. Taxonomy (NCBI): domain Eukaryota; kingdom Metazoa; phylum Chordata; class Chondrichthyes; order Carcharhiniformes; family Carcharhinidae; genus Carcharhinus; species Carcharhinus amblyrhynchos. The sequence goes on from NW_027649778.1 coordinate 5,883,775, forward strand.
TGTAGGGATTCTACAGATTCTAGAATGATAAACACCACACAACCACTCTTTTCAGAGTCTAGATTGTTCTAGAGCAGACTCCACAGCTCAGACTATTCCAACAGAGTTCCAGTCACACAGCCCAGACTGTTCTAGAGCAGACAAACTTCCAGTCACATAGCCTGGACTGTTCTAGAGCAAACTTCCAGTCACATAGCCCGGACTGTTTTAGAGGCAAAACCACTCCAATCACATAGCCCAGATTGTTCTGGAGCAGACAAGATTCTAGGCACATAGCCCAGATTGTTCTAGAACAAACGTCTGGTCGCAGAGCCTGGACTGTTCTAGAGCAGACACTACTCCTGTCACACAGCCCAGACTGTTCCAGAGCAAACATCTCCTGTCACATAGCCCAGACTGTTCTAAAGCAAATACCACTCCAACCACACAGCCCAGACTATTCTAGAGCAGACACCACTCCTGTCACACAACCCAGACTGTTTTAGAGCAGAAGCTGCACTGTCACACAACCCAGACTGTTCCAGAGCAGAAAATACTCCTGTCACAGCCCAGATTGTTCAAGACTCAAATTCAGTTAGGAACGATATGATCCACAATTGGATTGTTGGGACATTCCTATGGTTTGAATAGGCATGGTGAGAACTTAAATATATTGATCATTATGCCTCACAGACATTCTAGAAACAGCTTTCCAGTGTAAATGCCCAGTAACCACTACCATTTAAAAAAAATCTCAAATGTCAGTGAACTGCAGAGCTAATACAGGTAAATAAGAAGGCAAACATATACATGAAAGCCAAGATATATCCAGGACTCATCTTCAAACTAAAGGTGTCAAGAATGGATATGAGTTCGTGGCAATGTTCTGGGTTAGAATGGGACCGACGACCCCGTTGTTAAAATAAGTCACAAATATACGCAGCTTGTATTTATAACAACTGACTGTATGTGGAATGATTTCCTAACTAAGCTTTTACTGAGGATTTATCACCCTCATCGCCCACTATAAATACTCTGACAGCTCTGTGAATGCACCTGACTGCTCGCTCCAGCAACTGTTAAAAGCTCAGCCAGCATTTCTAGAATTTGCTGGGCAGCGACACACTGAATATGTGAAACAAATCAGCACAGGAGTCAAGAGTTGGGAGCCAGTCAAAACTGGAAAAATCTGGACTTACGTATCCCTTTTCTTTTTAATAAACTCACAGTGCGATAACAGGATTGTCTGACCCTGGAGCTCCCCTCACTTCGGAGCAGAGAGGCTCGCATGGGAGAGCGGGTGGACATCTTGTGCGGACACTGAAGTCACGGGCGCTTCCAAATACCAACTGCAGCCCATCCTAAACTCGCTTCCTGCTCTGTTTGTGTTCAGGGTTCCAAGTTCCACACATTTTTCCCTCCTCTTTAACTGGTCAGGCCACAGTGAAGATTCAGTTGTTTACATGGAGGCATGTGACTGGCCAGGGAATTACCAGCTAGGCTCCCCCAGAATCTTGTTCAAATCTGCAGGGGTGCATGTGCGAGTGCACGTTTGTGTGTGTTTGTGTATTGCATGCATGAGTGTGTGCATGTGTTTGTGTGTGGTGAACATGACATGTTTGCGTATGTGTGGTGTGTGCATGTTTGTGTACTGCGGTGCGTGTGCACGTTTGTATGTGCGCACATGTAGTGTGTGTGCATAGTGTGTGTGGTGTGCAGTGCACGTATGCACATACAGACAGGAGTCAACATGCTTTCTATGTTCCCTGCAGTCAAATTAATCTACCAGGCCACCAATGAACAACAGAGCCCTAACACGTTAGCACATTTTGGAGTAGAGAAAGTGACTACTGAACCAAGAACGATGTGGGTTCACATAGGAAAATAACGAGGAGGAAGAAACGTGCATTCACATGTGAAGGCATGAAGGGATTATCTTATGCAGAAATGAGGTGAACAACTTTGTGTCAGTCTCCACCGGAGATTAGAAGAATGCCTCACATCCTTTAAAAAGTATCTGGATGAGCGCTTGGCACATCATAACATTCAGGGCTGTGGGCCAAGTGCTGGTAAATGGAATTAGGTGTCAGTGCAGACTCAATGGGCCAAAGGGCCTTTTCCACATTATATGACTCTATGATTCTTTACCAGGGAGACAACGGTATTGTCACTAGATTAGTAATCCTGAGAGCCCAGGTGAGATCCGGGGACCTGGGATCTAATCCCACCATGGCAGATGGTGATATTCGAATTCAAAAAAAAGTCTGGAATTAAAAAGTCTAATGATGACCATGAAACCGTTGTCAATTGCTGTAGAAACCCATCTGGTTCACTCATGCCCCTTTAGGGAAGGAAATCCGTTGTCCTTACCCAGTCTGGCCTACATGTGACTCCAGAGCCGCAGCAATGTAGTGACTCTCAAACGCCATCTGAAATGGAGGGCATGTAGGTTTCGGGCAATAAATGCTGGGCCCAGCCCGCATTCCATAAATGAGTAAGAAGAAAGGTGGGAGGTCAGGTACTGTTCATGCGTTGGTGCAAACTTGATGGGCTGAAGGGCCACATCTGCTCTGTATGACTCTCAATGATGGAGCAGGCTCGGGATGCCAAATGGCCAACTCCTGTTCCGAATTTGGACGTTTGCATCACTTATCACATCTCCTGGGGTGAGCCAAAGCCACGCAGTCAATGAAGTGCAGTCACTCACAGGAACATGCAATGCACACAGCAGGATCCCACAAACAGCAGCAAAATAAACAACCAACTCATTCGCATTGGTGACATCGAAAGATAAAACTGTTGGCTTGAAGGATCAAAGGTGAACATGACCAGTGGCATGGGGGGGCGGCACAATGGTTAGCACTGCTGCCTCACAGCGCCAGGGACCCGGGTTCAATTCCGGCCTTGGGTCACTGTCTGTGTGGAGTTTGCACTTTCTCCCCATGTCTGTGTGGGTCTCCTCCCACAGTTCAGGTTAGGAGCATTGGCCATGCTAAATTGCCCCTTAGTGTACCAAAATGAATAGGTTAGGTGGATTGGCCATGCTAAATTGCCCCTTAACGTCCCAAATATGTAGGTTAGGTGGATTAGCAGGATAAATACAAGTGATTTAAGGGATAATGCCTGGGTAGTATTGTTGTCAGCACAGACTCAAAGGGCTGAATGGCCTCTTTCTGCACTGTAGGGATTCTGTGACTCCATGCAGGAGTGCACTGAAGCATTTCCCTCTCATTACAAACATCAGAATGCAGAGTTTTCACACCAAGAGCTGACTCCCAATATTTTTGAGCGGTGCAAAGTACTGGTGCTTATAGGTTTGGTGATAGCTATGAGAGCAATTTGAGGTGGGCCAGTGAGTCTGCTGACCAGCTGCTGGTCCGGCCTCACCTCAACTTTTCAATTGCCACCCTTGCTTTCAAAGCCTTCACCCCCCCTCCCATTCCTGTGACCTTGTCTAGCCTGCTGAGATTGCCACATTCTTCTGGCGTCCTAACTTCAATCGCTCAACACTGGAGGCCATGCCTACAGATGCCTGGCTCCTAAGTTCAAGAATTTCCTCTCTAGCGCTTTTTCAAGTCATCTTGTAAGACACTCAGAGTCACAGAGCTGAGACATAGAGGTTTACAGAATGGAAACAGGCACTTTGGCCCATCTTGTCCATGCTGCCCCTTTTGTTTTAAAAAACCCCTAAGCTAATCCCAATTGCCCCATTTGGCCCATATCCCTCTAAACCCATCATAATACCCATGTAACTGTCTAAATGCTTTTTAAAAGATAAAATTATACCCGCCTCTACCTCTGGCAGCTTGTTCTAGATACTCACCAGCCTCTGTGTGAAAAAATTGTCCCTCTGGACACTTTTGTAATTCTCCCCTTTCACCTTAATCTATGCCCTCTAGTTTTAGACTCCCCTACCTTTGGGAAAAGATATTGACTATCTACCTTGTCTATGCCCCTCATTATTTTATAGACCTCTATAAAGTTACCCCTCAGCCTTCTCCGCTCCAGAGAAAAAAGTCCCAGTCTATTCAGCCTCTCCTTATAACTCAATCCATCAAGTCCTGGTAGCATCCTAGTAAATCTTTTCTGAACTATTTCTAGTTTAATAATATCCTTTCTATAATAGGATGATCAGAATTGCACACGGTATTCCAACTGTGGCCTTACCAATGTCTTGTACAACTTCAACAAGACACCCCAACTCCAGTATTCAATGCTCTGACCGATGAAACCAAGCATGCCAAATGCCTTCTTCACCACTCTGTCCACCCGTGACTCCACTTTCAAAGAGCTATGAACATGTACCCCTAAATCTCTCTGTTCTGCAACTTTCCCCAGTGCCAGTAACTGAGTAAGTCCTGCCCTGGTTCAGTCTACCAAAATGCATCATCTCGCATTTGTCTAAATTAAACTCCATCTGCCATTCGCCAACCCACTAGTCCAATTGATCAAGATCCCATTGCAATTGGAGATAACTTTCTTCACCATCCACTATGCCACCAATCTTGGTGTCAACTGCAAACTTACTAACTATACCCCCTATATTCTCATCTAAATCATTAATGTAAATGACAAATAACAGTGTCCCTGAGGCACACTGCTGGTCACAGGCTGCCAGTTTGGAAAACAACTCTCTACAACCACTCTCTGGCTTTTGTCAAAAAGCCAATTTTGTATCCATTTGGATAGCTCGATACAACGTGAAGTCAGAATCATATAGCACAGAAACAGGCCCTTCAGTCCAACACATCCATGCCAACCAGGTTTCATAACTGAACTAGCCCCATTTGGCTGTGTTTGGCCCACATCTCTCTGGGCAGCAAGGGGGCACAGTGCTTAGTACGGCTTTCTCACAGTACCAGGGACTCAAGTTTGGTTGCTGGCTTGGGTGACTGTCTATGCAGAGTCTGCATGTTCTCCCCATGTCTGCGTGGGTTTCCTCCCACAGTCCAAAGACTGTTAGGTGAATTGGCCATGCTGAACTGTCCCTTAGTGTCAGGGGGACTGGCTAGGGTAAATGCATAGGGTTATGGGGATTAGGGCCCAGGTGGGATTGTTGTCGGTGCAGACTCGATGGGCCAAATGGCCTCCTTCTGTACTGTAGGGATTTTCCCATCCATGTACCTGTCCAAATGTCTTTTAAATGTTGTAACTGTGCCCATCTCTACTACTTATTCTGGCAGCTCATTCCATACACACACCACCCTCTGTGTGAAAATGTTGCCCCTCGACTCCCTTTCCCCTCACCTTTAACTTATGCCCTCTAGTTTTTGGACTTCTCTACCTTGGGGGGAAAAAAACCTTGGCTGTTCAGCTTACCTATGCCCCTCATGATTTTATAAACCTCTATAAGGTCACCTCTCATCCCCCCACGCTCCAGGGAAATAGGTCCCAGCTCTCCTAATAATCTACCTCTTTGACCTGGATTTAGCTCACCTGTTTGAATATTGCCTCGTACGTCAAATTTGGTTTGATAACACTGTGATCAAACACTCTGGGGCTTGTCCTCTGTTGAAGGCGGTGCGTAAATACAAACTGCTGCGGATTAGCAACACTGCACAAGCTGTAAGTGTTCCAGAATCTCGCGACCACCTTGAGCTCGTCTTGACCTGGGCAGCAGTAAGGATGATACCACTGGCTTCAGTGGATCAAGACTGGCAAAGTGACTGCCAAGTCAAGGATCCTGCCACTGAGCTTTAGGTAGCAACGCTCTGGGAAATCAGGCTGCTGACCTGGTGCCCCCCTACCCCAACTTTTCCAACAGTACATCAGAATGTCATTGGGGACCTGGACCCACCTCTGTTCATTTGCCTTGCTTTTGGGTCCCTTAATTTCCTCTTTCTTTCCTCAACCTCCCCCCAACCCCACCTCCATCATTCCATTCAGTTTAACCAGGCTTTTATTTTGCAGGTCCAGAGAACCCTCAAGTCCCAGAGGGCGGGCACGGTGGTCAACACTGCTGCCTCACAGGGCCAGGGACCCAGGTTCAATTACGGCCTGGGGTGACTGTGTGGAGTTTGCACGTTCTCCCCATGCCTGCGAGGATTTCCTCCAGGTACTCCGCTTTCCTCCCACAGTCCCAAGATATGCAGGTTAAGTGGACTGGCCATGCTAAATTGCACCTGAGTGTCCCAAGATATGTAGGTTAGATGGATTGGTCATGCTAAGTTGCCCCTTAGTGTTCAAAGATGTGTAGGCTAGGGGGATTAACCATGGTAAATGTTTGGGGTTTCAGGGCTAGGCCTGCTCTGTCAGGGAGTCAATGTAGTGTCAATGGGCCAAATGGCCTCCTTCTGCACTGTAGAGATTCAATGATGACAAGTCGGGGCCCATTCTGTCCGACCTGCTGAATGTTTCCTGCTTTCCCGACCCCACCCCATGTCAGATGCACCCCAAGTTCCAGGTTCAAGCGCAGTAATACATGCTGACACTCGGAGTGCAGATGGAAGAGATTAAACTGAAGCCTTATCTGTCCTCTTGGGCAGATGGAAAAGATCCCCCGGTGCTATTCTGAAGATTGGGAGGGGGAGGGTGTGTGTGTGCGTGGTGGGGTTTTGACCTGGTGAACTGGTCAATATTTATCTCTCAATCACCATCACAAAAAGACAGATTATCTGGTCATTATCACACTGCTGTTTGTTAAAGTTGCTGTGCAACTGCTGTCTTGTTGCAAAAATGACGTTAAAAAATACACATTTTCCACGATCCTTATCACAGAATCATTGAATCCTGCAGTGCAGGAGGAGGCCATTTGGCCCATCAAGTCTGCACCGACCACAATCCCACCCAGGTTCTAACCTCATAACCCCATATATTTACCCTGCTAATAAAGAGTGATGAGTGTCTGGAACAAGCAGCCAGAGGTGGCTACAATTTTATCTTTTTAAAAGCGTTAGACAGTTATATAGGTAAGGTGGGCATAATGGGATATGGGCCGAATGTGGGCCATTTGGACTAGCTTTGGGGTTTTAAAAATAAAGGTGGCATGGACAAGTTGGGCTGAAGGGCCCGTTTCCATGCTGTAAACCTCTACGACGCTATGACTCTAATCCCTCCAGCCTATGCATCCTGGGAATTTAGCATGGCCAATGCACCTAAGCTGTACATCTTATGCCTGGAAGCATCCTCATGCATCTCTTCAGCAATTTCTCCAATGCACTCACATCTTTCCTAAAGTGCGGGATCCAGAACTGGACACAATACTGCAGCTGAAGTTAAACTAGTGTTTTACACAAGTTCAACATTATCTCCTTGCTCTTGTGCTCTGTGCCCTTGTTGATAAAGCCTAGTTTACAGTGTACTTTACTCGGCACTCCCTCAACAACGTATACACGTATGCACGTGGGTGCCCCAGCTCCTGCACCCCTGCTAGAATTGTACACCTTATGTTATATTGTTTCTCCAAGTTTTTCCTAACAAAATGAATCACTTCTAACGTTTCTGATTTCTATGGTTCTGTGTCTAACTCACAAAGTTAGGGAGCCTGATTGCTTCTAGTTTAGTAACAAAAAAACTGCAGGTGCTAGACATCTGGTAAAGAACACAGAAAATTCTGGAAAGACTCAGCAGGTCAGGCAGCGCCTGTGGAGAGAGAAACAGAGTTAATGTTTTGAGTTTGTGTCTCGTCTCGTTACTGCAGAAGGTCAGGGGACATGGAGTTGGGGGTAGGGTGTTAGCGTGGATAGAGGATTGGTTGTCAAATAGGAGGCAGAGAGTGGGGGTTAATGGGTGCTATTCGGATTGGCGGTTGGTGACTAGTGGAGTGCCCCAGGGGTCGGTGCTGGGCCCTCAGCTATTTACCATTTATACAGATGATCTGGAGGAGGGAACCGAGTGTATGGTGTCGAAATTTGCTGATGACACCAAGATTGGTGGAACAGCAAATTGCGCGGAGGGTGTGGAGAGTCTACAGAAGGATCTAGATACGCTGGGCGAATGGGCCAGGAACTGGCAAATGGAATTTAATGTTGGCAAGTGCGAGGTGGTCCACTTTGGTAGGAATAATGGTAGGAAGGATTATTACATACGTGGCGAAAAACTGCAGCAAGCGACGGTGCAGAGGGACCTCGGGGTCCTTGTGCATGAGTCGCAAAAACCCAGCTTGCAGGTGCAGCAGGTGGTCAGGAAGGCTAATGGGATGCTGGCCTTCATAGCGAGGGGGATTGAATATAAAAGTAGGGAGGTCTTGTTGCGGTTGTATAGGGCATTGGTGAGGCTGCAGCTGGAGTAGTGTGTGCAGTTTTGGGCGCCGTACTTACGCAAGGATATTTTGGCCTTGGAGGGAGTGCAGAGGAGGTTTACTAGGCTGATGCCGGAGTTGAGGGGGTTGAGCTATGAGGAGAGGCTGAATAAACTAGGCTTGTTCTCGTTAGAGTTTAGAAGAATGAGGGGAGATCTCATTGAGACGTATAAGATGATGAATGGGATGGATAAGATAGAGGTGGAGAGACTCTTCCCACTCAGAAAGGACAGTAGGACTAGGGGGCACAGCCTCAAGATAAAGGGGGGGGCGGTTTAGAACGGAGTCGAGGAAGAACGTCTTCACTCAAAGGGTGGTGAAACTCTGGAATTCTCTGCCCGTTGAAGTAGTGGAGGCTACCTCGCTAAATATTTTTAAGACGCGGGTTGATGGGTTTTTGATAAGAGAGGGGATTAAGGGTTATGGGGAGAGGGCGGGAATGCGGAACTGAGCCATGACAGATCAGCCATGATCTTATTGAATGGCGGGGCAGGCTCGAAGGGCTAGATGGCCTACTCCTGCTCCTATTTCTTATGTTCTAACACAGTTGGAGTGAAGGTTAACACACAAACATACGGATAAAATTGCAGTTAATGCTGCCTCAGTCCCAGCAGGTATTAAGAGATCTGGGGCAAAAGTGGGTGTGTGTGAGAGGAGGGCATAGGTGAGCGATAATTTTACAGAGTGGCGAGACACGCCCAAGGGGTTTAATGGCCTCCTTCTGTATTCTTTGTCAGGAAAATCAACCTGTAGATTTCCACTCACCGTATCGTAGTCTTTCAGCGCTGCCTTAAACTTGCCTAGTGCCATATTGGCTGTGGCTCTTCTGTAATATCCTTTAATGTATTTCTTATCCAGTTCCACTGCCTTGGTGGCGTCTGACAAGGCGTAGCCATAACATTCAGTCCGTAAGTATGCCAAGCTACGGTTCCCGTAATAAATAGCATTCTCCGAGTTCAACTCGATGGCCAGTGTATAATACTTAATGGCATTATCGTAATCCTTATCTGCAAGAACAACAGGCCAGCATTAGAAACTGACTACTGACAGTGCAGCTAACTAGAGTCTACACTGTTATCCAGGTTGTGTATAACCTGGCATCTGCCTTAATGCACAGTAACTGTAATAGGAACCGTCACTGCTCAGTTAACTTAATCTCCACATCAGCAGTCGTTACAGATTGTGTACAAATTATAAGACAGAGGCCAGGATGAGGAACTTAAGCTGAATCTTCCTGCTTATGTTGCAACTACCCCTTTCTGAAGGGGCAGACTTGCAGACCGGGCACCAGGGACACCATCTGTGGCTGCCGTTGGAGCAGTTGTGGCAGTCCCACCAAGGACAGCGTCAGCACCCAGCTCAAACCCTGCCCTCACATCCTGTGCTCCGTCCTGTGCCCTTTCCAAGCTCGGATATACTGGGAACTAATTACAAATGAAATACCCATTCATATGCGAGCAGACAAGAGTGGAATTACCTCATCACAGAAGCAGGGGACCCATCAATCTTGCAGCACAGACTGTCTGTGCAGCACACACGCCCAGGGGAAATTAAATGATTCTATTCATCAAAACGTGCTGTGTCTCTTCAGAACCTGCCTGTTCGAATGGGGGGACAGCGCAACTGACAAATTCAATGGCATCATCCGTGGCTGGTACTCAGGTTGGGGACGCAAGCCTGGAATTCAGCATGTGGCAGGAACACAGGAGTCCTTCAAGCCTGTTACTTCATTCTGAAGCCAGTTGGAAAGTTGGAAACCAGATGTCAATGGGGTTGCGGGGATAGGGCCTGGGTGGGATTGTGGTCAATACAGACTCAATGAGCTGAATGGCCTCCTTCTGCACTGTAGGGATTCTATGTTCTATATTTGATAACTAGCCTGTTTGACCATGTTACGAATGCACCTTCTCGACGCAAGTCCTGGAGTGGGACTTGAACCCGAAGTTTTTGGCTCTGAGGCAGGTATGTCACCTCCATGCTGTCAATTGCTGCTTATACTCTTTCTTGTGAAGCAAATCATAACCAAATCCCGGTAAAGGAGCAATGTAACAAAATTAAAACTTTAATGATACTTAAATTAAAATAATGTCTCACTTTCCAAGTACCGGGTTTTTATATAAACAACAGGTTGGAGATTAGTGTGTGCATGTCTCACTGAATTAAACCCAGTGGCAGCATGGCAGCACCTCCCCACTCAGAGTGTGCCAGTCTCTCTCGTACCTTCTATTGGCACAGCATCTGCCAGCCATAATAAAGTCCACTATTTGGCAACCAAACCCGTCAACAACAGCTATTTGGCAGATGAACCTCTTGTAATGTGAACAATAGCTCACTATTTAGCAGCCAAATCTCCCTCATTGCAACTAACAGCTCACTATTTGGAAGACAAACTTGAATCTCCCTATTATAACTAATAGCTCACTATTTGGTAGCCAAATCTTCGCTGTAACCTATAGGTGACTATTGGCAGACAAGCCTCCCTTATTGGAACCAATAGCTCACGATTTAGCAGCCAAATCTGCCACACTATAACCAATTGATTACTATTTGCCAGTCAAATCTCCCTCACTATAATCAATAGCTCACTATTTGGCAGTAAAATCTCCCTCACTACAATCAATAGCACTATTTAGCAGCGAAATCTCCCTCACAATATTTGGCTGTCAAATCTCCCTCACTGTAACCAATAGCTCACTATTCAGCAGCCAAATCTCCCTCACTGTAACCAATTGGTCACTATTTGGCAGCCAAATTTCCCTCATTATAGTCTATAGCTCACCATTTAGCAACCAACCCTCCCTCACTATCACCAATTAGTCACTGTTTGGCAGTCAAATCTCCCTCTCTATAATCAATAGCTCACTATCTGGCAGGCAAACCTCCCTCACTATAATCAATAGCTCACTATTTGGCAGTTAAATCTCCCTCACTGTAACCAATTGGTCACTATTTGGCAGTCAAATTTCCCTTATTGAAACCAATAGCTCACTATTTAACAGCCAAATCTCCGTTACTATAATCAATATCTCACTATTTGGCAGTCAAATCTCCCTCATTGTAACTAATACCTCACTATTTGGCAGGCTGGATTTGAGGCCCTTCCCTCTCTCCCTCACACGAGGGCCAGGGGCCCGGGATGTTGGTGCCGATTCTGCCCCCTCTCCCCCCGGGGAAGACAGGACCCGGGGCATGGGGCTCCTCCCTCACCTTTGAAATACTGGTTGGCTTTGGCCTTCATGCTCTGGGCCTGGTCGTGCTTCTCTCCGCTCGCCGCCTCCGCGCCCTCCGCCATCTTCCCACCGCCGGCTCGACCGTAAATCGAAGCCGCTCTCCCTCACCCCGGCCCATAGCAACCGGTCGCAAAACAAACAGCGCAGGGGAACGCCGGCGACGGCCACTGTCGTGAAGTGCTACCGTCAAGCGGGGGCGCCAGTGACGCCATCACGTCAACATGCCAGGCAGTGACGTCAGCACGCAGACACACGCACCTGGGTGACGTCGCCAGACGGGAACGTCAGCACCAGGGGTGTGACGTCATCAAGTGGCAAACAGAGGGGATTTCCCCTTGTCTGCCAGAGAATCCCAGACTCTGCTCCACACCATAATATACCCACATTCTGCTCCACAACACAATATACCCACAGTCTTCTGCACAATCTAGTACACCCACATTCTGCTGCACAATCTAATATACCCACATTCTGCTGTACAATCTAATATACCCACACTCTGCTGCACAATCTAATATACCCACACTCTGCTGCACAATATAATATACCCTCATTCGGCTGCACAATCTAATATACCCACAGTCTGCTGTACAATCTAATATACCCACACTCTGCTGCACAATCTAACATACCCACACTCCGCTGCACAATATACCCTCATTCGGCTGCACAATCTAATATACCCACAGTCTGCTGTACAATCTAATATACCCACATTCTGCTCTACAATCTAATATACCCAGATTCTGCTGTACAATCTAATATACCCACATTGCGCTGTTCAATCTAATATACCCACAGTCTGCTGCACAATGTAATATACCCACATTCTGCTTTACAGTCTAATATGCCCACATTCTGCTGTACAATCTAATATACCTGTCCTGGTCCCTCCACACCCATGCTATAGTTAAGAAAGCCCATCAATGCCTCTATTTTCTCAGAAGACTAAGGACACTCAACATGTCCACTATGACACTCACTAATTTTTACAGACGTAGCATAGAAAGCAGATGTATCACAGCTTGATATGGTCCCTGCTCTGACAAACGCTACAAAAAACTACAAAGGATCGTGAATGTTGCTCAGTCCATCACACAAACCAACTGCCCATCCATTCACTCCATTTACACTTCCCTCTGCCTTGGAAAAGCAGCCAGCACAATTAAGGGTCCCACACACCGTGGTCATTCTCTCTTCCACCTTTTTCCATCAAGATAAAACAGTCTGAAAACACATACCAGGTGACTCAAGAACTTCCCTGCTGTTATCAGACTTTTGGATGGACTCACCATATGTGCCAGCAGTGAACGACTGAAATGGGAATGTTTAATCCAGAGGTTGTTGTTTGAATCTGTTCTCCCATGTAATCAACAATTCCATCCTGGGGAAAAAAACCTCTGACTATCATGGGTGGCACGGTGGCACAGTGGTTAGCACTGCTGCCTCACTATGACAGCGACTTGGGTTTGATTCTCGGCTTGGGTCACTGTCTGTGCCGAATCTGCACGTTCTCCCCGTGTCTGCGTGAGTTTCCTCTGGGCGCTCTGGTTTCCTCCTACAGTCTGAAAGATGTGCAGGTTTGGTGCATTGGCCGTGCTAAATTCTCCCTGAACAGGTGCCGGTTGTGTGGATTTTCACAGTAACTTCATTGCAGTGTTAACGTAAGTCTATTTGTGACACTAATAAATAGGCTCTAAACAGTGCCAAATACTCCTATCATTTTTAAATGGAGATTTCCCTGATGTGTCTTGTGACGATACTGTGCCTTTAAGATATGTGTTTTCATTATGTTTCTCTGAAGTTTTTTCAAGCAAGCCTCATGTTTTTTGTTACTGTGCTATCTGAGACGATGTCCTCTGATTGTTACTGAAGAATTATAATGGGTATCTTGTTAATTTTTAACCTGGGCTGAATGTAGTGTCTTGGAGTTTTATGACCCTTTTGGAATTATTGTGGAGCATGATTGACAGGTCAGGTGACGCCTGTATGGACAGTTTTTTCCCCACTAAGGGGCAATTTTGCACAGCCAATGCACCTAACCTGCACATCTTTGGACTGTGGAAGGAAACTGGAGCGCCCGGAGGAAAAAGTTTATTTATTAGTCACAAGTAAGGCTTACATTAACACTGCAATGAAGTAACTGTGAAATTCCCCTAGTTGCCACACTCCAGTGCCTGTTCGGGTCAATGCACCCAACCAGCACGTCTTTCAGATTGTGGGAGGAAACCGGAGCACCTGGAGGAAACCCACGTAGACATAGGGAGAACGTACAAACAGTGACCCAAGCTGGGAATTGAGCCCAGGTCCCTGGCGCTGTGAAGTGGCAGTGCTAACCACTGTGTTACCATGCCACCCCAAACACAGAACTCCAACAGTGCCGAAGGAAGCCATTCAGCCCATCGAGTCTACATCAGCAACAATCCAAGCCAGGCCTTATCCCCGTTGTCCCTGTTAATGCCCCTGACACTAAGGGGCAATTTAGCATGGCCAACCCACCCAACCCTGTGGACGGTCAAGTTTAAGGTTTTAGTTTCATTTTTGTCAGCAGCTGTTTGGACTGCAGACTGAAAGCAGTCTTCTCTCTCTCTCTCTCTGTCTCTGAAATGAAAATTCTACTGTCTGGCTAGAAGCCAGATCAAGCAGTATCTCTAACTTGAGGTATGCTGAAAGTTTCAGGATTGGGAAGTCTCAGTTATGAGCCAACATGTCAAAGGACCAATTCACAGTACAGGTTACAAAGCAGCATCACGGCAGCATACTTGCTTTTGTTTGTATCAAGCTGAGAAAGGGGCGTATGTTTGTGGGTGTCCTTTGATTTGGAACAGCGTACTTAGCTCTTAAGATAGTCATAGTTGGTTCTTGCAATTGGTAAAGGTTATGCTGCATTTTTTAAATTATCTTTTAACTGAGTTCTTAAATAAAGTTTGTTTTGATTGAAGCTCCCCAGTGGGTCACTTGAATCATATCTGGAGTGAATCATCTAATGCTCTCCCCAAAGCCAAAATCAAAGTGCAATACCTATGAATCACTACAGTGAAGAAAGAGGCCATTCAGCCCATTGAGTCTGCATTGACAACAATTCCATCCATGCTCTATCACCGTAACCCCATGTATTTGCCCTCATAATCTCTCCAACATTAAGGGGCAATTGAGCATGCCAAATCCAGCTAACCTACACATCTGATACACTAAGGGGCAATTTAGCATGGCCAAACCACCAAACCTAAACATCTGGGACACTACAGGGCATAGCATGGCTAATCCACCTAACCCACACATCTTTGGACACTAAGGGGCAATTTAGCATGGCCAATCCACCTAACCTGCACATCTTTGGACTGTGGGAGGAAACTGGGTGACACTCCTCAGATAACACTTCCAAGTAAGTTAGTCAATGAAACCAAGCGCATCTGCACCACCCAATGACAACAGCTTCTTCAAACATCTCCCTCCTTGGATCACGGTGAAAATTGGAATGAGTGCTCAATGGGTTTGGAAGCCTATTTGCATTTGCTCAATAAATACGGATTGTAACCGCCCCCAGAGCAGAATACAAGAGACAGAGCCCCGAAGAGACAATCATCCATCTCTGGAAGGAATCGAGAAATCATGGAGTCCCTGAAACTCATTGTGATCCTCCTCATCGTGCTTGGAGGTAAGTGATCAACTGGAGACCTCAGGGATGTGCTGGAGGAGTGCGGGTAATATCAAATGAAGGAACACCCAAAAACTGGGCATGATTCAGAACAGATAAACTGTCAGTGAGAAAGAAGGTTAAAGGAAATGTGAATATCTGTCCTGGGAGAGTTTGATGGGGACAGTGTAGAGGGAGCTTTACTCTGTATCTAACCCCATGCTGTACCGGTCCTGGTAGGAACTGTATCCCAGTGAGAGTCAGCATCTTCAGGAACTGTATCCCAGTGAGAGTCAGCACCTTCAGGAACTGTATCCCAGTGAGAGTCAGCACCTTCAGGAACTGTATCCATGTGAGAGTCAGCACCTTCAGGAACTGTATCCCAGTGAGAGTCAGCACCTTCAGGAACTGTATCCCAGTGAGAGTCAGCACGGTCAGGAACTGTATCCAGTGAGAGTCAGCACCTTCAGGAACTGTATCCCAGTGAGAGTCAGCACCTTCAGGAACTGTATTCCAGTGAGAGTCAGCACCTTCAGGAACTGTATCCCAGTGAGGGTCAGCACCTTCAGGAACTGTATTCCAGTGAGAGTCAGCACCTTCAGGAACTGTATCCCAGTGAGAGTCAGCACCTTCAGGAACTGTATCCCAGTGAGA
Source organism: Carcharhinus amblyrhynchos (assembly GCF_965287045.1). Classification (NCBI taxonomy): domain Eukaryota; kingdom Metazoa; phylum Chordata; class Chondrichthyes; order Carcharhiniformes; family Carcharhinidae; genus Carcharhinus; species Carcharhinus amblyrhynchos. Next base: position 5,899,514 of record NW_027649778.1, read on the forward strand.
GTCAGCACCTTCAGGAACTGTATCCCAGTGAGAGTCAGCACGGTCAGGAACTGTATCCCAGTGAGAGTCAGCACCTTCAGGAACTGTATCCCAGTGAGAGTCAGCACCTTCAGGAACTGTATCCCAGTGAGAGTCAGCACTTTGTCAAGTTGACCCCAATGAGGATCTGTACCTTCAGTAACTAATACATTCCCTCATAGATGAGGAATGTGTGAGGAATATTGTCTGAAAGGACCTTTACCGTGGGATAGTCTGGTGGGTTTTGGGGGAGGTGTTAATCTCGCTGCGTTATAGCTTTAGGTGTGTGTGAGTGGGAGAGAGCTGAAGGTGTGTGCTGTGTAATTCACAATGACATCTGAGAATGTGTCAATTCGATGGACAAACCGTGACTGGGTATTTCTGGGCGGGTTTGTGAGAATTGAAATGGTGATGATGATCCACATTGCCCCTCATTCTCCGATCTTTGCACATTCTGTTTTGTCTCTCTGCCTTCAGTGGAATTGCCTGCACCTGCTGGAATTGTTCATCTCTCCTCGGCACCCTGACCATCCAGAATGGTTCCTGTATCAGTAATTAACAAACGCTGCAACTCCCAGCATTGCATGCTTCAATCAGTGTGGTTTATTTCACTAGAATTGCAAAGTACATTTCAAACAGATTAAAAGGTAAAAGAGCAACAAAACGTCGACATGAGAGACACTCGGTGAGGAATTAGAAATCAGTGAGACGGTGAGAGAGAAATCCTATCAATCACCCCCGGAATATTCAATTGGAGAGACGCTTGTCAATGTGGCTCCTAGTCCCATCACTATCGCTTCATTGCAAGCTGGGGTTATCAGATGGTCTTGCATTGCTTTTGGTCATAGCCCACAAACTTACTGTTCAATTTGTCGCTGTGTTTCTTGAAGCACAGAGCAGCTTCCACATCACAACTGCACACTTTCTTTCCACAGGTTGAACTTGTTGACCACGTATCAGCTGAAAAAGAGTGGACAACAACGAAGTGTACACAAACTAAAGTACGCACTGTGATGTATATGTGGATATATGCACTCGAATATACATGCGTTAATGTACGTACTAATGTGGTGGATGGGGGTTAAATGTGTGAGATTTTGCAATGTTGTTAAATCCTTTATTTTTGTTGGTTCCTTAATAGAACAAAGAGCAAAGAAAATTACAGCACAGGAACAGGCCCTTCGGCCCTCCAAGCCTGCACCGACTATGCTGCCCAACTGAACTAAAACCCCCTACCCTTCCGGGGACCGTATCCTTCTATTCCCATCCTATTCATGTATTTGTCAAGACACCCCTTAAAAGTCACTACCATATCGCTTCCCTATCTCCCTCGGTAACGAGTTCCAGGCACCCACTACTCCCTGTGTAAAAAAATCCGCCTTGTACTTCTCTTTCAAACCTTGCCCTCACACCTTAAACCTAGGCTCCTTAGTAATTGACTCTTCAACCCTGGGAAAAGCTTCTGACTATCCATTCTGTCCATGCCTCTCACAATCTTTAGACTTCTATCAGGTCTCCCCTCAACCTCCGTCGCTCCAATGAGAACAAACCAAGTTTCTCCAACCTCTCCTCGTAACTAATACCCTCCATACCAGGGAACATGCTGATAAATGTTTTCTGTACCCTCTCCAAAGCCTCCACATCCTTCTGGTAGTGTGGCAACAAGAATAGAACACTATATTCCAAATGTGGCCTGACTAGGGTTCTACAAAGCGTCAACATGACTTGCCAATTTTTAACCTCAATATCCCGGCCAATGAAGGCATGCATGCTCTCTGCCTTCTTGACTACCTTCTCCACCTGCATTGCCACTTTCAGTGACCTGTGTACCTGTACACCCAGATCCCTCTGCCTATTAATACTCCTAAGGGTTCTGCCATTTACTGTATATTTCCTATCTGTATTAGACCTTCCAAAATACATTAACTCACATTTGTCTGGATTAAACGGCATCTGCCATCTCTCCGCCCAAACCTCCAACTGATTTATATCCTGCTATATCCTCTGATGGTCCCCATCGCTATCCACAAATCCACCAACATTTAGGTTGTCCGCAAACTTACTAATCAAACCAGTTACATTTTCTTCCAAATCATTAATATATATTACAAACAGCAAAGGTCCCAGCACTGATCCCGGAACAAAAAAACAGTACAGCACGGAAACAGGCCCTTCGGCCCTTCAAGCCTGTGCCGACCATGATGCCTGCTTAAACTAAAACCCTAAGCACTTAGAGAGTCTGTATCCTTCCATTCCAATCCTATTCATGTATTTGTCTAGATGCCCTTTAAATGCTGTTATCGTACCTGCTCCCTGGTTCCAGGCATTCACCACCCTCTCTGCAAAAAAAACTCGCCTCGAAACCTTAAACCTATGTCGCCTAATACTGGGTGTCACGGGTAGCACAGTGGTTAGCACTGCTGCTTCACAGCTCCAGGGTCCTGGGTTCGATTCCTAGCTCAGGTCAGTGTCTGTGTGGAGTTTGCACATTCTCCTCGTGTCTGTATGTGTTTCCTCTGGGTGCTCTGGTTTCCTCCCACAGTCCAAAGATGTGCGGGTTAGGCTGATTGGTCATGCTAAGAAATTGCCCCTTAGTATCCAGGGATGTGTAGGTTAGAGGGATTAGTGGGTATAACATGTAGGGATATGGGTCTGGGTGGGATTGTGTTCGGTGCAGACTCGATGGGCTGAAGGGCCTCTTTCTGCACAGTAGGGTTCTATGATTTATGATCTTTGACCTTTCTACCCTAGGAAAGAGCATCTGACTATCCACTCTGTCCACGCTGCTCGTAATCTTGTAAACCTCCCATCAGGTCACCCCTCAACCTCCGTCGTGCCAGTGAGAACAAACCCGAGTTTCTCCAACCTCTCCTCATAGTTAATACCCTCCAGACCAGACAACATCCTGGTCAAAAGGGTAAAAGGGTACGGTGCGATCTCCTCAGAGCACTCAATTTTCTTGGCTTCAACGTAACAGTCATCACGCACTTGGCAACATCTAAACAGGTGGACAAACAGGAGATAACATTTCAGATTGAAGTTTTCCCTTGGTGAGAATGAAACTCAGCCAGAGGCTGAATAATTCCAACCCAGCCTCAGATCGGGTTGTCCTTGGAGTTTTCAGGAATGAAAGATTAATCCTCAGGGAACTCATTCCCTTGAACTGATGGAATAAGGTCATTGCTGCAGGGGGGGTTTTCCTCTTTTGTTTCAACACATTTGTTTATTGGGGATAAAGTGGGGGGTGGGAGGGAGAAACTGTTTCTCAAAAAAGCATCCAATCAGATGACAAAGAGTCTGTTCACTTTCCAATTGGTCTGGAAAGGTTGGGCACCCCGAGAATGGACCAATGGGAACTTGGAGGAGGGATGTTTGGAGTTGGGAGGTGGTATCATGAATAGTCGATGAATATGGACAATTATTCTTCGCATCTACATCATCAAACCGATATTTTGTGAAAGAACATCGCATCCAGCTCAAGACAAACATGACAAGGAAGGATGTGGAAGCTTTGGGAGAGAGGGCAAAGAAGGTTCACCAGGATGTTGCCTGGTCTCCAGGGTGTTGACGATGAGGAGAGGTTGAATAAACTAGGATCCAATTAACTGGAAAGATGGAGGCTAAAGGGAGAACTGATGGAGGTCTGCAAAATTATGAGGGGCACAGACAGTCAGAAGCTTTTCATAAATTACTCCAATAACCCCCTATCAATTACCCCCAGTAACTCCTCCAAACCAGTGCCTCACCTGTTAACCACTTCTATGGGATGCCTGATGAGCCAATGGTGCCACTGGGGTGGAATTGCCAATCAGGACACTGAATGTTGAACCAATCAGGAGAGAGAAAAGTTTGGCCTTGCCGGGGGGGAATGTTTCTTGTTGGGGTGGGGGGGTCGGTCCCAGTATATCCACTGCAGGAGATTCTGATTGGGAGGGTGCAGCTCACCCAGAGAGGGGCTTGAATGGGGTTTGCTGACACATAAGGGGTGGGTTAAAGGGGAGGGGGTGTGGAGCACAAGCTGTGTCTAAATTGGCTTTGACCGTACCACAGTGATCACACTTGAAAAATCTTTCATCACTGAAGCAGTTACTCTGCCTGGAGGCAGTGGGAAGGATTACACAGAAGCAAGTTCTGGCCTTCTAAGAAACGTCTTCACTCTGCTTTGCCCCAGAGCAAGACATTGCTGTTTCTCAATCAGCGCAAACACTTGCATTTTGGCTTCACAGAGAGTATTTCTTTACACCGCAATTCTTTTATTTTACCTGTCAACTGCATCCACTGACTGGTTGCCATTCCCTCCAAGTGCACAGAAACAGCCATACTTGACCAATTGCCTTATATTGAACTTTGTTTTGGTGCACTCAAGAACACGTCTGAAGTCGTTGAATTTTTTCCGTTCAATGGTAGCGTCCTGTCCAGGGATCCACATTGCTACGAGGGGACAACAGAATAAATTACTGTATCAGAAAGCCCGGAATCAGAGCCAGCATGAGGACAATTTAACAACACGCGGAATCCAAAAACCAGAACAACCTGCAGAAGAATATTTGTGAATTTAACGGAAATTGTGTCTCACAAACAGGCCATTCGGCCCAACAATCCATGGCTGTGTCTGTCCCACACCAGGCTCCTCTCATCCATTTTCATCCAACCCAACCAGCAAAGCTTTCCATTCCTTTCTCCCTCATGTACTTACCGAGCTTCTCCTTAAAGCCATCAATAATACTCACACCAAGCATTCCCTACGCCAGAGAATTTCACAGTCCCAACATCAAACAATCCTAGAACAGGCACAGCACAGGGTACTGCATAGAGTAAAGCTCTCTTGGCACTGTGCCTCATCAAACTCTCCCAGGACAGGTACAGAATGGGGTTAGATACAGAGTAAAGCTCCCTCTGCACTGATCCTCGTCAAATAGTCATTGGACAGATAGAACAAGGGGTTAGATTTGGAGTAAACCTCCCTCCACACTGTCCCCCATCAAACACTCCCAGGACAGGTACAGCACGGTGTTAGATGCACAGTGAAGAACCCTCTGCACTGTCCCCCAACAAACAATCCCAGGACAGGCAGAGCACAGGTTTAGATTCAGAATAAAGCTCCCTCGACTCTGTTCCCATCAAACTCACCCAGAGCAGGTACAGCACGGGGTTTGACACAGAGGAAAGCTCCCTCTACACTATCCCCTTCACATACTGTCAGGACAGGTACAGCACGGGGTTAGATACAGAGTAAATCTCTCTCTACACTGTCAAACACTCCTAGGACAGCTATTCACATTTCCATTAACCTTCTTTGTCACTGACAGTTTATCTGTTCCGAATCATGCCCAGTTTTTGGGCGTTGTTTCATTTGATATTACCTGCACTCCTCCAGCACATCCCTGAGATCTCCAATTGATCACTTACCTCCGAGCACGATGAGGAGGGTCACAATGAGTTTCGGGGACTTCATGACTTCTCGATTCCTTTCAGAGATGGATGATTGTCTCCTCAGGGCTCTGTCTCTTTTATTCTGCTCCGGGGGTGGTTACAACCAATATTTGCTTCGCAAATGTAAATAGGCTTCCAACCCCATTGGGCACTCATTCCAATTCTCACCGTGACCCAAGGAGGGAGATGTTTGAAGAAGCTGTTGTCATTGGGTGGTGCAGATGCGCTTGGTTTCATTGACTAACTTACTTGGCATTGAAGATATCTGGAAAGTAAAAGTGTACTTATTGTTCACCACAATTCCCAGTCTAATTTATTTAACCACAACAGTCAGATCAATGATATCCTGATATATATCAGTGAGCAAATTTACTGACCGGGTTGTCAAGTAAACAAATGAGATTGAGGATCTGGTGAACCGGTGCAATGACAATAACCTCTCCCTCAATGTCAACAAAACAAAGCAGACTGCCATCGACTTCAGGAAGCGTAAAGACGAACATGCCCGTCTACATCAATGGGGACGAAGTAGAAATGGTTGAGAACTTCAAGTTCAGATCAGCAACAATCTGTCCTGGTCCTCCCATGCTGACACGATAGTGAAGAGAGTCCGCCAACGCCTCTACTTTCTCAGAAGACTCAGGAAATTTGGAACGACTCTCACCAACTTTTACAGATGCACCATAGAAAGCATTCTTTCTGGTTGTATCACAGCTTGGTATGGCTCCTGCTCTGCCCAAAACTGCAAGGAACAACAAAGGGTCGTGAATGTAGCCTAATCCATCACGCAAACCAACCTCCCATCCATTGACTCTGTCTGTACTTCCTGGTACCTTGGAAAAGCAGCCTGCATAATCAGTGACCTCACGCACCCTGGCTATTCTTTCTTCCACCTTCTTCCATCAGGAAAAAGATATAAAAGTCTGAGGTCACGTACCAACTGACTCAAGAACAGCTTCTTGTCTGCTGCTGTCAGACTTTTGAATGAAGCCATCCCGTACTAAGTTGATCTTTCTCTACACCCTAGCTATGACTGTAATACTACATTCTGCACTCTTTCTTTTCCTTTTCTATGAACAGTATGCCTTGTCTGTATTGCGCACAAGAAACAATGCTTTTCACTGTAAACCAATACACATGACAATAACAAAACTAAATCAAAAATCTCTTCACATCCTGACAGTTAATGACAACTCCTGAATTCACTGAGTGAATATTACTGTGGACATATATGCAGGGGTGTTGCTTTTTGTTAATTTTGGAATAAGCTGTGATGCACCACATGGTTAAATATCCTTCCAAAACCTTCATTGCAGACTCACAGGTAAACAAGAGGAATTCCAATGTGTCAGACGCTGGTAACAGCCATCTGGTTAAACAGTACTGTCATCACTTTAAACAACTGACCCCAGTGAGAGTCAGCACCTTCAAGAACTGTATCCCAGTGAGAGTCAGCACCTTCAGGAACTGTATCCCAGTGAGAGTCAGCACCTTCAGGAACTGTATCCCAGTGAGAGTCAGCACCTTCAGGAACTGTATCCCAGTGAGAGTCAGCACCTTCAGGAACTGTATCCCAGTGAGAGTCAGCACCTTCAGGAACTGTATCCCAGTGAGAGTCAGCACCTTCAGGAACTGTATCCCAGTGAGAGTCAGCACCTTCAAGAACTGTATCCCAGTGACAGTCAGCACCTTCAAGAACTGTATCCCAGTGAGAGTCAGCACCTTCAGGAACTGTATCCCAGTGAGAGTCAGCACCTTCAGGAACTGTATCCCAGTGAGAGTCAGCACAGTCAGGAACTGTATCCCAGTGACAGTCAGCACCTTCAGGAACTGTATCCATGTGAGAGTCAGGAACTTTAGGAACTATCCCAGTGAGAGTCAGCACCTTCAGGAACTGTATCCAGTGAGAGTCAGCACTTCCAGGAACTGTATCCCAGTGAGAGTCAGCACCTTCAGGAACTGTATCCCAGTGAGAGTCAGCACCTTCAGGAACTGTATCCATGTGAGAGTCAGGAACTTTAGGAACTATCCCAGTGAGAGTCAGCACCTTCAGGAAATGTATCCCAGTGAGAGTCAGCACCTTCAGGAACTGTATCCCAGTGAGAGTCAGCACCTTCAGGAACTGTATCCCAGTGAGAGTCAGCACCTTCAGGAACTGTATTCCAGTGAGAGTCAGCACCTTCAGGAACTGCATCCCAGTGAGAGTCAGCACCTTCAGGAACTGTATCCCAGTGAGAGTCAGCACAGTCAGGAACTGTATCCCAGTGAGAGTCAGCACCTTCAGGAACTGTATCCAGTGAGAGTCAGCACTTCCAGGAACTGTATCCCAGTGAGAGTTAGCACCTTCAGGAACTGTATCCCAGTGAAAGTAAGCACCTTCAGGAACTGTATCCATGTGAGAGTCAGGAACTTTAGGAACTATCACAGTGAGAGTCAGCACCTTCAGGAACTGTATCCCAGTGAGAGTCAGCACCTTCAGGAACTGTGTCCCAGTGAGAGTCAGCACCTTCAGGAACTGTATCCCAGTGAGAGTCAGCACCTTCAGGAACTGTATCCCAGTGAGAGTCAGCACCTTCAGGAACTGTATCCCAGTGAGAGTCAGCACCTTCAGGAACTGTATCCCAGTGAGAGTCAGCACCTTCAGGAAATGTATCCCAGTGAGAGTCAGCACCTTCAGGAACTGTATCCCAGTGAGAGTCAGCACCTTCAGGAACTGTGTCCCAGTGAGAGTCAGCACCTTCAGGAACTGTATCCCAGTGAGAGTCAGCACCTTCAGGAACTGTATCCCAGTGAGAGTCAGCACCTTCAGGAACTGTATCCCAGTGAGAGTCAGCACATGGAGTCCCAGAAACTCATTGCGATCCTCATCATGCTCAGAGGTAATTGATCAACTGGAAACCTCAGGGATGTGCTGGAGGAGTGTGGGTAATATCAAATGAAGCAACGCCCAAAAAACGGGGCATGATTCAGAACAGATAAACTGTCAATGAGAAAGAAGGTTAAAGGAAATGTGAATATCTGTCCTGGGAGAGTTTGATGGGGGCACTGTAGAGGGAGCTTTACTCTGTATTTAACAACATGCTGTGCCTGTCCTGGAAGTGTTTGATGGGAGGCAGTGTAGAAGGAGCTTTACTTTATATCTAACCCCGTGCTGTACCTGTCCTTGGATTGTATGATAGGGACAGTGTAGAGGGAGCTTTACTCTGTGTCTAACCCGGTGCTATACCTGCCTGGGAGTGTTTGATGGGGACAGTGTAGAGGGAGATTTACTCTGAATCTAACCTCCTGCTTTACCTGTTCTGGGTGCATTTGATGGGGGATACTGTAGAGGGAACTTTAGTCTACGCTGTACAATTTGCTGTGCCTGTTTGATGTTGAGATTGTGAAATTCTCCAGGATAGGGAATGCTCGGTGTGAATATTATTGATGGCTTTAAGGGGAAGCTCGGTAAGTACATGAGGGAGAAAGGAACGGAAAGCTTTGCTGTTTGGGTTGGATGAAAATGGATGAGAGGAGCCTGGTGTGGAACAGACACAGCCATGGATTGTTAGGCTGAATGGCCTGTTTCTGAGACACAATTTCCGTTAAATTCACAAATATTCTTCTGCAGGTTGTTCTGGGTTTTGCAATCCGCGTGTTGTTAAATTGTCTTCCTGCTGGCTCTGATTCCAGGTTTTCTGATACAGTGATTTATTCTGTTGTCCTCTTGTAGCAATGTGGATCCCTGCACAGGACGCTGCCATTGACCGGGGAAGCTTAATGAACTTCAGACTTGCTATTGATTGCACCAAAACAAAGTTCAGTAAAAGGCACCTCCTTCACTATGGCTGTTTCTGTGGGCTTGGAGGGAATCGCAACCAGCCAGTGGATGCAATTGCCAGGTAAAATGAGAGCATTCCTGTGTTAAAAAAAAACATTCTCCGAAGAAGAAGAGTAGTCAGGGTCCCCCGGCCTCCCCAGAGGCCCCCCAATGTTCGTCGACAGGGGCACAGAAAGATAGGCAGGAGGGGGAGACTGACTTAGAGGGACAGAAGGGGGCTGGCAAGGTGATAGTGGTAGGGGATGGGAGGGTCCGAGGTATTGATAGGAGGTTCTGTGGACAGAGGCGTGACTCCAGGATGGTTGTCTGCCTCCCTGGAGCAGGGGTAAAGGATGTAACAGAAAGGGTAGAGGGAATTTTGAAAGGGGAGGGGGCACAGGCTGAGGTCATAGTACATGTAGGGGAGGGGGACATAGGAAGGAGGAGTAGGGTAGAGGTCCGTAGGCAATTTAGGGAGTTGGGGTCCAAACTAAAGAGCAGGACCTCCAGGGTGGCACTCTCTGGGTTGCTGCCCAGTACCAGCAGGGCAAAGAATGACGAGATCATGCAGCTGAATGCATGGTTGAGGGATTGGTGTAGGGTAGAGGGCTTTACTTTTGTGGATCACTGGGAGGTGTTTAGGAGAGAAGGGCAACTGTACAGGAGGGGTAGGGAGAATTTGAATGGGAGGGGAACTAGTGTCTTAGCGGGGAGGTTAGCTGGGGTGTTTAGGAATGGTTTAAACTAATAGGGAGGGGGGGTGGGGATGTGGCTGGGAGAGAGTCGGGCGAAAGGAAAATTGTCAGGGAGGAGGTGGTTCCGAGGGACACTTGTGGGTTGAACTGTGTCTGTTTCAATTGTAGGAGTGTGACAGGGAAAACGGATGAGCTTAGGGCCTTGATGTTTGTGAGGAAGTTAGATGTGGTGGCTGTAACGGAGACGTGGTTACGGGAAGGGCAGGACTGGCAGCTGAATGTTCCTGGGTACAAGTGTTTTAGGTGTGACAGAGGAGGGTTGAAGAGAGGTGGAGGGGTGGCACTGTTAGTAAAGGAGAACATCACAGTAGTGCAGAGGGAGGACAATATGGAAGAGATAGGGATTGAGTCACTGTGGGTGGAGTTGAGAAATAAAAAGGGAGAGATTACGTTGCTAGGGGTGTACTATAGGCCACCCAACAGCCCGAGGTCAGTGGAGGAAGGCATTTGCAGGGGCATTTTGGATAGGTGTGGGAAGAATAGGATGGTTGTAGTGGGTGACTTTAATCTACCTGGAGTGGATTGGAGGGGGCCTAGAGCTGGGGGTACGGAGGGAGAGGAGTTTGTGAAATGTGTTTTGGAAGGGTCTCTAGAGCAGTATGTAACTAACCCGACTAGGGGAGGGGCTATACTGGATTTAGTGTTGGGTAATGAGCCAGGGCAGGTGGTTGAGGTAGAGGTAGGCGAACATGTGGCTAACAGTGACCACAAGTCCGTCTACTTTAGGATAAAAATGGAAAGGGATGAGTGCCGGCCGAACGGGAGTGTGCTGAACTGGGGAAAGGCGAGCTATAGCAGGATTAGGAGGGAGCTGCAGGACACTGATTGGGAGGGACTGTTAGCTGGAAAGTCCACGGTTGGCAAGTGGGAGGCTTTTAAGGGCAAAATGAAATGGTTGCAGGGGAGGTATGTTCCGGTTAAGCGTAAGGATGGGAAAGGTAGGATTAGAGAGCCGTGGATTACAGGGGGTATTGAAGACTTGGTCAGGAAGAAGAGGGAGGCGTATGTTAGGTCGAAACAACTGGGAACGGAGAGTGCGCTGGAGGAATATAGAGAGAGTAGGAGGGAGCTAAAAAGGGGAATTAGAAGGGCGAAGAGAGGGCATGAAATGGCTTTGGCTGGTAGGATTAAGGAAAATCCAAAGGCATTTTATTCTTATATTAGGAGCAAGAGAGTAGTTAGAGGGAAAATTGGTCCTCTTAGGGACAAAAGCGGGGAGTTATGTATTGAGTCGGAGGGAATGGGGGAGCTCCTGAATGAATACTTTGCGTCGGTATTCACGAAGGAGAGAGGTTCGGAATCGTGCGGTCTCTTGGAGGGAGCTGAGGATCAGTTGCAGGAAATATCTATTACGAGGGAGGAAGTGCTAGGGCTTTTAGGTAGCGTAAGGACGGATGAAGCTCCGGGGCCTGATGGTATTTATCCCAGGCTGCTTAGGGAGGTGAAAGATGAAATTGCTGGGCCTCTGGCGCAAATCTTTGTCTCTTCTTTGGACACAGGTGAGGTCCCAGAAGACTGGAGGGTAGCAAATGTGGTACCGCTGTTTAAAAAAGGTAGTAGGGATAACCCTGTAAATTATAGACCGGTGAGTTTGACATCGGTGGTAGGGAAATTAATGGAAAAAATACTTAGGGGTAGGATGTATGAGCATTTGGAGCGTTGCGATCTGATTAGGGATACGCAACATGGCTTTGTTAGAGGGAGGTCTTGCCTTACAAATCTGGTGGAATTCTTTGAGGAGGTGACAAAAACGGTTGACGATGGGAGAGCCGTTGATGTCATCTATATGGATTTCAGTAAGGCGTTTGACAAAGTCCCTCATGGTAGGCTGGTAGAAAAGGTTAAGGCGCATGGGATACGAGGTCAGGTAGCTAGGTGGATTGAGAACTGGCTGGGCAATAGGAGACAGAGGGTAGTTGTGGAGGGGACCTCTTCGGGCTGGAGGCCAGTGACCAGTGGTGTGCCGCAGGGCTCAGTACTGGGACCTCTCCTCTTTGTAGTATACATAAATGACTTGGAAGAGAGCATAGGTGGTGTGATCAGCAAGTTTGCAGATGACACCAAGATGGCAGGGTTGGCGGGTACTGAAGTGGAATGTCAGGTGATACAACAGGATATAGATAGGTTGGTGCATTGAGCAGATAGGTGGCAGATGGAATTTAATCCTGACAAATGCGAGGTGATGCATATTGGAAGGAATAATGCAGAGAGGAGCTATGTGATAAAAGGTAGACCGATTAGGAGTATAGAGATACAGAGGGACCTGGGAGTGCAGGTTCACAAATCCATGAAGGTTGCGACACAAGTGGAGAAGGTTGTTAGGAAGGCTTATGGAATGCTAGCCTTTATAGGAAGGGGTATAGAGTATAAAAGCTGCCGTCTAATGCTTCAGTTGTATAGAACGTTGGTTAGACCGCATTTGGAGTACTGCGTCCAGTTCTGGTCACCTTACTACCGGAAGGACGTGGAGGCTCTGGAGAGGGTTCAGAGGAGGTTTACCAGGATGTTGCCTGGCATGGAGGGGCTGGGGTACGAGGAAAGGTTGGAGAAACTGGGACTTTTCTCCTTGGAAAGACGGAGGTTGAGGGGGGACATGATAGAGGTATATAAGATACTGAAGGGAATAGATAGAGTCAATAGTGAGAGACTGCTCCCTAGACTGGGTACAAATACGAGAGGTCATGATTTAAGGGTGAGGGGGGAGAGGTATAATTTGGACGTGAGAGGAAGGTTCTTTACGCAGAGAGTTGTGGGGGTATGGAACACGCTACCGAGTAGGGTGGTGGAGGCAGGAATGTTGGACTCGTTTAAGGTTCAGTTAGACAGACACATGAGTGAAACGAGGATGGAGGGTTATAGTAGGGGCTATTAAATAAGGTCAGAACCTCGGGAGACACCGGAAATGCAGACTTGTAAGTTAACGTTTTTGTCTTTTTATTCCGCAGGTGGAGGTCCACCTCGTTGTCAAACGAGGGGCATGCACACGGTGGGTCGTGCGTGGGCTGCTCTTGGAGGTTCCGGGAGTGGCCTAGTACTTCGTGTCGGTGTGTGTGCTTGATCCTGGACCGGTAGACGGGCACCGCAACAGCTCGGTGACTAGCACTGCTGGCTGTGCAGATACATGGATTTGGGCCTGTGTCTGTGGGAGTTTGTGCATTCTCCCTGTGGTTGCGTGGGTTTCCTCCGGGCACTCCGGTTTCCTCCCACACCCCCAAAGATGTGCTCTTAGGCTGACTGGTTTACCAAATTGACACTATTCTCCCCTGAATCTGGCTAAGTTAGGGGTTCCATTCGTAGACACGCAGGGTAGAATAGGTGTAGGGTGATGCGGCGGCGCGGGCTCGTTGGGCCGAAGGGCCTGTTTCCCGTACTGGGTTGTTCTTTGTTAAGCCAAGATGTGAATGTTTGTGCTGATTGAGAAACAGCAATGTCTTGCTCTGGGGCAAAGCAGAGTGAAGACCTTCCTTAAAAAGGCAGAACTTGCTTCTGTGTAATCAAAGAACAAAGAAAATTACAGCACAGGAACAGGCTCTTCGACCCTCTAAGCCTGCTCTGACCACGCTGCCAGACTTAACTAAAACCCCCTACCTTTCCGGGGACCATATCCCCACTATTCCCACCCTATTTATGTACTTGTCAAGGCGCCCCTTAAAAGTCACCACTCTATCCCCCGGCAACGAGTTCCAGGCACCCACTACTCTCAGTGTAAAAAATCTGCCTCGTACATCTCCTTTAAACCTTGCCCCTCACACCTTAAATCTGTGCCCTCTAGTAATTGACTCTTCCACCCTGGGAAAAAGCTTCTGACTATCCACTCTGTCCAAGCCTCTCATAATCTCGTGGCCTTCTATCAGTCGCCCCTCAACCTCCGTCGTTCCAGTGAGAACAAACCAAGTTTCTCCAACCTCTCCTCATAGCTAATGCCCTCCATACCAGGCAACATCCTGGTGAATCTTTTCTGCACCCTCTCCAAAACCTCCACATCTTTCTGGTAAGCGTGCCGTATGCCTTCTTGACTACCTTCTCCACCTGCATTGCCACTTTCAGTGACCTGTGTACCGGTACACCCAGATCCCTTTGCCTATCAATATTCTTAAGGGTTCTGCCATTTACTGTATATTTCCTATCTGTATTAGACCTTCCAAAACACATTACCTCACATGTTCTTTCAATGACAAAAGCAAATTCACTCAGTAGTCTAGTGTCATATGCAAATCATTAGTAGTCAGTACAAATTATAAGCAATAATTCCACACAGTGGTTACAATGTTTCTGACACTTTGCAAGGGTAGAAAATACTGTTAAAGCTGCTTTAAAATAGAAAATTGGAAGATTGGGAGGAGCACTGATTTTTTTTCTCTGCTGGAACAAATATTTTATGATCATTGCTATCCTGCCAAATCCCGCAAAGTAAATTTATATGACAAAAGGAGCAAATTAGCATGTTTGTCTATGAGAACATATGTTTCTCTAATTTCCATTTGCAAACCTTCCCACTGCCTACAGGCAGAGTAACTGCTTCAATAATGAAAGATTTTTAAAGTGTGATCACTGTGGTAAGGTCAAAGCCAATTTAGACACAGCTTGTGCTCCGCACCCCCTCCCCTTTCACCCACCCCTTATGTGTCAGCAAACCCCATTCACGCCCCTGTCTGGCTGGGCTGCACCCTCCCAATCAGAATCTCCTGCAGTGGATACACTGGGACCACCCCCCGCCCCCCACCCCCCGCGCCCCCCCCCCCCCGCCCCCGCCCCCCCCAACAAGAAACATTTCCCCCGGCAAGGGCAAACTTTTCTCTCTCTTGATTGGTTCAATATTCAGTGTCCTGATTGACCATTCCAACCCAGTGGCACCACTGGCTCATCAGGCATCCCACAGAGGTGGTTAACGGGTGAGACACTGGTTTGGAGAAGTTACTGGAGAAATTGTATTGCGAGTTCCTGGGGGTAATTTATAGGGAGTTCCTGGGGGTAATTTATAGGGAGTTCCTGGGGGTAATTTATAGCAAGTTACTGGGATAATTTATTAAAAGTCTCTGATTATCCACTCTGTCTCTGCTCTTCAAAATTTTGTAGACCTCGATCAGTTCTACCCTCAGTCTCCATCTTTCCAGTTAAATGGATCTCAGTTTATTCAACCTCTCCTCATCGTCAACACCCTCGAGACCAGGCAACATCCTGGTGAACCTTCTTTGTCCTCTCTCCCAAAGCTTCCATGTCCTTCCTTGTCATGTTTGTCTTGAGCTGGATGAGATGTTCTTTCACAAAATATCGGTTAGATGATGTCGATGTGAAGAATAATTGTCCATATTCATCGACTGTTCATGATACCACCTCCCAGCTCCAAACATCCCTCCTCCATGCTGCCATTGGTCCATTCTCAGGGTGCCCCGCCTTTCCAGACCAATTGGAAAGTGAACAGACTCTTTGTCATCTGATTGGATGCTTTTTTGAGAAACAGTTTCTCCCTCCCACCCCCCACTTTATCCCCAATAAACAAATGTGTTGAAACAAAAGAGGAAAACCCCCCTGCAGCAATGACCTTATTCCCTCAGTTCAAGGGAATGTGTTCCCTGAGGATTAACCTTTCATTCCTGAAACTCCAAGGGCAACCTGATCTGAGGCTGGGTTGGAATTATTCAGCCTCTGAGTTTCAGTCTCGCCAAGAGAAAACTTCAATCTGAAATGTTATCTCCTGTTTGTCAACCTGTTTAGATGCTGCCAAGTGCGCAATGACTGTTACGATGAAGCCAAGGAAATGGGGTGCTTTGTGAAGATCAGACCTACAATAATGGAGTCCCCAATTGCGGTAAGTAAAACCTTAAATAAAATCTATTCCTACCTTGGGGATTTCCTCTGACTCCCTGTCCCCTCCCTTCCCTCAACAGGTCAACATCAGCAATGTACAAAAGCAGCTTTTATCTGATCCCATTCACAGAATCCCAACAATGCAGGAGGCCATTTGGCCCATTGAGTCTGCATTGACCACATCCCAGCAAGAAGTCTCACAACACCAGGTTAAAGTCCAACAGGTTTAGTTGACAGCAAATGCCATTAGCTATTGTCAGGTGAGTGGGGAGTTCTGATCACAAACAGGGCATATAAAGTCACACGGTCAGTTTACAGAATACTGATTAGAATGCGAGTCTTTACAGCTAATCAAGTGGAGATAGCATTAATGCTATCTCCACTCACATTGTCTGCTCCTTTAAGGCTCGATTAGCTGACTCTCACTGGGATACAGTTCCTGAAGGTGCTGACTCTCACTGGGATACAGTTCCTGAAGGTGCTGACTCTCACCGGGATACAGATCCTGAAGGTGCTGACTCTCACCGGGATACAGATCCTGAAGGTGCTGACTCTCACAATGGAACAATTGCTTAAAGTGCTGACAATACTGTTTAACCAGACACATTGGAATCCTTCTTGTTCACAGCTTATTCCGAATTTGACAAAAAGCAACACCCCTGCATATACTTCCACAGTAATATTAACTCATTGAATTTGGGTGTTGTCATTAACAGTCAGGATGTGAGGAGATTTTTGATTTGATTTTGTTATTGTCATGTGTATTGGTATACAGTGAAAACTATTGTTTCTGTGTGCAATACAGACAAAGCATACCGTTCACAGAGAAGAAAAAGAAAGTGCAGAATGTAGTGTTACAGTCATAGCTAGGGTGTAGAGAAAGATCAACTTAGTACGGGGTAGCTTCATTCAAAATTCTGACAGCAGCAGGCAAGAAGCTGCTCGAGTTGGTTGACACGTGACCTCAGACTTTTGTCTCTTTTTCCCGATGGAAGAAGATGGAAGACAGAATGTCCAGAGTGGGTGAGGTCACTGATTATGCTGGCTGCTTTTCCAAGGCAGCGGGAAGTGTAGACAGAGTCAATGGATGGGAGGCTAGTTTGCATGA
Source organism: Carcharhinus amblyrhynchos (assembly GCF_965287045.1). Lineage (NCBI taxonomy): Eukaryota > Metazoa > Chordata > Chondrichthyes > Carcharhiniformes > Carcharhinidae > Carcharhinus > Carcharhinus amblyrhynchos. The sequence continues at coordinate 5,916,435 of NW_027649778.1, forward strand.
TGGAATGGGCTACATTCATGACCCTTTGTTGTTTCTTGCAGTTTTCGGCAGAGCAGGAGCCATACCAAGTTGTGATACAACCAGAAAGAATTCAGTCTGTGAGGCATCTGTAAAAGTTGGTGAGACTTGTCGTGGACATGCCAAATTTCCTGAGTCTTCTGAGAAAGAGGAGTTGGTGAGCTTTCTTAACTATGGTGTCAAGATAGGAGGAACATTGTCGTTGGTCTGAACACCTAAAAACTTGAAGATCTTGACCATTTCTACATCGTCCCCATTGATGTAGACAGGGGCATGTTCATCTTTACGCTTCCTGAAGTCGATGACAGTCTGCTTTGTTTTGTTGACGTTGAGGGAGAGGTTATTGTCATTGCACCGGTTCACCAGATTCTCAGTCTCATTTGTGTACTCGACAACCCGGTCAGTAAATTTGCTCTCTGATAAGTATCAGGATATCATTGATCTGACTATTGTGATTAACTAAATAAAACTGGGATTTGCGGTGAACAATAAGTACACTTTTACTTTCCAGATATCTTCAATGCCAAGTAAGTTAGTCAATGAAACCAAGCCCATCTGCACCACCCAATGACAACAGCTTCTTCAAACATCTCCCTCCTTGGGTAATGGTGAGAATTGGAATGAGTGCCCAATGGGGTTGGAAGCCTACTTGCATTTGCGAAGGAAATATGGGTTGTAACCACCCCCGGAGCAGAATAAAAGAGACAGAGCCCCGAGGAGACAATCATCCATCTCCAGAAGGAATTGAGAAGTCATGGAGTCCCCAAAACTCATTGTGATCCTTCTCATCGTGCTCGGAGGTAAGTGATCAACTGGAGACCTCAGGGATGTGCTGGAGGAGTGCGGTTAATAGCAAAGGAAACAATGCCCAAAAACTGGGCACGATTCAGAACAGATAAACTGTCAATGACAAAGAAGATAAAAGGAAATGTGAATATCTGTCCTGGGAGTGTTTGATGGGGACTGTGTAGAGGGAGCTTTCCTCTGTATCTCATCCCGTGCTGTACCTGCTCTGGGTGTGTTTGATGGGAACAGTGCAGAGGGAGCTTTACTCTGTATCTAACCTCATGCCCTACCTGTCCTGGGAGTGTTTGACAGGGGAAAATGTAGAGGGTTCTGTACTGTGTATCTAATGTCGTGTTGTACGTATCCTGGGAGTATTTGATGGGGGAAAGTGTTGGGGGAGCTTTACTCCATATTTAACCCCATGCTGTACCTCTCCTGGGAGTGTTTGATGGGAGGTAGTGTCGAGGGAGGTTTACTCCAAATCTAACCCCTTGTTGTATCTGTCCAATGACTATTTGATGAGGATACAGTGTAGAGGGAGCTTTACTCTGTATCTAACCCCGTTCTGTATCTGTCCTGGGAGAGTTTGATGAGGCACAGTGTCGAGACAGCTTTACTCTATGCAGTGCCGTGCCTGTCCCAGGATTGTCTGATGTTGGGATTGTGAAATTCTCTAGCATAGGGAATTTTTGGTGTGAATATTATTGATGGCTTTAAGGGGAAGCTCGGTCAGTTCATGAGGGAGAAAGGAATGGAAAACTTTGCTGGTTGGGCTGGATGAAGATGGATGGGAGGAGCCTGGTGTGGAACAGACACAGCCATGGATTGTTGGGCCGAATGGCCTGTTTCTGAGACACAATTTCCATTAAAATCACAAATATTCTTCTGCAGGTTGTTCTGGTTTTTGCAATCCACGTGTTGTTAAATTGTCTTCCTGCTGACTCTGATTCCGGGCTTTCTGATAGTGATTTATTCTGTTGTCCTCTTGTAGCAATGTGGATCCCTGGACAGGACGCTGCCATTGAGCGGAAAAAATTCAACGACTTCAGACGTGTTCTTGAGTGCACCAAAACAAAGTTCAATGTAAGGCAATTGGTCAAGTATGGCTGTTTCTGTGCACTTGGAGGGAATGGCAACCAGTCAGTGGATGCAGTTGACAGGTAAAATAAAAGAATTCCGGTGTAAAGAAATACTCTCTGTGAAGCCAAAATGCGAGTGTTTGCGCTGATTGAGAAACAGCAATGTCTTGCTCTGGGGCAAAGCAGAGTGAAGACATTTCTTAGAAGGCCAGAACTTGCTTCTGTGTAATCCTTCCCACTGCCTCCAGGCAGAGTAACTGCTTCAGTGATGAAAGATTTTTCAAGTGTGATCACTGTGGTAAGGTCAAAGCCAATTTAGACACAGCTTGTGCTCCGCACCCCCTCCCCTTTAACCCACCCCTTATGTGTCAGCAAACCCCATTCAAGCCCCTCTCTGGTTGGGCTGGACCCTCCCAATCAGAATCTCCTGCAGTGGATACACTGGGACCCCCCCCCACTCCAACAAGAAACATTTCCCCCCGGCAAGGGCAAACATTTCTCTCTCCTGATTGGTTCAACATTCAGTGCCCTGATTGGCAATTCCATCCCAGTGGCACCATTGGCTCATCAGGCATCCCACAGAGGTGGTTAACAGGTGAGGCACTGGTTTGGAGGAGTTACTGGGGGTATTTTAGAGGGAGTCACTGGGGTAATTTATCGGGAGTTACTGGGGGTATTTTATAAATAGTTACTGGGGGTAATTTATAAGGGGTTATTGGTGTAATTTTTAGGGAGTTACTGGGGTAATTTATTAAAAGCCTCTGACTATCCACTCTGTCTCTGCCCCTCATAATTTTGTACACCTCGATCAGGTCTCCTCTCAGTCTCCATCTTTCCAGTTAAATGGATCCTCGTTTATTCAACCTCTCCTCACCGTCAACACCCTTGAGACTAGGCAACATCCTGGTGAACCTTCTTTGTCCTCTCTCCCAAAGCTTCCATGTCCTTCCTTGTTATGTTTGTCTTGAGCTGGATGCGATGTTCTTTCACAAAAATATTGGTTAGATGATGTAGATGCGAAGAATAATTGTCCATATTCATCGACTATTCATGATACCACCTCCCAGCTCCAAACATCCCTCCTCCATGCTGCCATTGGTCCATTCTCGGGAAGCCCCACCTTTCCAGACCAATTGGAAAGTGAACAAACTCTTTGTCATCTGATTGGATGCTTTTTTGAGAAATAGTTTCTCCCTCCCACCCCCCACTTTATCCCCAGTAAACAAATGTGTTGAAACAAAAGAGGAAACCACCCCTGCAGCAATGACCTTACTCCCTTAGTTCAAGGGAATGTGTTCCCTGAGGATTAACCTTTCATTCCTGAAAACTACAAGGGCAACCCGATCTGAGGCTGGGTTGGAATTATTCAGCCTCTGACTGAGTTTCAGTCTCTCCAAGAGAAAACTTCAATCTGAAATGCTATCTCCTGTTTGTCCACCTGTTAGATGCTGCCAAGTCCGTGGTGACTGTTACGATGAAGGCAAGAAAATGGGGTGCTTTGTGGACATCAGACCGTACCCTTTTACCTGCAATAATGAAGTCCCCAAGTGCAGTGAGTGAAAACCCTAAATAAAATCTTTTCCGACCTTGGGAATTTCCTCTGACTCCCTGTCACCTCCCTTCCCTCAACAGGTCAACATCAGCAATGTACAACAGGAGCTTTTATCTGATCCCATTAGAGTCATGAAACATCCAAAGTTGGCTTCAGATGATCAAAAGCTTTGGTCAAAGAGGGTTTAAGGAATGTCTCAATCCAGGCAGAAAGTTGGAGGGAGGGAATTCCAGAGCTTGGGAGTGACTGAAATCAAGAATACACAAGGGAGCAGAATTAGTGGGAAAGGTGATGGGGTTGGGAAACATAGAACATTACAGTGCAGTAGAGGCCCTTCAGCCTTCGATGTTGACCTGCCCTGTGAAACCAATCTAAAGCCCATCTAACCTACGCTATTCCAATATTATGCATATGTTTATCCAATGACAATTTAAATGCACTTAATGTTGGCGAGTCGACTACTGTTGCAAGAAGGGCATTCCACGCCCTTATTACTTTCTGAGTAAAGAACCTACTTCTGACATCTGTCCTATATCTATCACCGCTCAATTTAAAGCTATGTCCCTTTGTGCTAGCCATCTCCGTCTGAGGAAAAAGGCTCTCACTGTCCACCCTATCTAATCCTCTGATAATCTTATATGCCTCTATTAAGTCACCTCTTAAGCTTTTTCTCTAACGAAAACAGCCTTAAGTCCCTCAGTCTTTCCTCATTAGACCTTCCCACCATACCAGGCAATATCCTGGTATATCTCCTCTGCTCCTCCTCTCCAATGCTTCCATATCCTTCTGATAATACGGTGACTAGACCTGGACGCAATACTCCAAGTGCAGCCGTACCAGAGTTTTGTACAGGTGCAACATGATCTCATGGCTCTGAAACTCCATCCCTCTACCAATAAAAGCGAACACACTGCATGCCTTCTTAACAATCCTATCCAGGGATCTATGGACATGGACACAGAGATCTCACTGCTCATCCACACTACCAAGTATCTTACCATTAGCCCAGTACTCTGTATTCCTGTTACTCCTTCCAAAGTGAATCACTTCACACTTTTCTGCCTTAAACTCCATTTGCCACCTCTCAGCCCAGCTCTGCAGCTTATCTATGTCCCTCTGTAACCTGCAACATCCTTCCGCACTGTCCACAACTCCACTGACTTTAGTGTCATCCACAAATTTATTAACTCATCCTTCTACGCACTCATCCAGGTTATTTATAAAAATGACAAACAGCAGTGGCCCCAAACCGGATCCTTGTGGTACACCACTAGTAACTGAACTCCAAGATGAACATTTTCTATCAACCATCACTCTCTGTCTTTTTACAGCTAGCTAATTTCTGATCCAAACCGCTAAATCACCCTCAATCCCATGCCTCCGTATCTTCTGCAATAGCTTACTGTGGGGAGCCTTATCAAATACTTTACTGAAATCCATATACACCACATCAACTGCTTTACCTACATCCACCTCTTTGGTCACCTTCTCAAAGAACTCAATAATATTTGTGAGGCATGACCTACAATTCATGTTTCCATCACACAGCTGAATTAGTTTAAATCCTCCTGAAGAGCATTAGCAAATTTCCCCCCAAGGATATCGGTACCCCTCTGGTTCAGGTGTAGACCATCTCGTTTGTAGAGGTCCCATCTACCCTAGAATTAGAGCCTCAATTATCCAGGTACCTGAATCCCTCCCTCCTGCACCATCCCTGTAGCCACGTGTTCAACTGCTCTCTCTCCCTATTCCTCTCCTCGTAGCACTTGGCACGGGAATAACTCTTTTCTAGCTCTAAGCTTCCACCCTAACTCCCTGAATTTCTGCCTTACGTCCCCATCCCTTTTCCTACTTACGTCTTTGGTGCCTATGTGGACCACAACTTGGGGCTGGTCCCCCCCACTTAAGGATCCCGGAAAAACGATCCGAGACATCACGAACCCCGGCACCTGGGAGGCAACACACCAATCACGATTATCTGTCATTCCCCAGAATCTCCTATCTGACCTCCTAACTATGGAGTTCCCAGAGATTAATGCCCTACTCCCCTCCTCCATTTCCTTCTGAGCAACAGGGACAGACTCTGTGCCAGAGACCTGTACCGCATGGCTTACCCCTGGTAAGTCCCCCCGCCCCCAGTTGGGACGCTAAGGATGTCCCTCACCTCCCACAGGAGGAACACTGCACTGCCTGCACTACCATTCCTGCTAACTTTCCAGACTAAGAAGAGAAAGGGAAGAGAAGAAACGAAATATTTAAAATGTCAGAAACGAGACATATTTAAAATGTCAGTATTCACGGGGGAGGTGCCGGATGATTGGAAGTTGGCTTATGTTGTTCCGTTGTTTAAAAAAGGTTCCAAAAGAAATCCAGGAAATTATAGACCAGTAAGTTTGACATCGGTGGTGGGCAAGTTATTGGACCGTGTGATAAGGGATAGGATCTACAAATATTTGGATAGACAGGGACTTATTAGGGAGAGTCAACATGGTTTTGTGTGTGGTAGGTCATGTTTGACCAATCTATTAAGAGTTTTTCGATGATGTTACCAGGAAAGTGGATGAAGGGAAGGCGGTGGATGTTGTCTACATGGATTTCAGCAAGGCCTTTGACAAGGTACCTCATGGGAGGTTAGTCAGGAACGTTCAGTCACTAGGTATACATGAGGAGGTAGTAAATTGGATTAGACACTGGCTCAATGGAAGAAGCCAGAGAGTGGTTGTGGAGGATTGCTTCTCTGATTGGAGGTCTGTGACTAGTGGTGTGCCGCAGGGATCAGTGCTGGGTCCACTGTCGTTTATCATCGATATCAATGATCTGGATGATAATGTGGTAAACTGGATCAGCAAATTTGCTGATGATACAAAGATTGGAGGTGTAATGGACAGTGAGGAAGGTTTTCAAAGCTTGCAAAGGGATTTGGACCAACTAGAGAAATGGGCTGAAAAATGGCAAATGGAATTTAACACAGACAAGTGTGAGGTATTGCACTTTGGAAGGACCAAACCAAAGTAGAATGTACAGGGTAAACAGTAGGACTCTGAAGAGTGCAGATGAACAGAGGGATCTGGGAATACAGGTACAGAATTCCCTAAAAGTGATGTCACAGGTGGATAGGGTCATAAAGAGTGCTTTTGGTACATTGGCCTTTATAAATTGGAGTATCGAGTATAAAAGTTAGAGCGTTATGGTAAGGTTATATGAGGCATTGGTGAGGCTGAATTTAGAGTATTGTGTACAGTTTTGATCACCTAGTTACAGGAAGGATGTAAATAAGGTCGAAAGAGTGCAGAGGAGGTTCACAAGGATGTTGCTGGGACTTGAGAAGCTGAGTTACAGAGAGAGATTGAATAGGTTAGGACTTTATTCCCTGGAGCACAGAAGAATGAGGGGAGATTTGATAGAGGTGTATAAGATTTTGATGGGTATAGATAGAGTGAATGCAAGCAGGCTTTTTCCACTGACGCTAGGGAAGGAAAAAACAGAGGGCATGGGTTAAGGGTGAAAGGAGAAAAGCTTAAGGGAATATTGGGGGTGGGGGCTTCTTCACACAGAACGGTGGGAGTGTGGAATGAGCTGCCGGATAAAATGGTAAATGCGGGGTCACTTTTAACATTTAAGAAAAGCGTGGACGAGTTCATGGATGAGAGGGGTGTGGAGGGATATGGTCCAAGTGCAGGTCAGTGGGACTAGGCAGAAAATAGTTCGGCACAGACAAGAAAGGCCAAAAGGCCTGTTTCTGAGCTGTAATTTTCTATGGTTCTATGGAAAGAAAAAAACCTTTCTGCTCTCGCACCAAATCTTTTCTTGTAATTACTATGAAAATCCCCTACTTGCCACACCCCTGTTCGGGTAAACAGAGGCAGAATTTAGCAAGGCCAATACACCTAACCAGCATGGCTTTCCAACTGTGGGAGGAAACCAGAGCACCTGGAGGAAACCCATGCAGGTATGGGGTGAATGTGCAGTCTCCACACAGACAGTGACCCAGGCCAGGAATTGAACCATGGCCCCTGTGCTGTGAAGCAGCAGTGCTAACCACTGTGCCACTGTGCCACAAATCTGCTGCAGCAGTTATGAATAAAAAAGAATTGATAGAATCCAAGCCAGTTGAAGTCAGAACAAAACACATATGACCCCACTCTTATGCATGCACTCATAGAACCCAACAGTGCAGGAGGCCCTTTGGTCCATCGAGTCTGCACTCAACACAATCCCACTCAGGCCCTAACCCCACATATTATATCCACTAATCCCTCCAACCTACACATCCCTGGACAGTAAGGGGCAATTTCACTCACGCACTCATACACACACACACACACTAGGATATAGTTCCTGAAGGTGCTGACTCTCACTGGGATACAGTTCCTGAAGGTGCTGACTCTCACTGGGATACAGTTCCTGAAGGTGCTGACTCTCACTGGGATACAAAAATGGTTTGCTGGTTTTCACTGTGATGTGACTCTGATTGGTTAATTTCACCTGTAGAAATCAATGTCTTAGGGAACCTCCCCTGACACTTGTTGCCCTATATATTTGGAAGCCTCAATAACATTATCGATCTCTCAACCATTATGGATCACCCACAACATTAAATAACCTGCAACACTGCAAATTCTCACATCTTTAAACCCACCCACAACATGAGTGCGTACATAAATGCATGTACATTCAGGGGTATATCTGTACATCTCAGTGCATATTTCACACTGTGTATATTTGGTTACTCTCCTTTCTTTTGCAGACAACGATTTGATGGCAAAGCAAAAATGCTTTCAGAAGGAGTGCGACTGTGATGTTACAGCTGCGAACTGCATCAAAGAGAATGAGAACAACTTCAACAAAAAGTTTGTGAGATATGACCGAAATCGCTGCAAGGCCATCTGATAACTCCAGCTTGCAATGAAGCGATGGTGATGCTTCTGAGAGTCACACTGACAAGTATCTCTCCAATCGAATATTCCAGGGCTGATTGATGGGATTTCTCTCTCACCGTCTCACTGATTTCTAATTCCTCACCGAGTGTCTCTCATATCTACGTTTTGTTGCTGTTTTACCTTTTAATCTGTTTGAAATGTACTTAGCAATTCTGGTGAAATAAAACACACTGATTGAAGCATGCAATGCTGGGAGTTGCAGCGTTTGTTAACTACTGATACAAGAACCATTCTGGACGGTCAGGAAGCCGAGGAGAGATGAACAATTTCAGCAGGTGTAGGCAATTCCACTGAAAGCAGAGAGACAAAACAGAATGTGCAAAGATCGGAGAATGAGGGGCAATGTGGATCATCATCACCATTTCAATTCTCATAAACTTGCCCAAAAATACCCAGTCATGGTTTGACCATCGAATTGACACATTCTCAGATGTCACTGCGAATTCCACAGCACACACCTTCCGCTCTCTCCCACATGCACATACCTAAAGCTATAACGCAGCGAGATTAACACCTCCCCAAAAACCCACCAGACTATCCCGCGGTTAAAGTTCCTTTAAGACAACATTCCTCACATATGCCTCATCAGTGTTGGAACGTATTAGTTACTGAAGGTACAGATCCTCATTGGGGCCCACACAAAGTGCTGAATCTCACTGGGATACAGTTCCAAAAGGTGCTGACTCTCACTGGGATACAGTTCCTGAAGGTGCTGACTCTCACTGGGATACAGTTCCTGAAGGTGCTGACTCTCACTGGGATACAGTTCCTGAAGGTGCTGACTCTCACTGGGATACAGTTCCAAAAGGTGCTGACTCTCACTGGGATACAGTTCCTGAAGGTGCTGACTCTCACTAGGATACAGTTCCTCAAGGTGCTGATTCTCACTGGGATACAGTTCCTCAAGGTGCTGATTCTCACTGGGATACAGTTCCTGAAGGTGCTGACTCTCACTGGGGTACAGTTCCTGAAGGTGCTGACTCCCACTGGGATACAGTTCCTGAAGGTGCTGACTCCCACTGGGATACAGTTCCTCAAGGTGCTGAATCCCACTGGGATACAGTTCCTCAAGGTGCTTAAAGTGCTGACAGTACTGATTAACCAGATTGCTGTTACCAGCCTCTGACACATTGGAGTTTCTCTTGTTTACCTGTGAGCCTGCAATGCAAGTTTTGGAAGACTTTTTAACTATGTGGTGCATCAGAGCTTATTCCAAATTTGACAGAAAGTAACATCCTTATATATTATGTCTGCAGTAATATCAACTCAGTGAATTAGGGAATTATCATTAAAATTTGGGATGTGAAGAGGTTTTTGATTTGATTTTGTTATTGTCACGTGTATTGGCATACAGTGAAAAGCACTGTTTCTTGCGTGTTTTGCAGACAAGAAATGCCGTTCATACAGAAGGGAAAGAAAGAGCACAGAATGTAGTGTTACAGTCATAGCTAGGGTGTAGAGAAAGATCAATGTACTGTGCAGTAGGTTCATTTAAAAGTCTGACAGCAGCAGGCAAGAAGCTGCTCTTGAGTCAGTTGGGATATGACCTCAGACTTTGTATCTTTTTCTCGATGGAAGAATTTGGAAAAGAGAATGTCCAGGGTGCATGAGGTCACTGATTATGCTGGCTGCTTTTCCCGAGGCAACAGGAATTACAGAGTCAATGGACGGGAGGCTGTTTGGCCTGATCGACTGGATGCAATTGACAGATAAAATGAGAGCATTCCTGTGTAAAAAAAACACTCTCCGTGAAGCCAAGATGTGAGTGTTTGCGCTGATTGAGAATCAGCAATGTCTTGCTCTGGGGTAAAGTAGACTGAAGACATTCCTTAGAAAGACAGAACTTCCTTCTGTGTAATCCTTCCCACTGCCTCCAGGCAGAGTAACTGCTTCAATGATGAAAGATTTTTAAAGTGTGGTCACTGTGGTAACGTCAAAGCCAATTTAGACACAACTTGTGCACCGCACCCCCTCCCCTTTTATCCACCCCTTATGTGTCAGCAAACGCCATTCATGCCCCTCTCTGGCTGTGATGCACCCTCCCAATCAGAATCTCCTGCAGTGGATACACTGGGACCCCCCCCTCAACAAGAAACATCCCCCCCCCCCCGGGCAAGGGCAAATTTTTCTCTCTCCTGATTGGTTCATCATTCAGTGTCCTGATTGGCCATTCCAACCCAGTGGCACCATTGGCTCATCAGGCGTCCCATACAGGTGGTTAACAGGTGAGGCACTGGTTTGGAGGAGTTACTGGAGAAATTATATAGTGAGTTACTGGGGGCAATTTGTAGGGAGTTCCAGGAGAAATTTTACAGGAAGTTAGTGGAGTAATTTTCAGGGAGTTAGTGGGATATTTTATAGCTAGTTACTGGAGGTAATTTATAAAAAGCCTCTGACTATCCACTCTGTCTCTGCCCCTCATAATTTTGTAGACCTTGATCAGGTCTCCCCTCAGTCTCCACCTTTCCAGTTAAATGGATCCCAGTTTATTCAACCTCTCCTCATCGTCAACATCGTCGAGACCAGACAACATCCTGCTGAACCTTCTTTGCCCTCTCTCCCAAAGCTTCCACGTCCTCCTTTGTCATGTTTGTCTTGAGCTGGATGCGATGTTCTTTCACAAAATATCGGTTAGATGATGTCGATGCGAAGAATAATTGTCCATATTCATCGGCTGTTCAGATACCACCTCCCAGCTCCAAACATCCCTCCTCCATGTTCCCATTGGTCATTCTCGGGGTGCCCCGCCTTTCCAGACCAATTGGAAAGTGAACAGACTCTTTGTCATCTGATTGGATGCTTTTTTGAGAAACAGTTTCTCCCTCCCACCCTCCCCCCCCACTTTATCCCCAATAAACAAATGTGTTGAAACAAAAGAGGAAAACCCCCCTTCAGCAATGACCTTATTCCGTCAGTTCAAGGGAATGAGTTCCCTGAGGATTAACCTTTCATTCCTGAAAACTCTAAGGACAACCCAATCTGAGGCTGAGTTGGAATTATTCAGCCTCTGGCTGAGTTTCAGTCTCGCCAAGAGAAAACTTCAATCTGAAATGTTATCTCCTGTTTGTCCACCTGTTAAGATGCTGCCAAGTGCGCGATGACTGTTATGATGAAGCCATGAAAATGGGGTGCTTTGTGGGGTATACACCGTACCGTTTTAACTGCAATAACGGAGTCCCCAAGAGCGGTGAGTAAAAACCCAAATAAAATCTATTCCTTCCAGGGGAATTTCCTCTGACTCCCTGTCTCCTCCCTTCCCTCAACAGGTCAACATCAGCAATGTACAACAGCAGGTTTTATCTGTTCCCATTAGAGTCATGAAACATCTAAAGTCGGCTTCAGATGACCAAAAGCTTCCGTCAAAGGCGGTTTAAGGAATGTCTGAATCCAGGCGGAAAGGTGGAGGGAGGGAATTCCAGAGCTTGGGAGCGATTGAAATCAGGAATGCACAAGGGAGCAGAATTAGTGGAACGCTGAGATCAGGAAGGGTGATGGGGCTGGGGAAGATTGCAAAGATAGCGATGGGCACGGCCACTAGAGCATTGGGAACAAAATTTTAAAATCAAGAGTTCACTAAGCCGGGTACCAGTGCAGGTCGATGGTTCAAACCTGCTCTGGTTTGCTCTATGTTCATGGCTGATGTCATTGTGACCTTAACTCCATGTTGCTGCCTGTCCCCATAACCAGGGGTCCCAGGTTCCACTGCTCCCTGGGGTGAAGCATTCTAAATACTAACCACCCACTGAAGAACTAACTATCTCCTCCCCTCATTAATATATAACGTTCTCACCGTGTCTGCGTGGGTTTCCTCCGGTTTCCACTCACAGTTGGAAAGATGTGCTGGTTAGGGTGCGCTGGCCATGTTAAATTCTCCCTCAGTGAATCCGAACAGGAGTGTGGCGACTAGGGTATCCTCAAAATCACTTCATTGCAGTGTTAATGTAAGCTTACTTGTGGCACTAATAAACTTCATTTACAATCAAGATCAATGGCTCAGACAAAAGGATCAAATGTGGTGTGGCTAAACTTACTGATGGAAAGAAATTGTAAGGAATTGCAAAATGTTTGCCAAGGGGTGTAAATGGGGTGAAAACTTTGAAGACAGCTTCTGGCTTCAGGTTATAAAGGTTTTACTCCCAACAATATTGATACAATGACAAACCAGACTCTGAAAGAACAGTGAGACATATCTCCCCTTTTCTCCTCCCTGACTCCAACTGAGGTCCCTCCCCCAACCCAGGGTACACGCCCTTGCACCTGATTGGCTTGGCTTCCCGCGCTGTCTCACCATAGGTTCTGGCCCGATCACCTGACCCTCAGCATTTTCCCTCCCTTAAAGGAACCACGCTACCAGCTTGTTGACTTTGGCAGGGAGGAAGAGAAAGGCAGAGTATTATTTCGATGGGGAGTGACTACAGAACGTTGCAGTACAGAGGGATCTGGGTGTCCTTGTACATGTGTCACAAAACATGAGCCTGTGCAGGTAGACCAAACATTAGGGACACAAGTGGAGTGTTGCCTTTATCCTTGGGGGATGGAGTATAAAAGTTAGGAGATCTTGCTGCAACTGTACAGGGCATCAGTGAGACTGCGCAGGGAATAAAGTGTACAGTTTTGGTCACTGTATTTCAGGGGGAATATACTTAAACGAGAGTAAGTTCAGGGAAGGATCACACAGCTAATTCCTGGGATGAGGGGTTGTTTTAGGTGGAAAGGTTGAGCAAGTTGGGCTGAAACTCACTGGAGTTTGGAAGAATGAGAGGTAATCTTATTGTAACATATCTTACTCTGAGCTGGCGTGTCAGGCCTGTGACCATTTGCCTGTGTTTGGCCCATATTCCTTGAACTGTTTTGCATCCATGTCCTTGTGTCCTTGACGAAATGTATTTGTATCCTGTCACAAGGTGAACAAACCTGCACACAGAGCTCCACATGTGGCCTTAGCAATGTCTAGTACAGTCGTAACGTAACATCCCAACTCCTGTACTCAATGCCCTGACCAATGAAGGCAAGTGTGTCAAATGCCTCCTTCACCACCCTGTCTGCCTGTGCTCCATTTTCAAGGGACTATGTACCTGCACCCCGAGTTCTGTCTATTTGACATCACTCCTCAGGGCCCTACCATTCACTGTGTAAGTCCTGCCCTGGTTTGTCTTACCAGAATGCAGCACCTCACATTTATCTGAATTACAAAACAATTAAAGGAATATGGGCCAAACACATGCAAATGGGGCTAGCTCAGTTCTGGAAACCTGCCAGGCTTGGACAAGTTTTACTGAAGGGTCTGTTTCTGTGCTGTATATCACTATGAATCTAGGTGCTGACTCACTGGGATACAGTTCCTGAAGGTGCTGACTCTCACTGGGATACAGTTCCTGAATGTGCTGACTCTCACTGGGATACAGTTCCTGAAGGAGCTGACTTTCACTAGGATACAGTTCCTGAAGGTGCTGACTCTCACTGGGATATAGTTCCTGGAGGTGCTGACTCTCACTGGGATACAATTCCTGAAGATGCTGCCTCTCGCTGGGACACAGTTCCAGAAGGTGCTGACTCTCACTGGGATACAGTTCCTGAAACTGTTGATCTCATTGGGCTATAGATCCTGAAGGTGAATTTATCCACCTTCCAGTAGAGGAGTTTCTGGAGTTTTTAAAATGCATAAAGGTCAATAAATGCCAGTGAGCTGATCAGATGTATCCCCGGAGATTGTGACAAGCTTGGGAAGAAATTGTGGGGCCCCTAGCAGAGATATTTGTATCATTGACAGTCACGCATGAGCTGCTGGAATATTGGAGGGAGGCAAGTGTCATGGTGTTATTTTAGAAAGAGAACAGAGAAAAGCCAGGGGACTAGAGTGTGGTGAACCTAACGCCAGCAGTAGGTGAGTTGTTGGAGGGGATCCTGAATCTACAGTCATTTGGAAATGCGGACATTGGAGATTTGGAGATCACGGACAGCAAGCGTGGCTTTGTGTGTGAGAAATCGTGTCTTACATATTTGATGAGTTTTTTGAAAGGGTGACCAAGGAAATAAATGAGGGCAGTCTGGTAGACATTGTCTACAGGGACTTTAGCAAGGCCTTCGACAAGGTACCGCATGGTAGACTGCTCAGTAAGATTAGATAACGTGGGATCCAGGGAGAACTAGCCAATTGGATACAAAATTGTCTTGCCAGGAGGAGACAGAGGGTGGTGGTAGAGGGCTGCTTTTCAAACTGGAGACCTGTGACCAGCCGTAACCACAGGGATCGGTGTTGGGTCCACTGTTGTTTGTCATTGATATAAATGATTTGGATGAGAATATAGGAGGCATGCTTATTAAGTTTGCGGATGACAGCAAAATGGATGGTTCAGCAGTTATGGAAGAAAGTTATTTGAGACTACAACGTGATCTTGATCAACTGGGTCAGTGGGACGCGGAATGGCAGTTGGAGTTTAATTCAGATAAAGGTGAGGTGTTGCACTCTGGTAAGACAAGCCAGGGCAGGACTTACACAGTCAATGGTAGGGCCCAGGGGAATGATATCAAATAGAGAGAACTCGGGGTGCACGTATATAGTTCCTTGAAAATACAGCACAGACAGACAGGGTGGTGAAGGAGGCATTTGACACACTTGCCTTCATCAGTCAGGGCTTTAAATGCAGGAGTTGGGACATTACGTTGCACTGTGCTAGATATTGCTAAGGCAACATTTGGAGTACTGCGTACAGTTCTGACCATCTTGTTACTGATGCAGATACATTTGACAGGGACATGGATGCAAAACATTAAAGGGATATGGGCCAAACACAGGCTAGCTCAGTTCTGGAGACCTGATATGCTTGGACAAGTTTTACTGAAGGGTCTGTTTCAGTGCTTTATATCTTCATGATTCTAGGTGCTGACTCTCACTGGGATACAGTTCCTAAAGGTGCTGACTCTCGCTGGGATACAGTTCCTGAAGGTGCTGACTCTCACTGGGATACAGTTCCTGAAGGTGCTGGCTTTCTCTGGGATACAGTTCCTGAAGGTGGTGACTCTCACTGGGATACAGTTCACACCTTTTTAAACTGTGATTATCCCTCTCTCCACTCGCACTGTATCTGTACCTGTAAAGACTCGCGTTTCAACCATAATCTTGCCATTGTGTCTCTGTCTCTATATGCTGTGTTTCTGAAACCTACGTCCACTCACCTGGTGAAGAAGCAGCGCTCCAAAAGCTCGTGATTCCAAATAAACCTGTTGGGCTTTAACCAGGTGTTGTGAGACTTCTTGCTGAGCTGACCCCAGTCCAATACTGGCATCTCAATATCAGAGTGGACAAAGTCTTGTCTTACATTGCGAAAGGATTCAAAGCTTTACAGTAACTTGGGACTGGAGTCTGAATGAATGAAGGTTTTTAGTAATATTTACTGTGGTAATTTTGACCCGGGTGTGATAGCCCACTTTACGTCTCTCCCAGCTTTTATTTACACTGATCGCAGCAATGTGGAAATTAGCCTTGCAGTTGCAGCATTTGCCTCAGTCAAGTTGGCAGTTCCAGACTGTGACAGCAGGAGGCGGTCTATCATCATTTGGGAGCAGAGACATGATGGCTGCTGCTGCTGCTGCCACATCATGACACCAGCAGGAGGCAGAGTCACACCACAAAGTACAAAGAGGGCAGCAGCGTCCCATACTGTCTGTGAGAGATCACATTGTGTGCACAGGAATTAACTGGACATGTCTCCTGTATCAATAATGAATTAACACTCCCACTGTCAGCATTGCATGCTTCCATCAGTGTATTTTGTTTCACCAGAATTATAAAGAACATTTTTACACAGAAACTAAAGCAGGAGGAGGCCATTTGGCCCTTCCAGCTGCTCCGCCATTCATTCTGATCATGGCTGATCATCAAATTCAATATCCTGATCCTCCCCTTCCCCCCATGTCTCTTTACCTCTTTAGTTCCAAGAGTGAAATCTAATTTCTTTTTGGAATCACACAACATTTTGGCCTCAACTACTTTCTGTGGGAGTGAATTCCACACATTCACCATCCTCTGGGTGAAGAAATTTCTCCTCACCTCAATCCTAAAAGGTTTACCCCCTTATCCTCAAACTATCCCAGTGCTGGACTCCCCCACCATCGGGAATATTCTTTCTGAATCTACCCTGTCTAACCCTGTTAGAATTTTATAAGTTTCTATCTGATCCCCTCTCACTCTTCCAAACTCCAGTGAATATAGTCTTGAGTCTCTCCTCATATGACAGACCAGCCACCCCAGGAATCATCCTGGTAAACCTTCGCTGCACTCCCCCTTTAGCAAGGTCATCCTTCCTCAGATAAGGTCACCAAAACTGCACACAATATTCCAGGTGTGGCCTCACCTGTTGAATTGCAGCAAAACATCCCTATCCCTGTACTCAAATCCTCTCGCTGTGAAAGCCAACATACTATTTGCCTTCTTTACTGCCTGCTGTAACTGCGCACTTACTCTCATCGACTGATGTACGAGGACACCAATTCTCGTTGAGTATCCGCCTCTCTCAATTTACACCCATTGAAGTAATAATCTCTCTCCCTATTATTGCTACCAAAGTGGATAACCTCACATTTATCCACATTATACTGCATCTGCCATGCAGATACCCACATACTCAGCCTGTCCAAATCATGCTGAAGCATCTCTGCATCCTCCTCACAGCTCACCCTCCCACCCAAGTTTGTATCATCTGCAAATTTGGAGATAATGCATTCAGTTCCCTCTTCCGAATCATCAATATATAATGTGAACAGTTGGAGTCCAAACACACATCCCTGCGGAACCCCATTGGTCACTGACTGCCAATCAGAAAAAGACCCATTTATGCCAACTCTTTGCTTCCTATCTGCAAACCAGCTTTCTATCCATCTCAGGACCTGCAATCCCATGTGCTTTAACGTTACATAGTAGTTCGTTTTATACAAATTAGAGATTTGTAGAGATTAGAAAACGTAGATATGAGAGACACTCGCTGAGGAATTAGAAATCAGTGAGATGGTGAGAGAGAAATCTCATCAATCACACCAGAATATTCAATTGGAGAGAGGCTTGTCAGTGTGATTCTCAGTCCCATCACCATCGCTTCATTGCAAGCTGGAGTTAGGGACGGTCTTATGCAGCTTTTGTTCATAATTGGCAAACTTGGTGTTGTATTTATCACTCTGATTTCTGAAGCACAGGACAGCTCCCACATCACAGCTTATCAAGTTGGGGACAAAGGCCTCCAAGAAAGAACTGCAAAAGAGGACAGATCAAACTGATATAGAGAGTACAATAAGAAGTCTCACAGCGCCAGGTTAAAGTCCAACAGGTTTATTTGGAATCACGAGCTTTTGGAGTGCTGCTCCTTCATCAGGTGAGTGGAGAGGCAGCTTTCACAAACACGGCATATACAGACAGAGACACAATTGCAAGATAATGGTTGGAATGCAAGTCTTTACAGGTACAGACAGTGTGAGTGGAGAGAGGGATAATCACAGGTTAAAGAGGTGTGAATTGTCTCGAGGCAGGACAGTTAGTAGGATTTTGCAAGCCCAGGCAGTATAGCGGGGGTTACAGATAGAGTGACATGAACCCAATATCCCGATTGAGGCCATCCTCGTGTGCGGAACATAAGAACATAAGAACATAAGAAATAGGAGCAGGAGTAGGCCATCTAGCCCTTCGAGCCTGCCCCACCATTCAATAAGATCATGGCTCATCTGTCGTGGCTCAGTTCCACATTCCCGCCCTCTCCCCATAACCCTTAATCCCCTCTCTTATCAAAAACCCATCAACCCGCGTCTTAAAAATATTTAGCGAGGTAGCCTCCACCACTTCAACGGGCAGAGAATTCCAGAGATTCACCACCCTTTGAGTGAAGAAGTTCCTCCTCAACTCCGTTCTAAATCGCCCCCCCTTTATCTTGAGGCTGTGCCCCCTAGTCCTACTATCCTTTCTGAGCGGGAAGAGTCTCTCCACCTCTATCCTATCCATCCCATTCATCATCTTATACGTCTCAATGAGATCTCCCCTCATTCTTCTAAACTCCAACAAGTACAAGCCTAATTTATTCAGCCTCTCCTCATAGCTCAACCCCCTCAACTCCGGTATCAGCCTAGTAAACCTCCTCTGCACTCCCTCCAAGGCCAAAATATCCTTGCGTAAGTACGGCGCCCAAAACTGCACACAGTACTCCAGCTGCGGCCTCACCAATGCCCTATATAGCCGCAGCAAGACCTCCCTACTTTTATATTCAATCCCCCTCGCTATGAAGGCCAGCATCCCATTAGCCTTCCTGACCACCTGCTGCACCTGCAAGCTGGGTTTTTGCGACTCATGCACAAGGACCCCGAGGTCCCTCTGCACCGTCGCCTGCTGCAGTTTTTCGCCACTTAAGTAATAGTCCTTCCTACCATTATTCCTACCAAAGTGGACCACCTCGCACTTGCCAACATTAAATTCCATTTGCCATTTCCTGGCCCATTCGCCCAGCCTATCTAGATCCTTCTGCAGACTCTCCACACCCTCCGCACAATTTGCCGTTCCACCAATCTTGGTGTCGTCAGCAAATTTCGACATCCTACACTCGGTTCCCTCCTCCAGATCATCTATATAAATGGTAAATAGCTGAGGCCCCAGCACCGACCCCTGGGGCACTCCACTAGTCACCATCCGCCAATCCGAATAGCACCCATTGACCCCCACTCTCTGCCTCCTATTTGACAACCAATCCTCTATCCACGCTAACACCCTACCCCCAACTCCATGTCCCCTGACCTTCTGCAATAACCTCTTGTGAGGTACCTTGTCAAACGCCTTCTGAAAATCAAGAAAGACCACATCCACCAGCTCTCCTCTATCCACTGCCCTAGACACATCCTCATAGAACTCCAGTAAATTTGTCAGACACGACTTCCCTTTAACGAAACCGTGCTGCGTCTGCTTTATCAAGCACTTTCTCTCAAGATGCCTCGCTATTTCCTCCTTGATGACGGATTCTAACATTTTACCTACAACAGACGTTAAACTAACCGGCCTATAATTCCCTGCCTTTTGCCTGGCACCCTTCTTAAACAACGGCGTAACATTAGCCGTTTTCCAATCTTCCGGCACTTCCCTGGAATCCAGCGATGTCTGGAAAATAACCACCAAGGCATTCCATCCGGTCCTGGCAACTTGTCCACAATCAGCCCCTCCAGTCTGTCGAGCACCGCCTCTCTAGTAACAGTAATGTCATTAAGACCCTCCAGTCCTACCACCTTTCCATCTCTAACACCTGGCAAATTATTCACGTCCTCCTCCGTGAAGACAGAAACAAAAAAGTTATTTAAGACCTCAGCCATATCCCCATCCCCTACCACTAAGTCCCCCTTCTCATCCTCTAAGGGACCAACGTTCACCCTAGCCAGCCTCTTCCTTTTTATATATTTATAAAAACTCTTGCTATCCTTTTTTATATTAAGCGCTAGCCCAGCTTCATAGTTTCTCCTACCCTTCTTTATCAACTTCTTTGTCAATCTTTGTTGACATTTAAACCTCTCCCAATCCTCTTCTCACCCACTACTCTTAGCTACTCTAAACGCCTCCGCTTTTAATTTAACACTTTCCTTCACCTCCTTCGTTATCCACGGCTTATTACCTCTCCTCCTACGGTCCTTTTTGACCATCGGAATAAATTTCTGCTGAGCACCAAGAAAGATCTCCTTAAAGATCCTCCACTACTCCTCAGCAGACCTACCTTCCAACGCGCTCCCCCAGTCCACATTCGCCAATTCTTCTCTCATCCTACCGTACTCCCCTCTGTTCAAACAAAGGACGCGCGTCCGGGAACCCACTTTCTCCTCCTCCATCTGCACCAGAAACTCCACCATACAATGATCGCTCTCCCCAAGAGGATCCTTCACCGCAAGATCCCTAATTCTACCTGCCTCATTACATAACACCAGATCCAAGATAGCTCGCTCCCTCGTCAGCTCCAACACCCACTGTTCCAGGAAACTATCCTGGCAGCATTCCAAGAACTCCTCCTCGAGCCCACCGCGTCCAACATGGGTCGACCAATCTATATGTAGATTGAAATCCCCCATAACTACGGCCGTCCCATTCCTGCACGCCGCACTTATTTGCGCGTTAACAGCCCGCCCCACCTCTAGATAATTATTCGGGGGCCTATAGACGACACCCACCAGCGTCTTCCTCCCTTTGCTGTTCCTAATCTCTACCCACAACGATTCCACTTTCTGCTCCTTGGCTCCAATATCATCCCTTGCTACCACCCTGATGCTGTCCTTAATCAGCAGAGCTACGCACCCCCCTTTTTCCTCCCGCCTATCCTTCCTAAACACGTGATACCACTGGACATTCAACTTGGCTATCAGTTTCTTCTCGGTGATTCTGCATTGCTGTGTGTCTTGAAGGCTGCCTTGGAGAATACTTACCCTAAAAGATTGGAGGCTGAGTGCCCTTGACTGCTATATGGCTACCACATACATACATATATATATAGACATATCTACGCACTGTAATATACACCTAGATACTTACACTCAAATATACCCACATTCATTGTCTGCATCAATGTCATGGGAGTGTGCTAAAGATGTGAGAATCCACAACTCTGTAAAAAAATCATTGTAGGATCCTCAATGTTGAGGGTAAAGCAGCCAAACACATGTTAGATACATTCCTTTAAACTTCTGGAATCACAAGTCCTTAAAGAACTGTTAATTGCCTCACCAGACACCTTATCAGAAACAACTGATACAAGAGTGAGTTTTAATGAAGCTGCCTTCACAGTTTCTCATCAAAACAGAGACATTAATGTCTTAATGAATGAAAGAGTTGTGGTAGTGGACTTAGTGGGAACTGACAAAAATTAATGGTAACATGATGATACCCCTTTTAATTGTAGGTAGTGATAAAAAGCTCAGTCATTGGATTGATACGAAATGTATAATGTGTTTCATTATGTGGGCAATAAATAAAACTTATCAGGGCTATAATCGGGGAATATCCTGAAGACAATATGAGTTGACCCTTAGAGATTCAGTTAACTTCACTGACAAGGCCATACAATGCTAATGGCTTTTGTAGCCCCCCCACCCCCCCAACCTGTTATAAATTAAAGGATGCCCATTGTGAGACTGAATGAAGATGCTTTGTGAGGCTGCTATCAAAATAGAGACATGATCTCTGACTAATAGACTGGAGGATAAGCTTTGGGATGATATATTGAGGTATCTCATCAGGTATAGGTCAGGGTGGTTCAGTATTTATTTCTATTGGACCAATACATCATTTGTAACACTTCTGATTGGATTGTGTCCAACTGGCTGTGAGCTGCAGAATTGTTTAACCCAGGATGATTTTCTTTGCCCGGTGGAGTGGTGCCTCGACCCATTGTGTCGGGAACTGGCCCCCTCCCCCTTTGCTAGCAAGTAAAATAAAGACAATCTGTTGGTTCAGTATCTTGTGTTGATGTGTGTTTGTGTTAAAGTCAAACTTGGAAGTTGAGATTTCGACAGTGCTCCTTGGAGGTTCCCCCGAGGTCGCTTACTCCGAGCTGCTGAGTAAACAGACAGTGGCTCTCCAGGGAATGAGTCTAAACAGCCAGTATAAAAATAGTGATACTTTAGTCACGAAAGAGACCCTCCCTTGGATGGTTCACAGTGCAGCCTGTTTGTCCCGGCGGGTGTATTTCAGAAATGAGTTTAAATCACTTCCTTTTTTTTAGCTTGAAGACAAAGAGGGACAGAAATTCCACTCCTGAACAGACCGGGCAGATTGTCTAAGTGAGGCTAAAGGAAAGAAGTTATGAGAGAGAGAGAGTCCCTGTTCCCTCTGGGAGAGGAACAAGCCCTTGTTTGATGGGGCGAGAAAGGTAAAAGCGACAGACAGGTTCACGGTGTCATAGGACGGATCCTTGTGTGATAGGATCAGAAGTGAGAATAAGTGCACTGTCAGAGTTTAAGATAAGGGCTTTGTCTGTAGTGGCGAACAACGCAGACAGAGAATTGTTGAGAATGTTTAGTTAAAGTAAAAGTTGGTGACATTTGTTGTGAGTTTTGCACTTTATGTTCCTGTCGAGTCCTGGGAAGTAACAGGGCGTGAACAATAAATCACTCTTCACTGATTGAGTTGCTGTGAGAATCGATTGACCAAAAAATGAGAGGTTTGTGTCCAATAAATATGATGTGGATGTGTCGGCGTTTGACTGACGAAGAGGCAGTCCCCTCGAAAGCTTGTGAGTTTACTATCAAATAAATCGGTTGGACTAAAACCTGGTGTTGTCAGACTTTTTACTCCAATAAATATCTCAGACACCCAGGCTGAGCCGGAATCAAGAGCCCAAATGGATCACACAAAGGCCAGGTGAAATGGGCGTAGAGAACACCGGCTGGAGCGAGGGGACTGTGATACCGTGATCTGTGCCAACTCAGCCAGAATGGGAGCTGGTTTGAGTAAAATCCCCCCAGAAGGGAACACCAGCTTACTTTCTGTTTTAAAAATCGCAGTCAGTCATCAGTCTGTGTGACCTGCAAAAAATGGGTAGAATGGAGCAAAGAGAAGAATCAATCTTTCCCACCTGATGGGACATTTAACCTGGATGGAATAACCTGTCTTTAGAAGAATGCTTTTTGAACTGAGACCCCGAAATAAAAAAAGGTCAGCTGTTGGAGATGGGAAAGGGGCAGACTATATTTTAAAAAAAACCATGGTATGCATCAGGTAATTGCAAAACAAATTAGTGAAAGATGTATTACCTGTCAAACCATCAATCCAGGAAAAGGTACAGTCTGCCTCCCACCCAAATCCAACAGGACTCTTTGTAAATCTGCAAATGGATTTTATTGAATTACCCCCAGATTTAATTATGTGTTAGTAATTGTAGATGCATTTTCTAAATAGTTTGAAGCCTTTCCCTGTAAAAAAAGAACGCAACTACTGTCACGAAATATTTGCTTAAGGAAATTGTGCCATGATTTGGCACACCCATACAGCTTTCCAGAGATATTGGATCACACTTCACTGGGACAGTTCTGAAAGAAATGTGCCGAGCATTGCAAATCAATCAGTATTTTCACTGCAGTTATCATCCACAGTCAGCTGGACTGGTGGAGAGATATAATGGAAGAACAAGCTGGCAAAACTGTGTGCTGAAGCCGGACTAAAATGGGTTGAACTGTCGCCCTGAGCATTAATGGTAATGCGGTCAGCAACAAACAGAAGAACTGGGCTTATCAACACACAAAATCGCCATGGGACCAGCCCCCAACGTTTGCTTTTTTTTCTGCACCACTGACAGTTAAGCAGATGGATACTCACAGAATGGAAGAGGAAATGCTGAAATATTGCATTGCGTTAACAAAGATGTGTTTCTACTTTGCATTCCCAGGTAAAGGAATCTGACCCTGCAGAAGGGAGGTACCACAACTCAGAACGGGGCCACTTTGTTTTGGGGAGGTGTTTCAAAGAGAGAACAATCTTCGCCCAAGATTTGGGGGTGGGGCGGGGGGGGGGGGGTGGTCTGTCAAGTCTTGCTGATCACCAGCACTGCGATCAAGGTGTAGGAAAGACAGACATGGACCCAGGCATCTCATTGCAGGAGGGTTCCAGGCCCCGAGGTAAAGGAATGGTCAGCCTCACCGGTGGAGGAAATTGGACATTAAGACTCTATTTTCTTGTGATATTTTCTATTGTCTCAACTGCACAGAAATACTTTCAGGCACGTGTCATGCCCCCATGCCAAGGATATCAACGCTTCCAGTCTTGGGTGTGGACTGTTTGTGACATTTGTTATGAGTTTTGTACTTTATGTTCCTGTCCAGTCCTGGGAAGTAACGGGGTATGACACAATAATTCACCCTTCACTGATTGAGTTGCTGTGATAGTCGGTTGATGGGCAAACGAGTGGTTTGTATCCAACAAATATCTCAGACACCCAGACTGAGCTGGAATTAAGAGGTCAAATGGGTGACACAAAGGCCAGGTGAAGTGGGCGCAGAGAACACTGGCTGGAGTGAGGGGTCTGTGATACCGTGATCTGTGCCAACTCAATCAGAATGGGAGCTGCTTCGAGTAAAATCCCCCCCAGAAGGGAACACCAGCTTACTTTCTATTTTAAAATAGTTAATGTGTGTTTGTGTTCAAGTCAAACTGGGAAGTCGAGATTTCGACAAACCACCCCCTAGTGGACCTGTATCCCAGTGAGAATCAGCACCTTCAGGACCTGTATCCCAGTGAGAATCAGCACCTTCAGGAACTGTATCCCACTGAGAGTCAGCATCTTCAGGAACTGTATCCCACTGAGAGTCAGCACCTTCACGAACTGTATCACAGTGAGAGTCAGCACCTTCACGAACTGTATCCCAGTGAGAGTCAGCACCTTCAGGAACTGTATCACAGTGAGAGTCAGCACCTTCACGAACTGTATCACAGTGAGAGTCAGCACCTTCAGGAACTGTATCACAGTGAGAGTCAGCACCTTCACGAACTGTATCCCAGTGAGACTCAGCATCTTCAGGAACTGTATCCCAGTGAGAGTCAGGATATTTCTAAGTAAATGAATGACCTCGCTGGGGCAGCAAGGGTGAGTCTCCGTCCTGACATCAATCCAGTCTGTCGTGCCCGGAATGTCCACGTTAATCCATTCCCTGACGCCCCCACCCACCCCGGTCTCCCACAGCCCCCGTGCCCGAACACCCACCTCCCACCCCTCTTGCACCCAGCTTCACAACCCCTGCCTTCCAGCAGATGCAACCCGATCGGCCCCTTCCCTCCCCGAAACCCACTGCCCTTCCAGCCTTCCGGCTTTGGATCCCCTCTTCTGTTCACGAAGGAGAAAATGGCCCATCACTACAGGAGAAGGTTGAAGGCCGGAGGTGGGGTGGGTTCTCTGACCTGCCTATCCTCACTGCATTCAAGGAATGTGTGATGGAGCTGTTGGGAGAGTCCAGGGATAGAGCTGTCACTCACAGCAAGGCCGGGATGCACCAGGAATAAACCTTCATTCATATCACCGATCTCAATTAAGTTGCAATCTGTCCACATACTTGTCCCTCCCTTGCACTCACCTGTCGATGAAGGGCAGTATAGAATTCCTCGTATAAAGACTCTCGTTTTAATTGAGAAGTGAACGCACTGGGAGATTCTGCAGGCAAACAAGTCAGCAGATGAGGAGAGAATAATCTCTCTCAGTCACACATTGGAGCAGTGTCAAAACTATTTCAATATAACCTTGACATTTCTGGACAGCTTGCTTCTTTCAGAAACATTGACTGGTGAACAAATATCCAGTATTCTTGGAACAGCAACAAGTCAACAGTTCTCAGGATGTAATGGGGGCCTCATGAGGGATGGTTGACATGTGTCAGACAGGAGGCAGTCACTCAACAACACACTGCAATGAGTGATGTTGGGTGCACAGGTTCAGGCTCATCCTGGAACCAGTGTGAAGCAGAGTGGCGAATATTAGTGTGGGCAAAAACTCCACATGCAGATCAAGGGTCAGGAGAAGTGCACACAAC
The DNA here is from genome assembly GCF_965287045.1 of Carcharhinus amblyrhynchos. Lineage (NCBI taxonomy): Eukaryota > Metazoa > Chordata > Chondrichthyes > Carcharhiniformes > Carcharhinidae > Carcharhinus > Carcharhinus amblyrhynchos. The sequence continues at coordinate 5,942,327 of NW_027649778.1, forward strand.
ACTATCCACCAGGACATAGTGCTCGCACACTTGTGTGCACCAGGACACTGGGCTCACACACTATTGTGCAGAAGGACACTGGGTTCACACACTAGCGTGCACCAGGACATAGTGCTCACACACGTGTGTGCACCAGGACACAGGCTCACACACAAGTGTACACTAAGACAGTGGGCTCACACACTACTGAGCAGCAGACACTGGGTTCACACACTGGTGTGCACCAGGACGCTAGGCTCACACTAGGGCACACCAAGACATTGGGCTCACACACTAGTGTGCGCCAGGACTCAGGGTTCACACACTAGTGCGCACCAGAACACAGCATTCACACACTAGTACGCACCAGGACTCAGAGCTCACACGCTAGTACACACCAGGACTCAGAGTTTACACACAAGTGCGCACCAGGACACTACATTCATGCACTAGTGTGCACCAGGACGCTGGGCTCTCACACTAGTGTGCACCAGGTCACTGGGCTCACACACTAGTGTGCACCAGGACACTAAGTTCATGCACTAGTACGCACCAGGACACTACGTTCATGCACTAGTGAGCGCCAGGACACTGCGTTCATGCACTAGTGAGCACCAGGACACTGCATTCATGCACTAGTGAGCACCAGGACACTGCATTCACGCACGAGTGCGCACCAGTACTCTGGGCTCAGACAGAAGCTCATGTATCTCTCACACTCCAGTGTTCCCACTGTCTCCTATTTTGATGAAACAGGAATCAGCCAATTAAACAAATGATCAGAAATGGGGAAGTGGTTCTCCCCCATCATAAATGCTCAATGCACTGATTTCAATATTGCTCTGTATTTGTATGATTTAACAGTATGATTTACACACCTTTAACTGCCAGTACTGGAATTTGAGAATGGCCTCTCGCACATCATTGTACGATGTCAGGTGACTGTATATTAGGAAGCTTTAAGAACATTATTGGGCCCCCAACCGCTGTAGAACACCCACAACATCAAGGGGACAACATTAATAAAGATGTTTAAAGCATTGCAGATCTTCAAATTTTTAACCCCCCCGGTCCCCATGACATTAGTGTGTACATTACTGTGCGTATATTCGAGTGCATGTATCCATGTACACTTCACAGCATGTAGTTTAAACAGCGTATATTGAGTTGCTCTGTCCTCTTTTGTAGCTGACAAGTTTACAATGTGGGAGGAAAGTGTGCACTTGCGATATGGAATCTGCCCTGAGCTTCAGGAAACAAAGTGACAAATTCAACACCAAGTTGTGGGTCATATTGAAACCCTGTGTAACAGCGTCCCTAGCTCCAGCTTGCAATGAAGCGATGGTGATGGGACTGAGAGTCACACTGACAAGCCTCTCTCCAATCGAATATTCCGGGTGTGATTGATGAGATTTCTCTCTCACGGCTTCACTGATTTCTAATTCCTCACCGAGTGTCTCTCACATCCACGTTTTGCTGCTGTTTTACCTTCAATAAATTCAAAATGTAGTTTCCAATTCTGGTGAAATAAAACACTATTGCTGAGATGCTATTTGTGTCCTCCATAGTGAAGACTATGCGTGATTCCATCATCAGTTCCCAAGACAATTTCAATCCGGCCAATCCTCACTTTGTTAACTCTTTTATTGAAATATCAGCGGAAACTCTGACTATCCGTCTTTATATTACTAACTTTCAGTCCTCAAACTTTTCCCCTCCTTGTTCATCCTTTTCTCAATAACAGAAACATAGAAACTAGAAACAGGAGGAGGGCATTTGGCCCTTCGAGCCTGCTGCACCATTCATGTTGATCAAGAGTAATCATCAAATGATAGCCTTTTGAAAGTCGAAATGAACCACAGCCACTGGTTTTCCTCGGTCAACTCAACCAATTACATCCTCAAAGAATTCCGATACATTCATCCAGCATGATTTCCCTTTCCTAAATCCATCCAGTCTTTGCTGTTCTTTATATTCTTTTCATTCTGTTAACTTGCCACCCATCTTTACACCATTATATGTTTCTTCTTTAAATCTGATGCTATCTTTAACTATTGTAGTTGACCACGGATGGTGGGCTATTCTGTTGGACTTTCTCTTTGTCAGTGTGTCTATTTTGTGCATCCTGAAATACCCCTTTAAATGTCTGCCACAGAACCTCTATTGGTTGATCCCTTAACCACATTTGGCAGTTCAATTTAGCTGGCTAGGCAACGCTCCATTGGCTTTCCTAATGCTTGGTCTATCTGCATTCTAAATTTTTGTGACACGAGTACAAGAATGCCCAGATCTCTCTGTACTGCAGCGTTCTGTAGTCACTCCCCATCGAAATAATGTTCTGCCTTTCCATTCTTCCTGCCAACATGGACAAGCTCACATTCTGAACATTGCACTCCATTTGTCAATATTTGGACTGTTCACTTGTCCTCTCCATACTATTTGGCATCCCATAAGCTCCTTGATGAGGTGATGGCTGAATGGTATTATCACTAGACTATTAATCCAGAGGTTCAGCTGATGCTCTTGGACACCTGGGTTCAAATCCTGCGGCAGCAGCTGGTGTGATTTGAATTCAATAAAAAATATCTGAAATTAAGAAGCTACTGATGACCATGAAACCATTGTCAGAAAAACCCATCTGGTTCACTAACATCCTACATATATGTCCACAGTAATATTAACTGAATGAATTAGGGAGTTGTCATTAACATTTGGGATGTGAAGAGGTTTTTGATTTGATTTTGTTATTGTCATGTGTATTGGTATACAGTGAAAAGCATTGTTTTTTGCGCATATTGCAGACAAGGCATACTGTTCATAGAGAAGGAAAGGAGGGAGTGAAGAATGTAGTGTTACAGTCTTAGTTGGGGTGTAGGAAAAGATCAATTTAGAGCAGGATAGCTTCATTCAGAAGTCTTACAGCAGCAGGCAAGAAGCTGTTCCTGATTCAGTTGATACGTGACCTCAGACTTTTGTATCTTTTTCCCGATGGAAGAAAATGGAAGAGAGAATGTCCAATGATCGTGAGTTCACTGATTATGCTGGCTGCTTTTCCAAGGCAGTGGGAAGTGTAGACAGAGTCAATGGATGGGAGGCTGGTTTGCGTGATGGATTGGGCTACATTCACAACCCTTTGTTGTTTCTTGCAGTTTTGGACAGAGCAGGAGCCATACTGAGCTGTGATACAACCAGAAAGAATGCTTTCTATGGTGCATCTGTAAAAGTTGGTTAGAGTTGTAACAGACATGCCAGATTTTCTTAGTCTTCTGAGAAAGTAGTGGCGTTGGTGAGCTTTCTTAACAATAGTGTCGGCATGTGGGGACCAGGACAGGTTGTTAGTGATCTGAACATCTAAAAACATGAAGCTCTCGACCATTTCTACTTCATCCCCGTTGTAGACAGGGGCATGTTCGTCTTTATGCTTCTTGAAGTCGATGACAATCTTCTTTGTTTTGTTGACATTGAGGAAGGGGTTATTGTCGTTGCATCGATTCACCAGATTGTCTATTGTCACTTCTGTGCTCGACAACACAGTAAATTTGCTCACTGAGAAGTATCAGGAGATCATTGATCTGACTGTTGCGATTAAATAAACTAGACTGGGAATTGTGGTGAACAATCTGTACTGTTTTACTTTCCAGATGTCTTCAATGCCAAGTAAGTTCATCAATGAAACCAAGCGCATCTGCACCACCCAATGACAATAGCTTCTCCAAACAGCTCCTTTCTTTTGATCACAGTGAGAATTGGAATGAGTGCCCAATGGGGTTGGAAGCCTATTTGCATTTGCTGAACAAATACGGATTGTAACCGCCCCCAGAGCAGAATACAAGAGACAGAGTCCCGAGGAGACAAACATCCATCTCTGGAAGGAATCGAGAAGTCATGGAGTCCCTGAAACTCCTTGTGATCCTCCTCATCGTGCTCGGAGGTAAGTGATCAACTGGAGACCTCAGGGATGTGCTGGAGGAGTGTGGGTAATATCAAATGAAGCAACGCCCAAAAATTGGGCATGATTCAGAACAAATAAACTGTCAATGAGAAAGAAGGTTAATTGAAATGTGAATACCTGTCCTGGGAGTATTTGGTGGGGACAGTGTAGAGGGAGCTTTACTCTGTATCTAACCCCGTGCTGTACCTGTCCTGGGGAGTGTTTGATGTGAACGTTGCAGAGGGGGCATTACTTTTTATCTAAACCCATGCAGTACTTGTCCTGGGAGTGTTTGATTGCGGACAGTGGAGAGGAAGTTTTACTCTGTATCTAACCCCCTGCTGTACCTGTTACGGGAATGTTTGGTGGGGGACAGGGAAGAGGGGGCTATACTCTGTATCTTACCCCATGCTGAACCTGTGCTGGGAGTGTGTGATGGGGACTATTAAAGGGAGCTTTACTCTCTATCTAACCCTGTGCTGAATCTGTGCTGGGAGTGTGTCTTGGGGACTGTGTAGAGGGAGCTTTACTCTGTATCTAACCCCGTTCTGTATCTGTCCTGGAAGAGTTTGATGAGGCACAGTGTCGAGAGAGAACTTAACCCTATACTGTACCCTGTGCTGTGCCTTTCTTGGGATTGTTTGATGGTGGGATTGTGAAATTCTCTAACATAGGGAATGTTTGGCGTGAATATTATTGATGGCTTTAAGGGAAAACGCAGTAAGTACATCAGGGAGAAAGGAATGGAAAGCTTTGCTGGTTGGGTTGGAAGAAGATGGATGGGAGGAGCCTGGTGTGGAACAGACACAGCCATGGATTGTTGGGCCAAATGGCCTGTTTCTGAGACACAATTTCTGTTAAAATCACAAATATTCTTCTGCAGGTTGTTCTGGGTTTTGCAATCCGCATGTTGTTAAATTGTCTTCCTGCTGGCTCTGATTCTGGGCTTTCTGATACAGTGATTTATTCTGTTGCCCTCTTGTAGCAATGTGGATCCCTGCACCGGACGCCTCCACTTTGCGGAACTTAAGGAACATCAAACGTATTCTTGATTGCACCAAAACAAAGTTCAACATAGGGCACTTCGTCAACTATGGCTGTTTTTGTAGACTCGGAGGGAAAGTTAACCAGCCAGTGGATGCAATTGACAGGTAAAGTTCAAGCATTCCTGTGTAAAAAAACTTTCTCCATGAAGCCAAGTTGTGAATTTTTGCGCTGATTGAGAGACAGATTCATAATTTATTGCGAGTTACTGGGGGTAATTTATAGGGAGTAACTGGGGATAATTTATAGGGAGTTATGGGGGGAATTTATAGGGAGTTACTGGGGGTAATTTATGGGGCATCAGTAGGGGCAATTTTTAGGGGGTTACTTAAGTAATTTGTAGATAGTTACTGGGGATAATTAAGAGGAGGTTAGTGGAGTAATTTACAAGATGTGACTGGGGTAATTGATAGGAGGTTACTGAGGTAGTTGTTAGGGGGTTAATGGGAGTAATTTATTAAAAGCCTCTGGCTATCCATTCTGTCTCATTCCCTGATAATTTTGTAGACCTCGATCAGGTCTCCTCTCAGTCTCCATCTTTCCAGTTAAATGGATCCTCGTTTATTCAACCTCTCCTCATCATCAACACCCTTGAGACCAGGCAACATCCTGGTGAACCTTCTTTGTCCTCTCTCCCAAAGCTTCCACGTCCTTCCTTGTCATGTTTGTCTTGAGCTGGATGCGATGTTCTTTCACAAAATATCAGTTTGATGATGTAGATGCGAAGAATAATTGTCCATATTCATCGACTATTCATGATACCACCTCCCAGCTCCAAACATCCCTCCTCCGTGTTGCCATTGGTCATTCTCAATAAACAAATGTGTTGAAACAAAAGAGGAAAACCCCCATGCAACAATGACCTTATTCGCTCCGTTCAAAGGAATGTGTTCCCTGAGGATTAACCTTTCATTCCTGAAAACTACAAGGGCAACCTGATCTGAGGCTGGGTTGGAATTATTCAGCCTCTGACTGAGTTTCAGTCTCGTCAAGAGAAAACTTCAATCTGATATGTTATCTCCTGTTTGTCCACCTCTTTAGATGCTGCCAAGTGCACGATGAGTGTTACGATGAAGCCAAGAAAATGGGGTGCCGTGTGAGTATTGCAATATACCATTCTACCTGCAATAATGGAGTCCCCACGTGTGGTGAGTAAAAACCCAAATAAAATCCATTTCAACCCTCAGAATTTTCTCTGACTCCCTGTCCCCTCCCTTCCCTCAACAGGTCAACATCAGCAATGTACAACAGTAACTTTTATCTGATCCCATTAGAGTCATGAAACATCCAAAATTGGCTTCAGATGACCAAAAGCTTCGGTCAAAGAGGGTTTAAGGAATGTCTCAATCCAGGCGGAAAGGTGGAGCGAGGGAATTCCAGCACTTGGGAGCGATTGAAATCAGGAATACACAAGGGATCAGATTATTGGAGCACTGAGAAGGGTGATGGGGCTGGGGAAGATTGCAAAGATACGATGGGCACAGCCACTGAAGCATTGGGAACAAGATCTTAAAATCAAGAGTTCGCTTGCCAGGCGCTATTGCAGATCGACAGGTTCAAACCTGCTCTGGTTTGCTCTAAGTTCATGGCTGATCTCATTGCGACCTTAACTCCACGTTGCTGCCTGTCCCCATAACCATGGGTCCCAGGCTCCACTGATCTCTGGGGTGAAGCATTCTAAATACTAACCACCCACTGAAGAAATAACTTTGTCCTCCTCTCCTTCTTCATGGAGAGACCCGTTACTCTGAAACTGTGTCATCTAGTTGCAGATGCCCCCCCCAGGAGGGGAAACAGCCTCTCAGCATCTACCCCTGACAAGCCAGTACAGAATTTCATATGTTTCAGTAAGATCACCTCTCACTCTTCTCAACTCCAATGAGTATGGACACAACCTGCTCCAGCTTCTTTTCAGTGACAGATGTCAGGTGAACTGGCCGATAGCTTCCTACTGTTGCTCTCTCTCCTTGCTTAACTGGAAGTGTTTACATTCTTCTGAGCCAAGATCATTTCTCACTCACTGCCATGTTGATCTCATTTTTTATGAACAGAACCACCCCATTTCCTTTTACTTTCTTCCTCTGCTTCCAAAATGTCAATTGCCTTTGAACATTCAGTTGCCAGCCTGAGTCACTTTACAACTGCATCTCTGCAATGTTGATCAGATCGGACCCACTGATTTCTATCTGGGGGAACATTATCTGTCCCTGATGCTGTTGCCCTGTCCAAAACCCGGAGTCCAGCTCATTCACTCGAACAAGTAGTTCCTCGAGCTGTAGATACTTCATGCAGATGTGGTTGCTGTGAATCAGATACCTGCCTTGCAATGTATTTTGTTTTACAAATTTAGATTTCCGGTTAAGAAATATCACTCAGTAATGATTGTCGTTATTAAGCTGTTTAATCAGTTCAGCTATAAAGTTTAAAGTTTACTTAGTAGTGTCACAAGTAGGCTTATATTGACACTGCAGTGAAGTTACTGTGAAACTCGCCCTGTTGCCACAGCTCTATTCGGGTACACTGAGGGAGAATTTAGAATGGCCAATGCACCTAACCAGCATATCTTTTGGACTGTGGGAGGAAACCGGAGCTTTCGGAACAAACCCATGCAGACACAGGGAGAATGTGCAGACTCCACACAGACAGTGACCCAAGCTAGAAACTGAACCATGGTCCCTGTGCTGTGAAGCAGCAGTGGTAACCACTGTGCCACCATTCTACAAATTTGCTGCAATTGTTATGAATAAAGTAGTATTGATAGAATCCAAGCCAATTGGTGAAGTCAGAATGAAGGCACGTGTAACCCCACTCTTATGCATGCAGTCACATGCTCACAGGCACTGGGATACAGTTCCTGAAGGTGCTGACTCTCACTGGGATACACAGCTGGTTTGCTGCTTCTCACTGTGATGTGATTCTGGTCTGTTAATTGCAGCCAAAGAAATCGATGACATTTGTTGCCCCATATATTTGGAAGCGTCAATAAAATTATCCACCCCTGAACCATTATAGATTACCCACAACATTAAGGAACCTGCAGGAATAATGATTCCTGCAACGTTGCAAATTCTCACATCTTTAAACTCATCCACAACATGAGTCTGTACATTCATGCGTGTACATTCGGGTGTATATCTGTACATGACAGTGCATATTTCACACTGTGTATATTTGGTTACTCTCCTTTCTTCTGCAGAGAATGATTTGATAGCAAAGCAAAAATCCTGTCAGAAGTTGTGTGACTGTGATGTCGCAGCTGCAATCTGCATCAAAAAGAATGAGAACACATTTAACGAAAAGTTTGTGGGCTATGACCGAAAGCAATGCAAGACCATCTGATAACTCCAGCCTGCAATGAAGCGATGGTGATGGGACTGGGAGTCACACTGACGAACGTCTCTCTAATTGAATATTCCGGATGTGATTGATGGGATTTCTCTCTCACCGTCTCACTGATTTCTAATTCTTCACCGAGTGTCTCTCAAATCGACGTTTTGTTGCTCTTTTACCTTTTAATTTGTTTGAAACGTGCTTTGCAATTCTAGTGAAATAAACCACACTGATTGAAGCATGCAATGCTGGGAGTTGTCGCGTTTGTTAATTGCTGATACAGGGACCATTCTGGATGGTCAGGGTGCCGAGGGGAGATGAACAATTCCAGCAGGTGTAGGCAATTCCATTGAAAGTAGAGAGACAAAACAGAATGTGCAAAGATCGGAGAATGAGGGGCAATGTGGATCATCATCACCATTTCAACTCTCATAAACCCGCCCAAAAATACCCAGTCACGGTTTGTCCATCGAACTGACACATTCTCAGATGTCATTGTGAATTACACAGCACACACCTTTAGCTCTCTCCCACTCACACACACCTAGAGCGAGATTAACACCTCCCCAAAAACCCACCAGACTATCCCGCCGTAAAGCTCCTTGCAGACAATGCTTCATCTGTGAGGGAATGTATTCATTACTGAAGGTACAGATCCTCACTGGGGCCCACACAGACAAAGTGTTGAATGTCGCTATCACTATCTTACAATTCCTGAAGGTGCTGACTCTCACCTGAATACAGTTGCTGAAGGTGCTGACTCTCACCGGGGGACAATTACTTAAAGTGCTGACAGTACTGATTAACCAGATTGCTGTTATCATCCTCTGATGCATTGGAGTCCCCCTTGTTTACCTGTGAGTCTGCAATGCAAGTTTTGGCAGGATATTTAACCATGTGGTGCATCACGGCTTATTCCAAAGTTGACAAAAAAGCAACATCCCTGCATATGTGTCTGCATTAATATTAACTGAATGAATTAGGGAGTTGTCATGAACATTTGGGATGTGAAGAGGTTTTTGATTTGATTTTGTTATTGTCATGTGTATTGGTATACAGTGAAAAGCATTGTTTTTTGCATATATTGCAGACAAGGCATACTGTTCATAGAGAAGGAAAGGAGAGAGTGAAGAATGTAGTGTTACAGTCTTAGCTAGGGTGTAGAGAAAGATCAATTTAGAGCAGGGTAGCTTCATTCAGAAGTCTTACAGCAGCAGGCAAGAAGCTGTTCCTGACTCAGTTGACACGTGACCTCAGACTTTTGTATCTTTTCCCCGATGGAAGAAAATGGAAGAGAGAATGTCCAGTGTGCGTGAGGTCACTGATTATGCTGGCTGCTTTTCCAAGGCAGCGGGAAGTGTAGACAGAGTCAATGGACAGGAGGCTGGTTTGTGTGATGGATTGGGCTACATTCACGACCCTTTGTTGTTTCTTGCAGTTTTGGACAGAGCAGGAGCCATACCGAGCTGTGATACAACCAGAAAGAATGCTTTCTATGGTGCATCTGTAAAAGTTGGTTAGAGTTGTAACAGACATGCCAGATTTTCTTAGTCTTCTGAGAAAGTAGTGGCGTTGGTGAGCTTTCTTAACAATAGTGTTGGCATGGGGGGACCAGGACAGGTTGTTAGTGACCTGAACATCTAAAAACTTGAAGCTCTCGACCATTTCTACTTCGTCCTCATTATCGACAGGGGCACGTTCATCTTTACGCTTCCTGAAGTCGATGACAATCTTCTTTGCTTTGTTGACATTGAGGAAGGGGTTATTGTCGTTGCACCGATTCACCTGATTCTCTTTGTCACTTCTGTGCTCGAGAACGCAGTAAATTTACTCACTGAGAAGTATCAGGAGATCATTGATCTGACTGTTGCGATTAAATAAACGAGACTGGGAATTGTGGTGAACAATCTGTACTGTTTTACTTTCCAGATGTCTTCAATGCCAAGTTAGTCAACGAAACCAAGCTCATCTGCACCACCCAATAACGACAGCTTCTTCAAACAGCTCCTACCGTGGATCACGGTGAGAATTGGAATGAGTGCTCAATGGGGTTGGGAGCCTATTTGCATTTGCTGAACAAATATGGATTGTAAACGTCCCTGGAGCAGAATACAAGAGACAGAGCCCCGAGGAGACAAACATCCATCTCTGGAAGGAATCAAGAAGGTGTTGTCAGACTTTTTACCGTGTTTACCCCAGTCCAACGCCGGCATATCCACATCAGGAATCAAGAAGTCATGGAGCCCTGAAACTCCTTGTGATCCTCCTCATCGTGCTCGGAGGTAAGTGATCAACTGGAGACCTCAGGGATGTGCTGGAGGAGTGTGGGTAATAGCAAAGGAAGCAATGCACAAAAACCCGGCATGATTCAGCACAGATAAACTGTCAATGACAAAGAAGGTTAATGGAAATGTGAATACCTGTCCTGCGAGTGTTTGACGGGGACAGTGTAGAGGGAGTTTACTCTGCATCTAAGCCCGTGCTGTACCTGTCCTGGGAGTGTTTGATGGGGACAGTGTAGAGGGAGCTTTGCTCTGTATCTAACCCTGTGCTGTACCTGTCCTGGGAGTGTTTGATGGGGACAGTGCAGTGGGAGCTTTACTCTGTATCTAACCCCATGTTGTACCTGTCCTGGGAGTGTTTGATGGGGGGACAGTGTAGAGGGAGCTTTACTCTGTATCTAACCCTGTGCTGTACCTGTCCTGGGATTGTTTGATGGGGGACAGTATAGAGGGAGCTTTTCTCTGTATCTAACCCCATGCTGTACCAGTCCTGGCCATGTTTGATGGGGACTGCGTAAAGGGAGCTTTACTCTGTATCTAACCCCATGCTATACCACTCCTGGCCATGATTGATGGGGACTGTGTAAAGGGAGTTTTACTCTGTGTCTAACCCCATGCTGTACCTGTCCTGGGTTTGTTTGGTGGGGACAGTGTAGAGGGAGTTTTACTCTGTATCTAACCCTGTGCTGTACCTGTCCTGGGATTGTTTGATGTTGGGATTGTGAAATTCTCTAGCATAGGGAATGTTTGGTGTGAATATTATTGATGTCTTTAAAAGCAAGCTCGGTAAGTACATGAGGCAGAAAAGAAGTGGAAAGCTTTGCTGGTTGGTTTGGATGAAGATGGATGGGAGGAGCCTGGTGTGGAACAGACACAGCCATGGATTGTTGGGCCGAATGGCCTGTTTCTGAGAGAAAATTTCTGTTAAATTCAGAAATATACTTCTGCAGGTTGTTCTTGTTTTTGCAATCTGCGTGTTGTTAAATTGTCTTCCTGCTGGCTCTGATTCCAGGCTTTCTGATACAGTGATTTATTCTGTTGTCCTCTTGTAGCAAGGTGGATCCCTGCACAGGACACCTCCACTTTGTGGAAACTTTTCTGGAACTTCAAACGTATTCTTGATTGCACCAAAACGACGTTCAAAATAGGGCACTTCGTTAACTATGTCTGTGCCTGGAGACTCGGAGGCAATGGGAAGCAGCCAGTGGATGCAATTGACAGGTAAAACAAGAGCACCCCTGTGTCAAAAAAAAATTCTCCATGAAGCCAAGATGTGAATGTTTGCGCTGATTGAGAAACAGATTTATCATTTATAGGGAGTTATTGGGGGTAATTTATAGGGAGTTACTGGGGATAATTTATAGGGAGTTACTGGGGGTAATTTATGGGGCATAGTGGGGGCAATTTTTAGGGGGTTACTGAAGTAATTTATAGATAGTTACTGGGGATAATAAAGAGGAGGTTAGTGGGGTAATTTACAAGATGTTACTGGGATAATTTATAAAGAGTTACTGGGGGTAGTTTACAGCAGGTTACTGGGGGTAATTTATAAAAAGCCTCTGACTATCCACTCTATCTCTGCTCCTCATAATTTTGTAGACCTCGATCAGTTCTACCCTCAGTCTCCATCTTTCCAGTTAATTGGATCCTAGTTTATTCAACCTCTCCTCATCATCAACTCCCTGGAGACCAGGCAACATCCTGGTGAACCTTCTTTACCCTCTCTCCCAAAGCTTCCATGTCCTTCCTTGTCAGGTTTGTCTTGAGCTGGATGAGATGTTCTTTCACAAAATATCGGTTAGATGATGTAGATGCGAAGAATAATTGTCCATATTCATCGACTATTCATGATACCACCTCCCAGCTCCAAACATCCGTCCTCCATGCTGCCATTGGTCCATTCTCGGGAAGCCCCACCTTTCCAGACCAATTGGAAAGTGAACAGACTCTTTGTCATCTGACTGGATGCTTTTTTGAGAAACAGTTTCTCCCTCCCACCCCCCACTTTATCCCCAATAAACAAATGTGTTGAAACAAAAGAGGAAAATCCCCCTGCAGCAATGACCTTACTCCCTCAGTTCAAGGGAATGAGTTCCCTGAGGATTAACCTTTCATTCCTGAAAACTCCAAGGACAACCCGATCTGAGGCTGGGTTGGAATTATTCAGCCTCTGACTGAGTTTCAGTCTCACCAAGGGAAAACTTCAATCTGAAAAGCTATCTCCGGTTTGTCCACCTCTTTAGATGCTGCCAAGTGCGCAATGAATGTTATGATGAAGCCATGAAAATGGGGTGCTTTGTGCGGTATACACCGTACCGTTTTACCTGCAATTACAGAGACCCCACACGCGGTGAGTAAAAACCCAAATAAAATCTATTCCTTCCAGGGGAATTTCCTCTGACTCCCTGTCTCCTCCCTTCCCTCAACAGGTCAACATCAGCAATGTACAACAGCAGGTTTTATCTGATCCCATTAGAGTCACGAAACATCTAAAGTTTCGGCCAAAAGCTTCGGTCAAAGAGGGTTTAAGGAACGTCTCAATCCAGGCGGAAAGGTGGAGGGAGGGAATTCCAGAGATTGGGAGCGATTGAAATCAGGAATGCACAAGGGAGCAGAATTTGTGGAACGCTGAGATCAGTAAGGGTGATGGGGCTGGGGAAGATTGCAAAGATAGCGATGGGCACGGCCACTGGAGCACTGGGAACAAAATATTAAAATCAAGAGTTTGCTTTGCCGGGTACCAGTGCAGGTCAAGGCGTTCAAACCTGCTCTGGTTTGCTCTAAGTTCATGGCTGATCTCATTGCGACCTTAACTCCATGTTGCTACCTGTCCCCATAACCAGGGATCCCAGGTTCCACTGCTCCCTGGGATGAAGCATTCTAAATACTAACCACCCACTGAAGAAATAACTTTCTCCTCCTCTCCTTCTTCACGGAGAGACCCTTTACCCTGAAACTGTGTCATCTAGTTGCAGATGCCCCCCCAGGAGGGGAAACAGCCTCTCAGCATCTACCCCTGACAAGCCAGTACAGAATTTCATATGTTTCAGTAAGATCACCTCTCACTCTTCTCAACTCCAGTGAGTATGGACACAACCTGTTCCAGCTTCTTTTCAGTGACAGATGTCAGGTGAACTGGCCGATAGCTTCCTAATTTTGTTCTCTCTCCTTGCTTAACGAGAAGTGTTTACATTCTTCTCAGCCAAGATCAGAATGGGGTTTGCTGACACATAAGGGGTAGTTGAAAGGGGAGGGGGTGCAGAGCACAAGCTGTGTCTAAATTAGCTTTGACCTTACCACAGTGATCACACTTTAAAAATCTTTCATCATTGAAGCAGTTACTCTGCCTGGAGGCAGTGGGAAGGATTACACGGAAGCAAGTTCTGTCTTTCTAATGAATGTCTTCACTCTGCTTTGCCCCAGAGCAAGACATTACTGTTTCTCAATCAGCGCAAACATTCACATCTTGGCTTCATGGAGAGTGTGTTTTTTACACAGGAATGCTCTCATTTTACCTGTCAATTGCATCCACTGGCTGGCTGCCATTCCTTCCGAGTCCACAGAAACAGACATAGTGAATGAGTTGCCTTATAATGAACTTTGTTTTGATGCAATCAATAACACTTATGAAGTTCATTGTGTTTCCCCACTCAATGGCGGTGCCCTGTGCAGGGATCCACATTGCTACAAGAGGACAACAGAATATATCACTGTATCAGAAAGCCCAGATTCAGAGCCAGCAGGAAGACAATTTAACAACACGTGGATTGCAAAAACCAGATCAACCTGCACAAGAATATTTGTGAATTTAACAGAAATTGTGTCTCTGAAACAGGCCATTCGGCCCAACAATCCATGGCTGTGTCTGTCCCACACCAGGCTCCTCCCATCCATCTTCATCCAACCCAACCTGCAAAGCTTTCCATTCCTTTCTCCCTCAAGTACTTACCAAGTTTCCCCTTAAAGACATCAATAATATTCACACCGAGCATTCCCTATGCTAGAGAATTTCACAATCCCAACATCAAACAATCCCAGGATGGGCACAGCACAGGGTACTGCATAGAGTAAAGCTCTCTCTACAATGTCCCTCATCAAACACTCCCAGGACAGGTACAGCACAGGGTTAGATACAGAGTAAAGCTCCTTCTACACTGTCCCCATCAAACTCTCCCAGGACAAGTATTCACATTTCCTTTAACCTTCTTTGTCATTGACAGTTTATCTGTTCTGAATCATGCCCAGTTTTTGAGTGTTCCTTCATTTGCTATTAACCGCACTTCTCCAGCACATCCCTGAGGTCTCCAGTTGATCACTTACCTCCGAGCACGATGAAAAGGATCACAATGAGTTTCAGGGACTCCATGACTTCTCAATTCCTTCCAGAGATGGATGATTGTCTCCTCGGGACTCTGTCTCTTGTATTCTGCTCCGGGGGCGGTTACAACCCATATTTGCTTCCCAGATGCAAATAGACTTCCAACCCCATTGGGCACTCATTCCAATTCTCACCATGACCCAAGGAGGGAGATGTTTGAAGAAGCTGTTGTCATTGGGTGGTGCCGATGCGCTTGGTTTCATTGACTAACTTACTTGGCATTGAAGATATCTGGAAAGTAAAAGTGTACAGATTGTTCACCACAATTCCCAATCTAATTTATTTAATTGCAACAGTCAGATCAATGATATCCTGATACTTATCAGAGAGCAAATTTACTGACTGGGTTGTCGAGTACAATGACAATAACCTCTCCCTCAATGTCAACAAAACAAAGCAGACTGTCATCGACTTCAGGAAGCATAAAGACAAACATGCCCCTGTCTACATCAACGGGGACGATGTAGAAATGGTTGAGATCTTCAAGATTTTAGATGTTTAGATCAAGCACAATCTGTCCTGGTCCTCCCATGCTGACATAGTTAAGAGAGTGCACCAATGCCTCTATTTTCTTCGAAGACTCAGGAAATTTGGAATGTCCACGATGACTCTCACCAACTTTTACAGATGCACCATAGAAAGCATTCTTTCTGGTTGTGTCACAGCTCAGTATGGCTCCTGCTCTGCCCAAAACCGCAGGAAACAACAAACGATCGTTAATATAGCCCAATCCATCACGCAAACCAGTCTCCCATCCATTGACTCTATCTACACTTCCCACTGCCTTGGAAAAGCAGCCAGTGTAATCAGTGACCTCACGCACCCTGGGCATTCTCTCTTCCACTCCCTTCCAACGGGAAGAAGATACAAAATCTGAGGTCACTGACTCAAGAACAGCTTCTTGCCTGCTGCTGTCAGACTTTTGAATGAAGCTATCCCATAATAAGTTGATCTTTCTTTGCACCCTAGCTATGACTGTAACACTACGTTCTGCATTCTTTCTTCTCCTTCTCTATGAACGTTTTGGAAGGTCGAAGACAGAATGGAAATATACAGTCAATGGCAGAACCCTTAAGAGTATTGATAGGCAAAGGGATCTAGGTGCACAGGTACACAGGTCACTGAAAGTGGCAATGCAGGTGGAGAAGGTAGTCAAGAAGGCATACAGCACACTTGCCTTCATCGGCCGGGGTATTGAGTTTAAAAATTGGCAAGTCATGTTGCAGTTTTATAGAACCGTAGTTTGGCCGTACTGGGAATATAGTGTTCAATTCTGGTCGCCACACTACCAGAAAGATGTGGAGGTTTTGGGGAGGGTACAGAAAAGATTTACCAGGATGTTGCCTGGTATGGAGGGCATTAGCTATGAGGAGAGGTTGGAGAAACTTGGTTTGTTCTCGCTGTAACAACGGAGGTTGAGGCGTGGACTGATAGAAGGCCACAAGATTAGAGAGGCATGGACAGAGTGGATAGTCAGAAGCTTTTTCCCAGGGTGGAAGAGTCAATTACTAGGAGGCACAGGATTAAGGTGCAAGGGGCAAGGTTTAAAGGAGATATACGAGGTAGATTTTTTTACATGGGGAGTAGTGGGTGCGTGGAACTCGTTGCCGGGGAAGGCAGTGGAAGGGGAAAAGGTAGTGACTTTTAAGGTGCATCTTGACACGTACATAAATAGGATGGGAATAGGGGGATATGGTCCCCGGAAGGGTAGGGGGTTTTAGTTAAGTCGGGCAGCATGGTCAGTGCAGCCTTGGAGGGCCGAACAGCCTGTTCCTGTAATTTTCTTTGTTCTTTGATTACATAAGAACATAAGAAATAGGAGCAGGAGTAGGCCATCTAGCCCTTCGAGCCTGTCCCGCCATTCAATAAGATCATGGCTGATCTGTCGTGACTCAGTTCCACATTCCCGCCCTCCCCCCATAACCCTTAATCCCCTCTCTTATCAAAAACCCATCAACCCGCGTCTTAAAAATATTTAGCGAGGTAGCCTCCACCACTTCAACGGGCAGAGAATTCCAGAGATTCACCACCCTTTGAGTGAAGAAGTTCCTCCTCAACTCCGTTCTAAACCGCCCCCCTTTTATCTTGAGGCTGTGCCCCCTAGTCCTACTATCCTTTCTGAGCGGGAAGAGTCTCTCCGCCTCTATCCTATCCATCCCATTCATCATCTTATATGTCTCAATGAGATCTCCCCTCATTCTTCTAAACTCTAACGAGTACAAGCCTAGTTTATTCAGCCTCTCCTCATAGCTCAACCCCCTCAACTCCGGCATCAGCCTAGTAAACCTCCTCTGCACTCCCTCCAAGGCCAAAATATCCTTGCGTAAGTGCGGCGCCCAAAACTGCACACAGTACTCCAGCTGCGGCCTCACCAATGCCCTATACAGCTGCAGCAAGACCTCCCTACTTTTATATTCAATCCCCCTCGCTATGAAGGCCAGCATCCCATTCGCCTTCCTGACCACCTGCTGCACCTGCAGGCTGGGTTTTTGCAACTCATGCACAAGGACCCCAAGGTCCCTCTGCACCGTCACCTGCTGCAGTTTTTCGCCACGTAAGTAATAGTCCTTCCTACCATTATTCCTACCAAAGTGGACCACCTCGCACTTGCCAACATTAAATTCCATTTGCCAGTTCTTGGCCCATTCGCCCAGCCTATCTAGATCCTTCTGCAGACTCTCCACACCCTCCGCGCAATTTGCCGTTCCACGAATCTTGGTGTCATCAGCAAATTTCGACACCATACACTCAGTTCCCTCCTCCAGATCATCTATATAAATGGTAAATAGCTGAGGCCCCAGCACCGACCCCTGGGGCACTCCACTAGTCACCAACCGCCAATCCGAATAGCACCCATTAACCCCCACTCTCTGCCTCCTATTTGACAAATAATCCTCTATCCACGCTAACACCCTACCCCCAACTCCATGCCCCCTTACCTTCTGCAATAACCCCTTGTGAGGTACCTTGTCAAACGCCTTCTGAAAATCAAGAAAGACCACATCCACCGGCTCTCCTCTATCCACCGCCCTAGACACATCCTCATAGAACTCCAATAAATTTGTCAGACACGACTTCCCCTTAACGAAACCGTGCTGCGTCTGCTCTATCAAGCAATTCCAATGTCTTGCTCTGGGGCAAAGCAGAGTGAAGACATTCGTTAGAAAGTCAGAACTTGCTTCCGTGTAATCCTTCCCACTGCCTCCAGGGAGAGTAACTGCTTCAATGATGAAAGATTTTTAAAGTGTGATCACTGTGGTAAGTTCAAAGCCAGTTTAGACACAGCTTGTGCTCCGCACCCCCTCCCCTTTAACCCACCCCTTATGTGTCAGCAAACCCCATTCAAGCCCCTCTCTGGCTGGGCTGCACCCTCCCAATCAGAATCTCCCGCAGTGGATACACTGGGACCCCCCCCCCCCCCCCCAAACAAGAAACATTCCCCCCCGGCAAGGGCAAACTTTTCTCTCTCCTGATTGGTTCACCATTCAGTGCCCTGATTGGCCATTCCAACCCAGTGGCACCATTGGCTCATCAGGCGTCCCATAGAGGTGGTTAACAGGTGAGACACTGGTTTGGAGGAGTTACTGGAGAAATTGTATAGCTGGGGGTAATTACCTGGGGGTAATTTATAGCGCGTTCCTGGGGGTAATTTATAGGGGGTTACTGGGGGTAATTTATAGGGAGTTACTGGGGTAATTTAGAGGGAGTTACAGGGGGTAATTTATCAGGATTTACTGGGGGTAATTTATCGGGATTTACTGGGGGTAATTTACAGGGAGTTACTGGGGGTAATTTACAGGGAGTTACTGGGGGTAATTTATGGGGAGTTACTGGGGGTAATTTATAGGGAGTTACTGGGGGTAATTTATGGGGAGTTACTGGGGGTAATTTATCAGGATTTACTGGAGGTAATTTATCGTGATTTACTGGGAGTAATTTACAGGGAGTTACTGGGGGTAATTTATAGGGAGTTACTGGGGGTAATTTATAGGGAGTTACTGGGGGTAATTTATCGTGATTTACTGGGAGTAAGTTACAGGGAGTTACTGGGGGTAATTTATAGGGAGTTACTGGGGGTGATTTATAGGGAGTTACTGGGGGTAATTTATCGGGAGTTACTGGAGGTAATTTATCGGGAGTTACTGGGGGTGATTTATAGGGAGTTACTGGGGGTGATTTATAGGGAGTTACTGGGGGTGATTTATAGGGAGTTACTGGGGGTAATTTATAGGGAGTTACTGGGGGTAAATTACCGGGATTGACTAGGGGTAAGTTATCGGGATTGACTAGGGGTAATTTATCAGGATTTACTGGGGGTAATTTATAGGGAGTTACTGGGGGTAATTTATAGGGAATTACTGGGGATAATTTATAGGGAGTTACTGGGGGTAATGTGTACAGAGTTACTGGAGGGAATTTATCAGGAGTTACTGGGGGTAATTTATAGGAAGTTACTGGGGGTAATTTATTGGGATTTACTGGGGGTAATTTACAGGGAGTTAGTGGGGGTAATTTATAGGGAGTTACTGGGGGTAATTTCTGAAAAGCCTCTGACTATCCACTCTGTCTCTGCCCCTCATAATTTTGTAGACCTCGATCAGGTCTCCCCTCAGTCTCCATCTTTCCAGTTAAATGGATCCTAGTTTATTCAACCTTGACTCATCGTCAATACCCTCGAGACCAGGCAACATCCTGGTGAACCTTCTTTACCGTCTCTCCCAAAGCTTCCATGTCCTTCCTTGTCATGTTTGTCTTGAACTGGATGTGGTGTTCTTTTACAAAATATCGGTTTGATGATGTCGATTTGAAGGATAATTGTCCATATTCATCGACTACTCATGATACCACCTCCCGGCTCCCTCCTCCATGCTGCCATTGGTCCATTCTCAGGGTGCTCTGCCATTCCAGACCAATTGGAAAGTGAACAGACTTTTTGTCCTCTGATTGGATGCTTTTTTCTCCCACCAGGGTTTCTCCCTGCCACCCCCCACTTTATCCCCAATAAACAAATGTGTTGAAACGAAAGAGGAAAACCCCCTCCAACAATGACCTTATTCCCTCAGTTCGAGGGAATGTGTTCCTTGAGGATTAACCTTTCATTCCTGAAAACTCAAAGGACAACCCGATTTGAGAGTTGTTACCTCCAGTAACTCCCTGTAAATTACCCCCAGTAACTCCCTGTAAATTACCCCCAGTAACTCCCTATAAATTACCCCCAGTAACTTCCTATAAATTACCCCCAGTAACTCCCTATAAATTACCCCCAGTAACTCCCTATAAATTCCCTCCAGTAACTCTGTACAAATTACCCCCAGTAACTCCCTATAAATTATCCCCAGTAAATCCTGATAAATTACCCCTAGTAAATCCCGATAACTTACCCCCAGTAAATCCCTATAAATCACCCCCAGTAACTCCCTATAAATCACCCCCAGTAACTCCTATAAATTACCTCCAGTAACTCCCTATAAATTACCCCCAGTAACTCCCTATAAATTACCCCCAGTAACTCCCTGTAAATTTGGGCAGCACAGTACCACAGCGATTAGCACTGCTGCTTCACAGCTCCAGGGTCCTGTGTTTGATTCCCAGCTCGGGTCACTGTCTGTGTGGAGTTTGCATGTTCTCCTCATGTCTGCATGGGTTTGCTCCGGGTAAAAGGATTTCCTCCCACAATCCAAAGATGTGCAGGTTAAGTTGATTGGCCATGCTAAGAAATTGCCCTTTAATGTCCAGGGATGCATGGATTAGTGGGTATAATATGTAGGGATATGGGGGTAGGGCCTGGGTGGGATTGTGTTTGGTGCAGACTTGATGGGCCGTAGGGCCTCTTTCTGCCCTGTCGGGTTCTATGATCTATGAGGCTGGGTTGGAATTATTCAGCCTCTGACTGAGTTTCAGTCTCTCCGAGCGAAAACTTCAATCTGAAATGTTATCTCCTGTTTGTCAACCTGTTTAGATGCTGCCAAGTGCGTGATGACTGTTACGATGAAGCCAAGAAAATGGGGTGCTCTGCGAAGATCAGACCGTATCCTTTTACGTGCAATAATGGAATCCCCAGTTGCAGTGAGTAAAAACCCAAATAAAATCTATCCCTTCCTGGGGAATTTCCTCTGACTCCCTGTCCCCTCCCTTCCCTCAACAGGTCAACATCAGCAATGTACAACAGCAGCTTTTATCTGTTCCCATTAGAGTCATGAAACATCCAAAGTTGGCTTCAGATGACCAAAAGTTTTGGTCAAAGAGGGTTTAAGGAATGTCTCAATCCAGGCGGAAAGTTGGAGGGAGGGATTCCAGAGCTTGGGAGCGACTGGAATCAGTAATAAACAAGGAAGCAGAACTAGTGGAGTTCTGAGATTGGGAAGGGTAATGGGGCTGGGGAAGATTGCAAAGATAGCAAAGGGCACACCTACAGAAGGATTGGAAACAAGATTTTAAAATCAAGAGTTCCCTTGGCCAGGTGCCATTGCAGGTCGACGGGTTCAAACCTGCTCTGGTTTGCTCTAAGTTCATGGCTGATCTCATTACAACCTTAACTCCACATTGCTGCCTGTCCCCATAATCAGGGGTCCCAGGCTCCACTGCTCCCTGGGGTGAAGCATCCTAAATACTAATCACCCACTGAAGAAATAACTTTCTCCTCCTCTCCTTCTTCATGGGGAGACCCTTTACTTTGAACCTGTATCATCTAGTTCCAGATCGCCCCCAGGAGGGGAAACAGTCTCTCAGCATCTACCCCTGACAAGCCAGTACAGAATTTCATATGTTTCAGTAAGATCACCTCTCACTCTTCTCAACTCCAATGAGTATGGACACAACCTGCTCCAGATTTGTTTTAGTGACAGACGTCAGGAGAACTGGCCGATAGCTCCCTATTTCGCTCTCTCTCCGTGCTTAACTGGAAATGTTGACATTCTTCTGAGCCAAGATCATTTCTCACTCACTGCCGTGTTGATCTTATCTTTCATGAACAGATCCATCCCATTTCCTTTTACTTTCTTCCTCTGCTTCCAAAATGTCAATTGCCTTTGAACATTCAGTTGCCAGCCTGAGTCACTTTACAACTGCATCTCTGCAATGTTGATCAGATCGGACCCACTGATTTCTATCTGGGGGAACATTATCTGTCCCTGATGCTGTTGCCCTGTCCAAAACCCGGAGTCCAGCTCATTCATTCGGACACGCAGTTCCTCGAGCTGTAGATACTTCATGCACATGTGGTTGCTGTGAATCAGATACCTGCCTTGCAATGTATTTTGTTTCACCAATTTAGATTTCCAGTCAAGAAATATCACTTAGTAATGATTTGCAGTTATTTAGCTGTTTAATCGGTTAAGCTGCAAAGGTCAAAGTTTACTTATTACTGTCACAAGTAGGCTTACATCGACACTGCAGTGAAGTTAGTGTGAAAATGCCCCAGTTGCCACATCGCTGTTCGGGTACACGGAGGGAGAATTTAGCATGGCCAATGCACCTAACCAGCATGTCAAAATGGAGACATGATGTCTGACTAAGAGACTGGAGGATAAGCTTTGGGATAATATATTGGGGTTTCTCACGAGGTATTGTGATCTCATAGGTCAGGGTGGTTCAGTATTTATTTCTATTGGACCAATACATCATTTGTAACACTTCTGATTGGATTGTGTCCAACTGGCTGTGAGCTGCAGAATTGTTTAACCCAGGATGATTTTCTTCACCCGGTGGAGTGGTGCCTTGACCCATTGTGTCGAGAACTGGCCCCCTCCCCCTTTGCTAGCAAGTAAAATAAAGACAAGCTGTTCGTTGAGTATCTTGTGTTGATGTGTGTTTGTGTTAAAGTCAAACTTGGAAGCTGAGATTTCGACAGTACTCCTTGGAGGTTCCCCCGAGGTCGCTTGCTCCGAGCTGCTGAGTAAACAGACAGAAGCACAGTGGCTCTCCAGGGAATGAGTCTAAACAGCCAGTATAAAAATAGTGATACTTTAGTCACGAAAGAGACCCTCCCTTGGATGGTTCACAGTGCAGTCTGTTTGTCCCGGCGGGTGTATTTCAGAAATGAGTTAACTTTTTAAATCACTTCCTTTTTTGTAGCTTGAAGACAAAGAGGGACAGAAATTCCACTCCTGAACAGACCGGGCAGATTGTCTACGTGAGGCTAAAGGAAAGAAGTCATGAGAGAAAGAGTCCCTGTTCCCTCTGGGAGAGGAACAAGCCCTTGTTTGATGGGGCGAGAAAGGTAAAAGCGACAGACAGGTTCACGGTGTGATAGGACGGATCCTTGTGTGATAGGATCAGAAGTGAGAATAAGTGCACTGTCAGAGTTTGAGATAAGGGCTTTGTCTGTAGTGGCGAACAACGCAGACAGAGAATTGTTTATATGTTTAGTTAAAGTATAAGTTTGTGATATTTGTCGTGAGTTTTGCACTTTATGTTCCTGTTGAGCCCTGGGAAGTAACAGGGCGTGAACAATAAATCACTCTTCACTGATTGAGTTGCTCTGAGAATCGGTTGACCAAGAAACAAGTGGTTTGTGTCCAATAAATATCTCAGACACCCAGGCTGAGCCGGAATTAAGAGCCCAAATGGATCACACAAAGGCCAGGTGAAGTGAGCGCAGAGAACACCGGCTGGAGCGAGGGGACTGTGATACCGCAATCTGTGCCAACTCAATCAGAATGGGAGCTGGTTCGAGTAAAATCCCCCCAGAAGGGAACACCAGCTTACTTTCTGTTTTAAAAATCGCAGTAAAAAATCTGACAACATCAGGTTTCAGTCCAACCGATTTATTTGATAGTAAATTCACTAGCTTTCGGGTTAGCCCCTTCGTCAGGTGAATGGAGAGTTCTGGCCTCAGACACAGCATATAAAGCACAGACAGTTTACAGATTACTGATTAGAATGCGAATCTTTACACCTAACCTGCTGTTTAAGTCTTAAAGTGGCTAACAGTGTGTGTGGAAGGAGCACTGATCACAGGTTAAAGAGATGTGTATTGTCTCCAGACAGTACAGTGAGTGAGGGTTTGCAAACCCAGGCAAGTCACGGGGGTTACAGATAGTGCGACATGAACCCAAGATCCCTGTTAAGACCGTCCTCATGTGTGCGGGACTTGGCTATCAGTCTCTGCTCAGCGACTCTGCGCTGTCGTGTGTCGTGAAGGCTGCCTTGGAGAATGCTTACCCGAAGGTCGGAGGCTGAATGACCATGACCACTGAAGTGTTCACCAACAGGAAGGGAACAGTCTTGCCTGGTGATTGTCAAGCGATGTTCATTCATCCGTTGTCGTAGCGTCTGCATGGTCTTCCCAATGTACCATGCTTCGGGACATCCTTTCCTGCAACGTATCAGGTAGACAATGTTGGCCGAGTTGCAAGAGTATTTACCGTGTACCTGGTGGATGGTATTCTCACGTGTGATGATGGCATCCATGTCGATGATCTGGCGTGTCTTGCAGAGGTTGCTGTGGCAGGGTTGTGTGGTATTGTGGTCACTGTTCTCCTGAAGGCTAGGTAGTTTACTGTGAACAATGGTCTGTTTGAGGTTGCGTGGTTGTCTGAAGGCAAGAAGGGGGGTGTGGCGATGGCCCTGGCGAGATGTTCGTCTTCATCAATGATATGTTGAAGACTCCGGAGAAGATGTCGTAGCTTCTCCGCTCTGGGGAAGTACTGGACGACGAAGGGTACTCTGTCCACTGTGCCCTGTGTTTGTCTTCTAAGGAGGTTGGTGCGGTTTTTCGCTGTGGCGCACCGGAACTGTCGATCTATGAGTCGAGCGCCATATCCTGTTCTTATGAGGGCATCTTTCAGCGTCTGGAGGTGTCTGTCACGATCCTCCTCATCTGAGCAAATCCTGTGTATACGGAGGGCTTGTCCATAGGGGATGGCTTCTTTAACATGTTTAAGGTGGAAGCTGGAGAAGTGGAGCATTGAGAGATTGTCTGTGGGCTTGCGGTACAGTGAGGTGCTGACGTGACTGTCCTTGATGGAGATGTGTGTGTCCAAGAATGCAACTGATTCTGGGGAATAGTCCATGGTGAGTCTGATGGTGGGGTGGAACTTGTTGATATCATCATATAGTTGTTTCAGTGATTGTTCACCATGAAGCCAAAGGAAGAAAATGTCATTGATGTATCTAGTGTATAGCATCGGTTGAAGATTCTGTGCAGTGAAGAAGTCTTGTTCGAACCTATGCATGAAGATGTTGACATATTGAGGTGCAAATTTGGTCCCCATGGCTGTTCCGTGTGTCTGGATGAAAAACTGGTTGATGAAGATGAAGACATTATGGTCCAGGATAAAGCGGATGAGTTGTAAAATTGCATCTGGAAACTGGCAGTTGTCAGCATTGAGTACTGAGGCAGTCGCAGCAATGCTATCGTTGTGGGGGATGTTGGTGTAGAGAGCCGAGACATCCATTGTGACGAGGAGTGTCCCTGGTTCAACTGCTCCATGTGTGCTGAGTTTCTGTAGGAAATCCGTAGTGTCGCGACAAAAGCTGGGGGTTCTTTGTACAATGGGTTTCAGGATGCCCTCGACGTAGCCGGAGAGGTTCTCACACAGGGTCCCATTGCCCGATACGATGGGACGACCAGGTGTGTTTGTCTTGTGTATCTTTGGGAGGCAGTAGAGATCTCCAATGCGGGGAGTACGTGGAATGAGAGCACGGAGGGTGCTCTGAAGGTCCGGATCAAAGGTCTTGATCAGATTGTTGAGCTGACGAGTGTGTTCTTTGGTCGGATCCATCCCCACACCCCCCCTTCTTGCCTTCAGACAACCACGCAACCTCAAACAGACCATTGTTCGCAACAAACTACCCAGCCTTCAGGAGAACAGTGACCACAATACCACACAACCCTGCCACAGCAACCTCTGCAAGACATGCCGGATCATCGACATGGATGCCATCATCACACGTGAGAATACTATCCACCAGGTACACGGTAAATACTCTTGCAACTCGGCCAACATTGTCTACCTGATACGTTGCGGGAAAGGATGTCTCGAAGCATGGTACATTGGGGAGACCATGCAGACGCTACGACAACGGATGAATGAACATCGCTTGACAATCACCAGGCAAGACTGTTCCCTTCCTGTTGGTGAACACTTCAGTGGTCATGGTCATTCAGCCTCCGACCTTTGGGTAAGCATTCTCCAAGGCAGCCTTCACGACACATGACAGTGCAGAGTCGCTGAGCAGAGACTGATAGCCAAGTTCCGCACACATGAGGACGGTCTTAACAGGGATCTTGGGTTCATGTCGCACTATTTGTAACCCCCGTGACTTGCCTGGGTTTGCAAACCCTCACTCACTGTACTGTCTGGAGACAATACACATCTCTTTAACCTGTGATCAGTGCTCCTTCCACACACACTGTTAGCCACTTTAAGACTTGAACAGCAGGTTAGGTGTAAAGATTCGCATTCTAATCAGTAATCTGTAAACTGTCTGTGCTTTATATGCTGTGTCTGAGGCCAGAACTCTCCATTCATCTGACGAAGGGGCTAACCCGAAAGCTAGTGAATTTACTATCAAATAAATCGGTTGGACTGAAACCTGGTGTTGTCAGACTTTTTACTGTGTTTACCCCAGTCCAACGCTGGCATATCCACATCATGACTACTATCGACACTTAAAAATCGCAGTCAGTCATCAGTCTGTGACCTGCAAAAAATGGATAGAATGGAGCAAAGAGAAGAATCAATCTTTCCCACCTCATGGGACATTTAACCTGGATAGAATAACCTGTCTTTAGAAGAATGCTTTTTGAAGAGAGACCCCAAAATAAAAAAAGGTCAGCTGTTGGAGATGGGAAAGGGGCAGACTCTATTTTAAAAAAAACTATGGTATGCATCAGGTAATTGCAAAACAAATTAGTGAAAGATGTGTTACCTGTCAAACCATCAATCCAGGAAAAGGTACAGTCTGCCTCCCACCCAAATCCAACAGGACTCTTTGTAAATCTGCAAATGGATTTTATTGAATTACCCCTGGATTTAATTATATATTAGTAATTGTAGATGCATTTTCTAAATAGATTGAAGCCTTTCCCTGTAAAAAAAGAACGCAACTACTGTCACTAAATATTTGCTTAAGGAAATTGTGCCATGATTTGGCACACCCATACAGCTTTCCAGAGATATTGGATCACACTTCACGGGGACAGTTCTGAAAGAAATGTGCCGAGCATTGCAAATCAATCAGTATTTTCACTGCAGTTATCATCCACAGTCAGCTGGACTGGTGGAGAGATGTAATGGAAGAACAAGCTGGCAAAACTGTGTGCTGAAACCAGACTAAAATGGGTTGAACTGTCACCCCGAGCATTAATGGTAATGCGGTCAGCAACAAACAGAAGAACTGGGCTTATCATCACACAAAATCGCCATGGGACCAGCCCCCAACGTTTGCTTTTTTTTCTGCACCACTGACAGTTAAGCAGATGGATACTCACAGAATGGAAGAGGAAATGCTGAAATATTGCATTGCGTTAACAAAGATGTGTTTCTACTTTCCATTCCCAGGTAAAGGAATCTGACCCTGCAGAAGGGAGGTACCACAACTCAGAACGGGGGCCACTTTGTTTTGGGGAGGTGTTTCAAAGAGAGAACAATCTTCGCCCAAGATTTGGGGGTGGGGCGGGGGGGGAGGGGGTGGTCTCTCAAGTCTTGCTGATCACCAGCACTGCGATCAAGGTGTAGGAAAGACAGACATGGACCCAGGCATCTCATTGCAGGAGGGTTCCAGGCCCCGAGGTAAAGGAATGGTCAGCCTCACCGGTGGAGGAAATTGGACATTAAGACTCTATTTTCTTGTGATATTTTCTATTGTCTCAACTGCACAGAAATACTTTCAGGCACGTGTCATGCCCCCATGCCAAGGATATCAACGCTTCCAGTCTTGGGTGTGGACTGTTTGCGACATTTGTTATGAGTTTTGTACTTTATGTTCCTGTCCAGTCCTGGGAAGTAACGGGGTGTGACACAATAATTCACCCTTCACTGATTGAGTTGCTGTGATAGTCGGTTGATGGGCAAACGAGTGGTTTGTATCCAACAAATATCTCAGACACCCAGACTGAGCTGGAATTAAGAGGTCAAATGGGTGACACAAAGGCCAGGTGAAGTGGGCGCAGAGAACACTGGCTGGAGTGAGGGGTCTGTGATACCGTGATCTGTGCCAACTCAATCAGAATGGGAGCTGCTTCGAGTAAAATCCCCCCAGAAGGGAACACCAGCTTACTTTCTATTTTAAAATAGTTAATGTGTGTTTGTGTTCAAGTCAAACTGGGAAGTCGAGATTTCGACAAACCACCCCCTAGTGGACCTGTATCCCAGTGAGAATCAGCACCTTCAGGACCTGTATCCCAGTGAGAGTCAGCACCTTCAGGAACTGTATCCCAGTGAGAGTCAGCATCTTCAGGAACTGTATCCCACTGAGAGTCAGCATCTTCAGGAACTGTATCCCACTGAGAGTCAGCACCTTCAGGAACTGTATCCCACTGAGAGTCAGCACCTTCAGGAACTGTATCACAGTGAGAGTCAGCACCTTCACGAACTGTATCACAGTGAGAGTCAGCACCTTCACGAACTGTATCCCAGTGAGACTCAGCATCTTCAGGAACTGTATCCCAGTGAGAGTCAGGATTTTCCCAAAATATTTCTAAGTAAATGAATGACCTCGCTGGGGCAGCAAGGGTGAGTCTCCGTCCTGACATCAATCCAGTCTGTCGTGCCCGGAATGTCCACGTTAATCCATTCCCTGACGCCCCCACCCACCCCGGTCTCCCACAGCCCCCGTGCCCGAACACCCACCTCCCACCCCTCTTGCACCCAGCTTCACAACCCCTGCCTTCCAGCAGATGCAACCCGATCGGCCCCTTCCCTCCCCGAAACCCACTGCCCTTCCAGCCATCCGGCTTTGGATCCCCTCTTCTATTCACGAAGGAGAAAATGGCCCATCACTACAGGAGAAGGTTGAAGGCCGGAGGTGGGGTGGGTTCTCTGACCTGCCTATCCTCACTGCATTCAAGGAACGTGTGATGGAGCTGTTGGGAGAGTCCAGGGATAGAGCTGTCACTCACAGCAAGGCCGGGATGCACCAGGAATAAACCTTCATTCATATCACCGATCTCAGTTAAGTTGCAATCTGTCCACATACTTGTCCCTCCCTTGCACTCACCTGTCGATGAAGGGCAGTATAGAATTCCTCGTATAAAGACTCTCGTTTTAATTGAGAAGTGAACGCACTGGGAGATTCTGCAGGCAAACAAGTCAGCAGATGAGGAGAGAATAATCTCTCTCAGTCACACATTGGAGCAGTGTCAAAACTATTTCAATATAACCTTGACATTTCTGGACAGCTTGCTTTTTTCAGAAACATTGACTGGTGAACAAATATCCAGTATTCTTGGAACAGCAACAAGTCAACAGTTCTCAGGATGTAATGGGGGCCTCATGAGGGATGGTTGACATGTGTCAGACAGGAGGCAGTCACTCAACAACACACTGCAATGAGTGATGTTGGGTGCACAGGTTCAGGCTCATCCTGGAACCAGTGTGAAGCAGAGTGGCGAATATTAGAGTGGGCAAAAACTCCACATGCAGATCAAGGGTCAGGAGAAGTGCACACAACACTATCCACCAGGACATAGTGCTCTCACACTTGTGTGCACCAGGACACTGGGCTCACACACTATTGTGCAGAAGGACACTGGGTTCACACACTAGCGTGCACCAGGACATAGTGCTCACACGCGTGTGTGCACCAGGACACAGGCTCACACACAAGTGTACACTAAGACAGTGGGCTCACACACTAGTGTGCAGCAGGACACTGGGTTCACACACTAGTGTGCACCAGGACGCTAGGCTCACACTAGGGCACACCAAGACATTGGGCTCACACACTAGTGCGCGCCAGGACTCAGGGTTCACACACTAGTGCGCACCAGAATACAGCATTCACACACTAGTACGCACCAGGACTCAGAGCTCACACGCTAGTACACACCAGGACTCAGAGTTTACACACAAGTGCGCACCAGGACACTGCATTCACGCACTAGTGTGCACCAGGACGCTGGGCTCTCACACTAGTGCGCACCAGTACTCTGGGCTCAGACAGAAGCTCATGTATCTCTCACACTCCAGTGTTCCCACTGTCTCCTATTTTGATGAAACAGGAATCAGCCAATTAAACAAATGATCAGAAATGGGGAAGTGGTTCTCCCCCATCATAAATGCTCAATGCACTGATTTCAATATTGCTCTGTATTTGTATGATTTAACAGTATGATTTACACACCTTTAACTGCCAGTACTGGAATTTGAGAATGGCCTCTCGCACATCATTGTACGATGTCGGGTGACTGTATATTAGGAAGCTTTAAGAACATTATTGGGCCCCCAACCGCTGTAGAACACCCACAACATCAAGGGGACAACATTAATAAAGATGTTTAAAGCATTGCAGATCTTCAAATTTTTAACCTCCCCGGTCCCCATGACATTAGTGTGTACATTACTGTGCATACATTCGAGTGCATGTATCCATGTACACTTCACAGCGTGTAGTTTAAACAGCGTATATTGAGTTGCTCTGTCCTCTTTTGTAGCTGACAAGTTTACAATGTGGGAGGAAAGTGTGCACTTGCGATATGGAATCTGCCCTGAGCTTCAGGAAACAAAGTGACAAATTCAACACCAAGTTGTGGGTCATATTGAAACCCTGTGTAACAGCGTCCCTAGCTCCAGCTTGCAATGAAGCGATGGTGATGGGACTGAGAGTCACACTGACAAGCCTCTCTCCAATCGAATATTCCGGGTGTGATTGATGAGATTTCTCTCTCACGGCTTCACTGATTTCTAATTCCTCACCGAGTGTCTCTCACATCCACGTTTTGCTGCTGTTTTACCTTCAATAAATTCAAAATGTAGTTTCCAATTCTGGTGAAATAAAACACTATTGCTGAGATGCTATTTGTGTCCTCCATAGTGAAGACTATGCGTGATTCCATCATCAGTTCCCAAGACAATTTCAATCCGGCCAATCCTCACTTTGTTAACTCTTTTATTGAAATATCAGCGGAAACTATGACTATCCGTCTTTATATTACTAACTTTCAGTCCTCAAACTTTTCCCCTCCTTGTTCATCCTTTTCTCAATAACAGAAACATAGAAACTAGAAACAGGAGGAGGGCATTCGGCCCTTCGAGCCTGCTGCACCATTCATGTTGATCAAGAGTAATCATCAAATGATAGCCTTTTGAAAGTCGAAATGAACCACAGCCACTGGTTTTCCTCGGTCAACTCAACCAATTACATCCTCAAAGAATTCCGATACATTCATCCAGCATGATTTCCCTTTCCTAAATCCATCCAGTCTTTGCTGTTCTTTATATTCTTTTCATTCTGTTAACTTGCCACCCATCTTTACACCATTATATGTTTCTTCTTTAAATCTGATGCTATCTTTAACTATTGTAGTTGACCACGGATGGTGGGCTATTCTGTTGGACTTTCTCTTTGTCAGTGTGTCTATTTTGTGCATCCTGAAATACCCCTTTAAATGTCTGCCACAGAACCTCTATTGGTTGATCCCTTAACCACATTTGGCAGTTCAATTTAGCTGGCTAGGCAACACTCCATTGGCTTTCCTAATGCTTGGTCTATCTGCATTCTAAATTTTTGTGACACGAGTACAAGAATGCCCAGATCTCTCTGTACTGCAGCGTTCTGTAGTCACTCCCCATCGAAATAATGTTCTGCCTTTCCATTCTTCCTGCCAACATGGACAAGCTCATATTCTGAACATTGCACTCCATTTGTCAATATTTGGACTGTTCACTTGTCCTCTCCATACTATTTGGCAGCCCATAAGCTCCTTGATGAGGTGATGGCTGAATGGTATTATCACTAGACTATTAATCCAGAGGTTCAGCTGATGCTCTTGGACACCTGGGTTCAAATCCTGCGGCTGCAGCTGGTGTGATTTGAATTCGATAAAAAATATCTGAAATTAAGAAGCTACTGATGACCATGAAACCATTGTCAGAAAAAACCATCTGGTTCACTAACATCCTACATATATGTCCACAGTAATATTAACTGAATGAATTAGGGAGTTGTCATTAACATTTGGGATGTGAAGAGGTTTTTGATTTGATTTTGTTATTGTCATGTGTATTGGTATACAGTGAAAAGCATTGTTTTTTGCGCATATTGCAGACAAGGCATACTGTTCATAGAGAAGGAAAGGAGGGAGTGAAGAATGTAGTGTTACAGTCTTAGTTAGGGTGTAGGAAAAGATCAATTTAGAGTCATTCAGAAGTCTTACAGCAGCAGGCAAGAAGCTGTTCCTGATTCAGTTGATACGTGACCTCAGACTTTTGTATCTTTTTCCCGATGGAAGAAAATGGAAGAGAGAATGTCCAATGATCGTGAGTTCACTGATTATGCTGGCTGCTTTTCCAAGGCAGTGGGAAGTGTAGACAGAGTCAATGGATGGGAGGCTGGTTTGCGTGATGGATTGGGCTACATTCACAACCCTTTGTTGTTTCTTGCAGTTTTGGACAGAGCAGGAGCCATACTGAGCTGTGATACAACCAGAAAGAATGCTTTCTATGGTGCATCTGTAAAAGTTGGTTAGAGTTGTAACAGACATGCCAGATTTTCTTAGTCTTCTGAGAAAGTAGTGGCGTTGGTGAGCTTTCTTAACAATAGTGTCGGCATGTGGGGACCAGGACAGGTTGTTAGTGATCTGAACATCTAAAAACATGAAGCTCTCGACCGTTTCTACTTCATCCCCGTTGTAGACAGGGGCATGTTCGTCTTTATGCTTCTTGAAGTCGATGACAATCTTCTTTGTTTTGTTGACATTGAGGAAGGGGTTATTGTCGTTGCATCGATTCACCAGATTGTCTATTGTCACTTCTGTGCTCGACAACACAGTAAATTTGCTCACTGACAAGTATCAGGAGATCATTGATCTGACTGTTGCGATTAAATAAACTAGACTGGGAATTGTGGTGAACAATCTGTACTGTTTTACTTTCCAGATGTCTTCAATGCCAAGTAAGTTCATCAATGAAACCAAGCGCATCTGCACCACCCAATGACAATAGCTTCTCCAAACAGCTCCTTTCTTTTGATCACAGTGAGAATTGGAATGAGTGCCCAATGGGGTTGGAAGCCTATTTGCATTTGCTGAACAAATACGGATTGTAACCGCCCCCAGAGCAGAATACAAGAGACAGAGCCCCGAGGAGACAAACATCCATCTCTGGAAGGAATCGAGAAGTCATGGAGTCCCTGAAACTCCTTGTGATCCTCCTCATCGTGCTCGGAGGTAAGTGATCAACTGGAGACCTCAGGGATGTGCTGGAGGAGTGTGGGTAATATCAAATGAAGCAACGCCCAAAAATTGGGCATGATTCAGAACAGATAAACTGTCAATGAGAAAGAAGGTTAATTGAAATGTGAATACCTGTCCTGGGAGTATTTGGTGGGGACAGTGTAGAGGGAGCTTTACTCTGTATCTAACCCCGTGCTGTACCTGTTATGGGAATGTTTGGTGGAGGACAGTGAAGAGGGAGCTTTACTCTGTATTTAACCCCCTGCTGTACCTGTTATGGGAATGTTTGGTGGGGGACAGTGAAGAGGGGGCTATACTCTGTATCTAACCCCGTGCTGAACCTGTGCTGGGAGTGTGTGATGGGGACTGTATAAAGGGAGCTTTACTCTGTATCTAACCCTGTGCTGAATCTGTGCTGGGAGTGTGTGATGGGGACTGTGTAGAGGGAGCTTTACTCTGTATCTAACCCTGTGCTGAATCTGTGCTGGGAGTGTGTGATGGGGACTGTGTAGAGGGAGCTTTACTCTGTATCTAACCCTGTGCTGAATCTGTCCTGGGAGAGTTTGATGAGGCATAGTGTTGAGAGACAGCTTTACCCTATACTGTACCCTGTGCTGTGCCTTACTTGGGATTGTTTGATGTTGGGATTGTGAAATTCTCTAACATAGGGAATGTTTGGCATGAATATTATTGATGGCTTTAAGGGAAAACTCGGTAAGTACATGAGGGAGAAAGGAATGGAAAGCTTTGCTGGTTGGTCTGGAAGAAGATGGATGGGAGGATGCTGGTGTGGAACAGACACAGCCATGGATTGTTGGGCTGAATGGCCTGTTTCTGAGACACAATTTCTGTTAAAATCATAAATATTCTTCTGCAGGTTGTTCTGGGTTTTGCAATCCGCGTGTTGTTAAATTGTCTTCCTGCTGGCTCTGATTCCGGGCTTTCTGATACAGTGATTTCTTCTGTTGTCCTCTTGTAGCAATGTGGATCCCTGCACCGAGCGCTGCCATTGAGCAGAATTTAAGGAACTTCAAACATTTTCTTGATTGCACCAAAACAAAGTTCAACATATGGCACTACCTTAACTATGGCTGTTATTGTAGACTCGGAGGGAAAGGCAACTAGTCAGTGGATGCAATTGACAGGTAAAATTAGAGCATTCCTGTGTAAAAAAACATTCTCCATGAAGCCAAGTTGTGAATGTTTGCGCTGGTTGAGAAACAGATTTATAATTTATAGCAAGTTACTGGGGGTAATTTATAGGGAGTTACTGGGGGTAATTTATAGAGAGTTACTGGAGAAATTTATGGGGCATCAGTAGGGGCAATTTTTAGGGGGTTACTGAAGTAACTTATAGATAGCTACTGGGGATAATTAAGAGGAGGTTAGTGGAGTAATTTACAAGATGTTACTGGGATAATTTATCGGAGGTTACTGAGGTAGTTTTTAGGGGGTTAATGGGGGTAATTTATTAAAAGCCTCTGATTATCCAATCTGTCTCATTCCCTGATAATTTTGTAGACCTCGTTCAGGTCTCCTCTCAGTCTCCATCTTTCCAGTTAAATGGATCCTCGTTTATTCAACCTCTCCTCATCATCAACACCCTTGAGACCAGGCAACATCCTGGTGAACCTTCTTTGTCCTCTCTCCCAAAGCTTCCATGTCCTTCCTTGTCATGTTTGTCTTGAGCTGGATGCGATGTTCTTTCACAAAATATCGGTTTGATGATGTCGATGCGAAGAATAATTGTCCATATTCATCGACTATTCACGATACCACCTCCCAGCTCCAAAAATCCCTCCTCCATGCTGCTATTGGTCCATTCTTGGGGTGCCCCACCTTTCCAAACCAATTGGAAGGTGAACAGACTCTTTGTCATCTGATTGGATGCTTTTTTGAGAAACGGTTTCTGCCTCCCACCCCCCACTTTATCCCCAATAAACAAATGTGTTGAAACAAAAGAGGAAAACCCCCATGCAGCAATGACCTTATTCCCTCAGTTTGAGGGAATGAGTTCATTGAGGATTAACCTTTTATTCCTGAAAACTCCAAGGGCAACCTGATCTGAGGCTGGGTTGGAATTATTCAGCCTCTGACTGAGTTTCAGTCTCGACAAGAGAAAACTTCAATCTGAAATGTTATCTTCTGTTTGTCCACATGTTTAGATGCTGCCAAGTGCACAATGACTGTTACGATGAAGCCAAGAAATTGGGGTGCCGTGTGAGTACTCCAATGTACAATTCTACCTGCAATAATGGAGTCCCCACGTGTGGTGAGTAAAAACCCAAATAAAATCCATTTCAACCCTGGGAATTTCCTCTGACTCCCTGTCCCCTCCCTTCCTCCAACAAGTCAACATCAGCAATGTACAACAGTAACTTTTATCTGATCCCATTAGAGTCATGAAACATCCAAAATTGGCTTCAGATGACCAAAAGCTTCGGTCAAAGAAGGTTTAAGGAATGTCTCAATCCAGGCGGAAAGGTGGAGCGAGGGAATTCCAAAGCTTGGGAGCGATTGAAATCAGGAATACACAAGGGATCAGAATTATTGGAGTACTGAGGTCGGGAAGGGTGATGGGGCTGGGGAAGATTGCAAAGATAGCGATGGGCACAGCCACTGAAGCATTGGGAACAAGATCTTAAAATCAAGAGGTCGCTTGGCCAGGCGCTATTGCAGATCGACGGGTTCAAACCTGCTCTGCTTTGCTCTAAGTTCACGGCTGATCTCATTGCGACCTTAACTCCACATTGCTGCCTGTCCCCATAACCAGGGGTCCCAGGCTCCACTGAAGCATTCTCTGTACTAACCACCCACTGAAGAAATAAATTTCTCCTCCTCTCCTTCTTCATGGAGAGACCCGTTACTCTGAAACTGTGTCATCTAGTTGCAGATGCCCCCAGGAGGGGAAACAGCCTCTCAGCATCTACCCCTGACAAGCCAGTACAGAATTTCATATGTTTCAGTAAGATCGCCTCTCACTCTTCTCAACTCTAATGAGTGTGGACACAACCTGCTCCAGCTTCTTTTCAGTGACAGATGTCAGGTGAATTGGCTGATAGCTTCGTTCTCACTCCTTGCTTAACTGGAAATGTTTACATTCTTCTGAGCCAAGATCATTTCTCACTCACTGCCGTGTTGATCTCATCTTTTATGAACAGGTCCACCCCATTTCCTTTTACTTTCTTCCTCTGCTTCCAAAATGTCAATTGCCTTTGAACATTCAGTTGCCAGCATGAGTCACTTTACAACTGCATCTCTGCAATGTTGATCAGATCGGACCCACTGATTTCTATCTGGGGGAACATTATCTGTCCCTGATGCTGTTGCCCTGTCCAAAACCCGGAGTCCAGCTCATTCACTCGAACACGCAGTTCCTCGAGCTGTAGATACTTCATGCAGATGTGGTTGCTGTGAATCAGATACCTGCCTTGCAATGAATTTTGTTTCACCAATTTAGGTTTCCAGTTAAGAAATATCACTCAGTAATGATTGTCATTATTAAGCTGTTTAATCAGTTCAGCTATAAAGTTTAAAGTTTACTTAGTAGTGTCACAAGTAGGCTTATATTGACACTGCAGTGAAGTTACTGTGAAACTCGCCCTGTTGCCACAGCTCTATTCGGGTACACTGAGGGAGAATTTAGAATGGCCAATGCACCTAACCAGCATGTCTTTTGGACTGTGGGAGGAAACTGGAGCTTTCGGAACAAACCTACGCAGACACAGGGAAGAACGTGCAGACTCCACACAGACAGTGACCCAAGCTAGAAATTGAACCATGGTCCCTGTGCTGTGAAGAGGCAGTGCTAACCATTGTGCCACCATGCTACAAATTTGCTGCAATTGTTATGAATAAAATAGTATTGATAGAATCCAAGCCAATTGGTGAAGTCAGAATGAAGGCACGTATAACCCCACTCTTACGCACGCAGTCACATGCTCACAGGCACTGGGATACAGTTCCTGAAGGTGCTGACTCTCACTGGGATACACAGACGGTTTGCTGCTTCTCCCTATGATGTGATTCTGGTCTGTTAATTTCAGCCAAAGAAATCACTGACTTTTGTTGCCCTATATATTATCAACCCCTGAACCATTATAGATTACCCACAACATTAAGGAACCTGCAGGAATAATGATTCCTGCAACATTGCAAATTCTCACATCTTCAAACTCATCCACAACATGAATGCGTGTACATTCGGGTGTATATCTGTACATGACAGTGCATATTTCACACTGTGTATATTTTGTTACTCTCCTTTCTTTTGCAGAGAATGATTTGACAGCAGAGCAAAAATCCTGTCAGAAGTTGTGTGACTGTGATGTCGCAGCTGCAATCTGCATCAAAAAGAATGAGAACACATTTAACAAAAAGTTTGTGGGCTATGACCGAAAGCAATGCAAGACCATCTGATAACTCCAGCCTGCAATGAAGCGATGGTGATGGGACTGGGAGTCACACTGACGAACGTCTCTCTAATTGAATATTCCGGATGTGATTGATGGGATTTCTCTCTCACCGTCTCACTGATTTCTAATTCTTCACCGAGTGTCTCTCATATCTACGTTTCGTTGCTGTTTTACCTTTTCATTTGTTTGAAATGTACTTTGCAATTCTGGTGAAATAAAACACACTGATTGAAGCATGCAATGCTGGGAGTTGTAGCGTTTGTTAATTACTGATACAAGAACCATTCTGGACGGTCAGGGTGCCGAGGAGAGATGAACAATTCCAGCAGGTGCAGGCAATTCCACTGAAGGCAGAGAGACAAAACAGAATCTGCAAAGATCGGAGAATGAGGAGCAATGTGGATCATCATCACCATTTCAATTCTCATAAACCCGCCCAAAAATACCCAGTCACGGTTTGTCCATCGAATTAACACATTCTCAGATGTCATTGTGAATTACACAGCACACACCTTTAGCTCTCTCCCACTCACACATACCTAAAGCTATAACGCAGCGAGATTAACACCTCCCCAAAAACCCACCAAACTATCCCGCGGTAAAGCTCCTTGCAGACAATGCCTCATCCGTGAGGGGATGTATTAGTTACTGAAGGTACAGATCCTCATTGGGGCCCACACAGACAAAGTGTTGAATCTCACGATCACTATCTTACAATTCCTGAAGGTGCTGACTCTTACCTGAATACAGTTCCTAACGGTGCTGACTCTCATCTGAATACAGTTCCTGACGGTGCTGGCTCTCACCGGGGGACAATTACTGAAAGTGCTGACGGTACTGATTAACCAGATTGCTGTTACCATCCTCTGACGCATTGGAGTCCCCCTTGTTTACCTGTGAGTCTGCAATGCAAGTTTTGGCAGGATATTTAACCATGTGGTGCATCACAGCTTATTCCAAAGTTGACAAAAAAGCAACATCCCTGCATATGTGTCCGAATTAATATTAACTCATTGAATTAGGGAGTTGTCATTAACATTTGGGATGTGAAGAGGTTTTTGATTTGATTTTGTTATTGTCATGTGTATTGGTACACAGTGAAAAGCGATGTTTTTGCGCATATTGCAGACAAGGCATACTGTTCCTAGAGAAGGAAAAGAGAGAGTGAAGAATGTAGTGTTACAGTCTTAGCTAGGGCGTAGAGAAAGATCAATTTAGAGCAGGGTAGCTTCATTCAAAAGTCTTACAGCAGCAGGCAAGAAGCTGTTCCTGACTCAGTTGACACGTGACCTCAGACCTTTGTATCTTTTTCCCGATGGAAGAAAATGGAAGAGAGAATGTCCAGTGTACGTGAGGTCACTGATTATGCTGGCTGCTTTTCCAAGGCAGCGGGAAGTGTAGACAGAGTCAATGGATGGGAGGCTGGCTTGCGTGATGGATTGGGCTACATTCACGACCCTTTGTTGTTTCTTGCAGTTTTGGACAGAGCAGGAGCCATACCGAGCTGTGATACAACCAGAAAGAATACTTTCTATGGTGCATCTGTAAAAGTTGGTTAGAGTTGTAACAGACATGCCAGATTTTCTTAGTCTTCTGAGAAAGTAGTGGCGTTGGTGAGCTTTCTTAACAATAGCGTTGGCATGGGGGGACCAGGACAGGTTATCAGTGATCTGAATATCTAAAAACCTGAAGCTCTCGACCATTTCTACTTCGTCCTCATTGTAGACAGGGGCATGTTCGTCTTTATGCTTCCTGAAGTTGATGACAATCATCTTTGTTTTGTTGACATTGAGAGAGGGGTTATTGTCTTGCACCGATTCACCTGATTCTCTTTGTCACTTCTGTGCTCGACAACACAGTAAATTTACTCACTGAGAAGTATCAGGAGATCATTGATCTGACTGTTGCGATTAAATAAACTAGACTGGGAATTGTGGTGAACAATCTGTACTGTTTTACTTTCCAGATATCTTCAATGCCAAGTAAGTTAGTCAATGAAACCAAGCGCATCTGCATCACCCAATGACAACAGCTTCTTCAAACAGCTCCTACCATGGATCACAGTGAGAATTGGAATGAGTGCCCGATGGGGTTGGAAGAATATTTGCATTTGCTGAACAAATACGGATTGTAACCGCCCCCAGAGCAGAATACAAGAGACAGAGCCCCGAGGAGACAATCATCCATCTCTGGAAGGAATCGAGAAGTCATGGAGTCCCCGAAACTCATTGTGATCCTCCTCATCGTGCTCGGAGGTAAGTGATCAACTGGAGACCTCAGGGATGTGCTGGAGGAGTGTGGATAATAGCAAAGGAAGCAACGTCCAAAAATTGGGCATGATTCAGCACAGATAAACTGTCAATGACAAAGAAGGTTAAAGGAAATGTGAATACCTGTCCTAGGAGAGTTTGATGGGGTCAGTGTAGAGGGCATTTTACTCTGTATCTAACGCCGTGTTGTACCTGTCCTGGGAGTGTTTGATGGGGACAGTGTCGAGGGAGTTTTCTCTGTATCTAACCCTGTGATGTATCTATCCTGGGAGTGTTTGATGGGGACAGTGTAGTGGGAGCTTTACTCTGTATCTAACCCCGTGCTGTACCTGTCCTGGGAGTGTTTGATGGGGACAGTGTAGAGGAAGCTTTACTCTGTATCTAATCCCATGCTGCACCTGTCCTGGGAGTGTTTGATGGGGGACAGTGTGGAGGGAGCTTTACTCTGTATCTAGCCCTATGCTGTACCTGTCCTGGGAGTGTTTGATGGGGACAGTGTAGAGGGAAATTTACTCTGTATCCAATCCCGTGCTGTACCTGTCCTGGGAGTGTTTGATTGGGGACAGTGTAGAGGGAGCTTTACTCTGTATCTACCTCTGTGCTGTACCTGTCCTGGGATTGTTTGATGGGGGACAGTTTAGAGGGAGCTTTACTCTGTATCCAATCCCATGCTGTACCTGTCCTGGGAGTGTTTGATGGGGGACAGCGTAGAGGGAGCTTTATTCTGTATCTAACCCTGTGCTGCACCTGTCCTGGGATTGTTTGATGGGGGACAGTATAGAGGGACCTTTACTCTGTATCTAACCCCATGCTGTACCAGTCCTGGCCATGTTTGGTGGGGACTGTGTAAAGGGAGCTTTATTCTGTATCTAACCCCATGCTGCACCAGTCCTGGGAGTGTTTGAAAGTAAAAAGTCTGACAACACCAGGTTTAGAGGGAGCTATACTCTGTATCTAACCCGTGCTGTACCTGTCCTGGGAATGTTTGATGGGGACTGTGTAGAGGGAGCTTTATCTTGTATCTAACCCCATGCCGTACCTGTCCTGGGAGTGTTTGATGGGGACAGTGTAAAAGGAGCTTTATTCTGTATCTAACCCCATGCTATACCTGTCCTGGGAGTGTTTGATGGGGACAGTGTGGAGGGAGATTTGCTCTGTATCGAACCCGTGCTGTACCTGTCCTGGGGAGTGTTTGATGGGGACAGTGTAGAGGGAGCTTTACTCTGTATCTAACCCTGTGCTGTACCTGTCCTGGGATTGTTTGATGTTGGGATTGTGAAATTCTCTAGCATAGGAAATGTTTGGTGTGAATATTATTGATGTCTTTAAGGGCAAGCTCGGTAACTACATGAGGGAGAAAGGAAGTGGAAAGCTTTGCTGGTTGGTTTAGATGAAGATGGATAGGAGGAGCCTGGTGTGGAACAGACACAGCCATGGATTGTTGGGCCGAATGGCCTGTTTCTGACAGAAAATTTCCGTTAAATTCAGAAATATACTTCTGCAGGTTGTTCTTGTTTTTGCAATCTGCGTGTTGTTAAATTGTCTTCCTGCTGGCTCTGATTCCAGGCTTTCTGATACAGTGATTTATTCTGTTGTCCTCTTGTAGCAATGTGGATCCCTGCACAGGACGCCTCCACTTTGCAGAAACTTTTATGGAATTTCAAACATATTCTTGATTGCACCAAAACGACATTCAAAATAGGGCACTTCGTTAACTATGGCTGTGCCTGTAGACTCGGAGGCAATGGGAAGCAGCCAGTGGATGCAATTGACAGGTAAAACAAGAGCACCCCTGTGTCAAAAAAAATACTCTCCATGAAGCCAAGATATGAATGTTTGTGCTGATTGAGAAACGGATTTATAATTTATAGGGAGTTATTGGGGGTAATTTATAGGGAGTTACTGGGGGTAATTTATAGGGAGTTACTGGGGATAATTTATAGGGAGTTACTGGGGGTAATTTATGGGGCATAGTGGGGGCAATTTTTAGGGGGTTACTGAAGTAATTTATAGATAGTTACTGGGGATAATAAAGAGGAGGTTAGTGGGGTAATTTACAAGATGTTACTGGGGTAATTTATAAGGAGTTACTGGGGGTAATTTACATCGAGTTACTAGGGGTAATTTATAAAAAGCCTCTGACTTTCCACTCTGTCTCTGCCCCTCATAATTTTGTAGACCTCGATCAGTTCTACCCTCAGTCTCCATCTTTCCAGTTAATTGGATCCTAGTTTATTCAACCTCTCCTCATCAACTCCCTGGAGACCAGGCAACATCCTGGTGAACCTTCTTTACCCTCTCTCCCAAAGCTTCCATGTCCTTCCTTGTCAGGTTTGTGTTGAGCTGGATGAGATGTTCTTTCACAAAATATCGGTTAGATGATGTAGATGTGAAGAATAATTGTCCATATTCATCGACTTTTCACGATACCATCTCCCAGCTCCAAACATCCCTCCTCCATGCTGCCATTGGTCCATTCTCGGGATGCACCACCTTTCCAGACCAATTGGAAAGTGAGCAGACTCTTTGTCATCTGACTGGATGCTTTTTTGAGAAACAGTTTCTCCCTCCCACCCCCCACTTTATCCCCAATAAACAAATGTGTTGAAACAAAAGAGGAAAACCCCCCTGCAGCAATGACCTTACTCCCTCAGTTCGAGGGAATGTGTTCCCTGAGGATTAACCTTTCATTCCTGAAAACTCCAAGGACAACCCGATCTGAGGCTGGGTTGGAATTATTCAGCCTCTGACTGAGTTTCAGTCTCACCAAGGGAAAACTTCAATCTGAAATGTTATCTCCTGTTTGTCCACCTCTTTAGATGCTGCCACGTGCACGATGAATGTTATGATGAAGCCATGAAAATGGGGTGCTTTGTGCGGTATGCACCGTACCGTTTTACCTGCAATTACGGAGTCCCCATGTGCGGTGAGTAAAAACCCAAATAAAATCAATTCCTTCCTGGGGAATTTCCCCTGACTCCCTGTCTCCTCCCTTCCCTCAACAGGTCAACATCAGAATATAAGAACATAAGAAATAGGAGCAGGAGTAGGCCATCTGGCCCTTCGAGCCTGCCCCGCCATTCAATAAGATCATGGCTGATCTGTCGTGGCTCAGTTCCACTTTCCCGCCCTCTCCCCATAACCCTTAATCCCCTCTCTTATCAAAAACCCATCAACCTGCTTCTTAAAAATATTTAGCGAGGCAGCCTCAGCAATGTACAACAGCAGCTTTTATCTGATCCCATTAGAGTCATGAAACATCTAAAGTCGGCTTCAGATGACCAAAAGTTTTGGTCAAAGAGGGTTTAAGGAATGTCTCAATCCAGGCGGAAAGGTGGAGGGAGGGAATTCCAAAGCTTGGGAGCGATTGAAATCAGGAATACACAAGGGAGCAGAATTAATGGAGTGCTGAGATCAGGAAGGCTGATGGGACTGGGGAAGATTGCAAAGATAGTGATGGGCATGGCCACAGAAGCATTGGAAACAAGATTTTAAAATCAAGAGTTCGCTTGACCAGGTGCCATCGCAGATTGACAGGTTCAAACCTGCTCTGCTTTGCTCTAAGTTCACGGCTGATCTCATTGCGATCTTAATTCCACATTGCTGCCTGTCCCCATAACCAGGGGTCCCAGGCTCCACTGATCCCTGGGGTGAAGCATTCTAAATGCTAACCACCCACTGAAGAAATAACTTTCTCCTCCTCTCCTTCTTCATGGAGAGTCCCTTTAGTTTGAAACTGTATCTTCTAGTTCCAGATCCCACCCCAGGAGGGGAAGCAGCCTTTCAGCATCTACCCCTGACAAGCCAGTACAGAATTTCATATGTTTCAGTAAGATCACCTCTCACTCTTCTCAACCGCAATGAGTATGGACACAACTGGCCAATATCTTCCTACTTCTGCTCTCTCTCCGTGCTTAACTAGAAGTGTTTACATTCTTCTGAGCCAAGATCATCTCTCGCTCACTGCCGTGTTGATCTCATCTTTTATGAACCGATCCACCCTATTTCCTTTTACTTTCTTCCTCTGCTTTCAAAATGTCAATTGGCTTTGAACATTCAGCAAGTTTGCGGCTGACACTAAGATGGCTGGACTTGCTGATAGTGATGAACAGTGTCGGACAATACAGCAGGATATAGATAGGCTGGTAAATTGGGCGGTGAAATGGCAGATGAAATTTAATCCAGATAAATGTGAGGTGATGCATTTTGGAAGAAATAATGTTGGGGGGAGTTATATAATAAATGGTAGGGTCATTCAGAGTACAGAAACACAGAGGGACCTAGGTGTGCAAGTTCACAAGTCCTTGAAGGTGGCAGCACAGGTGGAGAAGGTGGTGAAGAAGGCATATGGTATGCTTGCCTTTATAGGAAGGGGTATAGAGTATAAAAGCTGGCGACTAATGTTGCAGTTGTATCGAACGTTGGTTAGACCACATTTGGAGTACTGTGTCCAGTTCTGGTCGCCGCACTACCGGAAGGACGTGGAGGCCTTGGAGAGAGT
Organism: Carcharhinus amblyrhynchos; assembly: GCF_965287045.1. Classification (NCBI taxonomy): domain Eukaryota; kingdom Metazoa; phylum Chordata; class Chondrichthyes; order Carcharhiniformes; family Carcharhinidae; genus Carcharhinus; species Carcharhinus amblyrhynchos. The sequence continues at coordinate 5,986,794 of NW_027649778.1, forward strand.
GAAGAGGAGGTTTACTAGGATGCTAACAGGTATGGAGAGTCTCAGCTATGAGGAGAGATTGGGCAAATTGGGGTTGTTCTCCCTGGAAAGACAGAGAATGAGGGGAGACCTAATAGAAATCTATAAGATTATGAAGGGTATAGATAGAGTGAACAGTGGGAAGCTTTTTCGCAGGTTGGATGCGAAAATCACGAGGGGTCATGGGCTCAATGTGAGGGGCGAGGTATAATTCACATGTTAGAGGGATGTTTTTCACACAGAGGGTTGTGGGGGCCTGGAATGCACTACCAAGTAGGGTGGTGGAGGCAGACACGCTAGGGTTGTTTAAGACTTACCTAGATAAGCACATGAGCAGACTGGAGTTGGGGGGATACAAAAGCATGTTCTAGTTGAAGATCAAGAGCCTCAGGACGTTCCTGGGAATTAACAGATTCCTATCGGTCGTCCAACAAATTTTAAGACTCACTAATCTCTTACGTTGGAGCTATTGGAGATCTTCCACTAATGTCTGTGTAGGCTGTTGTCTGTTTATTGATGTCTCATTTTTACGTCCACAGGCGATTTGGTCCGCTTTCACTCAGACACGTAGTTCCTCGAGCTGTAGGTATTTCATTCAGACGTGAATCAGACACCTTGCCACACTTGGAAAACTGTGTACAGTTCTGGTCATTCTATTATAGAAAGGATATTACGAAATTAGAAAGAGTGCCAAAGAGATTTACTAGGATGCTGTCGGGATAGTTTCCTTGAACAGTATGTAACGGAACCTTTGAGGGAGCGAGCTATCTTAGATCTGGTACTGTGTAACGAGGCAGGTAGAATTAGGGATCTTCTTGTGAGGGGTCCTCTTGGGACGAGTGATCATAGTATGGTTGAATTTCTGATGCAGATTGAGGATGGGAAAGTAGGGTCCCGAACCTGTGTCCTCTGTTTGAACAGAGGGGAATATGATAAGATGAGGGCGGAATTGGCGAATGTAGATTGGGGGCGCAGATTGGTTGGTAGGATGGCTGAGGAACAGTGGAGGATTTTTAAGGGGATCTTTTTCAGTACTCAGCAGAAATATATTCTGATGGTAAAGAAGGACTGTAAGAGAAGAGATAACCAGCCGTGGTTATCGAAGGAAATAAAGGAGAGTATTAAATTAAAAGGTGATGCGTTCAGAGTGGCTAAAAATAGTGGGTGGTTAGAAGATTGGGAAAGATTTAAAAAACAACAAAGAATGACTAAGAAAGCGATAAAGAAAGGAAAGATAGAGTAAGCTAAACTAGCTCTAAATATAAAAAATGACAGTGAAAGTTTTTACAAATATATAAAGAAGAAGAGACTGGCTAGAGTGAATGTTGGACCCTTGGAGGACGAGAGGGGAGATTTAGTGGTGGGTAACAAGGACATGGCTGAGGCTTTAAATAAGTTTTTTGTATCGGTCTTCACGGAGGAGGACATAAATAGCTTGCCGAATGTTAAAGATAGAAGGATGGTAGGAGATGAGGTCCTTAATGCAATTAAGGTAGACAAGTCCCTGGGACCCAATGGAATGCATCCCAGGGTTCTGAAAGAAATGGCAGAGGTGATAGTGGATGCCTTAATAACTATTTATCAAAATTCGCTGGACTCTGGGGAAGTGCCGGAAGATTGGAAAACGGCTAATGTTATGCTGCTGTTTAAAAAAGGTAGCAGACAAAAGGCAGGGAATTATAGGCCGGTTAGTTTAACGTCCGTAGTTGGAAAAATGCTAGAATCCGTCATCAAAGAAGAAATAGCGAGACACCTAGAAAAGAACAGTTTGATCAAGCAGACACAGCACGGATTCGTGAAGGGGAAGTCGTGTTTGACGAATTTATTGGATTTCTATGAGGACGTGACTCGTGTGGTAGACAAAGGGGGACCAGTGGATGTGGTGTTTTTAGATTTCCAGAAGGCGTTTGATAAGGTGCCTCACAAGGTTAGGGTGCACGGAGTTGGGGGTAAGGTGTTAGCGTGGATAGAGGATTGGTTGTCTAATAGGAAGCAGACAGTTGGAATCAATGGGTGCTTTTCTGGTTGGCAGTTGGTGACTAGTGGAGTGCCGCAGGGATCGGTGCTGGGGCCTCAACTGTTTACCATTTACATAGACAATCTGGAGGAGGGGGCTGAGTGTAGGGTAACGAAATTTGCTGATGACACGTAGATGAGTGGAAAAGCAAATTGTGTGGAAGGCACGGAAAGTCTGCACAGAGATCTGGATAGGCTGAGTGAGTTGGCGAGGACCTGGCAGATGAAGTATAACGTTAGCAAATGTGAGGTCATCCACTTTGGTAGAAATAACAGTAGGAGGGATTATTATTTAAAGGGCGAAAAGCTACAGCATGCTATGGTGCAGAGGGACCTAGGGGTCCTTGTGCATGAATTGCAAAAACCCAGTCTGCAGGTGCAGCAAGTGATCAAGAAGGCAAATGGGATGCTGGCCTTTATAGCGAGGGGGATAGAATATAAAAGCAGGGAGGTCTTGCTGCAACTGTACAGGGTACTGGTGAGGCCACAGCTGGAGTACTGTGTGCAGTTTTGGTCACCGCATTTGCGAAAGGATATATTGGCCTTGGAGGGAGTGCAGAGAAGGTTCACTAGGCTGATACCGGAGATGAGGGGGTTAGCCTATGAGGAGAGATTGAATAGACTGGGTCTGTACTCGTTGGAGTTTAGAAGGCTGAGGGGGGATCTTATAGAGACATATAAGATAATGAAGAGGCTAGATAGGGTAGAGGTAGAGAGATTCTTCCTGCTTAGAAAGGATAGTAGAACTAGAGGGCACAGCCTCAAAATAGGGGGAGGGGGCAGTTTAGATCAGAATTGAGGAGGAACTTCTTCACTCAAAGGGTGGTGAGTCTCTGGAATTCTCTGCCCATTGAAGTGATGGAGGCTACCTCGCTGAATATATTTAAGTCATGGGTAGATAGGTTTCTGGTAGACAAGGGAATTAAGGGTTATAGGGAGAAAGCGGGAAAGTGGAACTGATCCACTTCAGATCAGCAATGACGGGGCAGGCTCGAAGGGTTAGATGGCCTACTCCTGCTCCTATTTCTTATGTTCTTATGCTTCTGGGTCTTGATGGTTTAAGTTATAAGTGGAGACTTGATAGACTGGGACTTTTTTCTCTGGAGTGTAGAAGGCTGAGGGGTAATTTTATAGAGGTCTATAAAATAATCAGGGGCGCAGATCAGCTAGATAGTCAATATCTTTTCTCAAACGTAGGGGAGTCTAAATCTAGAGGGCACAGGTTGAAGGTGAGAGGGGAGAGATATCAAAGCAATTCTGAGGGGCAATTTTTTTCTTACACAGGGTGTTGAGTGTCTGGAACAAGCTGCAGAGATAGTAGTAGAAGCGGATACAATTTTGTCTCTAAAAAGCATTTAGACAGTTACATGTGTAAAATGGGTATGGAGGGATATGGGCCAAAAGGGGGCAATTAGGACTAGCTTCTAGCTTTTAAAAAACAAGTGGGGTATGGACAAGTTGGGCCAAAGTTCCTGTTCCCATGCCGTAAACCTCTATGACTCTATGACCTCTTTTGCAGTGTATTTTGTTAATTAATTTAGGTTCCCAGTTTAGAATTGTCACTCAGTAATGATTTGCAGTTGTTAAGCTGTTAATCAGTTAAGCTCTCAAGTTTAAAGTTTTTTATTAGTGTCACAAGTAGGTTTACATTGCAATGAAGTTACTGTGAAAATCCCGCTCATTGCCTCACTCCGGCGCCTGTTTGGGTGACACCGAGGGAGAATTTAGCACGGCCAATGCACCCTAACCAGCACATCTTTCGGGGATTGTGGGAGGAAACAGGAGCACCCGGAAGAAACACATACAAATAAGGCGAGAATGTGCAGACTCCACAGACAGTGGCGCAAGCTGGGAATTGAACCATGGTCCCTGTGCTGTGAAGCAGCGGCACTTACCACTGCGCCACCGTGCCACAAATTAACTGAATAAAATAGAATTGAAAGAATCCAAGCCAGCTGGTGAAGTCAGAACCAAGACAAATATGACCCCACTCTTACGCACGCACTCACGCGTTCACACACACTGGGATACAGTTCCTGAAGGTGCTGACTCTCACTGGGATACAGTTCCTGAAGGTGCTGACTCTCACTGGGATACAGTTCCTGAAGGTGCTGACTCTCACTGGGATACAGTTCCTGAAGGTGCTGACTCTCACTGGGATACAGTTCCTGAAGGTGCTGACTCTCACTGGGATACAGTTCCTGAAGGTGCTGATTCTCACTGGGATGTACAGATGGTTTGCTGCTTCTCACTGTGATGTGATTCTGATCTGTTTATTTCACCTGTAGGAATCACCATGTTAGGGAACTTCCCATGACATTTATTACCCCATATATCTGGAAGCCTCAATAACATTATCGATCCCTCAACCATTATGGATCACCCACAACATTAAGGGACCTGCAAGAATAATGATTGCTGCAGCATTGCAAATTCTCACATCTTTAAACTCCCCCACAGCATGGGTGTATACATTAATATGTGTACATTCGGGTGTACGTCTTTACATGATAGTGCATATTTCACACTGTATATTTGGTAACTCTCCTTTCTTTTGCAGACAATGACTTGACAGCAAAGCAAAAATGCCCTAGGAAGTTGTGTGACTGTGATGTTACAGCTGCGATATGCTTTAAAGACAATGAGAACATCTTCAACCGAAAGTTTGTGAAACATAACCGAAATCATTGCAGGACCATCTGATAACTCCAGCTTGCAATGAGACGATGGTGATGGGACTGAGAGTCACACTGACAAGCGTCTCTCCAATTGAATATTCCGGGTGTGATTGATGGGATTTCTCTCTCACCGTCTCACTGATTTCTAATTCCTCACCGAATGTCTCTCATATCGACGTTTTGTTGCTGTTTTACCTTTTAATTTATTTGAAATGTACTTTGCAATTCTGGTGAAATAAAACACACTGATTGAAGCATGCAATGCTGGGAGTTGCAGCGTTTGTTAATTACTGATACAGGAACCATTCTGGACGGTCAGGGAGCCGAGGGGAGATGAACAATTCCAGCAGGTGTAGGCAATTCCACTGAAGGCAGAGAGACAAAACAGAATGTGCAAAGATCGGAGAATGAGGAGCACCATTTCAATTCACATAAACCCGCCCAAAAATACGCAGTCACGGTCTGTCCATCGAATTGACACATTCTCAGATGTCATTGTGAGTTCCACAGCACACACGTTCAGCTCTCTCCCACTCACACGCACCTAAAGCTATAACGCAGCGAGATTAACACCTCCCCCAAAACCCACCAGACTATCCCGCAGTAAAGTTCCTTTCAGACAATATTTCTCACACATTCCTCATCTATGAGGGAATTACTGGGAGTATTAATTACTGAAGGTACAGATTCTCATTGGGGTCAACTTGACAAAGTGCTGACTCTCACTGGGATACAGTTCCTGAAGGTGGCATCTGGATCATCAAATTAATATTTTGCGAAAGAACATCGCATCCCACTCAAGGCAAACATGACAAGGAAGGACATGGAAGCTCTGGGAGAGACGGCAAAGAAGGTTCACCACGATGTTGCCTGGTCTCGAGGGTGTTGACGATGAGAAGTTGAATAAACTAGGATCCACTTAACTAGAAAGATGGAGACTGAGGGGAGACCTGATAGAGATCTACAAAATTACAAGGGGCAGAGACAGAGTGGATAGTCAGGCGCTTTTAATAAATTACCCCTGTAACCCCCCATAAATTACCCCAGTAACTATCTATAAAATACCCCAGTAACTCCCTGAAAATTACCCACATTAACACCCTACAAAATTTCTTCCATAAGTCCCTATAAAAATTTTCCAGGAACTCCCTATAAATTAACTTTAGTAACAACCTATAAAAGTTCTCCAATAACTCCCAATAAAATGTCACCAGTAAAATGTCACTATAAATTACCCCCAGTAAGTCCCTATAAATTAACCCCAGTAACTGCCTGTAAATTACCCCCAGTAACTCCCTATAAATTACTCCCAGTAACTGCCTGTAAATTACCCCCAGTAACTCCCTATAAATTACCCCCAGTAACTCGCTATAAATTACTCCCCAGTAACTTCCTATAAATTTCTCCCAGTAACTCCCTATAAATTACCCCCATTAACTCCTGATCAATTACCCCCAGTAACTCCCTATAAATTACCAACAGTAACTCATATAAAATACCCCCAGTAAATCCCTATAAATTACCCCCAGTAACTCCCTATAAATTATCCCCAGTAACTCGCTATACAATTTCTCCAGTAACTCCTCCAAACCAGTGCCTCACCTGTTAACCACCTCTATGGGACGCCTGATGAGCCAATGGTGCCACTGGGATGGAATGGCCAATCAGGGCACTGAATGATGAACCAGTCAGGAGAGAGAAAAGTTTGCCCTTGCCGGGGTGGGGGGGGGGAGGGATGTTTCTTTTTGAGGGGTTGGGGGGGGGGTCCCAGTGTATCCACTGCAGGAGATTCTGATTGGGAGGGTGCAGCCCAGCCAGACAGGGGCTTGAATGGGGTTTGCTGACACATAAGGGGTGGGTGAAAGGGGAGGGGGTGCGGAGCACAAGCTGTGTCTAAATTGGCTTTGACCTTACCACAGTGATCACACTTTAAAAATCTTTCATTATTGAAGCAGTTACTCTGCCTGTAGGCAGTGGGAAGGTTTGCAAATGCAAATTAGAGAAACATATGTTCTTGTAGACAAACATGCTAATTTGCTCCTTTTGTCATATAAATTTACTTTGTGGGATTTGGGAGGATAGCAATGATCATAAAATGTTTGTTCCAGCAGAGAAAAAAATCAGTGCTCCTCCCAATCTTCCAATTTTCTACTTTAAAGCTGCTTTAACAGTATTTTGCACCCTTGCAAAGTGTTAGGAACATTATATCCACTGTGTGGAATCATTGCTTATAATTTGTGCTGACTACTAATGATTTGCATATGACACTGGACTACTGAGTGAATTTGTTTTTGTCATTGAAAGAACATATGAGGTAATGTGTTTTGGAAGGTCTAAAATATATAGGAAATATACAGTAAATGGCAGAACCCTTAAGAGTATTGACAGGCAGAGATCTGGGTGCACAGGTACACAGGTCACTGAAAGTGGCAGGTGGAGAAGCTCGTCAAGAAGGCATACGGCACGCTTGCCTTCATTGGCCGGGGTATTGAGTATAAAAATTGGCAAGTCATGTCGCAGTTTTATAGAACCTTAGTTTGGTGCTGATTCTGACTGGGATACAGTTCCTGACGGTACTGACTCTCAGCTGGATATAGTTCCTGAAGGTGCTGACTCTCACTGGGATACAATTCCTGAAGGTGCTGACTCTCACTGGGATACAGTTCCTGAAGGTGCTGACTCTCACTGGGATACAGTTCCTGAAGGTACTGACTCTCACTGGGATACAGTTCCTGAAGGTACTGACTCTCACTGGGGGTCAGTTCCTCAAGGTGCTGTCTCTCACTGGAATAAAGTTCCTCAAGGTGCTGACTCTCACTGGGAGGGCAATTGCTTAAAGTGCTGACAATACTGTTTAACCAGATGGCTGTTACCAGCCTCTGACACACTGGAGTCCCTCTTCTTTATCTGTGAGTCTGCAATGCAAGATTTAGAAGGATATTTAACCATGTGGTGCATCACAGCTTATTCCAAAGTTGACATAAAGCAACATCCCTGCATTTATTTTTGCAGTCATATTAACTCAGTGAATTCGGGAGTTGTCATTCACGGTTGGGATCTGAAGAGATTTTTGATTTGATTTTGTTATTGTCGCGTGTATTAGTATACAGTGAAAAGCATTGTTTCTTATGCAGTATGCAGACAAGGCATAACACTCATAGAGAAGGAAAAGAGAGTGTAGAATGTAGTGTTACAGTCATAGCTAGGGTGTAGAGAAAGACCAACTTAATACAGGGTAGCTTCATTCAAAAGTCTGACAGCAGCAGGCGAGAAGCTGTTCTTGAGTCAGTTAGTACGTGACCTCAGAATTTTGTACCTTTTTCCTGATGGAAGAAGCTGGAAGAGAAAATGTCCAGGGTGAGGTGAGGTCACTGATTATGCTGGCTGCTTTGCCGAGGCAGCGGGAAGTGTAGACAGAGTCAATGGATGGGAGGCTGGTTTGTGTGATGGATTGGGCTACATTCACGGCCCTTTGTTGTTTCTTGCAGTTTTGGGCAGAGCAGGAGCCATACCGAGCTGTGATACAACCAGAAAGAATTCTTCCTATGGTGCATCTGTAAAAGTTGGTGAGAGTCGTCGTGGACATTCCAAATTTTCTGAGACCTCTGACAAAATAGAGGCGTTGGTGGATTCTCTTAACTATCGTGTCAGCATGGGAGGACCAGGACAGATTGTCGTTGATCTGAACAACTAAAATCTTGCAGCTCTCAACCTCGTTGATGTAGACAGGGGCATTTTCTTGTTTACGCTTCCTGAAGTCGATGACAGTCTGCTTTGTTTTGTTGACATTGAGGGAGAGGTTATTGTCATTGCACGGGTTCACCAGATTCTCAATCTCATTTGTTTACTCGACAACCTGGTCAATAAATTTGCTCACTGATGAGTATCAGGAGATCATTGATCTGACTGTTGTGATTTAATAAATTAGACTGGGAATTGTGGTGAACAATCTGTACACTTTTACTTTCCAGATATCTTCAATGCCAAGTAACTTGGTCAATGAAACCAAGTGCATTGACACCACCCAATGATAAAGCTTCTTCAAACATCTCCCTCCTTGGATCATGGTGAGAATTGGAATGAATGCCCAATGGGGTTGGAAGCCTACCTGCATTTGCTAAGCAAATATGGGTTGTAACCGCCCCTGGAGCAGAATAAAAGAGACAGAGTCCCGAGGAGACAAACATCCATCTGTGGACAGAATCGAGAAGTCATGGAGTCCCCGAAACTCCTTGTGATCCTCCTCATCGTGTTTGAAGGTAAGTGATCAACCGGAGACCTCAAGGATGTGCAGGAGGAGTGCGGTAATATCAAATGAAGGAACACCCAAAAACTGGGCATGATTTAGAACAGATAAACTGTCAATGACAAAGAAGGTAAAAGGAAATGTGAATATCTGTCCTGGGAATGTTTGATGGGGACTGTGTAGAAGGAGCTTTATCCTGTATCTAACCCTGTGCCATACCTGTCCTGGGAGTGTTTGATGGGGGATAGTGTAGAGGAAGCTTTACTCTGTGTCTAAACCCATGCCATACCTGTCCTGGCAGTGTTTGATGGGGACAGTGCTGAGGGAGCTTTACTCTGTATCTAATCCCATTCTGCACCTGTCCTGGGAGAGTTTGATGTTGAGATTGTGAAATTCTCTAACATAGGGAATGCTCAGTGTGAATATTATTGGTGTCTTTAAGTGGGAGCTCGGTAAGAGGGAGTAAGGAATGGAAAGCTTTGCTGGTTGGGTCGGATGAAGATTGATGGGAGGAGCCTGGTGTGGGACAGACACAGCCATGGATTGTTGGGCTGAATGGCCTGTTTCTGAGACACATTTTCCGTTAAATTCACAAATATTCTTCTGCAGGTTGTTCTGGGTTTTGCAATCCACATGTCGTTAAATTGTCTTCCTGCTGGCTCTGATTCCGGGCTTTCTGACACAGTGATTTATTCTGTTGTCCTCTTGTAGCAATGTGGATCCCCGCACAGGATGCCCCCATTGACCGGGGAAGTTTAATGAACTTCATAAGTGTTCTTGATTGCACCAAAACAAAGTTCAATAAAAGGCACCTCCTTCACAATGGCTGTTTCTGTGGACTCAGAGGGAATGGCAGCCAGCCAGTGGATGCAATTGACAGGTAAAATGAGAGCATTCCTGTGTGAAAAAAACATTCTCCATGAAGCCAAAATGTGAGTGTTTGCGCTGATTGAGAAACAGCAATGTCTTGCTGTGGGGCAAAGCAGAGTGAAGACATTCGTTAGAAAGACAGAACTTGCTTCTGTGTAATCCTTCCCACTGCCTCACTTCCGCACCCCCTCCCCTTTAACCCACGCCTTATGTGTCAGCAAACCCTATTCAAGCCCCTCTCTGGCTGTGGTGCACCCTCTCAATCAGAATCTCCTGCAGTGGATACATTGGGACCCCCCCCCACCACTCCAACAAGAAACATTTCCCCCGGCAAGGTCAAACTTTTCTCTCTCCTGATTGGTTCACCATTCAGTGCCCTGATTGGCCATTCCAACCCAGTGGCACCATTGGCTCATCAGGCATCCCATAGAGGTGGTTAACAGGTGAGGCACTGGTTTGGAGGAGTTACTGGAGAAATTGTATAGCGAGTTACTGGGGGTAATTTACAGGGAGTTACTGGGAGTAATTTATTTGGAGTTACTGAGAGTAATTTATAGGGAGTTACTGGAGAAATTGTATAGCGAGTTACTGGGGGTAATTTACAGGGAGTTACTGGGAGTAATTTATAGGGAGTTACTTAAGAAATTTTATCGTGAGTTACTGGGGGTAACTTTACAGGGAGTTTGTGGAGAAATTTTATACAGAGAGAATGTGGGTTATTTTCAGGAAGTTAGTGGGGTATTTTGTAGATAGCTACGGGGGGAATTTATAGCAAGTTACTGGGGCATTTGTAGGGGGTTACTGGGGATAATCTATAAAAAGCCTCTGACTTTCCACTCTGTCTCTGCCCCTCATAATTTTGTAGACCTCGATCAGTTCTACCCTCAGTCTCCATCTTTCCAGTTAAATGGATCCTAGTTTATTCAACCTCTCCTCATCGTCAACACCCTGGAAACCAGGCAACATCCTGGTGAACCTTCTTTGCCCTCTCTCCCAAAGCTTCCATGTCCTTCCTTGTCATGTTTGTCTTGAGTTGGATGTGATGTTCTTTCACAAAATATCGGTTTGATGAAGTAGATGCAAAGAATAATTGTCCATATTCATCGACTATTCATGATACCAACTCCTGGCTCCAAACATCCCTCCTCCATGCTGCCATTGGTCCATTCTCGGGGTGCCCCACCTTTCCAGACCAATTGGAAAGTGAACAGACTCTTTGTCATCTGATTGGATGCTTTTTTTGAGAAACAGTTTCTCCCTCGCACCCCCCACTTTAATAAATAAATGTCTTGAGACAGAAGAGGAAAACCCCCCTGCAGCAATGACCTTATTCCCTCAGTTCAAGGGAATGTGTTCCCTGAGGATTAACCTTTCATTCCTGAAAACTCCAAGGACAACCTGATCTGAGGCTGGGATGGAATTATTCAGCCTCTGACTGAGTTTCAGTCTCACCAAGGGAAAACTTCAATCTGAAATGTTATCTCCTGTTTGTCCACCTGTTTAGATGGTGCCAAGTGCACGATAACTGTTCCGATGAAGCCAGGAAAATGGGGAGCTTTGTGAAGATCGCACCGTACCATTTTCACTGCAATAAAGGAATCCCCAAGTCAAGTGAGTAAAAACCCAAATAAAATCTATTCCGTCATTGGAAATTTCCTGTAACTACTTGTCCCCTCCCTCCCCTCAACAGGTCAACATCAGCAATGTAAAGTAACAGCTTTTATCTGATCCCATTGGAGTCATGAAACATCTAAAGTCGGCTTCAGATGATCAAAAGCTTTGGTTAAAGAGGGTTTAAGGAATGTCTCAATCCAGACGGAAAGGTAGAGAGAGGGAATTCCAGATCTTGGGAGCAATTGAAATCAGGAATACACAAGGGAGCAGAACTGGTGGAGTTCTGAGATCAAGAAGGGTGATGGGGTTGGGGAAGATTGCAAAGATAGCGATGAGCACGGCCACAGAAGCATTGGAAACAAGATTTTAAAATCAAATTCCCTTGGCCAGGCGCCATTGCAGGTCGATGAGTTCAAACCTGCTCTGGTTTGCTTTAAGTTCATGGCCAATCTCATTGCGACCTTAACTTCACGTTGCTGCCTGTCCCCGTAACCAGGGGTCCCAGACTCCACTGCTCCCTGGTGTGAAGCATTCTAAATACTTACCACCCACTGAAGAAATAACTTTCTCCTCCTCTCCTTCTCCATGGAGAGACCCTTTACTTTGAAACTGTGTCATCTAGTTCCAGATCACCCCCAGGAGGGGAAACAGCCTCTCAGCATCTACCCCTGACAAGCCAGTACAGAATTTCATACGTTTCAGTAAGATCACCTCTCACTCTTCTCAACTCCAATGAGTATGGACACAATCTGCTCCAGCTTCTTTTCAGTGACAGATGTCAGGTGAACTGGCCGATAGCTTCCTACTTTAGCTCTCTCTCCGTGCTTAACTAGAAGTGTTTACGTTCTTCTCAGCCAAGATCATTTCTCAGTCACTGCCGTGTTGATCTCCTCTTTTATCAACAGATCCACCCCATTTCCTTTTACTTTGTTCCTCTGCTTCCAAAATGTCAATTGCCTTTGAACATTCAGTTGTCAGCCTGAGTCACTTTACAACTGCATCTTTGCAATGTTGATCAGATCAGACCCACTGATTTCTATCTGGGGGAACATTATCTGTCCCTGATGCTGTTGCCCTGAAAAAAACCCGGAGTCCAGCTCATTCACTCGAACACGCAGTTCCTTGAGCTGTAGATACTTCATGCAGATGTGGTTGCTGTGAATCAGATACCTGCCTTGCAATGTATTTTGTTTCACCAATTTAGGTTTCCAGTTAAGAAATATCACTCAGTATGATTTGCAGTTATTAAGCTATTTAATTGGTTAATCTGTAAGAGTTAAAATTTACTTAGTAGTGTCAGAAGTAGGCTTACGTTGACACTGCAGTGAAGTTACTTCAAAATCCCTTGGTTGCCACATCCCTGAGGAAGAATTTAGAATGGCCAATGCACCTAACCAGCATGTCTTTCCGAGTGTGGGGGGAAACTGGAGCACCCGGAGCAAACCCATGCAGACATGGGGAGAACTCCACACAGTAACCCAGGCTGGGAATTGAACCACGGTCCTTGTGCTGTGAAACAACAGTGCTAACCACTGTGTCACCGTGCCACAAATATGCTGCAGTAGTTATTAATAAAATAATTGACAGACTCCAAGCCAGCTGGTGATGTCAGAAGCAAGACACGTATGACCCCACTCTTATGCATGAACACACGCGCTCAGGCACACTGGGGTACAGTTCCTGAAGATACTGACTCTCCCTGGTGGACAAATACTCAAAGTGCTGACTCTCACTGGGATACAGTTCCTGAAGGTGCTGACTCTCACTGGGATACAGTTCGTGAAGGTGCTGACTCTCACTGGGATACAGTTCCTGAAGGTGCTGACTCTCACTGGGATACAGTTCCTGAAGTGCTGACTCTCACTGGGGTACAGTTCTTAAAGGTGCTGACTCTCACTGGGATACAGTTCCTGAAGGTGCTGACTCTCACTGGGATACAGTTCCTGAAGGTGCTGACTCTCACTGGGATACAGTTCCTGAAGGTGCTGACTCTCACAGGGATACACAGATGGTTTGCTGCTTCTCACTGAGATGTGATTCTGATCTGTTAATTTCATCTGTAGAAATCAACATGTCACAGAAAAACCACAACATTTCTTACCCCATATATTTGGAAGCCTGAATAACATTACTGATCCCTCAACCATTATGGATCACCCACAACATTAAGAAACCTGCAAGAATAATGATTCCTGCAACATTGCAAATTCTCACATCTTTAAACTCATCCACGACATGAGTGTGTACATTAATGTGTGTACATTCGGGTGTATATCTGTACATCACAGTGCATATTTCACACTGCGTATATTTGGTTACTCTCCTTTCTTTTGCAGACAATGATTTGATGGCAAAGCAAAAATGCTCCAAGAAGGTGTGCGACCGTGATGTTACAGCTGCAATCCGCTTCAAAAAGAATGAAAACAACTTCAACCACAAGTTTGTGGGCTATGACCGAAGTCACTGCAAGGCCATCTGATAACTCCAGCTTGCAATGAAGCGATGGTGATGGGACTGGGAGTCACACTGACAAGCGTCTCTCCAATTGAATATTCCGGGTGTGATTGATGGGATTTCTCTCTCACCGTCTCACTGATTTCTAATTCCTCACCAAGTGTCTCTCATGTCTACGTTTTGTTGCCGTTTTACCTTTTAATTTGATTGAAATGTACTTAGCAATTCTGGTGAAAGAAAATGCACTAATTGAAGAATGCAATGCTGGGAGTTGTAGCATTTGTTAATTACTGATGCAGCGAAGGTTTACCAGGCTGATTACTGGGATGGCAGGTCTGTCATAAGAGGAGGGACTAAGTCAGTTTGGATTATATCCACTGGAGTTCAGCGAAGGGGATTGAATATAAAAGTAGGGAGGTCTTGCTGCAGCTGTATAGGGCATTGGTGAGGCCGCAGCTGGAGTACTGTGTGCAGTTTTGGGCGCCGCACCTGCGCAAAGATATTTTGGCCTTGGAGGGAGTGCAGAGGAGGTTTACTAGGCTGATACCGGAGTTGAGGGGGTTGAACTATGAGGAGAGGCTGAATAAACTAGGCTTGTACTCGTTGGAGTTTAGAAGAATGAGGGGAGATCTCATTGAGACGTATAAGATGATGAATGGGATGGATAGGATAGAGGTGGAGAGACTCTTCCCACTGAAAAAAGACAGTAGGACTAGGGGGCACAGCCTCAAGATAAAGGGGGGGCGTTTTAGAACGGAGTTGAGGAGGAACTTCTTCACTCAAAGGGTGGTGAATCTCTGGAATTCTCTACCCATTGAAGTGGTGGAGGCTGCCTCGCTAAATATTTTCAAGAAGCGGGTTGATGGGTTTTTGATAAGAGAGGGGATTAAGGGTTATGGGGAGAGGGCCGGAAAGTGGAACTGAGCCATGACAGATCAGCCATGATCTTATTGAATGGCGGGGCAGGCTTGAAGGGCCAGATGGCCTACTCCTGCTCCTATTTCTTATCTCATAGAAACTTATAAAATTCTAACAGGGTTAGCCAGGGCAGATTCAGAAAGAATGTTCCCGATGGTGGAGGAGTCCAGAACTAGGGGTCGTAGTTTGAGGATAGGGGATAAAACCTTTAGGACTGAGGTGAAGAGAAATTTCTTCACCCAGAGGGTGGTGAATGTGTGGAATTCACTCCCACAGAAAGTAGTTGAGGCCAAAACGTTGTGTGATTCCAAAAAGAAATTAGATTTCGCTCTTGGAATTAAAGGGGTGGGAAGGAGGGATCAGGATATTGAATTTGATGATCAGCCATGATCAGAATAAATGGCGGAGCAGCTGGAAGGGCCGAATGGCCTCCTCCTGCTTTAGTTTCTGTGTAAAAATATTCTTTATAATCCTGGTGAAATAAAATACACTGATTGAAGCATGCAATGCTGAGTGGGAGTGTTAATTCATTATTGATACAGGGGACATGTCCTGTTAATTCCTGTGCACACAATGTGATCTCTCACAGACAGTATGGGACGCTGCTGCCCTCTTTGTACTTTGTGGTGTGACTCTGCCTCCTGCTGGTGTAACAGCAGCAGCAGCGGCCATCACATCTCTGTTCCCAAATGATGATAGACCGCCTCCTGCTGTCACAGTCGGGAACTGCCGACTTGACTGAGGCAAATGCTGCAACTGCGAGGCTAATTTCCACATTGCTGCGATCAGTGTAAATAAAAGCTGGGAGAGATGTAAAGTGGGCTATCACACCTGGGTCAAAACTAACTCCAGTAAATATTACAAAAAACCCTCATTCATGCAAGCTCCAGTGCCAAGTTATTGTGAAGCGTTAAATTCTATAGCAATGTAAGACAAGACTTTGTCCACTCTGATATTGAGATGTCGCATTAGACTGGGGTGAGCTCAGGAAGAAGTCTCACAACACCTGGTTAAAGTCCAACAGGTTTATTTGGAATCACGAGCTTTTGGAGCGCTTCTCCTTCATCAGTTGAGTGGAGAGGCAGGTTTCATAAACATGGCATATCCAGAGAGAGACACAATTGCAAGATTATGGTTGAAATGAGAGTCTTGACAGGTAAACAAGTCTTTACAGGTACAGATAGTGTGAGTGGAGAGATGGATAATCATAGGTTAAAGAGGTGTGAACTGTATCCCAGTGAGAGTCAGCACCTTCAGGAACTGTGTCCTAGTGAGAGTCAGCACCTTCAGGAACTGTATCCCAGTGAGAATCAGCACCTTCAGGAACTGCATCCAAGTGAGAGTCATCATTTTTTCAAGTGGACCCCAGTGAGGACCAATCAGTGTGTTTTATTTTGTCAGAATTACAAAGTACATTTCAAACAGATTAAAAGGTAAAACAGCAACAAAATGTAGATATGAGAGACACTCGGTGAGGAATTAGAAATCAGTGAGACGGTGACAGAGAAATCCCATCAATCACACCCGGAATATTCAATTGGAGAGACGCTTGTCAGTGTGACTCTCAGTCACATCACCATCGCTTCATTGCAAGCTGGAGTTATCAGATGGCCTTGCATTGATTTTGGTCATAGCCCACAAACTTTCGGTTGAAGATGTTCTCATTCTTCTTGAAGCAGCTTGCAGCTGCAATATCACAGTCACACGCCTTATTTAAGCATTTTTGCTTTGTGAAAACATCATTCCCTGCAAAAGAAAGGAGAGTTACTAAATATACACAGTGTGAAATATGCACTGTCATTACAAATATATGCCCAAATGTACACGCATTAATGTACACACTCATGTTGTGGGTGTGCTTAAAGATATGAGAATTTGCAATGTTGCAGGAACCATTATTCTTGCAGGTTCTTTAATGTTGTGGGTGATCCATGATGGTTGAGGGATCGATAACGTTACTGAGGCAACAAATGTCGATGGAGGTTCCCTAACATGTTGATTTTGACAGGTGAAATTAACAGATCAGAATCACATCACAGTGAGAAGCAGCAAACCATCTGTATATCCCAGTGAGAGTCAGCACCTTCAGGAACTGTATCCCACTGAGAGTCAGCACCTTCAGGAACTGTATCCCAGTGAGAGTCAGCACCTTCAGGAACTGTATCCCAGTGAGAGTCAGCACCTTCAGGAACTGTATCCCAGTCAGAGTCAGCACCTTCAGGAACTGGATCCAAGTGAGAGTCAGCAGCTTCAGGAACTGTAACCCAGTGAGAGTCAGCACCTTCAGGAACTGTATCCCAGTGAGAGTCAGCACCTTCAGGAACTGGATCCAAGTGAGAGTCAGCAGCTTCAGGAACTGTAACCCAGTGAGAGTCAGCACCTTCAGGAACTGTATCCCAGTGAGAGACAGCACCTTCAGGGACTGTATCCCAGTGAGAGTCAGCAACTTCAGGAACTATATCCCAGTGAGAGTCAGCACCTTCAGGAACTGTATCCCCGTGGGAGTCAGCACCTTCAGGAACTGTAACCCAGTGAGAGACAGCATGTTCAGGACCTGTAGCCCAGTGAGAGTCAGAATCGTTCGGAACTGTATCCCACTGCAAGGTACCACATTCAGGAACTGTACCCGAGTGCGAGTCAGCACTTTCAGGAACTGTATCCCAGTGAGAGTCAGCATCTTCAGGAACTATATCCCAGTCTGTGTGAGCATGTGAGGGCATGCATAAGAGTGGGGTCATATGTGTTTTGTTCTGACTTTTCCAACTGGCTTGGATTCTATCAATTCTATTTCATTCATAACAATTGCAGCAAATTTATGGCACGGTGGCACAGTAGTTAGCACTGCTGCTTCACAGCGTCACAGACCATATTCAATTCCCGGCTTAGGTCACTGTCTGTGTGGAGTTTGTACATTCTCCTGGTGTCTGTGTGGGTTTCTTCCGGGTGCTCTGGTTTCCTCCCACAGTCCAAAAGACGTGCTGGTTAGGTGGATTGGTCATGCTAAATTCTCCTCTTCTCATTAAGTGAGGAAAGAGAGTAAAAGTAGGAAGCTATCGGCAAGTTCACCTGTCATCTGTCACTGAAAGGAAGCTGGAGCAGGTTGTGTCCATACTCATTGGAGTTGAGAAGAATGAGAGGTGATCTTACTGAAACATATTTCTCTCCGTGAAGAAGGAGAGGAGGAGAAAGTTATTTCTTCAGTGGGTGGTTAGTATTTAGAATGCTTCACCCCAGGGAGCAGTGGAGCCTGGGACCCCTCGTTGTGGGGACAGGCAGCAACGTGGAGTTAAGGTCATAACGAGATCAGCCATGGACTTAGAGCAAACCAGAGCAGGTTTGAACCTGTCGACTTGCAATGGTGCCTTGCCAAGTGAACCCTTGATTTTAAAATCTTGTTCCCAATGCTCCAGTGGCCATGCCCATCGCTATCTTTGCAATATTCCCCAGCCCCTTCACTCTTCCCGATCTCAGTGCTCCACTAATTCTGCTCCCTTGTGTATTCCTGATTTCAATCACTCCCAAGCTCTGGAATTCCCTCCCTCCACTTTTCTGCCTGGATTCAGACATTCCTTGAACCGTCTTTGACCAAAGCTTTTGATCATCTGAAGCCGGCTTTAGATGTTTCATGACTCTAATGGGATCAGATAAAAGCTGCTGTTGTACATTGCTGATGTTGACCTGTTGAGAGAAGAGAGGGGGTCAGGGAGTCAGGGGAAATTCCCAAGGACGGAACAGGTTTTATTTGGGTTTTTACTTACTGCACTTCGGGACTCCGTTATTGCAGTTAAAATAGTATGCTGTAACCTCCAGAAAGCACTCCATTTTCATGGCTTCATCATAACAGTCATCATGTACTTGGCAGCATCTAAACAGGTTGACAAACAGGAGATAACATTTCAGATTGAAGTTTTCTCTTGGCGAGACTGAAACTCAGTCAGAGGCTGAATAATTCCAACTCAGCCTCAGATTGGGTTGTCCTTGGAGTTTCAGGAATGAAAGGTTAATCCTCAGGGAACACATTCCCTTGAACTGAGGGAGTAAGGTCATTGCTGCAGGGGGGTTTTCCTCTTTTGTTTCAACACATTTGTTTATTGGGGATAAAGTGGGGGGCGGGAGGGAGAAACTGTTTCTCAAAAAAGCATCCAATCAGATGACAAAGAGTCTGTTCACTTTCCAATTGGTCTGGAAAGGCGGGGCACCCTGAGAATGACCAATGGCAGCATGGAGGAGGGATGTTTGGAGCTGGGAGGTGGTATCATGAATAGTCGATGAATATGGACAATTATTCTTCGCATCGACATCATCTAATCAATATTTTGTGAAAGAACATCGCATCCAGCTCAAGACAAACATGACAAGGAAGGACATGGAAGCTTTGGGAGAGAAGGCAAAGAAGGTCCACCGGGATGTTGCCTGGTCATGGTGGTGCTGACTGCGAGCAGTGGTTGAATAAACTATGATTCATTTAACTGGAAAGATGGAGACTGAGGGAAGATGTGATGGAGGTGTACAAAATTATGAGGGGCAGAGACAGTGTGGATAGATTACCCCAATAAGCCCCTAAAAACTACCTCTTTAACCCTAAATTACCCCCAGTAACTAGCTACAAAATACCCCAGAAACTCCCTGAAAACTACCCATATTAACTGCCTGTAAAATTTCTCCAGTAACTCCCTATGTATTACCCCCAGTAACTCCCTATAAATTACCCCCAGTAGCTCCCTATAAATTACTCCCAGTAGCTCCCTATAAATTACTCCCAGGAACTCACTAAACAATTTCTTCATAACTCCTCCAAACCAGTGTCTCACCTGTTAACCACCTCTGTGGGATGCCTGATGAGCCAATGGTGCCACTAGGTTGGAATGGCCAATCAGGGCACTGAATGGTGAACCAATCAGGAGACAGAAAAGTTTGCCCTTGCTGGGGGGAAATGTTTCTTGTTGGGGGGGGGGGGCCCAGTGTATCCACTGCAGGAGATTCTGATTGGGAGGATGCATCACAGCCAGAGAGGGGCATGAATGGGGTTTGCTGACACACAAGGGGCGGGTGAAAGGGGAGGGGGTGCAAAGCACAAGCTGTGTCTAAATTGGCTTTGACTGTACCACAGCGATCACACATTAAAAATCTTTCATCACTGAAGCAGTTACTCTGCCTGGAAGCAGTGGGAAGGATTACGCAGAAGCATGTTTTGCCTTTCGAAGGAATGTCTTCACTCTGCTTTGCCCAACAGCAAGACATTGCCGTTTCTCAATCAGCGCAAACATTCACATCTTGGCTTCACAGAGAGTGTTTTTTTACACTGGAATGCTCTCTTTTTACCTATCAATTGCATCCACTGGCTGGTTGACATTCACTCCGAGTCTACAGACGCAGCCATACTGAAGGAGATCCGTTGTTTTGAAGTTCGTTTTTTTGCAATCAATAATACGTCCTAAATTGTGTGAGTTTCTCCGCATAATGGAGGTGCCCTGTGCAGGGATGCACATTGCTACAGAATAAATCACTGTGTCAGAAAGCTTGGAATTAGAGCCAGCAGGAAGACAATTTAACAACACGCGGATTGCAAAAACAAGAACAACCTGCAGAAGAATATTTGTGAATTTAACGGAAATTGTGTCTCACAAACAGGCCATTCGGCCCAACAATCCACGGCTGTGTCTGTTCCACACCAGGCTCCTCCCATCCATCTTCATCCAACCCAACCGCCATTCCTTTCTCCCTCATGTACTTACCGAGCTTCCCCTTAAAGCCATCAATAATAATCACACCGAGCATTCCCTATGCTACAGAATTTCACAATCCCAACATCAAACAATCCCAGGACAGGGCACTGCATAGAGTAAAGCTCCCTCTACACTGTCCCCCATCAAACACTCCCAGAACAGGCACAGCATGGGGTTAGATACAGAGTAAAGCTCCCTCTACACAGTCCCCGTCACACACTCGTGGGACAGGTACAGCACAGGGTTAGATACAGAGTAAAGAACCCTATACACTGTTCCCTCATCAATCACTCGCAGTACAGGTAGAGCATGGGGGTAGATTCAGAGTAAAGCTCCCTCTACACTGTCCCCATCAAACAATCCCAGGACAGGAAACAGCATGGAATTAGATACAGAGTACAGCTCCCTCAACAGAATCCCCATTACACATTCCCAGGACAGGTACGGCACGGGGTTAGATCGAGTAAAGGTCCCTCAACACAGTCCCCAGCAAACGCTCCCAGGACATGTACAGTACGGGGTTAGATACAGAATAAATCTCCCTTTACGCTGTCCACATCAAAAACTCCCAAGACAGAAACACTTCTTTCTTTCTTCTTTGTCATTGACAGTTTGTCTGTTCCAAATCATGCCGTTTTTGGGCGTTGCTTCATTTGCTATGACCCGCACTCGTCCAGCACATCCCTGAGGTCTCCAGGTGGTCACTGACCTCCGAACACGATGAGGAGGATCACAATGAGTTTTGGGGACTCCATGACTTCTCAATTCCTTCTGGAGATGGATGTTTGTCTCCTTGGGGCTCTGTCTCTTTTATTCTACTAAAACCTGGCGTTGTCAGACTTTTTACTCTTTTATTCTACTCCTGGGGCGGTTACAACCCATATTTACTTAGCAAATGCAAATAGGCTTCCAACCCCATTGGGCACTCATTCCAATCCTCACCATGATCCAAGGAAGGAGATGTTTGAAGAAGCTGTTGTCATTGGGTGGTGCAGATGCACTTGGTTTCATTGACTAACTTACTCGGCATTGAAGACATCTGGAAAGTAAAAGTGTACTTATTGTTCACCGCAATTCTCAGTCTTATTTAGTTAATCACAATAGTCAGATCAATGATATCCTGATACTTATCAGAGAGCAAATTTACTGACCGGGTTGTCGAGTACACAAATGAGATTGGGAATCTGGTGAAACGACAATAACCTCTCCCTCAATGTCAACAAAACAAAGCAGACTGTCATCGACTTTAGGAAGCATAAAGGTGAACATGCCCCTGTCTACATCAACGGGGACGAAGTAGAAATGGTTGACAGCTTCAAGTTTTTAGGTGTTCAGATCAACAACAATCTGTCCTGGTCCTCCATCTTGACACGATAGTTAAGAAAGCTCACCAATGCTCTTCCTAAGAACGTTCAGGGAATTTGGCATGTCCGCGACAAGTTGCACCAACTTTTACAGATGCACCGTAGACAGAATTCTTTCTGGTTGTATCACAGCTTGGTATAGTTTCTGCTCTGCCCAAAACTGCAAGGAACAACAAAGGGTCGTGAATGTAGCCCAATCCCTCACGCAAACCATAAGAACATAAGAAATAGGAGTAGGAGTAGGCCATCTAGCCCTTCGAGCCTGCCCTGCCATTTAATAAGATCATGGCTGATCTGAAGTGGATCAGTTCCACTTTCCCGCTCTCTCTCCATAACCCTTAATTCCCTTGTCTATCAAAAACCTACCTACCCGTGACTTAAATATATTCAGCGAGGTAGCCTCCACCACTTCAACGGGCAGAGAATTCCAGAGATTCACCACCCTTTGAGTGAAGAAGTTCCTCCTCAACTCTGATCTAAACTGCACCCCCCGACTTATCTTGAGGCTGTGCCCTCTAGTTCTGCTATCCTTTCTAAGTGGGAAGAATCTCTCTACCTCTACCATATCCATCCCCTTCATTATCCTATAGGTCTCCATAAGATCCCCCCTCATCCTTCTAAACTCGAACGAGAACAGACCCAGTCTATTTAGTCTCTCTTCATTGTCCAACCCCCTCATCTCCAGTATCAGCCTAGTGAACCTCCTCTGCACTCCCTCCAAGGCCAATATATCCTTCCTCAAGTGCGGCGACCAAAACTGCACACAGTACTCCAGCTGCAGCCTCACCAGTACCCTGTATAGTTGCAGCAAGACCTCCCTGTTTTTATATTCTATCCCCCTCGCTATAAAGGCCAACATTCCATTCGCCTTCTTGATCACCTGCTGCACCTGCAGACTGGGTTTTTGCGACTCATGCACAAGGACCCCCAGGTCCCTCTGCACCATAGCATGCTGCAGCTTTTTGCCTTTTAAATAGTAATCCCTCCTACTATTATTTCTGCCAAAGTGGATAACCTCACACTTGCCAACATTGTACTCCAACTGCCAGGTCCTCGCCCACTCGCTCAGCCTATCCAGATCCCTCTGCAGACTTTCCACACCCTCCGCACAATTTGCTTTTCCTCTTCTTCGTGTCATCAGCAAATTTCGTCACCCTACACTCAGCCCCCTCCTCCAGATCGTCTATATAAATGGTAAACAGTTGAGGCCCCAGCACCGATCCCTGCGGCACTCCACTAGTCACCAACCGTCAATGAGAATAGCACCCATTGATACCAGCTCTCTGCTTCCTATTAGACAGCCAATCCTCTATCCACGCTAACACCTTACCCCCAACTCCGTGCACTCTAACCTTCTGTAGCAAACCAGCCTCCCATCCATTGACTCTGTCTACAGTTCCCGCTGCCTCGGAAAAGCAGCCAGCATAATCAGTGATCTCACGCACTCTGGACATTCTGTCTTCCATCTTCTTCCATCAGGAAAAAGATACAAAACTCTGAGGTCATGTACCAACCAACTCAAGAACAACTTCTTCCCTGCTGCTGTCAAAGTTTTGAATGAAGCTACCCTGTACTAAGTTGCTCTTTCTCAACACCCTAGCCATGACTGTAACACTACATTCTGCACTCTTTCTTTTGCTTCTCTATGAATGGTATGCCTTGTCTGAATTGCACATAAGAAACAATACTTTTTACTGTATACCAATACACATGACAATAACAAAATCAAAGCAAAAATCTCTTCACATCCTGGGTGTTAATGACAGCTCCCCAATTCACTGAGTTGATATTACTGTGGACATATATGCAGGGTTCTTACTTTTCCTCAACTATGGAATAAGCCATGATGCACCACATGGTTAAATATCCTTCCAAAGCCTTCACTGCAGACTCACAGGTAAACAAGGGGGACTCTAATGCATCTGGTTAAACAGTATTGTCAGCACTTTAAGCAATTGTCCCCCAGTGAGAGTCAGCACCTTCAGGAACTACATCCCAGTGAGAGTCAGCACCTTCAAGAACTGTATCCCACTGAGAGTCAGCACCTCCAGGAACTGCACCCCAGTGAGATTCAGCACCTTCATGAACTGTATCCCAGTGAGAGTCAGCACCTTCAGGAACTGTATCCCAGTGAGAGTCAGCACCTTCAGGAACTGTATCCCAGTGAAAATCATCACCTGCAGAAACTGTGTCCCAGTGAGAGTCAGCACCTTCAGGAACTGTGTCCCAGTGAGAGACAGCACCTTCAGGAACTGTATCCGAGTGAGAGTCAGCACCTTCAGGAACTGTATCCCAATGAGAGTCAGCACCTTCAGGAACTGTATCCAGTGAGAGTCAGCACCTTCAGGAATTATATCCCAGTGAGAGTCAGCATCTTCATGAACTGTATCCCAATGAGAGTCAGCACCTTCAGGATCTGTATCCCAGTGAGAGTCAGCACCTTCAGGAACTATATCCACTGAAAGTCAGCACCTTCATGAACTGTATCCCAGTGGGAGTCAGTACCTTCAAGAACTGTATCCCAGTGGGAGTCAGCACCTACAGGAACTGTATCCCAGTGAGAGTCAGCACCTTCATGAACTGTATCCCAGTGAGAGTCAGCACCTTCAGGAACTGTATCCCAGTGAAAATCATCACCTGCAGGAAGTGTGTCCTAGTGAGAGTCAGCACCATCAGGAACTGTATCCCAATGAGAAACAGCACCTTCAGGAACTGTATCCCAGTGAGAATCAGCACCTTCAGGAACTTTTCCCATTGAGAGGCAGCACCTTCAGGAACTGTATCCCAGTGAGAACCACCACCTTCAGGAACTGTGTCCCAGTGAGAGTCAACACCTTCAGGAACTGTGTCCCAGTGAGAGTCAGCACCTTCAGGAACTGTATCCCAGTGAGAGTCAGCACCTTCAGGAACCGTATCCTAGTGAGAGTCAGCATGGTCAGGAACTGATCCCAGTGAGAGTCAGCACTTTCAAGGACTGTATCCCAGTGAGAGTCAGCACCTTCAGGAACTGTGTCCTAGTGAGAGTCAGCACCTTCAGGAACTGTATCCCAGTGAGAGTCAGCACCTTCAGGAACTGTATCCCAGTGAGAGTCAGCACCTTCAGGAACTGTATCCCGTTGAGAGTCAGCACCTTCCCGAACTGTATTCCTTCTCTTCTCAACTCAAATGAGTATGGACACAACCTGCTCCAGCTTCTTTTCAGTGACAGATGTCAGGTGAACTGGCCGATAGCTTTCTACTTTTGCTCTCTCTCCTTGCTTAACTAGAAGTGTTTACATTCTTCTGAGCCAAGATCATTTCTCACTCACTGCCATGTTGATCACATCGCTTATGAACAGATCTACCCCATTTCCTTTTACTTTCTTCCTCTGCTTCCAAATGTCAATTGCCTTTGAACATTCAGTTCCTAGCCTGAGTTATTTTACAACTGCACCTCTGCAATGTTGATCAGATCGGACCCACTTATTTCTATCTGGGGGAACATTATCTGTCCCTGATGCTGCTGCCCTGTCTAAAACCCGGAGTCCAGCTTATTCATTGGACACGCAGTTCCTCGTGCAGATACTTCATGCACATATGGTTGCTGTGAATCAAATACCTGCCTTGCAATGTATTTTGTTTCACAAATTTAGGTGTCCAGTTAAGAAATATCACTTAGTAATAATTTGCAGTTATAAAGCTATTTAATCAATTAACCTATGAAGTTTAAAGTTAAGTAATTAGTGTTACAAGTAGCCTTGTGATACGAATAATGAAGTTACTGTGAAAATCCCCTAGTTGCCACACACATGTTCGGGTACACTGAGGGAGAATTTAACATGGCCAATGCACCTAAACAACATGTCTTTCAGACTGTGGGAGGAAACTGGAGCACCCAGAGGAAACCCACACAGACATGGGGAGAACGTGTAGACTCCACACTGACAGTGACCCAAACCGGGTACTGAGCCCTGGTCCCTGTGCTCTGAAGCAGCAGTGCTAACCACTGTGCCACCGTGACATAAATTTGCTGCAGTCGTTATGAATAAACTAGAATTGACAGTACGTAAGTCAGTTAGTCAAGTCACAACAAAACACATATGACCCCACTCATACGCACGCACGCATGCACTCAAGTGCATACACATTGGGGAACAGTTCCTAAAGTTACTGACTCTCACTGGGGTCAACTTCCTGACTGTGCTGACTCTCACTGGGATACAGTTCCTGAAGGTGCTGACTCTCACTGGGATACAGTTCCTGAAGGTGCTGACTCTCACTGGGATACAGTTTCCTGAAGGTGCTGACTCTCACTGGGATACAGTTCCTGAAGGTGTTGACTCTCACTGGGATACAGTTCCTGAAGGTGTTGACTCTCACTGGGATACAGTTTCCTGAAGGTGCTGACTCTCACTGGGATACAGTTCCTGAAGGTGTTGACTCTCGCTGGGATACAGTTCCTGAAGGTGCTGACTCTCACTGGGATACAGTTCCTGAAGGTGCTGACTCTCATTGGGATACAGTTCCTGAAGGTGCTGACTCTCACTGGGATACAGTTCCTGAAGATGCTGACTCTAACTGGAGTGCAGCTCCTGAAGGTGCTGACTCTCACTGGGATACAGTTATAGAGTCATAGAGGTTTACAGCATGGAAACTGCCCCTTCGGCCCATCTTGTCCATGCTGCCCTTATTTCTTTTTTAAAACTGCTAAGCTAAGCCCAATTGCTCACATTTGGCCCATATCCCTCTATACCCATTGTACCCATGTAATTATCTAAATGCTCTTTAAAAGACAAAATTGTATCTGCCTCCACTACTATCTCTGGCAGCTTGTTCCAAATACTCACCACCTTCTGTGTGAAAAAATTGCCCCCCTGGACATTTTTGTATCTTTCCCCTCTCACCTTAAACCTATGCTCTCTATGTTTAGACTCCCCTACCTTTGGGAAAAGATATTGACTATCTACCTTGTCTATACCCTCATTATTTTATAGGCCTCTATAAGGTCATCCCTCAGTCTCCTGCGCTCCAGACACAAAAATCCCAGTCTATTCAGCCTCTCCTTATAACTCAATCCATTAAGTCCCAGTAGCATCCTCGTAAATCTTTTCTGCACTCTTTCTAGTTTAATAATATCCTTTCTATAATAGGGTGACCAGAATTACACACAGTATTCCAACTGTGGGCTTACCAATGTCTTGTACAACTTCAACAAGACGTACCAACTCCTGTATTCAATGTTCTGACCAATGAAGCCAAGCATGCCGAATGCCTTCTTCACCACTCTGTCCACCTGTGACTCCACTTTGAAGGAACTATGAACATGTACCCCTAAATCTCTTTGTTCTGTAACTCTCCCCAGTGCCATACCATTAACTAAATAAGTCCTTCCCTTGGTTCAGTCTACCAAAATGCATCACCTCACATTTGTCTCAATTAAACTCTATCTGCCATTCGTCTACCCACTGGTCCAATTGATTAAGATCTTGCTGCAACTGGAGATAACATTCCTCACTGTCCACTAAGCCACCAGTCTTGGTGTCATCTGCAAACTTAATAACAATGCCACCTACATTCTCATCCAAATCATTAATATAAATGACAAGTAACAGTGGGCCCAGCACTGATCCCTGAGGCACACCTCTAGTCACAGACCTCCAGTTTGAAAAATAACTCTCTAGAACCACCCTCTGGCTTCTGTCAAGAAGCCAATTTTGTGTCCATTTAGATACCTCACCCTGGATCCCGTGATATTTAACTTTATGCAACAACCTACCATGCAGTACCTTGTCAAAGGCCTTGCTAAAGTCCATGTAGACAACATCAACTGCACTGCCCTAATCTACCTTCTTGGTTACCCCTTCAAAAAACTCAAATAAATTTTTGAGACATGACTTTCCACTCACAAAGCCATGCTGACTGTCCCTAATCAGTCCTTACATCCCTAAATGCCTGTAGATCCTGTCTCCCAAAATATCTTTCAACAATTTACCCACCACAGATGTGAGGCTAACTGGCTGGCCTGTAGTTCCCAGGCTTTTCCCTGCAGCTCTTTTTAAACAAAGGCACAACATTTGCCACTCTCCAATCTTCAGGCACCTCACCTGTGACTCTCGATGATTCAAATATCTCGGCTAGGGGACCCACAATTTCCTCCCTCACTTCCCACAACATCCTGGGATACACTTCATCAGGTCTCGGGGATTTATCTACCTTGATGCGCTTTAAGACTTCCAGCACCTCCTTCTCTGTAATATGTACACTCCTCAAGACATTACTATTTAATTCCCCAAGTTCCCGAACATCCATGCTTTTCTTAACAGTAAATATTGATGAGAAATATTCATTTAAGATCTCACACATCTCTTATGGATCTGCACACAGATTACTGTGTTGATCCTTAAGAGGCTCTACTCTCTCCCTTGATTCCTCTTTTGCCCTTTATGTATTTGTAAAAGCTCTTTGGATTCTCCGTTCCCTTATCTGCCAAAACAATTTTGTGTCCCCTTTTGTCCTCCTGATTTCTTTCTCAACTCTACTCCTTTTCCCCTATACTCTTCAAAAGATTCACTTGATCCCAGCTACCTATGCATGTCATGTGCCTCTTTCTTCTTCTTGACCAGGGCCTCAATATCCCGAGTCATCCAGGGTCCCTGACTTCTGCCAGCCTTGCCCTTCACTCTGAGAGGAATGTGTTTACCCTGAACCCTGGTTAACACACTTTTGAAAGCATGCCACTTACCACGTCACTTTTCCTTCCCACAGACCCCGCAATTAACTTTTGAAAGTTCCTGCCTGATTGCATCAAAATTGGCCTTGCCCCAATTTAAAATACTAACTTTTGGGCCAGACCTATTGTTCTCCATAGCTGTCTTAAGACTAATAGAATTATGGTCACTGGTCCCAAAGTGATGCCCCACTAACACTTCGACATCTGTCCTTCCTTATTTCCCAAGAGGAGGTCAAGTTTTGCCCCTTCTCTAGTCAGGCGATCCACAGACTGAATGAGAAATTCCTCCTGGATACACTTAACAAAATTTCTCTCCATGCAACCCAGTAATACTATGGCTGTTCCAGTCAATGTTGGGAAAATTGAAATCTATGACTATTACCACCCTTTTTTTTGGCGCTATCTGTAATCTCCTCACATGTTTGCTCCTCAATTTCCCGTTGACTATTTGGGGGCCTATAGTACAACCCTATCAAATAATTTCCCCCTTCTTATTTCTCAGTTCTACGCATATAGACTCAGTGGCCAAACCCTCGGATATATCCCCTCTCAATCCGTCTGTGATGCTTTCCCTAATCAAAAGTGCAACTCCCCTTCCTCTCTTACCTCCTGTTCTATCTTTCCTATAGCATCTGTACCCTGAACATTAAGCTGCCAGTCCTATCCCTCCCTTAGCCATGTTTCAGTAATTGCTATAATATTCCAGTCCCATGTCCCCATCAATGCCCTGAGTTCATCTGCCTTTCCCATCAGGCCTCTTGCATTAAAATAAATGCAGTTTAAGCTGGGCTTCCCTTGCTCTCTGTCTTACTTCTGTCTGAGAGAGAGCCAAATGGTCACAAGACGCAGGTGATCTCGTGGCGATTGGTAATCTCAGAATGAATTTCTGTGTAAATGTATCACAAAGTCTTACCTCAGTATCCTGTATGGCCCGGGTGCCACACCTCATACCACAACTCACAACCCATCAATCATTCCCTCAAACATTTTCTGGCAAAAATGAGAGCAAACAAGAGTGTCTTGGAGACAGAAAGCCATTCTCTATACACATGGACCCCTTCAGGAACACAGGCAGCAACTGATAGGCCAGGAAAAATGGGTGTGATTTCCCCCTCTTAGTGGCACATATTACGGTGGCACATGGTAGCTCATACACACGGGCAGCGGGATACTTGGACTTTGGGTGGAAACCGGAGCACCCAGAGGAAACCCACAGACATGTGGAGATTTCCTGTAAAATGCACTGAACTTGAAAACATTTCACGAAACGTGAAATATATCAAAAGAACGGGATCATCACAACAGTCTCTCACTGGGATACAGTTTCTGAAGGTGCTGATTCTCAGTGGGATACAGTTCCTGAAGGTGCTGTCTCCCACTGGGATACAGTTCCTGAAGGAGCTGACACTCACCAGGATACTGTTCCTGAAGGTGCTGACTCGCACTGAGGTACAGTTCCTGAAGGTGCTGCCTCCCACTGGGTACAGTTCCTGAAGGCGCTGACACTCACCAGGATACTGTTCCTGAAGGTGCTGACTCTCACTGGGGTACAGTTCCTGAAGGTGCTGACTTTCATTGGACATAGTTCCTGAAGGTGCTGTCTCTCACTGGGGGACACTTCTGAAGGTGCTGAATCTTATTTGGACACAGTTCCTAAAGGTGCTGGCTCTCACTGGGGGACAGTTCCTGAAGGTGATGACTCTCACTGGGATACAGCTCCTAAAGGTGCTGACTCTCATGGGGTACAGTTCCTGAAGGTGCTGACTCTCACTGGGATACAGCTCCTAAAGGTGCTGACTCTCACTGGGGTACAGTTCCTGAAGGTGCTGTATCTCACTGGGATACAGTTCCTGAAGGCACTGACTCTCACTGGGATACTCTTTCTGACGATACTGTCTCTTACTGGGGTACAGTTCCTGAAGGTGCTGACTCTCACTGGGGTACAGTTCCTGAAGGTGCTGTATCTCACTGGGATACAGTTCCTGTAGGCGCTGACTCTCACTGGGATACTCTTTCTGAAGATACTGTCTCTTACTGGGGTACAGTTCCTGAAGGTACTGACTCTCACTTGGAAACGGTTCCTGAAGGTGCTGATTCTCATTGGGATAGAGTTCCTGAAGGTACTGTCTCACACTTGGATACAGTCCCTGAAGTTGCTGACTGTCCCAGGGATACAGTTCCTGAAGGTGCTGACTCTCACTGGGATGCAGTTCCTGAAGGTGCTGACTCTCAGTGGGATACAGTTCCTGAAGGTGCAGACTCTCACGGGGGTACTGTTTAATAAAGTGCTTCCTCCTCCTGGCTGTTACTGGCCTGTGCATCATTGGAATTATTGGTTACATGTGAGTCTGAAATGCAAGTTTTGGCAGAATATTTAACCACGTGGTGCATCACAGCTTGTTCTAAAGTAGAGAACATGCAACACCTATCCACATTTATATTAACTCTGTGAATTAGGGAGCTGCCCTTAACAATTGCGGCGTGTAGAATTTTCCATCCCAGTCAGTAAATTTACTTGGTAATTAATGTCAGGATATCATTAATCTGACTATTATGATTTCAAGTGGGAATTGTGGTGGATTGGCAGCTGAATGACTCTGACCTCTTATCAACCTGTTTGGTGAACTTTTCCAGATGTCATCACTTGGTTGATGAAACCAAGCCCATCTGCACCACCCAATGACAACAGCTTCTTCAAACATCTCCCTCCTTGGGTCACGGTGAGAATTGAAATGTGTGCCCAATGGGGTTGGAAGCCTATTTGCGTTTGCTGCACAAATGTGGGTTGTAACCGCACCCGGAGCAGAATAAAAGAGACAGAGCCCCGAGGTGACAAACATGCATCTCTGGAAGGAATTGAGAAATCATGGAGTCCCCTAAACTCATTGTGATCCTTCCCATCGTGCTTGGAGGTAAGTGATCAACTGGGGGCCTCAGGGATGTGCTGGAGGAGTGCGGGCAATAGCAAATGAAGCAACGCCCAAAAACTGGGCACGATTCAGAACAGATAAACTGTCAATGAGAAAGAAGTTAAGAGGAAATGTGAATACCTGTCCTGGCAGTATTTGATGGGGACAGTGTAGAGGGTGCTTTCCTCTGTATCTAACCCCATGCTGTACCTGTCATAAGAACATAAGAAATCGGAGCAGGAGTAGGCCACCTAGCCCTTTGAGCCCGCCCTGCCCTTCAATAAGATCATGGCTGATCTGAAGTGGATCAGTTCCACTCTCCCACTTTCTCCCCATAACCCTTAATTCCCCTATCAGAAACCTATCTACCCGTGACTTAAATATATTCAGCGAGGTAGTCTCCACCACTTCAACGGGCAGAGAATTCCTGAGATTCACCACCCTTTGAGTGAAGAAGTTCCTCCTCAACTCTGATCTAAACTGTCCCCCCCTTATCTTGAGGCTGTGCCCTCTAGTCCTGCTATCCTTTCTAAGCGGGAAGAATCTCTCTACCTCTACCTTATCCAGCCCCTTCATTATCTTATACGTCTCTATAAGATCCCGCCTCATCCTTCTAAACTCCAACGAGTACAGACCTAGTCTATTTAGTCCAACCCCCTCATCTCTGGTATCAGCCAAGTGAACCTCCTCTGCACTCCCTCCAAGGCCAATATCAAACGCCTTTTAGAAATCTAAAAACACCACATCCACCGGTTCCCCTCTGTCTACCGCACTAGTCACATCCTCATAGAAATCCAATAAATTTGTCAAACACGACGTCTCCTTAACAAATCCGTGCTGCGTCTGCTCGATCAAACCATTCTCTTCTAGGTGCCTCGCTATTTCTTCTTTGATGACGGATTCTAGTATTTTTCCAACTACAGACGTTAAACTAACCGGCCTATAATTCCCTGCCTTTTGTCTGCTACCTTTTTTAAACAGCGGCGTAACATTAGCCGTTTTCCAATCTTCCGGCATTTCTCCAGAGTCCAGCGAATTTTGATAAATAATTACTAAGGCATCCACTATCACCTCTGCCATTTCTTTCAGAACCCTGGGATGCATTCCAACCAGTCCTGGGGACTTGTCCACCTTCAGTTCCCATTAGTCTATCAAGGACTACCTCTCTGGTGACAGTAATCGCATTTAGGCCCTCAACTCCTACCATCCTTCTATCTTTAATATCTGGCAAACTATTTGTGTCCTCCTCCATGAAGACTGAGGCAAAAAATTTATTTAAAGCCTCAGCCATTTCCTCATCGCCCACCGCTAAATCCCCGCTCTCATCCTCTAAGGGTCCAACATTCACTCTAGCCAGCCTCCTCTTCTTTATATATTTGTAAAAACTTTTACTGTCTTTTTTTTATATTTAGTGCTAGTTTAGCTTCATAGTCTACCTTTTCTTTCTTTATCACCTTCTTAGTCATTCTTTGTTGATTTTTAAATCTTTCCCAATCTTCTAATCACCCACTGTTTTTAGCCATTCTGAACGCATCAGCTTTCAATTTAATACTCTCCTTTATTTCCTTCGATAACCATGGCTGGTTATCCCTTTTCTTACAGTCCTTCTTTACCATCGGAATATATTTCTGCTAAGTACCAAGAAAGATCTCCTTAAAAATCCTCCACAGTTCCTCAGCTGTCCTACCAACTAATCTGCGCCCCCAATCTACATTCGCTAATTCCGCCCTCATCTTATCATACTCCCCTCTGTTCCAACAGAGGTCACAGGTTCGGGACCCTACTTTCTCATCCTCCATCTGCATCAAAAATTCAACCATACCATGATCACTCGTCCCAAGAGGATCCCTCACAAGAAGATTCCTAATTCTACCTGCCTCGTTACATAACACCAGATCTAAGATAGCTCGTTCCCTCGTAGGTTCCGTCACATACTGTTCAAGGAAACTATCCCGACAGCATTCCAAGAACTCTTCCTCAAGCCCACCGCATCCGACTTGGGTCATCCAATCAATATGCAGATTAAAATCCCCCATAATTATTGCCGTTCCGTTTCTGCACGCATCAATTATTTGCCTGTTTGTAGCCTGCCCCACCTCAAAGTTATTATTTGGGGGCCTATAGACCACACCCACCAGTGTCTTCCTCCCCTTATTATTCCTTATCTCCACCCACAATGATTCCACCTATTTCGCACAAAGCTCATCTTTCTCTACGCCGTAGCTGTGATTGTAACATTACATTCTGCACTCTCTCCTTTCCTTCTCTATGAACAGTATGTTTTGGCTGTACAGCATGCAAGAAACAATACTTTTCACTGTATGATAAAAATGTGACAATAAAAAATAAATCAAATGAAATCAAAATTTGATTCCTCTCTACCACACCACCCCCTCCCCCACCCCCCGCAAAATACCCCGAGCCTCTATGAGGAATGGGCACTTCACATTTCTCTGGACTCCCAGTTTGGAGCTCCGGATGAGAAGGTAAGTCAAGTGGATAGCAATCCGATGATTGGTGATCACCACTCCTCGGAAGATTTGATCCACTGAAATAAAATTCTGTTGCTTATAACCTCTGCTTCAAGACTTAACCAATCACAGATTTCAACAAATGACCTCCTATTCTCAGCTACCTCTTCCCTCAGACTGCTGCTGTTGGTCACTCAACATGATCATCGTCTCAGAGCTGAAGAATCTTCGGTGTGTCTGGGTTTAGACTTTTGAAAACCTGGTCACCTTAATAAATAACCCAATGTAACTGGATGTCTGCTGTCCCTTAGAAACTTCAGTAATCTTCTAATATCAAAATACAAAAGCAACATGTTAAAATAGGCTTCAAACTTGGATTGCAAATGTAAAACACCAAAAACTTCATGTTTGCTGTGGGCAGCCTCCATGTTTGTCATGGGCAACCTCCATGTTTGCTGTGTGCAGCCTCCATGTTCAGTTCCACACGACAGATCGGCCATGATCTTATTGAATGGCGGGGCAGGCTCGAGGGGCTAGATGGCCTACTCCTGCTCCTATTTCTTATGTTCTTGTGTTATGTTTGTCGTGGGCAACCTCCATGTTTGCTGTAGGCAAACTTCATGTTTGTCATGGGCAACCACCACTGGCCAGACTCAGTGAGGACAGCAGATTTATTCCCTAAAGGGGCATTAATGAACCAGATGGGTTTTTCTGACAATTGACAATGGTTTCATGGTTATGAGTAAATTCTTAATTCCAGATTTTTTTTATTGAATTAAAATTTCACCATCTCTGTGGCGAGATTCGAACCCAGGTCCCCAGATCATTAGCTGAGTTTCTGGATTAATAGTCTAGCCATAATACCACCAGGCCATCACCTCCCCCAGTGAACAAATGCAATGTAATGGAATTGGAAAAGACCATGTCCTTAAAGTGCACCAATCTCACTAACTTGCAATAATGTACCTGAGGATTGAGCTTTAATACCTCAAAAAGCCAGTACCTGAAAATTTCTTCTAATGTGTCTTTCAGATTTTAGGTGAATAAAGTTTTTTTTGGGGGGGGGGCAAAAAAATCATTTTCAGTTGGTAACTCTGTCTGTGTTTAGGTTGGAAATACTGAGCCCCTTACTGAGATCCAGTCTCCTCATGATAAACTTACATCTGAAATGATGTCTCCTGTATGTCAACCCGCTCAGATGCTGTCAAGAACACGATAACTGTTATAAAGAAGCTGATAAAATGGGATGCGATCCGAAGCTAACACTGTACACTACAAACTGTGAGAATGGGATTCCCAAGTGCTGTAAGTAAAACACCACAAACAAAATCTATTTTGAGCTTAGGGAGTTCCACTGTAATGTGGAATTCTACCACTATCCAGTCAACACGTACTTTGCCCCCTCGATCGACCAGGCAAAGCTCTGAGGAACAGTTGAGGATTCTGGGTCTGTACTCACTGGAGTTTAGAAGGGATCTTATGAAAAGCACAGGATACTGCGAGGCCTGGATAGAGTGTACATGGAGTGGATGTTTCCACTAGTCGAAGAAACTAGAACCAGAGGACACAACCTCAGGCTAAAGGGACGATCCTGGAAAACAGAGATGAGGACGGATTTCTTCAGTCAGAGGGTGGTGAATCTGTGGAACTCTTTGCCGCAGAAGGCTGTGGAGGCCAGGTCATTGAGTGTCTTTAAGACAGAGATAGATAGGTTCTTGATTAATAAGGGGATCAGGGGTTATGGGGAAAAGGTAGAAGAATGGGAATGAGAAATATCTCAGCCATGATTGAATGGTGGAGACTCAATGGGCCGAGTGGCCTAATTTTGCTCCTATGTCTTATGGAGTTTCAAATTTGCCTATTATCCAAACTAAAGCGAGGAAGTCTGCTTTCCACAAAGTGGCATATAGACTTCCTGAGTGATACATGGGAAGGACAGATATACTTTTGCTTATCTTATAAGTGATTTGCCTTTTCAAGTGTATATTTGTTCTGAAGGGTGCGAACTTACAACCTGTCCTGCCTATCATTTGGTGAGGTGTTAAGTGGGAGATGAAAAATCAGATTCACACCTGGTTTCTCACCTCCCCCAATCTTACCAACCCTCAGAGAAGAAATTCCTCCTCATCTCCATTTCCACAGTTTATTTATTCATGTCATAAGTAGGTTTATGTTAACAGTGCAATGAAGTTACTGTGAAAATCCCCTTGTTGCCATATTCCGGTGCCTGTTTGAGTACACTGACTATGGCCAATGTATCTAACCAGCACGCCTTTCGGACAGTGGGAGGAAACTGGACCACTTGGAGGAAACCCACATAGGCATGGGAGAACGTGCAGACTCCACACAGACAGTGACCCAAGCCGGGAATTGAACCCGTGCTAACCCTCTGATCGATTAATTTCACCCGTAGAAATGACAACGTTGGGGAACCCTGTCATGAGATTAGTTGCCCCATACATATGGAAGCCTCAATAATATTATCGATCCCTCAGCCATTATGGATCACCCACAACATAAAGGAACCTACAAGAATAATGCTTCTTACAACATTGCGAATTCTCACAGCTTTTAAACCCGCTGTCAACATTAGCGTGTACATTAATGTGTGTATATTTGAGTGGACTTAGCTATGTATACAGTAGTGCATATGTTACACTGAGTATGTTTGTTATCTCCTCTTTTTCAGCTAATAATTGGCTGACAGATTTAAAATGCGGTAATAAGGTGTGCGGCTGTGATGTTGCAATTGCCCTGTGCTTCAAAAGGTATAGCAGCACATACAACAAAAACTTTGAGGGTTATAACCAAAAGCTGTGCAAGACCATCACAACTCCAGCTTACATATACAAGGAAAGTGATGTGACTACAAGCGTCTCTCCAATTAAATATTCCACACATGATTGATGGGATTTCTCTCTCACTGTCTCTGATTTCTAATTTCTCACCGAGTGTCTTTCATATCTATGTTTCATTGCTGTTTTACCTCTTAATTCATTTGAAATGTACTCTGCAATTCTGGCAAAATAAAATACACTGATTGAAGAATGCAATCCTGTGAGTGGAGTGTTTCTTAATTACTGACACAGAAATCATAGCAACATAGAAAGTAGAAGCAGGAGTAGGCCATTCGGCCCTTTGAGCCTGCTCCACCACTCATTTTGATCATGGCTGATTATCTAATTCAATATCCTGATTACCCCCCCCACCCCCTTGCTCCATATCCTCCAATCCCTATAGAATGGTTCCCAGGGAGATGAACAATTCTAGTAGGTGCAGGCATTCCCATTGACTCTCATTGGGGTACACGGGCAGGACAGAATGAGCAGAGGTGGCAGCACAGTGGTACATAGTTGTGTGGGAGTTGTCCTGGGAGTCCTATTGATTCTGGACCCTATGAAGGGTCATGGCATCAGGATAAACATGGGTAAGGAAACCTCCTGCTGATTACCACACACTGTCCACCCCCCTCAGCAGATGACACCGTACTCCTTCATACTGAACACCACCTGGAGGAAGCACGGCCAATGCAAGGATATAGAATGTACTGTGTTGGTGGGGGGAGAGACTTCAATGCCCATCACCAAGAGTGGCTTGGTAATACCACTACACTGTGAGCTGGCTGGGCCCTGAAGAACATAGCTGCTGGACTGGCACTGCGGCAGGTGCTGAGTGAGCCAACAAGAAGGAAAAAACATACTTAGAACATCTGATTTGATTTATTATCACATGTATTGGTTTCCAGCGAAAAGTTTTGTTTCTTGCACACAAAGCATACCATTCATAGAGTGGGAAAAGAGAGAGTGCAGAATGCAGTGTTACAGTCATAGCTAGGGTGTAAAGAGAAATCAACCTAAGGCGAGGTAGGTCCATTCAAAAGTCTTATGGCAGCAGCAGGGAAGAAGGTATTCTTGACTCGGTTGGTACGTGACCTCAGACTTTTGTATCTTTTTCCCAACGGAAGAGAGAATGCCCGGGGTCCTTAATTATGCTGGCTGCTTTAGACAGGCTCAGTGGATGGGAGGCTCATTTGCATGATGGAATGCGCTACATTCACAATCTTTTGTAGTTCTTTGCATTCTTGGGCAGAGCAGGAGCCATACCAAGCTGTGATACAACCAGAAAGAATGCTTTCTATGCTGCATCTGTAAAAGTTGGTGAGAGCCGTAGCTGACATGCCAAATTTCCATACAACAAAACATAGAATCCCGACAGTGCAGAAGGAGGCCATTCAGCCCATCGCGGCTGCACCATCTCTCTGACAGGGCATCCAACCTAGGGCTCATTCTCGTAACTACATGCCCCACTAATCCCTCAAACCTGCACTTTGCAGAAAAATCAACGCTTTGCGGACGTGCAGTGGTGAATGGATGGAAAATGAGAGGGTGGAGATTGAAATGAATTCACAAAAGAAGCAAAAGCGATATGAGAAAAGGATTTTGGCATAATGAATGGTTCGGATGTGGAATGCATGGAGTGAGAGGGTGGCGGAGGCAGGTTGAATGGGGGTATTGAAGAGCTGGTTATTTGAAAGAAGGAATGTGCAGCAGCAGAGTTGTGAGGAGAAGGCAGGGGAATAGCAGCAGGAGGAGAAATAGGGATTGGGAGAGCTGGTGCAGACAGGCGGACGGCAGGAATGGACTTCACCACAAAATTATAGAACTTTAAAAAGTGAAAAGTAAAGTTCATTTATTAGTTACAACTAAGGCTTACATTAACACGGCAATGAAGTTACTGTGAAATTCCCTAAGTTGCCACACCCTGGCACCAGTTTGGGTCAACGCACCCTAACCAGCACATCTTTCAGACTGTGGGAGGAATGCTCTGGTTTCAGAGCATCTGGAGGAAATCCACGCAGACACAGGGAGAATGTGCAGACTCCAAACAGACACTGACACAAGCTGGGAATCGAATCCGGTTCCCTGGCGCTGTGAGGCAGCAGTGCTAATCACTGTTCAAAGTTTATTTATTAGTCACAAGTATGGCTTATATTAACACTGCAATGAAGTTACTGTGAAATTCCCCTAGTTGCCACAATACAGCACCTGTTCGGGTCAACACGTCCTAACCAGAACATCTTTCAGTCTGTGGGAGGAAACGGGAGCATCCGGTGGGAACCCATGCAGACACAGGGAGAATGTGCAGACTCCACACAGACACTGACCCAAGCTGGGAATTGAACCCGGTTCACTGGCACTGTGAGGCAGCAGTGCTAACCCACTGTGCCACCATCTGCCCCCATCACAGTTAACTGAAATCCTAAATGCAACACTTGACAAGATTTCTTCCTTTAAAAGACTTGGAATTTTCTCTCTTCAAGAAAGGAAATGGGAATGATCCTGGTAATTATAGCCCAGTTAGTCTTACTTTGGTGGTCGGTAAGTTAATGAAAAGGGTTCTGAGGCATTGGATTTATGACAATTTGGAAAGATGCAGCTTAATCTAGGATAGTCAGCATGCTTGCGTGAGGGGTAAGTCTTGCCTCACAAATTTGATTGAATTCTTTGAGGAGGTAACTAAGTGTGTAGATGAAGGTAGAGCAGTTGATGTCATATACAAATATTTTATTAAGGCGTTTGATAAGGTTCCCCATGGTAGGCTCATGAAGAAAGTAAGGAGATGTGGGACTGAAGGAAATTTGGCTGATTGGAGAAGTAACTGGCTGTCTCATAGAAGACTGAAGGTGGAAGTGGAGGGAAAATTTTCAGACTGGACGCCAGTTGACAGCGGTGTACCACAGGGATCAGTGCTGGGTCCTCTGCTATTAATGATTTTTATCAATGACTTGGAGGAGGGGCTGAAGGGTGGGTTAGTAAATTTGCTGATGACACCAAGATTGGTGGAGTAGTGGATGAGGTGGAGGGCTCTTGTAGGATGCAAATAGACTTAGATAGGATGCAGAGCTGTGCCGAAAAGTGGCAGATGGAGTTTAATCCTGATAAGTGTGAGGTGATTCATTCTGGTAGGACAAACTTGAATGTGGATTACAGGGTCAATGGCAGAGTTCTAAGGAATGTGAAGGAACAGAAAGAGCTTGGGGTTCATATCCACAGATCTCTGAAGGTTGCCACTCAAGGGGATAGAGCTGTGAAGAAGCTTATAACAGGGGGTTTAAGTTTAAGAGTCATGGGGTTATGCTGCAACTATACAGGACCTTGGTGAGATCACATTTGGAATATTGTGTGCAGTTCTGGTCACCTCACTATAAGGATGCGGAAGCATTGGAGAGAGTGCAGAGGAGATTTACCTGGATGCTGCCTGGTTTGGAGGGTAGGTCTTATGAGGAAAGGTTGAGGGAGCTGGGGCTTTTCTCTTTAGAGCAGAGGAGGATGAGAGGTGACTTAATAGAAGTTTAAAAGATGATGAGGGGGTTAGATAGAGTGGATGTTCATAGACTATTTCCTTGGGTGGATGTAGCTGTTACTAGAGGGCATAACTATAAGCTTCATGGTGGGAGATATAGGAGGGAAGTCTGAGTTAGATTCGTTACTCAGAGAGTGGTTGGAGTGTCGAATGCACTGCCTGCTGTGATAGTAGAGTTGGACACTTTAGGAACATTCAAGCGGTTATTGGATAGGCACATGGAGCACACCAGAATGATAGGGAGTGGGATAGCTTGATCTTGGGTTCGCACATAGCTCGGCACAACATCGAGGGCCGAGGGGCCTGTACTGTCCTGTACTATTCTATGTTCTCACCTAATTTGAGAGGTCAGTACTCTGTTGTACACTGCGACAGGTCAGTGGGTATCTGAACTGTCCGATCCGTACAAAGCACAAGTTCCCAGATTTCAGGAGGGGAACATTCATGGTGATATCAAGGTTTCAGATGGTTTGCTGCTTCTCACTGTGATGTGACTCTGATCTGTTAATTTCACCCGTAGAAATCACCATGTTAAGGAACCCCTCTCGACATTAGTTGCCCCATATATTTGGAAGATTCAATAACATTATTGAACTCTCAACCGTTATGGATCATCCACCACATTAAGGAACCTGTAAGAATAGTGGTTCTTACAACATTGTGAATTCCCACAGCTTTTAAACCCACCGTCAACATTAGTGTGTACATTAATGTGTGTATATTTGAGTGGACTTATCAATGTATACAGTAGTGCATACACTACACTGAGTATGTTTGTTATCTTCTCTTTCTCAGCTAATAATTTACTGACAGATTTAAAATGCAGTAAGGTGTGCAGCTGTGATGTAGCAATTGCCCTGTGCCTCAAAAAATATCGCAACGCATACAACAAAAAGTTTGAGGATAAGAACCAAAAGTTGTGCAAGTCCGTCCCTAACTCCAGCTTGCAATGAAGCGATGGTGATGTGAGTGAGAGTCACACTGACAAGTGTCTCTCCAACCAAATAGTCCGGGTGTGTTTGATGGGATTTCTGTTTCACCCTCTCACTGATTTCTAATTCCTCACCGAATGTCTCTCATATCTACATTTTGTTGCTGTTTTACCTCTTAATTCATTTGACATTTACTTCCAAATTCTGGCAAAATAACGTACACTGATTGAAGGATGGAATCCTGTGAGTGGAGTGTTTGTTAATTACTGATACAGAAATCGTAGGAACATTGAAAGTAGAAGTAGGAGTAGGCCATTCGGCCCTTTGAGCTTGCTCCACCAAGCATTTTGATCATGGCTGATCATCTAAGATCCTGATGCTGCCTTTTCCCCCATATCTTTCGATCTTTATAGAATGGTTCCCAGGAAGATGAACAGTTCTTGTAGGTGCAGGCATTTCCATTGACTCTCACTGGGGTACACGGGCAGGACAGAATGAGCAGAGGTGGCAGCACAGTGGTACACAGTTGTGTGGGAGTTGTCCTGGGAGTCCTCTACTGATTCCAGACCCTACGAAGACTCATGGCATCAGGTTAAACATGGGCAAGGGAACTTCCTGCGATTACCACACACTGTTCCCCCTCAGCGATTGACACCGTATTTGCAGGAAACACTCAGGATGGCAAGGGTACAGAATGTACTTTGGCGGGGGGGACCTTAATTCCCATCACCAAGAGTGGCTTGATAGTATCACCACTGCTGGCTAGGCCTGAAGAACATAGCTGCCAGACTGGCACTGTGGCAGGTGCTGAGTGAGCCAACAGGAGGAGAAAAACATACTTAGAACATTTGATTTTATTTATTACTGTCACATGTATTGGGATACAGTGAAAGATTTTGCTCCTACAGACAAGGCATACTGTTCATAGAGAAGGAAAGAGAAGAGTGCAGAATGTCGAGTTCCAGTCATAGATAGGGTATAGAGAAAGATCAACTTAGGTATGTCAATTCAAAAGTCTGATAGCAGCAGGGAAGAAACCGCTATTGAGTCGGTTGGTATGTGACCTCAGGCTTTTGTATCTTCTTCCTGACAGAACAAGATGGAAGAGAGAATGTCTGGGGTGCGTGGGGACATTAATTATGCTGGCTGTTTAGACAGAGTCAATGGATTGGAGATTGGTTTGTGTGATGGAATGTGCTACATTCACGACCTTTTGTAGTTTCTTGCGGTCTTGGGCAGAGCAGGAGCCCATACCAAGCTATAACACAACCAGAAAGAATGCTTTCTATGCTGCATCTGTAAAGGTTGGTGAGAGTCGTAGCTGACATGCCAAATTTCTATAGAACAAAACATAGAATCCCTATAGTGTAGAAGAAGGCCATTCAGCCCATTGAGGCTTCACTGACTCTCTGACAGGGCATCCAACCCAGGCCTCATTCCCGCAAATACATGCCCCACTAATCCCTCCAACCTACACTTTCCAGAAAAATCAACGCTTTGCAGATGTGCAGTGGTGAATGGATGGAAAATGAAAGGGTGGAGATTTAAATGAATTTGCAAAAGAAGCAAAAGCGATATGAGAAAAGGATTTGGTGTAATGATTGGTTAGGATGTGGAATATATGGAGTGAGAGGGTGGTAGAGGCAGGTTGAATGAGGGTATTGAAGAGCTGGTTATTTGAAAGAAGGAATGTGCAGCAGCAGCAGAGTTGTGAGGAGAAGGCAGGGAAATAGCAACAGGAGGAGAAATGGAGATTGAGAGAGGCTTACATTAACACTGCAATGAAGGGACGGCGAAATTCCCCTAGTAGCCACATGTTCACATCAATGCACCGAATCAGAATGTCTTTTCAGACTGTGGGAGGAAACCAGAGCACCCAGAGGAAACCCACGCTGACACAGGGAGAATGCACAGAGTCCACACAGACTGTGACCCAAGCCAGGAATAGAACTCCGGTCCTTGGTGCTGAGAGGCAACAGTGCTAACCATTGTGCTACCATGCCGCCCCAACCTACAGTGCAGAAGGTGGTCATTTGGCCCATCGAGACTGTTCAATGGTACCCAGGCCTTATCCCTGTGACACCATCTATTAACAGTCTGAATCCCATTGACATTAAGGGGCAATTTAGCATGGCCAATCAACATAACCTGCATATCTTTGGACTGTGGGAGGAAACAGGAGCACAGGAGATCCACGCAGATACTGGGAGAATCTATAAACTCCGCACAGACAGTGACCAAAGCCAAGAATTGAACACTGTTCCCTAGCACTGTGTGGCAGCAATGC
Organism: Carcharhinus amblyrhynchos; assembly: GCF_965287045.1. NCBI lineage: Eukaryota > Metazoa > Chordata > Chondrichthyes > Carcharhiniformes > Carcharhinidae > Carcharhinus > Carcharhinus amblyrhynchos. Next base: position 6,030,369 of record NW_027649778.1, read on the forward strand.
TAACCGCTGTGTCACCTTGCCACCCTCATAGCCTTGGTCAAAGCTCAGAGTCCAGTTCATTCACTCAGAGCCACACACAGTTCCTCAAGCTGCAGACACTTACTGAGATGTGATTACTATGGATACATTGCCTTGCAATATATTTTATTTAACTAATTAAAATTTCCAGCTTAGAAGTATCATTCAATCATAGACTCATAGAATAGAATCATAGAATCCCTACAGTGCAGAAGGAGGCCATTCAGCCCGTCAACCCTGCACCAACCACAATCCCACTTGTGCCCTATCCCCATAGCCCCAAGTACTTAACCTAGCTAATCCCCCTGACACTAAGAATTTAGCATGGGCAATCCATCTAACCCGCACATCTTTGGACTGTGGGAGAAAACTGGAGCACCCAGAGGAAACCCATGCAGACACGGTGAGAACATGTAGACTCCACACAGACAGTGAATCAAGCCGGGTATCGAACCCAGGTCCCTGGCACTGAGAGGCAGCAGTGCTAATCACTGTGCAACCATGCTGTCCCTACCAGCTTTCCCTTATTTATATTTTTTTAATAAAACAATTAACCAAAAATGAACAACAAAATGAGAGTGAGGGACAGCCCCTGGTAGATACTGTAACTAAACCAAAACTTCAGAAGAAAACTTAACTAAGTAATGCAAAATATCATTCCCAGGGATGAAGATGCATCCTGGCCCCTATTTATACTCTTTCAAATAAAATGAAAATCAGTAAATTAAACACCAATGAGGGGCAGTGACAGCCTTTGGTGGGGCTACGTGCCAAAAACAAAATGTCAAAAGTAACTAACTAAACTAAAATATTGTTCCTGGGAGTGATGACGCACCCAGTCTCCTATTTATATTTGCTCACAATACTTAACTAAATAATGTTCTTCATTTGTGTATCTTAATATGATTAACATTCCATTAATACCAATAGTAGTTTAAATCATTACTTTAGAAAACAACTCACAAAACAATCACCTACCTGCTTATCTAATTAATGCCTCATCTCATTAAGGACTTTCACTCTCTATTCTTGCTGTGTCTTACCAACTCCTCTTGACCACTCATGGTTCTGTAACAGTCAAGACCAACACTGCTCACAACACTGTGCCAAATTCCCTCACTCCCCATATTCCCCATTTCAGTACTCTGTTGGATCTGTACTCCAGCAAACTGACCTTGGTGCTACTTTGTGCATTAGCAAAAAAGTCTAGCTGAAATTTCAAAGACCGAAGGAATCAGTCACCCAATTAATTCACTGATAAATCAACTTGCATGCTTACTACTTACTAAAAGAAGCTACAAATTAATTTTAAAGTTCAAGTTTATTTATTAGTCACAAGTAAGGCTTACATGAACACTGCAATGAAGTTACTGTGAAATTCTCCTAGTCACCACACCCCAGTGCCTGTTCAGGTCAATGCACCTGAACCAACACGTCTTTCAGACTGTGGGGGGAAACTGGAGCATCCGGAGGAAACCCATGCAGACACGGAGAGGACGTGCAGACTCCATAGAGACACTGACCCAAGCTGGGAATCGAACCCACGTCCCTGGCGCTGTGAGGCAGCAGTGCTAACCCACTGTGCCACCATCCGCCCCATCATAGTTAACTGAAATCCTAAATGCAATTGACAAGATTTCTTCCTTTAAACGACTTGGAATTTTCTCATTTAATCCCAGGATTCAGTACTCTGTTGTACACTGGGACAGGTCAGTGGGTATCTGAACCATCGAGTCCGTACAAAGCACAAGTTCCCAGATTTCAGGAGGGGAACTTTCATGGTGATATCAAGGTTTCAGATGGCTTCCTGCTTCTGACTGTGGTGTGACTCTGATCTGTTAATTTCACCCGTAGAAATCACCATGTTAGGGAACCCCTCATGACATTAGTTGTATATTTGGAAGCCTCAATAACCTTATTAATCCCTCAACCATTATGGATCACCCATCACATTAAGGAACCTGCAAGAATAATGATTCTTACAACATTGTGTATTCTCACAGCTTTTAAACCCACTGTTAACATTAGTGTGTACATTAATGTGCGTATATTTGAGTTTACATATGTATGTATTCAGTAGTGCATACATTACACTGAGTGTTTGTCATTGACTCTTTTCAGCTAATAATTTACTGACAGATTTAAAATGCAGTAAGGGGTGCAGCTGTGATGTAGCAATTGCCCTGTGCCTCAAAAAGTAGAGCAACACATACAACAAAAAGAATGAGGATTATAACCAAAAGCTGTGCAAGATTGACCTTAACTCCAGCTTGCAATGAAGCGCTGGTGATGTGAGTGAGAGTCACACTGACAAGCATCTCTCCAATCGAATATTCCGGGTGTGATTGATGGGATTTCTCTCGCACCATCTCACTAATTTCTAATTCCTCAGGGGGTTGAGCTATGAGGAGAGGCTGAATAAACTAGGCTTGTACTCGTTAGAGTTTAGAAGAATGAGGGGAGATCTCATTGAGACGTATAAGATGATGAATGGGATGGATAGGGTAGAGGTGGAGAGACTCTTCCCGCTCAGAAAGGATAATAGGACTAGGGGGCACAGCCTCAAGATAGAGGGGGGGCGGTTTAGAACGGAGTTGAGGAGGAACTTCTTCACTCAAAGGGTGGTGAATCTCTGGAATTCTCTGCCCGTTGAAGTGGTGGAGGCTACCTCGCTAAATATTTTTAAGACGCAGGTTGATGGGTTTTTGATAAGAGAGGGGATTAAGGGTTATGGGGAGAGGGCGGGAATGTGGAACTGAGCCACGACAGATCAGCCATGATCTTATTGAATGGCGGGGCAGGCTCTAGGGGCTAGATGGCCTACTCCTGCTCCTATTTCTTACGTTCTTATGTCTCTCATATCTACGTTTTGTTGCTGTTTTGCCTTTTAATTTGTCTGAAATGTACTTTGCAATTCTGGTGAAATAAATGATTGAAGCAGGGAATCCTGTGAGTGGAGATTTTGTTAATTACTGATACAGGATCTGTAGGAACATAGAAAGTAGGAGTAGGCCATTCAGCCCTTTGAGCCTGCTCCACCACTCATTTTGATCATCCCTTTCGCTTGGCTCCTTCACCTCCGTTGCATTTGTTCCAATGATGTCACTTCCCAAAGTATTGCTTCTAATATCTGCTCCTTTTTCCTCAACCGTACATTTGTTGACAGGGCCCTCAACAGCGTGAGGTCCATCTCCCGTGCTATGACCCTCACCCTCTTCCCTCCCTCCCAGAACAAGAAGAGTCCTCCTTGTTCTCACATTTCACCCCACTAGTCGCCGCATGCAAAGCATAATCATCCACTATTTCCACCAGCTGCAGTGTGATGCCACCACCAAACACATCTTCCCTTCGCTCCATCTGTCAGCATTCCACAGACACCGTTCTCTCCGGAATAACCTAGTCCATTACTCCATTATACCCAACACCTCTCCTGTCACTCATGGCGCCTTCCCACGCGATCGCAGAAGGTGTAACACCTGTCCCTTTATCTCTTCTATGCTTACCATCCAAGGTCCAAAACATTCATTCCGGGTTAAGCAGCGTTTCGCTTGCACTGCTTTCAATTTGGTGTATTGTATTCGCTGCTCCCAATGTGGAGCAATGTCTCTCCCAACGTCTCTCTATGTCGCAGAGACCAAGCGTAGACTGGGTGATCGCTTTGCCTTTACCTTCTGGCTGCTTGCCATTTTAACACACGATCCCGCTCCCACGACCACATGTCTGTCCTTGGCCTGCTGCAATGTTCCAGTGAAGCTCAACGCAAACTGGAGGAACAGCATCTCATCTTCCGGCTCGGCACTTTACAGACTTCCAGTGTCAACAGCAAATTCAACAACTTCAGATGATTTGCTCTGCCCCACATACACACCTCTGTTTTCATTCTATTTTTATTTCTTTATTGTCTTTCTTTATTTTTCTTCCCACTCTTCCCCCCTAGGTCATGCCCGTTCCCTTACCTTTTCTCCCTCTATGGTACCTCTTTTCTAAATCTTATTTCTTTCCTATCCATTTTCCTTCTTCCCCTCCCCCAACATCTTCTTTTTAGCTTCTCTGCCATTTGGCCATTCACACCCTTTATTCTGTCTATGGGCTGCAATTAGCAGCCTTTTTCCCTGGTTTCTGTGGCTATGACGCATCTTTCATTCCCTTCCCTGCAGTATAAATATCTCCCACTTTCTCTGCCTTTTAGTTTTAACAAAGGGTCGTCTGTACTCAAAACGTCAGCGCTTTTCTCTCCTTACAGATGCTGCCAGATCTGCTGAGATTTTCCAGCATTTTCTCTTTTGGACTGAGTTTTACCTCATTGGCTGCCCTGATCCTTTACTCTACCTTACCTTCGGCAAACCACAATTGCAGGGAGCTTCGGCTCAGTCACTGCCCAGACACAGAATAGATATGACCCTGGATGCAAGTCTGTTCAGTTTGGGAGTGAACCAGTGGGAACCTCAACTTTGACGCCTACCATAGCGTCTACCACAACCAGGCAACAGGGAAGTAACTTAAACCAAGCAGGGAGTTAACATCCAGATTTTATGGACAAATAAAATACCATCATGCTGTCAGCACACCTGGAGTGAAATGGACCAGCCTCATCCCCTGCCTCATCATGGTTTCACCCCTGCCAGATCATCAGGGCAGCATCTGGCCGAGTGTGGCATCAAAGAGCCCAAGTAAAACTGGAATCAATGGATTCAGGGAAAAAACTTTCAACTGGTTGGATTCATTCCTGGCACAAAATTTCAGGAGGTCTATCATCTCAGTACCAGGACATCACTGTTGAAGTCCCTCAGAGTAGCATCCTAAAGTTAAATTTGATTAATTAGTCACAAGTAAGGCTTACATTAACACTGCAATGAAGTTACTGTGAAATTCCCCTAGTCGCCACAGTTCAGCGCCTGTTGGGGTCAATGCACCCTAACCAGCATGTCTTTCAGAATGTGGGAGGAAACCAGGCATCCGGAGGAAACCCATGCGGACATGGGGAGAATGTGCAAACTCCGCACAGACCAAGCCAGGAATCGAACCCAGGTCCTGGCGCTGTGATGCAGTTGTGCGAACCAACGTGCTGCTGTACCACCCTAAACTCCCACCACCTTCAGCTGGTTCATTCATGACCTTCCTTTCAACACAAGGATAGAGGTGCGGATGTTTGCTGATGATTGCACAACGTTTAGCACCATTCGTGATTCCTCAGCTGCTGAAGCAGTCCATGTTCAAATACAGCAGAACATTCAAGAATTAGACTGGTAAGTGGCAAGTGACATTCACACTACAAAAGTGGCAGGCAATGAACCATCTCCAACAAGAAAGAATCTAACCATCACCCTTGACATTCTGTGCCTTCTCCTTTCTTTCTGCCTTTCAAGGTGGCACAGTAAAAAGTCTGACAACACCAGGTTTAAGTCCAACCGATTTATTGGACAGTAAACTCACAAGCTTTCGGGGTTTGTCCCTTCGTCAGGTGAATGGAAAGTTCTGGCCTCAGACAGAGCAGATAAAGCACAGACAGTTTACAGATTACTGATTAGAATGCAAATCTTTACACCTAAACTGCTGTTCAAGTCCTAAAGTGGCCGACAATGTGAGTGGAAGGAGCACTGATCACAGGTTAAAGAGGTGTGTATTGTCTCCAGACAGTACGGTTAGTGAGGTTTTGCAAACCCAGGCAAGTCACGGGGGTTACAGATAGTGCGACATGAACCCAAGATCACGACACACGACAGCACAGAGTCGCTGAGCAGAGACTGATAGCCAGGTTCCGCACACGAGGACAGTCTCAACAGGCATCTTGGGTTACTAATCAGTAATCTGTCCGTGCTTTATATGCTCTGTCTGAGTCCAGAACTCTCCATTCACCTGACAAAGGGACAAACCCCGAAAGCTTGTGAGTTTACTATCAAATAAATCGGTTGGACTTAAACCTGATGTTGTCAGACTTTTTACTGTGTTTACCCCAGTCCAACGCCGGCACATCCACATCCTTTCAAGGTGGCTCCAGAGCGAGGCGACTTCTTGCAAGCTGTGCCCAACCATACCTTCTAATTCTATCTTTTACTCTCGTTCTATGCTGGGGCAGCACTGCTGCCTCACAGTGCCAGGAACCCAGGTTCAATTCCAACCTCAACTCACTGTCTGTGTAGAGTTTGCACCTTCTCCCCATGTCTGGGTGGATTTCCTCCGAGTGCTCTGATTTCCTCCCACAATAAAAAGTCTGACAACACCAGGTTCTAAAACCTGGTGTTGTCAGACTTTTTACTGTGTTTACGCTAGTCCAACACCGGCATGCCCACATCATGACTACATTCCTCCCACAACCCAAAGGTGTGTGGGTTAAGTACATTGGCCATGCTAAATTGCCCCTGAGTGTCGGGGGGAACCAACTACGGTAATTGCGTGGGGTTATGGGAATGGGGCCTGGGGTGGGATTGTGGTTGGTGCAGACTCAATGGGCTGAATGTCCTCCTTTTGCACTACAGAAGTCTATAATTCTACATTCTGCACTCTCTCGTTTCCTTCTCTATGAATGGTATGCTTAGTCTGTATAGCACTCAAGAAACAATACTGTATGCTAATACATGACAATAATAAATTAAATTAAAAAGCCCTATGTACTCTATGAACAGTATGTTTTGTCTGTATAGTGTGCGAGAAACAATACTTTTGACTGTATCTCAATAGGTGACAATATGAGTGGCACGGTGGCACAATAGTTAGCACTGCTGCCTCACAGCGTCAGGGACACAGGTTCAATTCCAGCCTCGGGTCACTGTCTGTGTGGAGTCCGCACATTCCCCCCCCGTGTCTATGTGGGTTTCTTTTGGTTTCCTCCGACAGTCTGAACAACATGCTGGTTAAGTCCTGAATAGATGCCAGAGTGTGGGGAGTAGGTGAATTTCAGAGTAACCTCATTGCAGTGTTAATATAAGCCTTACTTTTTACTAATAGATAAACTTTTAAAATCATAAAAATCAAATCTCAAAAGAAATCAAATCAAGGTACTATGAAAGTGATTATTTTACATTTTTCTTAGTTTTTAGACAATAAAGAGTTAAATGATAACTTACACACATGTAAATGCAATAGGAGAATTAGACAAGTAACTATAATTTTAAGACTCATCAGCTTATATTTTAAAGGTATCTGAAGGATTTTACTCACTTTGAAGGATTTGAAGGATTGCTCACTTTGGCCAAAGCAAGTTACTGAAAGGCATGATGGGAAAGGCAAATAGTTGAGATCCAAAGGCCTGGGAACCCATTAGCAAGCAGAATTCATATCTGGAAGAGTCTTCTGTGGGAACACATTTTGCAACAATAATGAATAGGTTCAGTCACTGCCCAGACACAGAATAGATATGACCCTGGATGCAGGAACATCCCTATTCTGTTTGTCAGCAAGTCAGTGGGAACTTCCACTTTGACCCCTATGATAGCGCCTACCATAACCAGGCAACAGGGAAGTAGTTTTAGCCTAGAAGGGAGTTAATGCCCAGGTTTTATGTACAAATGAAATACCATCATGCTGGCAGGTACAATGTGTTGGCTGTAAGTTGATGGAGAAGATCCTGAGAGGCAGGATTTATGAACATTTGGAGAGGTATCATAGGATCAAAAGTCATCAGTACGGCTTTGTCAAAGGCAGATCGTGCCTTATGAGCCTGGTTGAGTTTTTTGAAGATGTGACTAAACACATTGACAAAGGAAAAGCAGTAGATGTGGTTTATGTGGACTTCAGCAAGGCGTTTGATAAGGTCCCCCAGGCAAGGCTTATTGAGAAAGTGAGGGGGCATGGGATCCAAGAGGACATTGCTTTGTGGATCCAGAACTGGCTTGCCCACAGAAGGCAAAGAGTGGTTGTAGATAGGTCTTTTTCTGCATGGAGGTCCGGCACCAGTGGAGTGCCCCAGGGATCTGTTCTGGGACCCTTGCTCTTTGTGATTTTTATAAAAGACCTGGAATGAGGGAGTGGAGGGATGGGTTGGTAAGCTTACCGATGACACAAAGGTTGGAGGTGTTGTGGATAGTTGGAGGGAATGTCAGAAGTTGCAGTGTTTGCAAACCTACCTCTCCACTCACCTGGTGAAGGAGCAGCGCACTGAAAGTTTATGATTCCAAATAAACCTGTTGGACTTTAGCCCTGTATTGTGAGACTTCTGACCAGGGGATTTTCACAGTAACTTCATTGCAGCGTTAATGTAAGGCTAACTTGTGATAATAATAAATAAATTTTAAACTAAGGATTAGGGGCCAGCATCCCATGAAAAAATATTTTTTAAAACAGGTGGTCCTCTCTTAAAGGAATAAAGACAGAAAATGGTGGGAAATCTCAGCATGTTTGCCAGTGTCTGTGGAGGGAAAATAGAACCAACGTTTCCAGTCAGGATCAATCTGAGTAGAAAGTTTGTTGAAAAGGCGCTGGCGCAAACGCTGCTGGGAGTTGTAGTTTCGGATCGCGCGCCCTCACGTGGGACACAGTAACGTGCCCAATGCACATGCGCAGTAGGACAGAGTGCCCAGGCCGTTGCACATGCGCAGTGGGACAGAGTGGCCAGCCGCCGCACATGCGCAGTGCAGTGGGTGCCCTAGCGCCCTCGAACCCGCACCATGCGCAGTGGCTGACAGCGCTCCCGGTCCGTTGCACATGCGCGGGAGCGGCGGCCTCGGGACTCAGGCTCCGAGATGGCGGCGAATCCACCGGCAGCGGAGAGTGGCTCCTCCCGTCGCTGCCTCGCTACCCAGTACTTCAATGAGGAGGAGAACAACGCGATAGAGAGTCTGACAACCAGCGAGCGGGTGAGAGATGGGGATGGAGCAGAGTGGGGTGTAAGGGGGTGAGGTGTGACGGGATGAGGAATGGGGGGGCGAGGGATGTGTGTGTGTGGGGGGGGGCGAGGGATGTGTGTCTGTGGGGGGGGGCGAGGGATGTGTGTGTGTGGGGGGGGGGCGAGGGATGTGTGTGTGTGGGGGGGGGGCGAGGGATGTGTGTGTGTGTGGGGGGGGGCGAGGGATGTGTGTGTGTGTGGGGGGGGGGCGAGGGATGTGTGTGTGTGTGGGGGGGGGCGAGGGATGTGTGTGTGTGTGTGGGGGGGGGCGAGGGATGTGTGTGTGTGTGGGGGGGGGCGAGGGATGTGTGTGTGTGTGGGGGGGGGCGAGGGATGTGTGTGTGTGTGGGGGGGGGAGGGGTGTGTGTGTGTGTGGGGGGGGGGAGGGATGTGTGTGTGTGTGGGGGGGGGGAGGGATGTGTGTGTGTGTGTGGGGGGGGGGAGGGATGTGTGTGTGTGTGTGGGGGGGGGGAGGGATGTGTGTGTGTGTGGGGGGGGGCGAGGGATGTGTGTGTGTGTGGGGGGGGGGAGGGATGTGTGTGTGTGTGGGGGGGGGGAGGGATGTGTGTGTGTGTGGGGGGGGGGAGGGATGTGTGTGTGTGTGGGGGGGGGGAGGGATGTGTGTGTGTGTGGGGGGGGGGAGGGATGTGTGTGTGTGTGGGGGGGGGAGGGATGTGTGTGTGTGTGGGGGGGGGAGGGATGTGTGTGTGTGTGGGGGGGGGGAGGGATGTGTGTGTGTGTGGGGGGGGGGAGGGATGTGTGTGTGTGTGGGGGGGGGCGAGGGATGTGTGTGTGTGTGGGGGGGGCGAGGGATGTGTGTGTGGGGGGGGCGAGGGATGTGTGTGTGTGGGGGGAGGGCGAGGGATGTGTGTGTGTGGGGGGAGGGCGAGGGATGTGTGTGTGTGGGGGGGGCGAGGGATGTGTGTGTGGGGGGGGGGCGCGAGGGATGTGTGTGTGTGGGGGGGGCGAGGGATGTGTGTGTGTGTGGGGGGGGCGAGGGATGTGTGTGTGTGTGTGGGGGGGGCGAGGGATGTGTGTGTGTGTGTGGGGGGGGCGAGGGATGTGTGTGTGTGGGGGGGGGCGAGGGATGTGTGTGTGTGGGGGGGGGCGGGCGAGGGATATGAGGGGTGGGTGGGACAGTGCTTCGGTGTTGCGGTGTACCGTTGGAGTGAGTAAGCTGAGGGACAGGGTGGGGGTGGGTGAGGGATTGTGCACTGTGGCTGTGGAATGATGGTGAGAAATGGATGGAGAGAAGAATCAAGATAAGAGAGGAGGGGGTTGTGGGTAGAGGAGATGGGATGGAGATGTGTGAGGGATGGGATAGAGTGTGCGGGCAATGGAGTGCTTGGGAAGGGTGGTGATAGTCTATGGGTGTTCGTGGTTGAGAGAGGGGTGTTGGTGCTTAAGGTTGGCAGAGAGAGAGGAATGGGCTTAGAGCTGTTGGGCAGAAAAGGTGAAAGGAATATGGCCAGAGAAGAGGCTGTTGTACAGGAAAAGTGCTTGAGGGAAGAGAGAAAAAACGGGGATGGGCAAGCATTTGAGAAGACAGGGAGAAAGGGGTCTGAAATAACGAGGTTGTAGAGTGGGATGAGAGGAATGATCTGGAGGCAAGGGGTTGAAAAAAGGCTGGGGTTGGAGTGAATGGGATCAGGGAAATACAGTAAAAAGTCTGACAACACCAGGTTTTCGTCCAACCGAGTTATTTGATAATAGATTCACAAGTTTTCGGGGTTAGTCCCTTCGTCAGGTGAATGGAGAGTTCTGGCCTCAGACAGAGCATATAAAGCACAGACAGTTTTGAGATTACTGATTAGAATGCGAATCCTTACACCTAACCTGCTGTTCAAGACCTGAAGTGGCTGACAATGTGAGTGGAAGGAGCACTGATCACAGGTTAAAGAGATGTGTATTGTCTCCAGACAGTACAGTAAGTGAGGTTTTGCAAACCCAGGCAAGTCACGGGGGTTACAGATAGTGCGACATGAACCCAGGATCCCTGTTGAGACTGTCCTCATGTGTGCAGAACTTGGTTATCAGTCTCTGCTCAGCAACTCTGCGCTGTTGTGTGTCGTGAAGGCCGCCTTGGAGAACGCTTACCCGAAGGTCTCAACAGGGATCTTGGGTTCATGTCGCACTATCTGTAACCCCCGTGACTTGCCTGGGTTTGCAAAACCTCACTTACTGTACTGTCTGGAGACAATACACATCTCTTTAACCTGTGATCAGTGCTCCTTCCACTCACGTTGTCAGCCACTTCAGGTCTTGAACAGCAAGTTAGGTGTAAGGATTCGCATTCTAATCAGTAATCTCTAAACTGTCTGTGCTTTATATGCTCTGTCTGAGGCTAGAACTCTCCATTCACCTGACGAAGGGACTAACCCCGAAAGCTTGTGAATCTATTATCAAATAACTCGGTTGGACTAAAACCTGGTGTTGTCAGACTTTTTACTGTGTTTACGCCAGTCCAACGCCGGCATACCCACATCAGGGGAATAAGCATAGAGTCAGAGATAGGGGGTGGATGAGAATGGGGAGGGATAACAAAATGGTTAGATAGAGGGGGAGGAGTGCAAGGGAAGTGATGGGGTCAACCTGTGGGCAGATGGAGAGGGGAGGGTGTGTGCGAGGAAGGACAGATAGGAATCAGATGTTAAAGTTTATTCATTACTCATAAGTAGGCTTATAATGAAGTTACTGTAAAAACCTCCTAGTCGCTTATTTGGGTACACTGAGGGAGAATTTAGGATGGCCAATGCACCTAACCAGCACGTGTCTCAGACTGAGAGAGGAAACCAGAGCACCTGGAGGAAACCCATGCAGACACAGGGAGAATGTTTGAAGTCCACAGACAGTGACCCAAAGCCAGGGATCAAACCCAGGTCCCTGGCGCTGTGAGGGAGCAGTACTAGCCATTGTCAGCCCCCTCTGGCCTGCTGCTGTTTTCAGTTTGATTGCAGTTCTGTGTCCAAACTCATTTACTTCGCTTCCTTCTAAATGTTAATGCTTTGCCCTAACAAAAACCTACCCATCACAATCTTGAGCATCCTGATTGATATTCAGCATCCACAATTTTGAGGAAAGGAATTTCAGGTTCCTTGTGTCTGGAAAAAAAATCCAATTTTGCTCCAAGTATACACATGTTGACATTCGCACACTCTTATTCTGGATCCACAACTTGCATTTATAGAGCACCTTGAACATAAAATGTCCCAGAGGGATTCACAGGAATGTTATAAAACAAAATTTGTCAGTGAGCCACATATGGCAATATTAAGGTGGCACAGTGGTTAGCACTGCTCTCTCAGAATGCCAAGGACCCGGGTTCAATTCCTTGGGTCACTCTGTGTGGAGTCTGCACATCCTTTCTGTAGCTGCGTGGGTTTCCTCTGGGTGTTCCAGTTTCAAAGATGTGCGGGTTAGGTGAATTGGCCGTGCTAAATTGACCGTAGTGTTGGACAATTAGCAGGGTAAATATGGGGGGTTACAGGAATAGGACCTGGGTGGGACTGTGGTCAGTGCAGACTTGATGGGCCGAATGAGGTCAGATGATGAAAGGCTTGGTTAAAATGTAGGTTTCAAGGAGCACCTTAAAGGAGGAAAGCAAGGTAGGGAGGGGCGGAAAAGTATAAGGAGGAATTTCCGTTGCTTAGGGCCAGACAGCTGATGGCAAGCCACCACCAGCAGGGTAATTCAGATTTGGGGTGCATACGGGGCCAGAATTAGAGGAGCACAGAGACCTTGGAGGGTTGTGGGACTGGAGGAGATGACAGAGATGGGGTGAGGCTAAGGAGGGATTTGAAAACAAGGATGAGAATTTTAAAATCCAGACCTTGCTTGATGGAGGCAGGGAAGATTGAAGAACACCAGAGGAAATAGTTAATTTTAGTCAATTATTTTAAAAATTAAATTATATTAGTCCCAGTGTCTAAGCTGGGTGGCACAGTGGTTAGCACTGCTGCCTCTGTGTCAGGGATCTGGGTTTGATTCCCAGCTTGGGTCACTGTCTGTGTGGAGTTTGCACATTCTCCCTGTGTCTGCATGGGTTTCCACCTGCTGAAAGACGTGCTGGTTAGGGTGTATTGACCCAAACAGGCGTTGAAGTGTGGCGACTAAGGGAATTTCACATTAACTTCATTGCAGTGTGAATGTAAGCCTTACTTGTGACTAGTAAATAAACTTGAACTTTTAAGTACATCTGCTATCTACCCAAATAGACTAGAGGGTTGTTACAGAGACTGGCTAAGAAGTCTCACAACACCAAACACACAGAGACTGACTGCAGAATAACTGGTTCACTTTATGTTTCAGGTGGTGGACCTGTTGAATCAGGCGGCACTCATTGCCACTGATAACAAGATCAGCGTTCTCAAACAGGTCAGTAATGCAGGGAGACTGCGCAGCTGAGGTGCCCCACAGACTTTTACTTGAACCCTATGGAGCGCCTGTAGTGTTGCTTGCAGTTAGTTGGCCGATGTGCTTTGTGACGATGGTTCTTAAAAGTTTTTTTTTCCCACTTTGATGGGACCTGCCCCACTGCCTGCCATCGCAAACAAAAACTAATTCAAACGAATGGGAAGAGTGGCTGCTTTTGATGAGGCAGCAACTTGATGTTCGCTTCCCAGCGGGAATTCACCAGTCTCATGTCAGGCTCCATGTTTAGTTGGTTCCTCTGTTTTCAGCTCCATGTGTCGAAAATCCAAGCATGCTTTTGTATGTTGGAGCAGTAACATAAATCTGACTAGTAAAACTACATTGCTGTTGCCTGCACTTATGGCAACTTGGGTGGGAGCCAATCTCACGTGTGTCATGCAAATGGTGGGGCTGAGGATTTCTACCCTTTGAGCTTCTATTCATGTTCGCAAGGCCCTCCCTTTTGAAGGCAGAAGGGGCAGGTCCGCGTATTGCGCCCTTTTTTTCAATAAATCAAAAGCGTGAAGGACTTGCACTCCCTGGGAGTACGGCCAATTGGGTTTATTATTTGGCTATTTATCCAGAAACTCAGCTAATGTTCTGGAGACCTGGGATGACCGTGAAACCATTACTGGAAAAACCCTTCTGGGTCACTAATGCCCTTTAGGGAAAAAAAAATCTGCCATCATTGCCTGATCTGGCCAACACGTGACTCCAGAGTCACAACAGATTCTCAACTGCCCTCCAAGGGCAATGAGGGATGGGTGATAAATGTTGGCGAGCCAGCGAAGCCCATGTCCTATGAATGAATAAAAGAAGGTTCATGTCCCATGCAATGCCTTGAACAATCAAGAGTCGACCTGACTTGATTTTGAATAAAAGCTTAGCAGTTAACTGTTCCCTCGTGTGTTCTCCCTGACCACTTGTCAATCAATCATAAATTGTCTTCTTTACTCTTGGTTTTCTTGTGAATCTATTCTGATGAGTGCAAGATGAAAAGCTTTGACAATATGGCTTTTTCAACAACACTTTAAATATCCACTAGGCTAGTTTCTTGTTGTCTTTTCTGTAGAGATAACCCGTGTTTACTCGAGTTTGCCTTGTATGTTCTGGAATAATTCTGGTGAATGTTTTTCTACCATCCTTTCATAAAATTCTTTGCAACGATGTGAGTATTGCAGAGCAAGACCAGCATTTGTTGCCCTTTGCTACCTGCCGTTAAACTTAGTGGCTGACTGGCAGAAGGCAGGACGAGGTGATTAAAGGGGGCTTTTTCAGGATGGCAGCCGGTGACTAGTGGTGTGCCTGAGGGGTCAGTGCTGGGACCACTATCCATTAACCATTTGGAGGAAGGAACTGAAAACACTGTTGCTAAGTTTGCAGATGATACAAAGATATGTAGGGGGACAGGAGAGGAAGCAGGGAGGCTTCAGAAGGACTTGGACAGGTTAAGAGAGTGGGCAAAGAAGTGGCAGATGGAATGCAATGTGGAAAAGTGTGAGGTTATGCACTTTGGAAAGAGGAATGGAGGCATAGACTATTTTCGAAATAGGAAAATGCTTAGGAAATCAAAAATACAAAGGGACTTGGATGTCTTTGTTCAAAATTCTCTTCAGGTTAAAGTGCAGGTTCAGTCAACAGTTAGAAAGACAAACACAATGTGAGCATTCATGTCGAAAGGGCTAGAATGCAAGAGCAGGGATGTACTTCTGAGGCCTTATAAGGCTCTGGGGAGACGCCATTTGGAATATTGTGGCCTAATTTTGCTCTTATGTCTTTATGGTCTTACCAGCTTTTGTTAGGCTATTTTAGAGAGGCAGTTAAGAGCCAACAACATTGTTGTGGGCTTTGAGTCACATATGGGCCAGACCATGAGCACGGCAGATTTCCATCCCTCATGGGCATAAATGAACAAGATGGGTTTTCATGCTCACCATTCCTGAGACTAGCTCTCAACTCCAGATTTTATTTATTTACATTTTATTCATTTGTGGGACGTGGGTGTCTGGCCAGCATTTATTGTCCATCCCCAGCTGCTTAAGGGCAGTTGAAAGTCAACCACATTGCTGCGGCTCTGGAGTCACATGTAGGCCAGACCAGGTAAGGACAGCAGATTTCCTTCCCTAAAAGGACATTGGAGAAAGAGGTGGGTTTTTCCGACAATGGTTTTGTGGTCATCAGTAGATTCTTAATCCCAGATTTTTTGTTTTACTTGAATTCAAATTGCACCGTCTGCCATAGTGATTCGAACCCGGGTCCCCAGAACATTAGCTGAGTTTCTGGATGATACTACTAGGCCATTGCCTGCTGGAGTTTAAATTCCACTAGCTGCTGTGATGCAATTTGAACCCTTGTACTTAGAGCTTTAGCCTGACATCTGGATTACTAGGTCTAGTGATATTCCCACTATGTCACCATCTCCCTCTAGCCTGCTGGAGACAGCATAGTTCACAGTGCTCAAAGTGAAATGGATTCAATAACTCGGTTAGGGATTATCCCCATTGACCTCTGTCCTCCACTGCATGCAGACAGCACTGCAGATTCTCTATTTTATTCCCATGTATATTTGTTTCTTCCACAGGTTCAGGAGCTGATTTTGAACAAGGATCCCACACTCCTCGACAACTTTCTGGATGTGAGTAAACTGTAGAGTGTTCCTTCAGAAGGAACTCTCCAAATACAGACAATAAAAACATAACAAAACCTACTCCAATTTATAAATCAAAGAGTTTAAAAAAGAAACTTTATTATTCCAAAGTTGGGGCCTCGTCCTGGGCCACTCCAAGCTTCCCACAATTCCCAACAGGTTCTTATTTATAGTGAGTCAGCTGACCATCACATCATTGTGTAATTGGTTCCCTATAGCTTATTACCATCGGTCGCATTACATCCAATATAAAGTTGTCGTTCTAACATAGAGCAGGCTCGACACTGCATGAACAGCCGTGATCTTTGAACATAGCCATCAGTAAAATAGACATCCCTAGCCGATGAGCACAGTGGGAGTTGAATTCATTGTGCACATCCATATCTGGTACCTGTTTTGAATTCATCCTGATTATCAAAGGAACCATCCTTTGGGGCAGCACAATGGTTAGCACCGCTGTCCCTCAGCGCCAGGGACCCAGGGTCGCTATCTGAGTGGAGTCTGCACATTCTCCCCATTCTTCCTGCGGAAGCTCCGGTTTCCTGCCGCAGTTCAAAGACGTCCGGGTTAGGTGGATTGGCCATGCTAAATTGACCTTTAGTGTCAGGAGGACTAGCTAGGGTAAATGCATGGAGTTACGGGGCAAGAGGCTGGGTATCATTGTGGTCAGTGCCGAATAGTAGCCTCCTGCGCTGTAGGGATTCAAGATGCTGTGTGACATTCTGACCTTGCGGGGATTGGGTGTGTAGTTGGCTTAAACTGTGAGCCAATAGGAAGAGCTGGTTTTGAATGTGGGACTTGAATTTAAATAGTGCCTCTCATTACCCCAAGAAGCCCCAGGGTTCTTTACAGCCCGTGAATGGAGACAAGGAAGTGGGGGAGGGGAGCTGGTGCTGAGGGTCTCGTTTCATTGGAATTGCCTTAGTGCCGCACTGTGTGTTTCAGCCTGGACTTTGTGCAAAAGTGTCAGGAAGTAGCCCATCAACTCAGAGTGTTCTACCCACTCAGTCATGGTCGACGGCGAAATCCTGTCCTCCTACAGACTGCTGTTTGGACAGAAACAAAGACTCATATTTCCCGAGTGTCTTTCATGACACTCGGTTGTCCTGAAACACTTTGCAACCAATCGAATTGTTTTGAAGTGTGGTAAATGCCAGAAACTGACCAGTCTTTTTCTTTGCAGGAAATCATTGCATTTCAATCAGATAAATCCGTTGACGTGCGTAAGTTTGTGATTGGATTCATGGAGGAGGCAAGGTTCGTATTTCTTTTTTGGTTGCCTTTTTTTCCTTTCTGAAACTCTGTTTTCTGTCAATCCCAACACCATTTCTGTTCCTTAATTTCTCTCCCTCCCCCAGTAAGCGGGATAACGAGCTGCTGCCAAAACTAATCGCAAACCTCAACATGCTGCTGAAGGACGAGAATGTTAACGTGGTGAAGAAGGTTATCCTGACCATGACCCAGCTGTACAAGGTGGCTCTCCAGGTAGGTGGTGTGAAATTCTCAATGCGCAAGTGCGTAGTGCAAAGAAAATTACAGCACAGGAACAGGCCATTGGTCTTCCAAGCCTGTGCCAATCCATGCTGCCCATCTGAACTAAAACCCTCTACCTTCCGGGGACTATATCCCCCTATTCCCATCCTATCCGTGTATTTGTCAAAATGCCCCTTAAAAGTCATTTTTGTATCTTCCTCCAGTACCTCCCCAGCAACGAGTTCCAGACACCTGCCATCCTCTGTGTAAAATAAAAGGAAAATTGCCTCGTACATCTCCTTTAAACTTTGCCCCTCACACCTTAAGCCTTTATCTACCGGGAAAAGGTTACAAAAGTCTGAGGTCACGTACCAACCGACTCGAGAACAGCTTCTTCCCTGCTGCTGTCAGATTTTTGAATGAGCCTGCCTTGCTCTAAGTTGATCTTTCTCTGCGTCCTAGCTACGGGGGCGGGGGGGGGCAGTTTAGATTGGAGTTGAGGAGGAACTTCTTCACTCAAAGGGTGGTGAATCTCAGGAATTCTCTGCCCATTGAAGTGGTGGAGGCTACCTTGCTAAATATATTTAAGTCACGGGTAGATAGGTTTCTGATAGACAGGGGAATTAAGGGTTATGGGGAGAAAGTGGAACTGATCCACTTCAGATCAGCCATGATCTTATTGAATGGTGGGGCAGGCTCAAAGGGCTAGATGGCCTACTCCTGCTCCTATTTCTTGTGTTCTTATGAGGGGAACATGACATTCTGTACTCTCTTGATTCCTTTTCTATGAATAGTATAGTGTGCTTTGTATAGTGTGCAAGAAACAATTCTTTTCACTGTATACTAATACATGTGAATAATAAATCAAATCAAATTTATGCCCCCTAATAATTGACTCTTCCACCCTGGGGAAAAGCTTCTGACTATCCACTCTGTCTGCGCCCTTCGTAACGTTGTAGACTTCTATCAGGCCTCCCTCAACCTCCGATGTTTGTGAGAACAAACAAATTTCTGTTTAACATCCCACAGTTCAGCGCCAGTTTGAATTTGGGAAGCGTCTACACCAGGCATGCCCAACCTTTTCACTCGAGGGGGGCTGTATTTCCATATATTTTCACTCAGTGGGCTGATGAGCAATGTAATTTAATGATTGAAGCAATAATGAAGTGAATTCCAAAAAAAAGTTGAAGTTTTAAGGCAAGAAATAATCATAGAATCCCTCCAGTACAGAAAGAGACCATTCGGTCCATCAAGTCTGCACCAATCACAATCCAACCTAGCCTTTTCCTGTAACCCCACACATTTACTCCGCTAATCCCTCTAACCTACACATCACAGACACTAAGGGGCAATTAACCTGTACGTCTTTGGACTGTGGGAGGAAACCGGAGCACCTGGAGGAAGCCCATGCAGATTCGGGGAGAATGTGCAAACTCCACAGAGAACATAGAACATAGAACATTACAGCGCAGAACAGGCCCTTCGGCCCACGATGTTGCGCCGACCAGTTACAAAAACAATGACCCACTAGCCTATACCAATCCCTTTTCGTCCATAAACCTATCCAGAGATCTCTTAAACGCCCCCAAACTAGACGCATTTACAACTGCAGCAGGCAGGGCATTCCAATCCCTCACCACCCGCTGGGTAAAGAACCTACCCCTGACATCCGTCCTGTAGCTACCCCCCCTTAATTTAAAGCCATGCCCCCTCGTGCTAGCTTTCTCCATCCGAGGAAAAAGGCTATCACTATCCACCCTATCTAAACCTCTAATCATCTTATATGTTTCAATAAGATCCCCTCTTAGCCGCCTTCTTTCCAACGAAAACAACCCTAAATCCCTCAGTCTCTCCTCATAGGACCTCCCCACCATACCAGGCAACATCCTAGTAAACCTCCTCTGCACCCTCTCCAACGCCTCCACATCCTTCTTGTAATGCGGGGACCAGAACTGCACACAGTACTCCAAGTGCGGCCGCACTAGAGTAGTGTACAGTTGCAACATTACACTGCGACTCCTAAATTCAATCCCCCTACCAATAAACGCCAAGACACCGTACGCCTTCTTAACAACCTTATCTACTTGATTCCCAACTTTCAGGGATCTATGTACACACACACCTAGATCCCTCTGTTCATCCACACTATTCAAAGTCCTCCCGTTAGCCCTATACTCGACACATCTGTTGCTCCTACCAAAGTGAATTACCTCACACTTCTCCGCATTAAATTCCATCCGCCACCTCTCGGCCCAGCTCTGCAACCTATCTAAGTCTCCCTGCAGACTATGACACCCTTCCTCACAATCTACCACACCTCCAATTTTGGTGTCATCAGCAAATTTACTAATCCACCCAACTATACCCTCATCCAGATCATTAATAAAAATTACAAACAACAGTGGCCCCAAAACAGATCCCTGAGGCACACCACTCGTAACTGTACTCCATGATGAATATTTACCATCCACCACCACCCTCTGTCTCCTATCTGATAGCCAATTCCTGATCCAACTTCCTAGATTACCCACAATCCCATACATCTGCATTTTCTGCAGAAGCCTACCATGGTGAACCTTATCGAACGCCTTACTAAAATCCATGTATACCACGTCAACAGCCTTGCCCCCATCCACCTCTTTGGTCACCTTCTCAAAAAACTCAATAAGGTTAGTAAGGCACGACCTACCCGCTACAAAACCATGCTGACTATTTCTAATCAATTCATTACACTCCAAATAACTATAAATCCTATCCCTAATAATTTTTTCTAAAACCTTGCCCACAACAGAAGTAAGACTCACCGGTCTATAATTCCCGGCAAAGTCTCTGTTCCCCTTCTTAAACAATGGGACAACATTCGCTATCCTCCAATCCTCCGGGACTACACCAGAGACCAATGACGACCTGAAGATCTGAGCCAGAGACTCTGCAATCACCTCTCTAGCCTCCCAGAGAATCCTAGGGTAGATCCCATCTGGACCAGGGGACTTATCTATTTTCAGCCCCTCAAGAATTTCCAGCACATCCCCTTTATCAACCGTAATACTGTCTATTTTACACCCCTGCAACCCAATGTCCTCCTCAGCTATATTCATGTCCCCCTGCGTGAACACCGAAGAGAAATATTGGTTCAATACTTCTCCAATCTCCTCCGGTTCCACACACAACTTCCCCCTGCTGTCTGTAACTGGCCCTAATCTTGCCCTGACCAACCTTCTGTTCTTGACATACCTATAGAACGCCTTAGGATTCTCCTTAATCCTATCAGCCAAAGTCTTCTCATGTCCTCTTTTAGCCCTTCTCAACTCACTCTTCAACTCCCTCCTAGCCAATCTAAAGCTTTCTAGTGCACTATCTGAGCCCTCCAATCTCATCCGAACATAAGCCTCCTTTTTCTTTTTAACCATCGACTCAACTCTTTTAGTGCACCACGGTTCCCTAGATCTACCAAATCCACCATGCCTGACAGGGACATACCTATCAAGGACTCGCAGTAGCTGCTCCTTGAAAAAACTCCACATTTCAGACGTTCCCAGTCCCTGTAATCCCCTAATCCAATCCATGCTTCCTAATTCACTCCTGATAGCCTCATAATCGCCCTTACCCCAGCTAAAATTGCTGACCCGAGGTTCATGCCTATCTCTTCCCATCACTAAGGTGAACGTAACCGAATTGTGGTCACTATCACCAAAATGCACACCAACTTCCAAGTCTAGCACGTGGTCTGGCTCATTTCCCAGCACCAAATCCAATATAGCCTCACCTCTAGTTGGCCTGTCAACATACTGAGACAAAAAACCTTCCTGCACGCTTTGTACAAACACTGACCCCTCTAGCGAGCTAGAACTATAGCAACTCCAATCAATATTCGTAAAGTTAAAGTCCCAAAGAAGGTGACCCAAGCTGGGAATCCGGGTCCCCGATGCTGTGAGACAGTTGTGCTAATCACTGTGCCCTCATAGCCGAGCAAATGACCGCAATATTAGCTAGTTAAATAAAAATTGACCCCAGAGTGAAGGAGAGTTAGTGTATATGGGTGGATGAGTGTGAGTAGCTGCGTGCGTGTATATGGTGCTGAGAGTGAGTAAAGAAAACTGAGATTGGACATAAGGCAAACTCTGTCTCCTCCACGCATTGTTTCTCACTCACCCCAGTGTCAAACACACCTCCACACAATTTTTCTGTCACTCGCTCTCGATCCCACATTCTGTCTCACTCACCCACTTCGTTTTCGAACACTCACTTGCCCTGGCATTTCCCAGCTGCTGTGCTGTCTCGCTGAGGCCCCCTCACCCTGAACCCGGTGCTTGTCCATCCTCTGTAGCTGTGTTCTTCCTTTATTTGCGTACTTGCCCTTTTACCTATCTAGTTGTTTAACTGAACAAATAACCTCAGACATTTGCGAGAAAATATCTCACCATTGTGTAGGACAAAGGTGTCTCCCTTTAGCCATGTACTGCGCCTGTTTCAACAAAAGCCATGTTAGTAAGAGTTGTTACATAAGGTAAACATCTCTGTGGCTGTTTTTATTGATTATTTTCCCCAGTTGTTTTCCCTTGTTCCACCAACGGCATTTATGCCTTTGGCTGCCAAGGCCTGAAGTTCTGGAATTCCTTCCCCAAGGTTTGACATCTCTCCACTCCTGTCCTCTCAGCCTCTTGTGGCTTGGTGTGAAAGTTTGTTTGACAACCTCTTGGGCATTCTAGCACGTTAAAAGCTGTCGTAAAAATTGCTAAAGTTCCAGAGATCTGAATAGGATGCCTTGTGGCCCACTGGGTCAGCGCTCCTACCTCTGAACCAGAAGCTCCAACTTCGAGGTGGGGACCTGATAGCCAAGGAAGGTACATCCACAATAGGGTTGAACATCAACGTGCAAATCTTTCGAACAATGCCAATGGCTGTAGGTGAGAAGGGGAGAGAATCCTGGTCAGCCATGTGATGGAAAGAATATCAAACCCTCTGTCATCACAATTGATAGTTCCAGGCTACCACGTGCACGTAAAAGTACAGCTTACCAGAGCAACCCAGATTCCCTGAGTGTAGCACGCCACATGTGCAGGTTTATAGTTCAGTTTGTTTATTAGTGTCACGTGTAGGCTTGCATTCACACCAAAGTTACTGTGAAAATCCTGTAGTCGCCGCATTCTGGTGCCTGTGCGGGTACACTGTGGGAGAGTTTGGCACGGCCAATACACGCAATCAGCACGAATTTCAGACTCTGGGAGGATTATGGGGGCATGGACAGAGTGGATAGAAGCTTTTTCCTGGGGTGGAAGAGTCAATTACTAAGAGGGTACAAGTTTAAGGTGAGAGGGGCAAGGTTTAAAAGAGATGTACGAGGCAGATTTTTTACACAAAAGGTGGTGGGTGACTGGAGCCCACTGCCCGTGGGAAGTAGTGGAAGCAGATATGATAGTGGCTTTTGAGACAAATACATGAATAGGATGGGAATGGAGAGATATGGTCCCCGGAACAGGGTTTTATTTTAGTTGGGCAGAATGGTTGGTGCAGGTTTGGAGGGTCAAAGGGCCTCCTGTGCTGGAATTTTCTTTGTTCTTTGTTGAAACCAAAGCACCTGGAGGAAACCCATGCAGACTCCACACAGACAGTGACACAAGCTGGTAATCACCTCGGGCCCCTGGTGCTGTGAGGCAGCAATGCTAACCGCTGTGCCACCATGCTGCCCCTCCTGTGTATTTTTGTTTCTGCAGATGTTTTAACCTGTGGTTCTTTTCTCTCCTCAGTGGGTGGTGAAGTCAAGGGTCATCAGTGAAATGCAGGAGGCATGCTGGGACATGGTGAGTAGCATGCAGGATGAAATAGTGCTGATGCTGGACTCTGATAACGATGGGATCCGAACTCACGCCATCAAGTTCATCGAGAGTCTGATTATCACGTTGTCGCCTCGCACCCCGGATTCGGATATCCCCAAGCGGCAGGAGAACGACATTAGCCTGGATCGCATTGTGAAGGATCACTCGTATATCAATGCCAGTGGGTATCCCGCAGAACCACTTGTTACTGCTTCAAAAGCAACCAGTCAAGAGTTAGGCTAATGATCTTGCCATAGATCCAAAGCGTCTACTCCAATTGTTGGCTTGGATGTGAGATCAGCTCCAAAGGATGGATATTTGATTGTCTATTCTCCTCAGTATACTGTCCAGTTGAGCATAGTGGAGTGTTGGCAGCCTGATGGGTAACGCATGGTTTAGAATTGGAGTGAGTACCAATGGGCTTTGGGTGGATAATGTGGGACTTTGCGTACAGAAGTTGCCACTTGATTCCGTGCTGCACTTACGCTCCTTTGAGAATCCTATCCTCCTTTGACTAACTCTGTCCATATAACCCTTTAGTCCCTTCCCCTAATTGGCTTATCTAGCTTCTCAAATGCCTCTGAACTGCCCACCTCAGCTGTTCTTAGAGGTAGCGGGTTTCACGTTCTCATTGCCACCTGAGTATGGCAATTTCAGCTGAAATCCCAGTTTGATTTCTTGATGGCTGCAGGCAGTCCTCAGAGTAATGCCTCATGGGTGGCACGGTTAACATCACTGCCTCACAGCACCAGGGACCTGGGTTCGATTCCGGCCTTGGATCATTGTCTGTGTGGACATTCTGTCTGCACATTTTCCCCGTGTTTATGTGGGTTTCCTCTAGGTGCACAGGTTTCCTCCCATAGTCTAAAAAGCATGCTGGTTAGGGTGCATTGACCCGAACAGGTGCCGTACTGTGGCGACTAGGGGAATTTCACAGTAACTTCATTGCAGTCTTGATGTAAGCCTTACTTGTGACTAATAAATAAAATTTGACTTAATGGCTCAATTAGTCTGAGGACGGCAGGGGCGGCATGGTGGCACAGTGCTTAGCACTGCTGCCTTACAGCGCCAGAGACCCAGGTTTGATTCCCGGCTTGGGGCTATCTGCGTGTGGAGTCTGAACGTTCTCCCCATGACCGCATGGGTTCCCCCCAGGTGTTCCAGTTTCCTCTACCCTCCAAAGATATGTGGGTTGGGGTGCATTGCCCATGCTAAATTGCTACTCAGTGTCCCAGGATGCATAAGTTAGAGGGATTAGCGGGGTAAACATGTTGGGTTACAGGAATAGGACTTGGATGGGATTGTCGTTCCAGATTCAAAAGGTTGAACGGCCTTATGCACTGTAGGGATTCTATGATTTAGTTCCTGAGAACTGTGTTGTAACTTGGAACTCATTTTTCCAGAACAATATGATAAATGTGGGATTGGTTCCTATAATCTATTTTTACCAAAATAACCCACTCAACCAGTTGTAGACGACATTTACATTGTCTGCTATTATTAGGGGCACAGAAACTCCAACTTTAAGGAAGAGTTTGGAAAAACAAAGGTACCTAGTATTATAAAAATGCATCTGAATGTCAATGAACATGCATGACCATCACTGGCACAATGACATAAAGTCAAACCAACATGAGAAAGTTGAAACAAGGTGTCTATTTATGAACATCATTAAAGGCACAGTTGTTAGCACTGCTGCGTCACAGCGTCAAATACCCAGATTCGATTCCAGCCTTTGGTGACTGTGTGGATTTGTGTGTTCGCCCCGTGTCTGCGTGGGTTTCCTCCAGGTGCTCTGGTTTCTTCCCATGCCCCAAAGATGTGCAGGTTAGGGGCATTAGCTGTGCTAAATTGCCCTTTAGTGTCAGGGGATTAACAGGGTAAGTATAAGTGGGGGTTATGTGGATAGGGCCTGGGTGGGATTGTTGTTAGTGCAGGCCTGTCCCACTAATTCCCTCCACCCCCCTGGTCTTTCCCCAGCAGTAACTGTTCAATCTGCCTCACCCAGTTTGCAAACATTGCATTGAAGGCCATAAATTGTTGCATTATTTAAAAATCCTACCGTAGTCCCCTATTTCCCCCCACCATCACACTAGCCCAGTTCTTTTTGTCAGTTCTCTTGCTTAGAATCATAGAATCCTTACAGTGCAAGGCCATTTGGCCCATCAACTTTGCACCGACCACAAACCCACCAGGCCCTATCCCCACAGCCCCATGCATTTACCCTGCTCTCTGACACTAAGGGGCAATTTAGCATGGCCATGCCCCCACCTAACCTAATCTAGGGATGCTAAGGGGCAATTTAGCATGGCCAGTCTCCTAACTTGCACATCATTGGACACTAAGGTGCAATTTAGCACAGCCAATCCACCTAACCTGCACATGTTCAGATGTGGGAGGAAACCGGAGCACCTGGAGGAAACCCACGCAGACACGGGTAGAACGTGCAAACTCCACACAGACAGTGACCCAAGGTTGGAATTGAATCTGGGTCCCTGGTGCTGTGAGGCAACAGTGCTAACCACTGTGCCGCCGTACTGCCCATCTGTGTTCTCTCCCTATATTAGACTACTTGCTGAAATAACCCTGTCTTGGGCAGATAAAATTAGCTCCCCGAGAGACAGGATTCTGTGGAGGGTGGAAGGCATTCGGAGCAGGGGACTGCAGCATCCACCATTTACAGAGGACGAATGCTCTGGTGTTCTGCACTAGATTTCAACTTTGAGTTGCAAATTTGTTTTTAAAAAAACACGCACATGATGTGCAGGGAGAAGGGAGGGGAGTGGCATCGGTGACTTGCTCATTTGGAGAGCTGGTGCAGCCAAGATGGGCTGAATCGTCTGCTAATGAGACAGTTCTGTCGCAGCGAAGTATATGTTCTGATTGTAAATGAGAATAGTTGGTACTAATTGGGAAAATTTGGATGGCACGGTGGCGCAGTGGTTAGCATTGCCGCCTCACAGCATCAGGGACCCAGGTTCAATTCCTGGCTTGGATGACTGTCAATGTGGAGTATGCACTTTCTCCCCGTGTCTGCATGGGTATCTTCTGGGTGCTCCGGTTTCCTCCCACAGTCCAAAGATGTGGGGTTAGGGTGCATTGGCCATGCTAAATTGAGACTTAATGTCCTGGGATGCATAGCTTAGAGGGATGAGCGGGGTACATATGTGCGAGTTAGATTGTTGGCCATGCTAAATTGACCCTAGTTTTGGGGGCATTAGCAGGGTAATTATATGGGATCACGGGAAAGGGCCTGGGTGGATTTGTTGTTGGTGCAGAGTCAATGGGCCAAATGGCCTCTTTCTGCACTGTAAGGATTTTACAAGATCAGGCAATTATTCTTAAGCTTATACAAGGACCAGTTTACATCAATGTGGTGGTAGGAAAAGAAAGTCTGCACCAGTGTTTTCTGGAATAAACCATAATATGTGGATAATATGTTAAGGAATGGCAGGCCATAGATTGCTCTTTTGATCTGTGAATAAGAGAGATTTAACATTGCCTCCTTCTGTGCTGTAACAATTCTGTGGTATCTCGAGCCTCTCAATCCTGGAGCTTTTTTGCTAAGGGTGATAGTATTACTGATGATTTGTCATCATCTTTTCCAGGCAGTCTTCAGGAAGAGGGCAAAATAGCGCTGGATCAACTCCTGAAGTTCATGGTACATCCCGCCATTTCCAGTATCAACCTGACTGCTGCACTGGGCTCCTTGGCAACCATTGCTAGACAACGGCCAATGTACATGTCAGAGGTCATCCAGGCATACGAGACCCTTCATGGTGAGGACATGGACAGAAAGAAAGACTCGCTGTTCTATCAGGACTTTCACGTGTTATTGCTGATTTCTTTCATGCTACTTGAGACTCAGCAGGTTACAGTTGTTTATTCGAGCATAGGTAGAGGGAGTACTACTTCAGAGAAAGGCCTCTGAGGCAGATTCTGTTGTTTACAGCTAAACCACACAGTGGTTAGCACTGCTGCCTCACAGCGCCATGGACCTGGGTTTGATTCTGTGCTTGGGTTGCTGTGCAGAGTCTGCACATTCTCCGGGTGCTCCGGTTTCCTCCCGAAGTCCATGCATTGGCCATGCTAAATTCTCCCTCAGTGTAGCCCAACAGGTGCTGGAGCTTGGCAACTACAGAATTTTCACAGTAACTTCTTGCCTTGTTAATGTAAGCCAACTTGTGACAATAAATAAACTTTGCACATTCATTCCATACTTCCATTCATTCCATGTGCAGACATTGTTTAAATTTCAATCTAATAATATTTGCAGGTTTTACAAAAACAGGTACGTTTGTTCGAGTCACCTATTTACCCTTGCATTTGCTGCAGATACTTCCAACTCATCTTGGTATCACTACCCCCTTATCTCTAATGCTTCTTGCTGTTTGACTCATTATTACTAAAGCCATCTTTGCGAGTTGTGAAGTGCAGCTGGAAATTCTGCTGCCTAAGTTACATGAATTCTGTTCTATACTATCCTTTGTAACAAAGTGGCAAGCTGGTTTTCTGTAGCAAAGTGATCTGTAACCATTTTATATTACTTTCTTATTAACTAAGCACTATGGCACAGTGGTTAGCACTCCTGCCTCTCAGTGCCAGGGACCCGGGTTCGATTCCAGCCTTGGGTTACTGTCTGTGGAGTTTGCGCATTCTCCCCATGTCTGCGTGTGTTTCCTCCCACACCCCAAAGATGTGCGGGTTAGATTGATTGGGCATGCTAAATTGACCCAAGTGTCAGGGGGCTTGGCAAGATAAATACATAGGGCTTAGGTGGGATTGTTGTCAACACAAGCTCAGTGAGCTGAGTGGCCTCCTCCTGCACTGTAGGGATTCTATGAAACTCCACTACATAATTATATTAAAATTTCAACCTTTATCATTTACTTTTCCACAACACACAATCTTAGGACATCCCAAGGCACCTTATAGTCAATGGACTACTTTGAAATCATCAAATCCTTGCAGTGCAGAAGGAGGCCATTTGGCCCATCAAACCTGCTCTGACTCTGACAGAGTATCTTACCCAGGCCCCCTCCCATTCCCTATTCCTGTAACCCCATACATTTACCATGGCTAAATATTCTAACCTACACATCCCGGGGCACTAAGAATCAATTTAGCATGGCCAATCCACCTAACCTGCACAATTTTATAGACATTTGTACTGTCAGCAACATGGAGGCCAATTTTTATTCGACAGTCTCTCTCAAACAGCAGTTAGTAACAACTAGATTGTTTACTTTTAAGCAATGTTCACTGAGGGATTAACATTGGTGAGGACACATGGGGAGAACCCTTCCTGCCCTTGTTCAGATTGTGTCATATGTCCTATTATGCAATGCCATCAGGGCCTTGGCTGAATGTCACATGCAAACATGCATGGAAAACAGGAGCAGGAGTAGCTTTTCAAGCCTGTTCTGCCATTCATTTTGATCATGGCTGATCAAATTCAATACCATGATCCTGCTTTTCTCCCATATCTCTTGATCATTTTAACTCCAAGAGCTATATCTAACTTCTGCTTGAAATCTCACCAATGTTTTGGTCTCAGTTGTGTTCTGTGATAGTGAATTCCACACATTCGCCACCCACTGGGTGAAGAAATTACTCACAGTCCTAAAAAGGTTTACCCCTTATCCTCAAACTATGACCCCCTAGTTCTGGGCTCCTTCACCATCGGGAACATTCTGTCTGAGTCTACTCTGTCTGATTCTTACTCTTCCTTGGGACAAACACCCCGCCTCCCTCCACCAGAACTCCTGTTCATAAGAGTTTGCCCCTCTGCCTGGAGCTCTAGATTTATCTCGCTGCCTGGGGCTCCTGTTTCCCCAGGTCTCCTGCTGTCCACTTCCCCGGAGCTCCAGATTTACCCCCTGCCCCAATCTGGGGGTGCTGCTGCTCCCCTGAGCTTTTGTTTTCCTGTTCCCTTCAGTGTTATGTCCTCCTTGAGCTCCTCCCGTCTCGATACCTCCTGCAAGGCATAGATCGACTGCAATGAGAAGCAGGCACACCCATCTTAAAGTTTATTTACTAGTCACAGTAAGACTTACTTTAACACTGCAATGAAGTTACTGTGAAATTCCCCTAGTCGCCACACTCTGGTGCTTGTTTGGGCCAATGCACCCTAACCAGCACATCTTTCAGACTGTGGGAGGAAACTGGAGCACCCAGAAGAAACCCGTGCAGACTCTGCACAGACAGTGAACTAAGCTGGGAATCAAACCCGGGTCCCTGATGCTGTGAGGCAGCAGGTTCACCCACTCTGCCACAGTGGAGTCCTTGTGGGTAAATAATTGTTTTATTTGAAAGGAAAGACTTTACATTCAGCATTGTCACTGAGTATTTGGGCGCACTTACGCATTTGCAAAGAGATCTTTCATCCAAAATTGTTTTGAGAACCCCTGGCCTGGACAGTGAGCAAGTGCAGTGGCAGAAAGATTATCTGGCGCGCGCAGTTCAGGTTGTGAGGAGCAGCTTGTCAGCCTGAGTAGCCGCCATCCTTTTCACATTGTGCTTTTGATTTCAGCGAATCTGCCCCCGACGTTGGCCAAGTCCCAGGTCAGTAGCGTGCGGAAGAATTTGAAGCTGCACCTTCTAAGCGTGCTGAAGCACCCATCCTCCTTTGAGTTCCACGCCCAGATCACCACCCTGCTCTTGGACCTCGGCACACAGCAACAGGAGATTGCCCGCAACATGCCGAACCTGAAGGATGTGAGGAAGCGGCACCGAGAGGAGGTTGACCAGGGCATGAAGAAAATCAAAATCGGTAAGAGCGGACTGTTTTGATAACAGAATACTTTGCGCTGGTTTTAATAACCCAGTCATGGAGTAGAAGGGGACCACTTCCCATCATTGGTGTATCCTGTAATTGCAGGCTCATTCCTGCTGTGGCATTTTCAGCTATAGAATCCCCACAGTGCAGAAGGAGGCTATTCAGCCCATCGAGCCCATACTGACAACAATCCCACCCAGACCCTACCCTGGTAACCCCACCTTGCTAATCCCCCTGACACGAAGGGGCAATTTAGCATGGCCAATCCACCTAACCTGCACACCCTTGGATAGTAAGGGGCAATTTAGCATGGCCAATCTGCCCAACCTGCTCATATTTGGACTGTGGGAAGAAACCAAAGCACCTGGTGAAAACCCACGCAGAGACAGGGAGAATGTGCGAACTCCACTCAAACCAGGTCCCTGGCACTGTGAGGCAGCAGTGCCAACCAAAACAACCCAAAATCAGATCAGCATGTTCCTCATTGCGTTGAGGATTTTGAAGGTGTAATGTCTCTTTTAACCCATCACATTCGAGATCTGAGCTTAATTTTGCAGTTTAAAAACCAAGTCCTGCGGCTCTTCCAGCATGGGAATCTGAAATAAAACCAAAGGGCTGGAAATACTCAGCAGGTCAGGCAGCATCTGCAGAGCAAGGAACAGTTTCGAGTGGAGCAGGATTTGAATATGTTCCATATCAGATTCAAAATGTTAACTGTTGATGCCAAAATGTTGAATGTATTCAAGAGGCGGACGGATGTAGCACTTGGTCAAATGAGATCAAAGGTTATGGGGAGAAAGCAGGATTAGGCTATTGAGTTGGATGATCAGCCATGATTGTAATGAATGGTGGAGCAGGCTCAATGGGCTGAATGGCCTCTTGCTACTCTTATCTGCTATGTTTCTCTGTCTACAAATGCTGCCAGACCTGCTGAGTCTTTCCAGCACTTTACTATTTTGAATTTTTCACTTCTAACCTAACCCTAGGCTTTCTTGAGTCCAACCCAAAAGCAAAAAGCTGCAGATGATGCAAAGCTGAAATAAAAACTGAGAATGCTCAGCAGTATGTGTGAAGAGAGGAAAACATATGTTAATGTTTCAGACCTCTTGCCAGATCTGGGGAATGTTAGAGATCAAAAAGACTTTAAGCAAGTGAACGGGTGGGAAAGACAAGATCTGTGGCAGATAGGAGAGATTTAAGTGGCGAAAGAGTTGCTAGTTCGGGGTCAAAGAGTGAAAGTGGGACAAGTAAAGAAACGAGTAATGAGTTCGAATGAGATGTGAATGGCAGAGTAATGGACAGCTGCTCTGCGGAAACCAACATTGGAGTAAAACTAAATGAGTAGCACAGTGGTTAGCACTACTGCCTCACAGTGCCAGGGACCTGGGTTCAGTTCCCGACTTGGGTCACTGCGGAGTTTGCACATTCTCTCTATATCTGCATGGATTTCCTCCCACACTCGAAAGACTGGTACTGGGATTAGGCGCATTGACTGTGCTTAATTCTCCCTCAGTGTACCCGAACAGGTGCTGGGGTGTGTCGACTGGGGAATTTCACAGTAAATTCAATGCTGTGTTAATGTATGCCCACTTGTGGCTAATAAATAAACTTCTACTTTATCTTTGGGCTGTGGGAGGAAATCCACGCTTACAGTCAACTAAAGTTGAAACTGAACCCAGGCCCCCAGTGCTAACCACTGTGCTGCCATGCTGCCCAATTGGCCATGCTGAATTGCCCCTGAGTGTCAGGGGGATTAATAAGATAAACACGTGAGATTACATGGATAGGGTCTGTGCATGATTATTGTCGATGCAGGTGCGATGGGCTGAATGGCCTACGTCTGCACTGTAGGAATTCTGTTCTGCAAAGACCAAGGGAAACAAAATAGAGACAAAGATTACAGTCTGAAATTGTCAAATTCGATTTTAAATGCTAATTGGAAGATAGGGTGATAGGGTAGGTTTGGGTGAAAGGAAAATTATCAGGGAGAAGGAGGTTGGACTGCGTCTGTTTCAATGCGAGGAGTGTGACGGGTAAGACAGATGAGCTCAGGGCCTTGATGTTTGTGAGGAAGTTAGATGTGGTGGCAGTAACGGAGACATGGTTGCGTGAAGGTCAGGACTGGCAGCTGAATGTTCCTGGGTATAAGTGTTTTAGGTGTGACAGAGGAGGGTTGAAGAGAGGTCGTGGGGTGGCGTTGTTAGTAAAGGAGCACATCACAGCAGTGCAGAGGGAGGACAATATGGTGGAGTTAGGGATTGAGTCGCTGTGGGTGGAGTTGAGGAATAAAAAGGGAGAGATCACGATGCTAGGGGTATACTAAGGCCACTCAACAGCCCGAGGTCAGTGGAGGAAGGTATTTGCAGAGGCATTTTAGATAGGTGCAGAAAGAATAAGGTGGTTGTAGTGGGTGACTTTAATTTTCCTGGAGTGGATTGGAAGGTGCCTAGAGCTGGGGGTACAGAGGGAGAGGAGTTTGTAAAATGTGTGTTGGAAGGGTCCCTGGAGCAGTACGTAACTAGCCCGACTAGGGAGGGGGCTATACTGGATTTAGTGTTGGGAAATGAGCCGGGGCAGGTGGTTGAGGTAGGCAAACTTGTGGCTAACAGTGACCACAAGTCAGTCTAGTTCAGGATAAAAATAGAAAGGCATGAGTGCCGTCCGAAGGGGAGGGTGCTGAACTGGGGGAAGGCGAGCTATAGCCGGATTAGGAGGGAGCTGAAGGACACTGATTGGGAGAGGTTGTTAGCTGGCAAGTCCACGGTTGGTAAGTGGGAGGCTTTTAAGGGCAAACTGATAATGTTGCAGAAAAGGCATGTGCCGGCAAAGAGGAAGGGTGGGAAAGGCAGGATTAGAGAGCCGTGGATTACAGGGCGTATCGAAGACTTGGTCAGGAAGAAGAGGGAGGCATATGTTAGGTTGAAACAACTGGGAACGGAGAGTGCACTGGAGGAATATAGAGAGAGTAGGAGGGAGCTAAAAAGGGGAGTTAGAAGGGTGAAAGGAGGGCATGAAATGGCTTTGGCTGATAGGATTAAGGAAAATCGAAAAGCATTTTACTCTTATGTTAGGAGCAAGAGAGTGGTTAGAGGGAAAATTGGTCCTCTTAGGGACAAAGGAGGGGAGCTATGTATCGAGTCTGAGGGAATGGGGGAGATCCTGAATGAATACTTTGCGTCGGTATTCACGAAGGAGAGGGGTTTGGTGTCTTGTAATGTCTTGGAGGGAGCTGTAGATCAGTGGAAGGAAATATCCATTACGAGGGAGGAAGTGCTAAGGATTTTAGGTCGCATAAAAACGGATAAAGCTCCGGGGCCTGATGGTATTTATCCCAGGCTGCTTAGGGAGGTGAAAGATGAAATTGCTGGGCCTCTGGCGCAAATCTTTGTCTCTTCTTTGGACACAGGTGAGGTCCCAGAAGACTGGAGGGTAGCTAATGTGGTACCGCTGTTTTAAAAAGGGTAGTAGGGATAACCCTGGTAATTATAGACCAGTGAGTTTGACATCGGTGGTAGGAAAATTATTGGAAAAAATTCTTAGGGATAGGATGTATGAGCATTTGGAGCGTTGCGATCTGATTAAGGATACGCAACATGGCTTTGTTTGGGGGAGGTCTTGCCTCACGAATCTGGTAGAATTCTTCGAGGAGGTAACAACAGTGGTTGACGATGGGTGAGCCGTTGATGTCATCTATATGGATTTCAGTAAGGCGTTTGACAAAATCCCTCATGGTAGGCTGGTAGTAAAGGTTAAGGGACGTGGGATACAAGGACAGGTAGCTAGGTGGATCGAAAACTGGCTGGGCAATAGGAGACAGAGAGTAGTAGTCGAAGGGTCCTTTTCTGGCTGAAGGTCAGTCACCAGTGGTGTGCCGCAGGGCTCAGTACTGGGACCTCTCCTCTTTGTAGTATATGTAAACGACTTGGAAGAGGGCGTATGTGTTGTGATCAGCAAGTTTGCGGATGACACCAAGATGGCAGGATTGGCAGATACTGAGGAGGACTGTCAGGTGACACAGCAGGATATAGATAGGTTGGTATATTGGGCAGATAGATGGCAGATGGAATTTAATCCTGACAAATGCGAGGTGATGCATTTTGGAAGGAATAATGCAGGGATGAGTTACGTGATAAAAGGTAGACCGATTAAGAGTATAGAAATACAGAGGGACCTGGGAGTGCAGGTGCACAAGTCTCTGAAGGTGTCGACACAAGTAGAGAAGGTTGTGAAGAAAGCTTATGGAATGCTAGCCTTTATAGGAAGGGGTATAGAGTATAGGAGCTGCCGTCTAATGCTTCAGTTGTACAGAACGTTGGTTAGACCGCATTTGGACCAGTTCTGGTCACCTTACTACTGGAAGGACATAGAGACCCTGGAGAGGGTGCAGAGGAGGTTTACCAGGATGTTGCCTGGCATGGAAGGACTGAGTTACGAGGAAAGGTTGGAGAAACTGGGGCTCTTCTTAGAAAGACGGAGATTAAGGGGGGATATGATAGAGGCGTATAAAATACTGAAGGGAATAGATAGAGTCAACAGTGGTAGGCTTTTCCCTAGATTGGGGACAATTACGAGAGGTCACGATCTAAGGGTGAGGGGGGAGAAGTATAATTTGGATACGAGAGGAAGGTTTTTCACGCAGAGGGTCGTGGGGGCTACCGGGTAGGGTGGTGGAGGCAGGCACATTTGACTTGTTTAAGGTTTACTTAGATAGGCACATGAGGATGGAAGGTTATAGTAGAGGGTATTAAATAGGGTCAGAGCCTAGGGACGACACCGGAAATGTAGTATCACGTGAACGTTTTGTCTTTTATTCCACAGGTGTCGGTCCACCTTGTTGTCAAACGAGGGGCATGCACACGGTGGGTCGTTCATGGGCTGCTCTTGGAGGTTCTGGGAGTGGCCTAGTACTTCGTGTCGTTGTGTGTGCTTAATCCTGGACCAGCAGACGGGCACCACAACAGCTCAGTGACTATCACTGCTAGCTGTGCAGATACATGGATTTGGGCCTGTGTCTGTGGGAGTTTGCGCATTCTCCCTGTGGTTGCGTGGGTTTCCTCCGGGCGCTCCGGTTTCCTCCCACACCCCAAAGGTGTGCTCTTAGGCTGATTGGTGTACCAAATTGACACTATTCTCCCCTGAATCTGGCTACGTTAGGGGTTCCACTCACATACACACAGAGCAGGGTAGGTGTAGGAAGATGCGGCAGCGTGGGCTCGTTGGGCCAAAGGGCCTGTTTCCCGTGCTGGGTTGTTCTTTGTTTTTTGTTCTTTGTATACGGTGCCGTACCTCAATGTTATCCTGAGCTTCGTTGGAACACTGGTGTCCAGATTATGTGCTTGAGCCTCTGGAGTGGGAAATGAACCCACAACCTGCAGTCTCACAGGTGGAGAATGCTACCCACTGAGCCACGGTTGACTATTGGTTTTTGTCCGGACAGCTAAACTGTGTCTTTGATTTGATTTATTATTGTCACATGTATTAGCATACAGTGAAAAGTATTGTTTCTTGCACGTTACGCAAAAGAACATACCATTCATTGAGAAGGAAAGAGTGCAGAATGTCATTGCTAAGGTGCAGAGAAAGATCAACTTAGTGTGAGATAGGTCCGTTCAAAGTCTGATGCAGCAGGGAAGAAGCTATTCTTGAATCGGTTGGTACATGACCTCAGACTTCTGTGTCTTTTTCCTGACAGAGAAAGGCAGGAGAGAGAATGTCTGGGATGCGTGGGGGATCCTTGATTATGCTGGCGCTTTGCCAATGCAGCAGGACATGTAGACAGAGTCAATTGGTGGGAGGCTCGTTTGCGAGTTGGGTTGGGCTACATTCACAATCTATTATAGTTCCTTGCAGTCTTGTGCAGAGCAGGAGCCATACCAAGCTGTGATAAACCAGAAAGAATGCTTTCTATGATGCATTTGTAAAAGTTGGTGAGAGTTGTAGCTGACATGTCAAATTCTTTAGTCTTCTGAGAAAGTAGAGGCATTGATGTGCTTTCATAACTATAGTGTCGGCATGGGGGGGAACCAGGACAGGTTGTTGGTGATCTGAACACCTAAAATCTTGAAGCGCTTGACCCTTCCTGCTTCGTCCCCATTGATGTAAACAGGTGCATGTTCTCCTCTATGCTTTCTGAAGTCGATGAAAGTCGCCTTCATTTTGTTAACATTGAGGGAAAGATTATTGTTGCTGCACCAGTTCACCAGATTCTCTGTCTCATTCTGTTGACCGATTGTCTGTTTTCCCTGACAGAGCAAATGGGCGAGGATGACGAAGACAAGGATATTGAACAAGCGGCACCTTCCACGTCTAAACCATCTTCATCTCAGAACACGCAGTCTGCCATCGATGTCACAGCCCAGTTTCTGATGCCCCTGCTCTTACCGGAGAATGTGGCAAATCTGGTGAGTTCTGGATTATGATGTGGAGATGCCGGTTTTGGACTCAGGTAAACACAGTTAGAAGTCTCACAACACCAGGTTAAAGTCCAACAGGTTTACTTGGTAGCAAGTGCCACTAGCTTTCAGAGCACTGCTACTTCATCAGGTGAGTGGGAGTTCCCAATTGCCTGGTGTTGTGAGACTTCTTACTGAGTTCTGGATTAACCAGACCGTGGCAGCTGAAACTCTGCTTGCCCCAGTTTGCTAGAAACCGTGGAGCATTGAATAAGTTAAGCTTCTTGCAAACCTTGTCTTGTCGGAAACGGTGTCCTGTATTTGTCGCTTCGAGTCATAGAGGTTTACAATATGGAAACAGGCTCTTAGGCCCAACTTGTCCATGCTGTCTTTTTTTTTGAAACCCCTAAGCTAATCCTAATTGCCAACATGGAATGGTATATGATTCATATTTTGAGGCTCAGAACTTTTACACTGTTCAAATATCTGAATGGCCACAGAGGAAGAAAGATATTCAAACGTGAGAAATAAGAAGACTGGCCCACGCTCACAGCTAATCTTGGACACCAAAAATATATCCAAGCCTTAAATATATTCAATGATGGTGCATGCACTACCCTCTGGGATTGAAAATTCCAGAAGACTTTAAGCGAAGGAATCTCTCCAAAATGTTCATCCCCTCAGCCGGAGGCTGTCCCCATGTTCTAGGTTCCCATTCTGGTTTTTGTTGTCAATTTTGCTACCAGGGATGAAACTTAAAAAAGAGGTTACCTAAATGTGAGTTGCGTACTTTGTAATTTAGGTGTGATTTGATCAAAGGTTTTGAGATGTTGTGAGTAGTTCGAAACTATTTCTGCTAGCTGGCAAGTCTAGAACTAGGGAGCATAGTCTGAATCCTTCATAGAATCCTACAGTACAGAAGGAGTCCATTGGGTCTGCACCACCCATAATCCCTCCAGGCCCTACCCTCGTAACCCCATGAATTTACCCTAGCTAGTCCCCGATACTAAGGGGCAATTTAGCAGGGGCAATTCACCTATCCCACACAACTTTGGAAACTGAAGCACCTGGGGGAAACCAACACAGACACGGGGAGAATGTATAGATTCCACACAGGCAGTGACCCAAGCTGAGAATTGAACCCAGGTTCCTGGCGCTGAGGGGCAGCAGTGCTTGCCACTGTGCTGCCCTTCAAGATTGAATTTAAAATACATGTCTACATACTAAGATGGGGAGGGGTGTTTGAACTCCTGTGTAAGTGGCAGTTTGGTTTGAAAGCTGAGATTGTTGCATTCTAGTTAAGCAAAGGCATTAAGAGAAGTGGGGCACAAGTGGGTGTAGGTCTCGGATAAGCCATAATGCCATTGACTCGGGGGGGCTCATGGCTTCATCCTCTTTCTGTGTCCCTGAGATCCTCTCACCATTACAGTCTCCCAACCATGTGTGCCAAAGAGGAGGAGGTAGGGAGGAGGTAGACCCTGAATTGGCTAAAAGTGAGAAGGGAGATGTTTTTAATAAACTAAAACAGCAAGAGAAATTAGTTCAGCTGGAGGACCATTCCGGGACTTGATAGGTTACACATAAGGATCCTGAGAGAATTGGAGGGAGGCAATGGCATGGTAACACAGAGACCCAGGGTAATGCTCTGGAATGTGGTTCCAATCCCACCGTGTGAAATTTGAATCTGGAATTAAAAGTATTAATGTTCACTGTTGCAGATTGTAGTAACAACTTGTCTGGAGCCTTGCTTCAGAAGACTGAACTAAACTGCACATCCAGGAGCCGACAATTTCCTGGCTTATCCTAGTCTCTTTATTATATCACCCGGTAAGGGGATGCTGTCACTGGACTAATAATCCAGAGGCCCTGATGATTCTTTGGGGACATGGGTTCAAATCCCAACGCAGCAGTTAGTGGAATTCAAATTCTGTTTATAAAATCTGCAGTTGAAAACAGGTCATGGTGATCGTGGCATGTTGCGCTGATTGGTGTAAAAACCCATCTGGTGTATTAATCATTAATTCGTTTGTTAGTCACAAGTAGGCTTACATTAACACTGCAATGAAGATACTGTGAAAATCCCCTAGTTGCCACACTCCGCTGCCTGTTTGAGGGAGAATTTAGCTTGGCCGATCCATCTAACCAGCACGTCTTTTGGACTGTAGAAGGAAACTCACGCAGACACGGGGAGAATGTGCAAACTCCAAACAGAGTGACCCAAGCTGGGAATCGATCCCTGAAGCTGATGGGTAGCAGTGCTAACCACCGTGCCGCCCTGTGCCGCTTCCTTTTAGGGAAGGAATAGTTGACTCCTAATTGCCCTCTGAAATGGTCTAGCATGCCACTCAGTTCAAAGCAATTAGAGATGGACAATAAATGCTGGCCCAGAAAGTCAAATCCCGAGAATGAATTACAAAAAAATAGTGGAACCCCCGGGCAATATATTTTGGGGTCTGTCTAGTGGTTGAGACTAGCGAGTGACCAGTGCAGTATTTTCACAAAGGGAGACCAAGCTAGTTTTAAAATCTTTGGGAGTTCATTTTGAAATCTTGAAGAATTAAATTGTTAAATATTTAAGTCACAGAGGTTTTTTGTCTTCTACTCATCAGGACAAACACAACACCAAATTTCTAATGTTCACGGCAACTTGTACCATAGGACAAAGTGTGCTAATTGGTTGGCTCTGGTTGAGAATTTGTGATAACGTGACGAGGAACTATAGGTTCCTAAGTAATTCAAAAGGTGCAAGGCTTCAAGACATTCCTTTTGTTTGCAAAGGACAGGGCCTCTGTATTCAAATGTACTTGATTTATTGTCACGTACTGAGATACAGTGAAAATTATTGTTTTGCAAGCTAGCCATACAAGTCATAGCACGCAAAGAGTCGCCATGTGTCGGCGCCATCTTGGAACATACATGTGCTCAATCCACAGTGAGAGAAGTTCCACATCTTCATTCTTTCCCCACTTGGGAGGGAAAGACAGAGCGAGGGAGTGGGAGACGGTGTGCTGCTCCTAACGGGCGTAAATGAGCCACGTTACGAGCTGGACTGGTTATGTTAAATTCGTTGCTAGTGTAGCTATTTGAACACTTAGGATTGCCCAGTAAGCGCTGCCCAGTGAGTAAGATGCTCTTTCGTAAAGTCAGTGCAAACCCGATGGGCCTAATGGCCTCTTCCTGCACCATAGGGATTCTGTGATAAAATGGAATGGAAGAGGTCTGGGGGGGGAAAATGGTGAGAAATGTTTCCATACACCATTGCATTGCTACGAATGTGCTTCTCAAGTTGGTGATTCGAGCACTTCAGTAGGGATTTTAAAGGGGCTGTTTAAATCCAGGTGGAAGGGATTGAGGATGGAGCAAGAACATTTGACTGGCCGTACTACTCATGTAGGTGGTAACACCAGCACTGACTGGTTGGACCGAATGGCCTATTTCTATTGGAATCTCCTTGTGGGGCTGCAGGTGTTTCAGACGCTTGACCAACCAACCGCATTGACAGTTGCATGTAGTGTGGGATCATGTGCTGGTAAGCTTCCCCTCTCTGTGTGTCTCAGGTTTTGATCAGCATGGTGTACCTGCCAGACGTGATGCCAGCCTCCTTCCAGGCCACCTACACACCAGTGGAGTCAGCAGGGACAGACGCGCAGATTAAACACTTAGCCCGACTCATGGCCACGCAGATGACATCGGCAGGCCTGGGACCAGGTAACGTGCTTTCAGTGATGTTGTTCTTGAGAGATCAATATTGTACAGGACACCAGGGAGAATCGTCCTGCTCTTGAGGTTGTGGGATATGTAAAGTCCACCCGAGAGCAATGTCTCCACTCTGACAACGTGGCAAACTCTATCATTGGAGTGCAACCTCTGTTTTTATTTATTTTTTATTCACTTATTAGTCACAAGTCGGCTTACGTTAACACTGCACTGAAGTTACTATGAAAATCCCCAAGTCGCCACATTCTGGCTCCCATTCATTTACACTTAGGGAGAATTACATAGAACATAGAACATTACAGCGCAGAACAGGCCCTTCGGCCCACGATGTTGCGCCGACCAGTTACAAAAACTATGACCCACTAGCCTATACCAATCCCTTTTCGTCCATAAACCTATCCAGAGATCTCTTAAACGCCCCCAAACTAGACGCATTTACAACTGCAGCAGGCAGGGCATTCCAATCCCTCACCACCCGCTGGGTAAAGAACCTACCCCTGACATCCGTCCTGTAGCTACCCCCCCTTAATTTAAAGCCATGCCCCCTCGTGCTAGCTTTCTCCATCCGAGGAAAAAGGCTATCACTATCCACCCTATCTAAACCTCTAATCATCTTATATGTTTCAATAAGATCCCCTCTTAGCCGCCTTCTTTCCAACGAAAACAACCCTAAATCCCTCAGTCTCTCCTCATAGGACCTCCCCACCATACCAGGCAACATCCTAGTAAACCTCCTCTGCACCCTCTCCAACGCCTCCACATCCTTCTTGTAATGCGGGGACCAGAACTGCACACAGTACTCCAAGTGCGGCCGCACTAGAGTAGTGTACAGTTGCAACATTACACTGCGACTCCTAAATTCAATCCCCCTACCAATAAACGCCAAGACACCGTACGCCTTCTTAACAACCTTATCTACTTGATTCCCAACTTTCAGGGATCTATGTACACACACACCTAGATCCCTCTGTTCATCCACACTATTCAAAGTCCTCCCGTTAGCCCTATACTCGACACATCTGTTGCTCCTACCAAAGTGAATTACCTCACACTTCTCCGCATTAAATTCCATCCGCCACCTCTCGGCCCAGCTCTGCAACCTATCTAAGTCTCCCTGCAGACTATGACACCCTTCCTCACAATCTACCACACCTCCAACTTTGGTGTCATCAGCAAATTTACTAATCCACCCAACTATACCCTCATCCAGATCATTAATAAAAATTACAAACAACAGTGGCCCCAAAACAGATCCCTGAGGCACACCACTCGTAACTGTACTCCATGATGAATATTTACCATCCACCACCACCCTCTGTCTCCTATCTGATAGCCAATTCCTGATCCAACTTCCTAGATTACCCACAATCCCATACATCTGCATTTTCTGCAGAAGCCTACCATGGTGAACCTTATCGAACGCCTTACTAAAATCCATGTATACCACGTCAACTGCCTTGCCCCCATCCACCTCTTTGGTCACCTTCTCAAAAAACTCAATAAGGTTAGTAAGGCACGACCTACCCCCTACAAAACCATGCTGACTATTTCTAATCAATTCATTACACTCCAAATAACTATAAATCCTATCCCTAATAATTTTTTCTAAAACCTTGCCCACAACAGAAGTAAGACTCACCGGTCTATAATTCCCGGCAAAGTCTCTGTTCCCCTTCTTAAACAATGGGACAACATTCGCTATCCTCCAATCCTCCGGGACTACACCAATTCACATAACCTCCGGGAGCACAGCCAATTCACATAACCTGCACATTTTTTTATTGGAGTGTGGGAGGAAACTGGAGCATCCAGAGGAAACCCACGCAGACATGGGGAGAACATGCAAACTCAATACAGACAGTGACCCAAGCCGGGAATCGAGCCTCTGGTCCCTGGTGCTGTGAGGCAGCAGTGCTAACCACTGTTCTGGCCTCTGGGTTCTGTGCAGAAATCAAGGCGAGTGGTGTAAACTTGCCAGATGTTTGTGGCAGTGCTGACTGGATTCATTTTGGGTGGATTTGCATTTGTCTTTATTGTCTGCTTGCCTTTCCCTCAGGGGTTGACCAGATAAAGCTCCAGTCAGATGAGGAAGTGAAACACGGGAAAGAAGTTAAAAGTGAGGGTCTGGTTATCAAGCGGCGGTACTCCGCACTGAGGCAAGGCCAAGCTATCTCAGTGGTCGGAGCACCTTTTACACAACCCACAAAGGAAGGGGAGATACAAGCAAAGCGTCGAGCGGAACCCATTTTGCAATCAAGTCAGTCAAGGTAGGTAGTTGGTACACCAGTCTAAGAAGTGGGCACTCGACCGACCGCCTTGTACAGGAGCCAAAGTATGAATTGGGATATGTCCTACAGATAAGCCCAAAAACTTTTACACATCCATACAGTACCTTCTAATGTAAGGGAGTATTCCATTGGTGCTTCAGCAGAATGTCATCAGACACCATTTGAAATGCAGACAAGATAGATAAATGACTAAAGCCTTGGCCCAAGAGGTGAGAGCAAATTGGAGAGGTGAGAAGTTAACGGCTGAAGTACCAGAACTTAGAGCCTAGGTGGCTGAAGGCGCAGCCATCCAAGGTGGAAACTGACACACGGAGAATATTAAAGAGGTCCATACACGAGGTGCAGAGATCTCTCTGAAGGTTTGATTTGATTTATTATTGTCACGTATTAACATGCAGTGAAAAGTACTGTTTCTTGCGTGCTATGCAGACAAAAACGTACTGTTCATAGAAAAGGAAACAAGAGCAAACAGAATGTAGTGTTACAGTCATAGCTAGGGTGTAGAGAAATTTCAGCTTAATGCAAAGTAAGTCTATTCAAAAATCTGACAGCAGCAGGGATGAAGCTGTTCTTGAATCAGTTGGTACGTGACCTCAGACATTTGTACCTTTTTCCTGATGGAAGAAGGTGGAAGAGAAGCTGTACCGATTTGTAACCCCTGGGCATGTTGCCTCGTTTTCTCAGCTGATTGGATATGTGTTGTTTTTCAGGCCAGGGCAGAGTGGACGGAAGAAGGTTTTCCGACTGGGCGATGTTGTTCAGCAGCTGCCGGTGGATAAGATTGACAAGCTGAAGCTGGGAGCCGTGCAGCGCATCCTCAAAGCAGAGAAAGCGGTGGCAAGAGGCGGAGCAGGGCCGGTATTGTGTATTTCTCTCTGCTTCTTTGCGTGGCCGGGGTGACGGCGAGGGGGTGGGGGGAGGTCAGGAATAGGAGCAGGAGTAGACTGTACAGCCCTCTTTGAGCCCATTGTGCAAGTCAATAAATTGGCTGCATTTCCACATTAACTCCACTTTCCTCATAGCATCCAAAAATCTCTTGCTCCCAATACACAACAACTGAACAAGTGAATTAACTTTTTTAAAGAAGTAGATGGCATGGTGGCACAGTGGTTAACAATGCTGCCTCACAGCGCCAGGGACCCAGATTCAATTCCTGACTTGCATCACTGTCTATGTGGAGTTTGCACATTCTTCCCACATCTGCATGGGTTTCCTCCAGATGCTCTGGTTTCCTCCCACAGTCTTAAAGATGTGCTGGTTAGAGTGCACTTCATTGCAGTGTTAATGTAAGCCTATTTGTGACTCATAAATAAACTTTAACATCTCTACCTTAGAAAATTGCAAAGATTCACAGCCCTCTGAATGAAGATGTTTGTCCTCACCTCAGTCAAAAATGGTCACTCCTTTATGCTGAGACTGTCCCTGGGTTTCG
Source organism: Carcharhinus amblyrhynchos (assembly GCF_965287045.1). NCBI lineage: Eukaryota > Metazoa > Chordata > Chondrichthyes > Carcharhiniformes > Carcharhinidae > Carcharhinus > Carcharhinus amblyrhynchos. Next base: position 6,074,161 of record NW_027649778.1, read on the forward strand.
ATTTTGCCAGCCAATGGAAACGGCCTCTAGACATTCATCTGCCAAACCCGCAAAGAGTTTTATATCTTTCAGTGAAATCATTTCTCATTCTTCTCAGCTCCCAAGAATTTCATAGAATTGTAGAAGGAGGCTATTTGGCCCATCGAGTCTGCACTGACCACAATCTCTCCCAGGCCCTTTTCCCGTAACCCCACATAATTCCCCTGCTAATCCCCTGACACCAAGGGTCAATTTAACATGGTCAGTGCACCTAACCTGCGCATCTTTGGACTGTGGGAGGAAACCGGAGCACCTGGGTGGGAGAGAGATAACATTTAGAGAAAGGGAGGATAAAGTAGGGGGAACGACTGAGGGGGGAGGAGAAAAATGAAGGAAGACACTAAGTAGTAAAAGGTAGAGATCAGTAAGTAAATGAAATGAAAATGAAGGGGTCGAGGTGTGGTAGAGCTAATCATCTGAAGTTGTTACATTTGATTTAATTTTTGTCACACGTATTAACATAGAGTGAAAAGTATTGTTTTTTGCATGCTAAGTTAACAAAACATATCATTCTAAGAGAAGAAAATGAGTGCAGAATGTAGTGTTATAGTCATAGCTAGGGTAGAGAAAGATCAACTTAATATAAGGTAAATCCATTCAAAAGTCTGTCAGCAGCGTGGAAGAAGTTGTTCTTGAGTCGGTACGTGACCTCAGACTTTTGTACCTTCTCCCTGACAGGAAAAGGTGGAAGAGAGAATGTCCAGGGTTCATGGGGTCCTTAATTATGCTGGCTGCTTTGCTAAGGCAGCGGGAAGTGTAGACAGAGTTAATGGATGGGAGACTGGTTGATGTGATTGATTGGCTATGTTCACAACCTTTTTTAGTTCCTTGCGGACTTGGGCAAAGCAGGAGCCATACCAAGCTCTGATACAACCAGAAAGGATGCTTCCTATGGTGCATCTGTAAAAGTTGGTGCGAGTTGTAGCAGACATACCAAATTAGTCTTCTGAGAAAGTAGAGACGTGGGTGGGCTTTCTTAACTATAATGTCAGCATGGGGGACAAGGGCAGGTTGTTATTGATCTGAACACCTAAAATCTTGAAGCTCTTGACACTTCCTATTTCGTCCCTTGATGTTGAGGCCTGAGGGCTGTAACGTGCCTCACTGGAAGGTAAGATGCTGTTCCTCCAGTTTGCGTTGAGCTTCACGAATGGCAACGATATGGTTGGTAATTTGCAACATTGGGAGTGATGGGTTATAGCAATCATTACCTGTACTAAAGTTGGAATGATACAGAGAAGATTAGCAGAGTTAGAAATACTCAGTTTGCCAATGAATTGCACTCCCCCTGAGCAGATGCACTGCTGTTCATGTTGCATTGTGTTTACTGTTTAATTTTCCATATCCAGATTCGTGTGAAGATTCTGGCACGCCTTGTGACTCAGTTTGACGGGAAGCTGAAAGGCAAGATGATGGACTTTATCCTGGAGGATATCCGGAGCCGTGTCGACCTTGCCTTTGCCTGGCTGTACCAGGAGTACAACTTGTATCTTGGCCAGTGGCCCAGCGGCAGCCTGAAGAATTATGACGAGTGTCTGACCAGCCTACTGTCGGGGTTGCAGGAGAAACCAGATCAAAAGGACGGGTCTGTAACTTACGTTGGTGGAATCCACTCTCCTCGCCTCCGGCTGATAACTCCTTTGTTGCTTTTGCAGATTTCTGTGCTCCCCTCGAGTTCTGACTCTGACTGAGGCAGGGTTCTGTAATGTCAGGCCAAGCTGACCAGTCTTGGGCAAACCTCAACAGCAGGTTATTTGGTTGGGGAGTGCTTCACAGTTCAATCCTACTCCATTACTATCCACAAACATACATTCCATTGGTTAGGGGTGGGTTCTGTGACCTTTGTGGTGTGCATAGCTCACGGGTGCACCTCTGCTCATGTCCCGTAAACTTTTGGGAGCACTTTTAAATGGGTAAGAGTCCATTGTCCAAATGAATTGGGAATGCTGGCTTGGGTAATAAAGTTAAAGTTTATTTACTAGTCACAAGTCGGCTTACATTAACACTGCAATGAAGTTACTGTGAAAATCCCTAGTCGCCACACTCTGGCCCCTGTTCAGGGACACTGAAGGAGGATTTAGCATGGCCAATGTTCCTAACCAGCGCATCTTTTGGACAGTGGGAAGAAACCGGAGGAAACCCACACAAACGTGGGGAGACCGTGCACAGGCAGTGACCCAAACTGGGAATCGAACCCTGGTCCCTGGCACTGTGAGGCAGCAGTGCTAATCACTGTACCACCATGCCATCCACTTGGAAATAGAAAAATGCTGATTTTTGGTGGTTAGGAAGTTGGGGTGTACCTCATTTCCCTTCAGCTCAACTGGCTGGCCTCCCACCTCTGCAAAGTTAAGCTCATCAGAAAAGGAAACTGCTGCCCGTATCACAACTTGTAACTCATGCCAGCATCACCCCTCTGCAGGCCAACAACTTGATTTTAAAATCCTCCTCATTGTGTTAAATTTTGTCTATAGCCTTATTGTTCTCACCCAACCAGTTTTGTGGGATAATGTTCCCATGAAGTTGGTGCCAGGTTACTCTGATAATGGCTTTCCAAATACAAGATATTTTTATCTGATTATTCGCATCAGTTTGTTGTTGTGCTATGAGTGAGTCAGCATACACTGAAAGCAGCAAGGATCAGCGCATGCTTCACAGTTCCTGCAAGTGGGGTATTTGTTTGCTGTAATTTATCGGTGTTATTTTTGGTAACTGTGCATCTTTCTTTATTAGGCTGTTCACCAAGCTGGTCCTGGAAGCTCCCTCTATAACTGACAGTGCATTGGAGGTGATCCGCAGATATTGCGAGGATGAGGTACGTATCACAATGCTGCCACGGATCCATTCCATCCAATTTCCGACCTCATTTATCCTTCAATCATATTAAAAGCTCTGACATTGAAGAGTATAAACTCCACCATATTTCTCGTTCTCTTCAACTGAGCACAGTGATTATCACTGCTGCCTCACAGAACCAGGGACCTGGGTATGATTTCCGGCTTGGGTGGGTTAGGTTGATTGGCCATGCTAAATTGCCCCTTAGTGTCAGGGAATTCAGATTGTTAATACATGGGGTTACGGGGATAGACCTGGGTGGGATTGTTATCAGGGCAGGCTCAGTGGCCCAAGTGGCCCCCTTCTGCACTATAGATTGGGGCAACACGGTAGCACAATGGTGAGCACTGCTGCTTCACAGCATCAAGGACCTGGGTTCGATTTCTGGATTGGGTCATTGTCTGTGTGGAGCTTGCACATTCTCCCCATGTGTGTGTGGGTTTTCTCCGGTTTCCTCCCACAGTCCGAAAGACGTGCAGGTTAAGTGCGCTGGCCAGGCTAAATTCTCCCTCAGTGTACCCAAACAGGGAGTGTGGCAACTAATGGATTTTCACAGTAACTTCATTGCAGTATTAATGTAAGCCTATTTGTGACACTAGTAAATAAACTTTAAACTCTGAGGGAAAGTCACAGAGAGTCAAAATGTTAACTCCGTTTCTTTCTCCAGAGGTGCTTCCAAACCTCCAGCATTGGGTGGCACAGTGGTTAGCTCTGCTGCCTCACAGCGCCAGGGACCCGGGTTTGATTCCTGGCTTGGGTCACTGTCTGAGTGGAGTCTGCACATTCTCCCCGTGTCTGCAGGATTTCCTCCACGTGCTCTGGTTTCCTCCCACAGTCTGAAAGATGTGCTATTTGGGCAGATTGCCCTTAGTGTTGGGAATTAGCAGGGTAAAGGGTGGGATTATGGGGATAGGGCTTGGGTGGGACTGTTGTTGGTGTAGACTCGATGGGCCAAATGGCCTTCTGCGCTGTACAGAAACTGTGGTTCAGTGAAGTTCTGTTGCTATATTAAATTGAAAGCTTTGACATTGGTCTCTTGTCTTTCCCGCAGACTCGCATCTACCTGGGAATGTCCACTCTCAGGGATCTGATCTTCAAACGACCCTCCAAACAGCTCCAGTATCTTCATGTGCTGCTTGATTTGAGCTCTCACGAGAAGGATAAGGTGAAGATGCAAAATGCAGCAATCTCCCTGCACCACAGTCCTTTCCCTTCCAAACCATATCTCCATGTCTGTTATCCCTCATTCCTTCGCACCCCAATCATCATCCTGCTCTCCCAGTTCCGCAGCTTTTCTCCAAGATTATCCCTTTGCTCTGTCTGTTGTTGGTGGCACTTACATAGAAATATAGAAGATAGGAGGAGGCCACACAGCCCTTCAAGCCTGCTCCACCATTCATCAGAATCATGGCTGATCGTCCAACTCAATAGTTTAATTCTGCTTTCTCCCCATAACCTTATCGGTTATCAAATCCTACAGTGCAACAGGAGGGCACTTGGCCCACTGAGTCTGCACCGACCACAATCCCACCCAGGCCCTATCTCCATAACCTCATGCATTTTACCCTATCTAGTCCCCCTGATGGTAAGGGGCAATTTAGTGTGGCCAATCCACCTAAACTGCACATGTTTGCAGTGTGGGAGAAAACCGGAGCACCTGAAGGAAACCCACGCATACACAGGGAGAATGTGCAAACTCCACACAGACAGTGACCCAAGCTGGGAATTGAATCCAGGTCCCAGGTGCCGTGAGGCAGCAGTGCCAACCGCTGTGCCATCCTGCCGTCCCAACCTTTCGTCCCATTTGCCCCAAGTGCTCTTCCCAGCCACCTCTTGAATACATTCAATGTTTTAGCATCAACTACTTCCTGTGGAAATGAATTCCACAGGCTCACCATTATTTGAGTGAAGAAATGTCCCTCATCTCCAAATCTTCACACTGTGAGCCCTGGTTCTGGACTCCCCCACCATCGGGAGCCCTGATCTGAGTTGGGACACTTCTGATCTGTAGGACTCTCTATTACAGCGGGAAATTCATTTTCTCATTGGGAAGTACTGCATGCAAGCTGCGGGTATCTGAAATGGTCACTTGGTCACTATGTGGGCAGACGGTGGTTAGCACTGCAGCCTCACAGTGCTAGGGCCCCGGGTTCAATTCCCGGCTTGGGTCGCTGTCTGCAGAGTCTGCACATTCTCCCCGTGTCTGCTCCGGTTTCCTCCGGCTGCTCCTGTTTTCTCCCACAATCCGAAAGACATATAGTTAGGGGAATTAGCCATGCTAAATTCTCCTTCATTGTAACTAAACAGTGCCGGAGGGGATTTTCACAGTCCTTCCGAGGCTGTATAAGGCTCTGGTCAGACCTCATTTGGAGTATTGTGAGCAGTTTTGGGCCCCGTATCTAAGGGAGGATGTGCTGACCTTGGAGAGATTCCAGAGGACGTTCACAAGAATAATCCCTGGAATAAAGAGCTTGTCGGATGAGGAACGGTCGAAGACTCTGGGTCCGTACTCAGAGTTTAGAAGGATGAGGGGGATCTTATTGAAACTCACAGGCTACTGCATGACCTGGATAGAGTGGACGTGGAGAGGATGTTTCCACTAATAGGAAAAACTAGAACCAGAGGGCCCAATGTCAGGCTAAAGGGACGATCCTTTAGAACAGAGGTGAGGGGGAATTTCTTCAGCCAGTGCAGTGTTGATGTAAGCCTACTTGTGACACGAATAAAAAAAACTTTAAGCTTTCCTACGAAGATTCTCAGCTTCTGGTTTGTCATCTGCAGGTCCGCTCGCAGGCGCTGATGTTTGTTAAAAGAATGTACGACAAGGAGCAGCTTCGTGACTACATTGAGAAGTTTGCTCTGAATTACTTGCAGCTACTGGTTCATCCCAACCCACCCTCCATCCTCTTTGGTGCTGACAAAGACACAGGTACGCACAAGCTAGGCAGATGTGCGCCCTTCTGAATGTTGGGTAGCTGGGTGAGGCTGTCTGGGGTTGTGCCCATTGTATGGTGGGCGATTTGCCAGGCGGTGTGATGCAAGCGTCTGAGTATGCTGTGTACATGGACAGGATGTTGATTGGCTCTCTGCATGCAGCTAAATGGGGAAAGGTTTAGGAAATCAGAAGCACAAACGGTCTTTGTTCAAGAGTCTCTTGAGGTTAATGTGCAGGTTCAGTCGGCAGTTAGGAAGGCAAATGCACTGTTAGCGTTCATTTCAAGAGAGCTAGAATACAAGAGCAGGGATGTACTTCTGAGGCTGTAAAAGACTCTGGTCAGACTCCATTTATTAAGTGTTGTGAGCAGTTTTGGGCTCCGTAACTAAGGAAGGATGTGCCAGCCTTGGAAAGGGTCTAGAGGAGGTTCACAAGCATGATCCCTGAAATGAACTTGTATGCGAAACAGTTGAGGACTTTTGGGTCTGTACTCATTGGAGTTTAGAAGAATGAGGGGGAAATCTTATTGAAACTTACAGATACTGCGAGGACTGGATAGAGTGGACGTGGAGAGGACGTTTCCACTAGTAGGAAAAACTCGAACCAGAGGAGACAACCTCAGGCTAAAGGGACGACCCTTTAAAACGGAGATGAGGAGGAATTTCTTCAGCCAGAGAGTGGTGAATCTGCGGAACTCTTTTCCGCTAAAGGCTGTGGAGGCCAGGTCATTGAGTGTCTTTAAGACAGAGATAGATAGGTTCTTGATTAATAAGGGGATCGGGGTTATGGAGAAAAGGCAGAAGAATAGGAATGAGAAAATAATCAGCCATGATTAAATGGCGGAGCAGACTTGATGAGCCGAGTGGCCTAATTCTGCTCCTACATCTTATGGTCTTGTGCATCATTCTTTTGATGGTACCTTTGAAAATGTGGCTTTCCCCAACTTATGGGTGGGGTTTTGGCAAACTCGACTGGGTTTGATTTAACTACATTGTGGGGTGTCGTAAGTGGGAGGAGCTGGTGCACTAACTGGGTCGCAGCGTCGGAACTTCTTCACTCAAAGGGTGGTGAATCTCTGGAATTCTCTTCCCGTTGAAGTGGTGGAGGCTACCTCGCTGAATATATTTAAGTCACGGGTAGATAGGTTTCTGATAGACAGGGGAATTAAAGGTTATGGGGAGAAAGCGGGAAAGTGGAACTGATCCACTTCAGATCAGCCATGATCTTATTGAATGGCAGGGCAGACTCGAAGGGCTAGATGGCCTACTCCTGCTCCTATTATGTTCTTATTAGGTCAGCTGGCTGAATGGGGGTGTCTGGATATCGTGTGTGGATCAGCTATCTGGGTTGAAGGCATGCGCAGCAAGGTCTGGATCAGTTGCTTGGGTTGGGAGTACATCTAATCAGGATCAGGAACTCTTCATTGTTGAATTTCTTTGTGAATTCTTTGATTGACAGAGGTGGCAGCCCCTTGGACGGAGGAGACGGTGAAGCAGTGTCTGTACCTGTACCTTGCTCTACTTCCCCAGAACCACAAACTCATTCATGAGCTTGCTGCCGTCTACACAGAGGCCATCGCTGATATTAAGCGCACTGTGTTGCGTGTCATCGAGCAGCCGGTAAGTACATGAAGCGCGCGCGCACACACACACCCCTCGAGATGTCTGCCGTTCAGTGGGAAAAACTCTTGTCTGTGAGTTAGAAGATTGCTGGTTCAATTCCCCGTTCCAGAGGCTTCAACGTGTAGCCTAGGTCGATATTCCCAGTGCTGTTCTGAGGGGACGCTGCACTGACTGGGATGCCATCTCTCGGACTGTACAGTAAACTAAGACCTTTTCTGTCACTCAGAAGGCTGTAAAGCCTTTATGGCACTGTAAATGGTGGTGGGGTGGGATTTTCCTTTCGAGGCTATATATTTGCTCAGACTTAAGCTAATTACAACGACTCAAAATGCAGTGTACTGATTTAGCCAAATGATTGAATGGCAGCCAAAAGAGAAAATGCTGGAAAATTTCAGCAGGTCTGGCAGCATCTCTAAAGAAGGGAAAGAGCTGACATTTTGAGTCCAGACGATCCTTTGTTAAAGCTGAGTCATCTGGACTCGAAACGTCAGCTCATTTCTGTCCTTACAGATGCTGCCAGACCTGCTGAGATTTTCCAGCATTTTTTCTCTTTAGCTTTCAGATCCCAGCATCCGCAGTAATTTGCTTTTAGGTCGAATGAGAGAATGATACAAGGAAGCCCAGCACTCGAGGTAAAGAATGCGGGTAGCCGGATTTCAGTCTGGAAAACAAAACCCCTGTGAAGGCAGTGTCATCAACCAAGTTACATTACCCACCTTTCCTGTCGGCATTATCCAGCAAACATTCATACAAATCAGTCAATAATTGTCCTGTTATTAGCTCCAGCCAATAACAATACACATCCTTACCTCATGGGATTTCATTTGTCATAAATTACGGTCATTACCTCCCCTCTTTTGCCCAGCAATATGGGACGCTGGACAGTGAAATGATTCCCACCGAATTGAACCCACATGACTCTCATCCGACCCTGAGACATTCTTCATGTCTTCGCCTGCATTATCATTCGGAGTTGGACGACCCTACTCATTAGTCTAGCATTGGCAGCCATCTTGTTCCTGACCATTGCTTGACAGCGTTACTGCTTTCAGTAGATTTATTGTTTCTTATAACATGGTGGTACAGTGGTTAGCACCGCAATCTCACACACCAGGGTCCCATGTTCAATTCCGGCCTTGGGTCACTCTGTGGAGTCTGCACATTCTCCCCGTGTCTGCATGGGTTTCCTCAGGTGCTCCTGTTTCCTCCCACAGTCCAGGGATGTGCGGGTTAGGTCGATTGGCCATGCTAGTGTCAGGGAGATCAGTGGGATAAATATGTGGGATTCTAGGGAATAGGAACTGGGTGGGATTATGGTCAATAGGCTGAATGGCTTTTTTCTGCACTGTAGGGATTCTATGACTCTTCGATCTCTCCCGCCAAGGCCTGCTGTATTTTGTCACTGACTGAAGTTTCACAAAATGTTACCAAAAGCAAAGCACGTCCATCTTGTAAATTCAAAACACATGTTTTAAATGAGAAATATTTGTTAATTATTCAGACCTGTCTTCTATGGCAACGGACCTGGCTGGCTTATGTTTCCATAGTCCAAAATTAGTATCGTATTAGTGAGCCTTCACTTTGAACCGCGGCAGTCCATGTGGTGTAGGTATACCCACAGCGCTGTCAGTTTGACCCAATGGCTTATTACATGGCTGTCCTGAAGGTTTCCCCAGGTCCTTCCCTGAGTGTCTCAATCCTTGCCTCCTGTTGCCTGGGATTATTGACAGTCATTTGGTGCAGCTGATGGTGTGACGCAGAGCGAGAGAGAGGCTTGTGAAGACCGTGTGTGCATGGTGTGTTTTTTGCGCTGTAACATGCTTTGCATTGCTTCAGATCCGAGGGATGGGGATGAACTCGCCTGAGCTTCTCCTGCTAGTGGAGAACTGTCCAAAAGGAGCCGAAACCCTTGTGACTCGTTGTCTACACATCTTAACGGACAAAGGTAACCATAGAGTTTTGTATTGTTCTCCACCTCTTTTGATTTAATTAATTCGACTGCAGGACTTGGCTCTTTCTCTCCAGGGTTTTAACAGTATACTGACAAAACACTCTCTCAACTCCTGTCTGTGCAGGGAGCATTTTGAGCTATAGAGGACTGAAAATCTGCCTGGTAGAGTCAATGGATGGCAGCCTGGTTTGCGTGATGGATTGGGCTACATTCATGACCTTTTGTAGCTTTTTGCGGTCTTGGGCAGAGCAGGAGCCACACCAAGTTGTGATACAATCAGAAAGAATGCTTTTTATGATGCATCTCTAAAAGTTGGAGAGAGTTGGATATGACCTGTAGCCCCAGACTTGTATATAGATTTAACCTTCCAGGGAACTCAAGCCTAGTTTGCTGTTATTGAGAAGAATGGAGTTGGGAGGAATGTTGCTATAAAGCAAACCCCAATCCTTGTCCCCATCAGTAGTTCCACCAGTCTTGGGAAGAAAAGGACGTTTCAGCACCCAGATGAGTGGTGTGGATATCTTTATTTATGCTGAGGATGTGGCTGAACCATTGCTTAGTCCTAATCCTCTGAGGGCACTAAAGCCAGTTATATAATGCGGGGCTGGAGCCACACTGAGGCCAGACCAATGTAGTGGAGTAGATTTCCTCTCTGGGGCGGCACAGTAATAGTGTTTAGAACTGCTGCCTCACAGCGCCAGGGACCCGGGTTCTATTCCCGAATTTGCATGTTCTGTCTGTGTCTACGTGGGTTTCCTCTAGGTGCTCCGGTTTCCTCCCACAGCCCGAAAGGCGTGCTGGTTAGGTACGTTGATCTGAACAAATGCCGGAGTGTGGCGACTAGGAGGATTTCAAGTTACTTCAGTGCAGTGTTAATGTAAGCCTTACTTGTGACTAATAAATGAGTTTTTAACTGAAGGTCATCAGTGGACCTTTTGGATTTTCATGACAAACTGGCAAACTCTGTGATCATTTTTCTATACTGATCTCACGAGTAGATTTTTGAATTCCATCCCTGATAGGAATGTGAAGCCTCATTCTGAGTAAACACCACCACTGGTCCCAAAACCCCATCTGTCAATGTACCTGAGTGCGCCACAGGATTCTGACAAAGGAACTCTTTACCTTGTCCTCTTGCGCCCTTCTGCTAAAATTCTGCTTTAAGAATCATGCCTTTTTGTAAACTGATGGCCCTGTGTATTTCCAGTTCCTCCGTCACCTGAGTTGGTCAAACGAGTCCGTGATCTCTACCACAAGAGGGTCCCAGATGTTCGCTTCTTGATCCCAGTGCTGAACGGCCTTGAGAAGGTACTGTACCACGGCATTGAAGTGATAATACTTGCTTCCCGATGTTGCCGCATTGCGGGAAGGAGGGGTGGTTTACTTGAGGGGGGTACAGTTGGGGTGGAGGGGGAGGGAAATGAAATGTTGGGTAGGGGGTGACATACTTGCCTGGGATGAGTGGTTGTGGGGAGCTGGGGTGCAGTGCTTGGGTTAGGGGCTGGGGGGCAGTTTCCATCCCTGGGGGGTTGTGAGGAGAGATAATTTCCAGACTTGGAAAAAGTGTGATTGGGGGGATGATTCCTGTTCTTGAGTAGGTATATGTCGGGCTGGCTGAAATTCCAGCCCCTGACTGCTGTGAGAGGGCCTACTTAGCTCCTTTGGCTGGTATGTTGTGCAGAATAACATCGACAGCAGAGCTGACTGGGGGAGACAGAGGCAGAGAATCTCACTTTCAGTCTGATTCTGTCCTCGCATGTACCTTTCAAACAGCAGACACCTGGTGCTGATCAGGGGAAGGAGCCCTGGTTGATTAGACCCAACTCCTTAACCTGAGGGCATGGTGAAACTGTAGCGGGGCCTGCTATTGCTACTGTGACTGGAATTTAGTGATTTGATAAAATGGGAAGCCCCTTGGTTTATGTGGTGAAGCACCACACTGGATGATGTGTATAGCCACTAAGCTATGAAGCAGAAGTTAACTCCACCCGCAACCTTTCAAAAGAACAGTAGGAGTTCCCTCTTTTTATAAAACCGATAGAGAACTGGGCTGGAGTGTAAACTTTCTGCCAGTGTGTGATTCTGCTTTAATGTTTAAACTTCAAGGTAATTAGCATCTTGATTCTGTTCCGCAGAAAGAGGTAATCCAGGCACTGCCCAAACTGATTAAACTCAATCCCATCGTGGTGAAGGAAGTCTTTAACCGGCTGTTGGGCACCACGCACGGTGGGTCATTGTGCCATTTACAATGGAAATGATGATGTGTTGGGGGCATGTGGATACTGTGTAACAGTGGAAATCATACAGGCAAGGATCTGTATCAGTGTGGGATTTACTGGGGAACAGTCTGGAATATTAAACTTTACTGTCCCCAGAAGATTGTTAACAAGTCTGTCCTTAAAAGTTATCTTATGTTCAACAAGGAACAATTTTAAATTGGTCACCTACACACTTGAAAAATAATGGGGGTGGGAATATATTGCTCCCCAGTATCTATGTGGGATATTACATGAGTGGGGTGGGTATTTGGTCAGTAAATCACTGCAATGTAAGACGGTGGTGTAGTGCTATTATCGTTAGACCATTGATCCAGAAAGTCAGCTAATGTTCTGGGACCCAGGTTCGAATCTCACCACGGCAGCTGATGGAAATTGAAGTCAATAAAAAAAGTCTGGAATTAAGAATCTACTGATGACTATGAAACCATTGTTGGAAAAACCCACCTGTCCTTTAGGGAAGGAAGTCTGCCATCTTTACCTGGTCTGGTCTACATGTGACTGCAGAGCCATGGCAATGTGGTTGACTCTGGACTGCCCTCGGAAAACGAGGGATGGGCTCAACCAGCAACACCCATGTCCCACGAATAAATAAAAAAAAATGAAGGTTTTGCAGGTGGGGGCAAGAGGATGGACTTAGCTGGTGGAGATGATGGGGTGTTACTGATTGAGGTGGGGGAGGGATTCTTGTTATTGGAGTATTTCAAAATCTGGGCATACGTGCAATGGGACATTTCCTTTCTTCCAGCAGGTGAGGGGGTGTCGGCGGCAATTTCACCTCTGACCCCAGGTGACCTGTTGATAGCCCTGCACAACATTGATTCGACCAAATGCGATATGAAATCGATAATTAAAGGTAACTGATGTCTACAATAACCAGGCTGCTTCCACACTCTGCAATCCCCACCGCTCACGCATCACACAGCACCCAGGAAGGAAGGTGATCCAAAGTCCTTGGTTTAGATATTGCCAATTTGGGGGCAAAATAGGATTGGGGGTAGCAGTCAGATTGGCTTTTCAATGTCTGGGTTGTAGGAAGGGAGATCCCAAGAAGGAGGAAGGAACCCTTAAGGCCCAGAGCAGAAACTCCAAGGCACATCATGCAGTTATATAGAGCTCAACTCAGCTTAGATTTTGGCAATAGGGTGAGCAGAAGGTATTCCACTCTAGGTATGATTCAAGTGACCCACTGGAAAGCTTTTATCAAAATAAACTTTATTTAAGAACACAGAATATAACAAAGAATTAGCATAACTTTTATCAATTAAAATGCTTAAACATGTGTGATGACTTCAGTCAGGCAAGTGAGATTGGCCTGCTAGAGTATGAACTCCCTGATTGAGTCCTTGCCCACTGGGCATCACAGGGACTGGGGTGTATTATTGACCCCTTTAATCGCATTATAATTTGATGTTTTAAGTTTCTTTTCCACTTGGTCTTTTGTTTTGGGCGGTTCCCCTCCTTTTAGGGAGCTGACCCTTTTGAGTTGTCCCCAAGTTAATTTGATTTTGTTTACTTGGTTGGACATTAAAAGACGTTCCTGATTGGGTCCTAATTGATGGTCCTATCAGGGAGCTTTATGTTCCCTATTTAAAGCAGCTGTGTCAGTCTCTGATTGCTGAGCAGGGAACACGCTATTGTATAGTATGTCTTGTAAATAAAGGAACTTTTTGTGATGGGGCCTTTGCCTCCATGGATTTATTACAACATTGCAAAATATAATTCTTGATCGCTAGCTATCTTTGTTGTTCCAATTTAAAACAATGTCCCATAGACATGTACCCTTTTTCTGAATTAGTTAGCGCAAAGGCAAGTATGCCCATGTGATATTGGATTTTCAGCCTTTTAGCATTTCTGGGCAAAAATCCAGAGAGAAGGATACAGGCTCAAAACGGCAAAACCTCAGAACTCTCTGGCAGCTTCCAGTCTCCAGACTGCAGAAGCAGAAAGGGAATACCTGTGTCTCTCTCCCTGCAGTTCCAAGCAGTAACTCAGAGAAAGATGTTCTTCTCAAACAGCAGAATCTCCAAAAAAAACTTATCTCCTGGCAGATTTCCGTCTCCAACTTCAGGGGCGAAGAGAGACACTGCTCTCCCAATTCCATAGCATTGTGTAAACCTAATTGTACCCAGCCGTGTGACTGTACTGTCAATCATCCCAATCAAGTCCCAGTCTGCAAAATTCCAGGGGGAAAAAGCCAAGAATGGCATTTGTTCAGATTAAGCAATTATGCTGCTGCAGTAATAATACAGGATACTGCTTGTAGGCAGAATGGCTCCGATAAAAATGGAAGAGCCAGCTAACTGCACAGAAATATGACTAATATACATTTTTTAAAAGCAGCATATTGTCATAACAGGGAAGGGGGAAAAAAGAACTTGGGAAGGAGATGGGCAGGCCTTGAATTCCACACAAAGATGTGCAACCTGATATCTTCAGCATAGGTTGAAAATGAGAAGGATTGTTCTTGGGAGTACTGCGTTGCTGACCAGGTGACCAAACAGTCGAACAAATTATGTCTATGTAGCTTAAGCAAATGACCACTTCTTTGTGGGTGGGGTGGGGAGGTGGCTGGCTTGTGAGATGGATTGGGAGGGGTCGGGGGAGACAGTACACTGAGGATCATGGAATTGGGAGGAATGCATTTAGCCCATCATGAGCTAATGAGATCTACTCCTTTCATGGGGCTTAACTTTATTTAATGGTTTGTCGCGTCGTCTCTGAGTGTTACAGAGCTTTTCAATGAATTACCATTACGTTGATAAAATGTATGCCCTCAGCAGCATGCTGAAGTTCTTGAACTGACTCCACGAATCTTTATGGATCTGTCTTCCTTTAAGGTACTCCTTAAAATCTTTAACCGGGCACTTAATGGTAATACCTTGGTTTGGCCTCAAATACTGTGAAGCACTTTGGGATCCTTTCCAATGTCAAATGTACTGCTGCCTCACAGCAGCAGGGACAAGGGTTTGATCTTTGGCTTGGGTGACTGTGCAAACTCTGCACATTCTCCCCTTGTCTGCGTGGGTTTCCTCCAGGTGCCCTGGCTTCTTCTCACAGTCCGAAGGATGTGTGAATTCACTGGATTGGCCACTTAGTGTCCCAAGACATACTAGTTAGGTGCATTGACCATGCTAAATTCTCCCTCTGCGTACCTGAATGTTTCTTCGGAAGGAGTTCCCCAAATGCAGACAGTAAAAATATAACAAAACTTACTCCAACTTATAAATCAAAGAAAGGGTTTGATAAAGAAGCTTCATTACTCCAAACTTGGGGCCTCTCCCTGGGCCACTCCAAACTCCCCACAATTCCCAAGAGGTTCTTCATAGAACAGAATCATACAATCCCTATGCAGAATGAGGCCATTTGGCCCATTGAGTCATGGACCACAATCCACCCCGCCCAGGCCATATTTCTGTAATTCGACATATTTACCCTACTAATCCGCCTGACACTAAGGGGCAATTTCTTAGCATGGCCAATCAACCTAATCCACACATCTTTGGAGTGTGGGAGGAAACCAGAGCACCCAGAGGAAACCCATGCAGACGCGGAGAGAACGTGCAGACTCCGCACACATAGTGACCCAAGCCAGGAATTGAACCTAGGTCCTGGCATTGTGAGGCAGCAGTGCTAACTACAGTGAGTCAGCTGGCCATCACATCATTCCATGATTGGTTCCATGGTTTACAGTGTCAGCTGACCCTTACAGCTTGTTACCATTGGTCACATTACATCCACTGCAAAGTTGTCATCGGTTGCATTCTAACACTGAACTTGGGGAATTTCATAGTAGCTTCATTGTAGTGTTAATGTAAGCCGATAAATAAACTTAAACTGAAAACTAAACTTGGTGCGAAATGAATGTGTCTTGTTGAAATGTTAGTTCCTTGAAGTTGATCTGACTGGTTCTGACTTTTGTTTTAGCGACAAACCTGTGCTTCGCAGAGAGGAATGTGTACACGTCGGAGGTCCTGGCTGTTGTGATGCAACAGCTGATGGAACAGAGTCCACTTCCCATGTTGCTGATGCGGACAGTGATTCAGTCACTTACTATGTATCCACGGCTGGGTGGTTTTGTCATGAACATCCTGTCTCGACTCATAATGAAACAGGTAACGAGGAGGAGAGGCAGGTGTGTAGCAAGGATGCTGAATATTTTTGTTTCTAAATGCAGCGGGTATAACAAGCAGTGATTTGGAGCTGGGGGCTGGACTTGGACAGGTAACTCAACAAGCAGTCATTTTAAATAGAGTTGCTACAGACCACAACAAAGCAGGATCTATTTAGAGAGAGCCTTTTTGAACTACAGCAAAGAACTTGTGGCTCAAATTACAAAGTTTATTTATTAGTCACAAGTAAGGCTTACATTCACACTGCAATGAAGTTATTGTGGAAATCCCCTAGTTGCCACAGTCCGGTGCCTGTTCGGGTACACTGTGGAAGAATTTATCATGACCAATTCACCTAATCTGCACACCCTTGGACTGTGGGAGGAAACCAGAGCACCCGGAGGAAACCCACACAGACATGAGGAGAACATGCAAATGCCACACAGACACTGACCTAAGCCGGGAATCGAACCTGGTTCTCTGGCGCTGTGAGGGAGCAGTGCTAACTACTGTGCTACCATGCTGTCCCAATACCAATTTACAGCAAAGTCTCCAGATAAAACATCACTTCCTGAAAATTGCAGTGTGTGGAGGATAGTTACATCAGAGTATGTTGTGTGTGCAAAATCAGTCCCAGTCACAGCAGTGTGGTCCTGGACTGAGATTGACTTAAGAATTAACTGTCCCTTACAACTTTAGATGTCACCATACGAAACCTTATTTAGCTAAGTCTCAGGGCATGAGAATCACTGGCAGGTCCAATATTCCATTGTCCTTTCGAAGATGCTAGTGGGTATTCTTGGTAGTATTGTATCCTTATAGTGCAGAAAAGGTCACTCAGCCCATTGAGCCTGCACTGACTCTTGCCCACACCCAACTCCCCACCCTATCCCATGGCTTTTCCCCCTAACCTACTCATCTTGGGAAACAAAGGGGCAATTTACTATAGCCAGTTGAGCTAACCCGCACATCTGGAGCACTTGGAGCAAATTGACCCAGATGTGGGGAGAACATGTAGATTCCAAACAGCCATCCAAGGCTGGAATTGAACCCAGATCTCTAGTGCTGAGGCAGCAATGCTAACCACTACACCGCCCATGAACATTTACTGTCAGTGTAGTGAAGTAACTCCCACAGTGTTAGCTAGGGAGTTCCAGGAGTCTGACCCAGCAGCAGTGAAGAAACGTCAGTATATTTCCCAGTTAGGATGGTGCAGTGACATCTAGGTAGGAATTGTCAGCGAGTCCCAGCTTGGGGACTGTATGAACATAAGAACTAGGAGCAGGAATAGGCCACCTGGCCTCTTGATCCTGCTCCGCCATTCAATAAGATCATGGTTGATCTTTTTGGAGACTCGGCTCCAGTGCATAAACAGTGGCTAGTACTCTCTCAATCATCTCTGGTTTTAGTTAATGTGCCCTGGGAATGCTTGATAACTCGGGTAAAGATGGCCTTACTTGCATCTATCTGTGCTGTACATCTGGCAGTGGGGAAGTACGTGGAAGATGTGCTCTGTGTCCAACCTATGTTGCCTTGAAGTATTTGATGGGGTGGGTTTGTGGGACCTGATAACTTCTGGCTCATTGATGAGCTGGCTGTTATTTTGGTACAATTTACCAAACTACAGTTATAGTTGCTGATACGATCTCTTCATGGACTGCTCTGATTTGTTTCGATTTGATTTATTATTGTCACATGTATTAGTATACAGTGACAAGTATTGTTTCTTGCGCACTATACAGACAAAACATTACTGTTCATAGAGAAGGAAAGGAGAGGGTGCAGAATGTAGTGTTACAGTCATAGCTAGGGTGTAGAGAAAGATCAATTTAATGCGAGGCAACTCCATTCAAAAGTCTGACTGCAGCAGGGAAGAAGCTGTTGAGTCAGTTGGTACGTGACCTCAGACTTTTGTACCTTTTTCCTGACAGAAGAAGGTGGAAGAGAGAGTGTCCGGGGTGCGTAGGGTTCTTAATTATGCTGGCTGCTTTGCTGAGGCAGCAGGAAGTGTAGACAGAGTCAATGGATGGGAGGCTGGTTTGTGTGATGCTTAGCTACATGCACAAACTTTTGTAGTTTCTTGGGCAGAGCAGGAGCCATTGCAAGCTGTGATACAACCAGAAAGAATGCTTTCTATGGTGCCTCTGTAAAAGTCGGTTAGAGTCGTAGCTGACATGCCGAATTTCCTCTGTAATGTGGTTCCTCTTGATTGTGCTGCTGCAGGTTTGGAAATATCCCAAGGTTTGGGAAGGTTTTATTAAGTGCTGCCAGCGAACAAAACCACAGTCGTTCCAGGTCCTGCTGCAACTCCCACCCACTCAACTCGCCAGTGTTTTTGAGAAGTGTCCGGAGCTCCGTGAACCACTCTTGACGCATGTGCGATCTTTCACGCCCCACCAGGTACGTAGTTGCTGTAGGTGGAATGTGCGTTCTTCCCCCACTTTATTAAAGTTTCTCACCTGTCCTTTAACCATTCGGTTTCTCCTATCCATGCAACAGTGACATCTTGGAATGTCGCCCTCCATGCCCATTGGAAGGCTATAGCATCATTGCAATACAAAAGGAAGCCAATTAGCCTGCCAAAGTCTGTGCCAGCTCTCTGTATAGAATCCAGCCAATCCCATTTTCCCCACTCCATTCCCAGTGTCCTGTAGACTTCTTCCCCCTCAAGTGACCATCCAATTTATTTTTGATATCATTGATCCTTTCTGTTCCATCACCCTTGTAGACGTCAACTTCCATGTCATTACAAACTTTGCTGCGTTTTTAAAAAAAAGTTTCTCATGCCTGTACTTCTTGCAAAAGACCTTAAATCTGTCACTACCTAGCCCTTTGAGGTAAAATTAAAGTAGTTATATTTATTAGTCACAAGTAAGGCTTACATTAACACTGCAACAAAGTTACTGTGAAATTCCCCTATCGCAACATTCTGGTGCCTGTTCGAATCAATGCACTTAAACAGCACGTCTTTCAGATTGTGGGAGGAAACCCACACAGACACGGGGAGAACATGCAGACTCCACACAGACGATGACCCAAGCCAGGAATCGAACCTGGGTTCTGTCGCTGTGAGGCAGCAGGGCTAACCACTGTACCACCGTGCTGCCCAGTCCTTATCCCATCAAATAACGGAATACTTTTCTTACCTAGCTTACATATAACTGCCATAATCTCGTAACATCTCGATTGGATCTCCTCTCAACTTCCTTTGCTCCAAGGAGAACAACTCCAGCTTTCTCAACCTAACATTACAGCTAAAAGTTCCCTCTCTGGAACCATTCTGGTTAATTGCCTCTGCACCCTCTCGAAGATGTTTGCATTGTGCACTTGCCTTTGGCAATGCTGACTGGGGGACCAGTGCCTACTCTCCATTGCAGCGTGAATTAGGTCATAGAAGTTGCAACAGTTAGCCGATCACATTCATATTGTGTTTGCTTGTCACCTGGAACTAATAGCCTAAAAATCTGGCTTCCATGCCCTTTTCCTTAGAATTTGAATATGAAGAAAATATAATTCCTTTTTTAAAAGGTGGAATTCAGCACTTGTGCCAAAGCATTTCAAATTTGGACAATCCTCTGGAAAAACAGGATGTTTTTTGACCTGTAATCTTCAGAATGTGATGCTATGTGAGTGGTCTGCCAAACATGCTCTCCCCTCAATGCATGACTATCGTAAAATTCTTATACCCCCCACAACCAAGACTTGTCTCTTTCAAGTGTGATAGAAAACACTATTTTTCATCCAAAAATCCTTTCTGAAATGTGAAATCTAGATCAGCAATAATTGAACCACGATACCGTTGTACACATTCAGTATAGCTTCCTTGATTTCATATTTAGTGCTCTCCCAAAGTCACATTTACCACGAAGAATTTGCTCTTGAGGCGGTTGGCACGTGACCTCAGACTTTTGTGTCTTTTTCCCAATGGAAGAAGGTGGAAGAGAGAATATCTGGGGTGCATAGAGACTTTAATTATGTTGGCTGCCTTTCCGAGGCAGCGGGAAATGTCAATGGATGGGAGGCTGGTTTTACTCCTTGCTTTAAAAATCATTGTATCTGCTTTCCTACATCTCTCTCTCTGCTCTTTACCGTGCAGGGTATAATTCCTCTTCCTGTATTCCTAAAATATGCTATTACTATTTCAGTGTTCAGCCAATGAATAATTTGAGATGTGACTTACATGGGGTTTAGTGTACTTGGAAGTGAGAGGGTGATTTTGGACTTGGGTCCCCAAAGCACTCTAGTTTACATCATGTTATGTTTGGCTTCTTACAACACCAGGTGCCCCTTCATCAGATGAGTGGAGAGTTGGGTTCATAAACAGGGCAAATATAGACACAGACTCAATAACCCTGTTGGACTTTAACCTGGTGTTGTGGGATTTCTTACTGAACCCACCCCAGCCCACGTCAGCATCTCTACATCATGTTTGAATTCAGTTGTGGATTGATTGATTGTTAGGGTTATCAGCATGGGCTTGGTGGGGGGGGGGCAGTGGCGAAGGGCCTGTTTCTGTGCTGTTTGAATTAACAAGCTTGGTTATAGATACAAATTCAGCAAATATGGCAGGGAGGGAGGGGAGTGCGTCTAAGTATTCAATGACATGGATGTAGGTAGAAGCATGGCCCAGTGGTATCACTGCTGCTAGTTTGAATTGATCAGCTTGTGGGGACAAGCCCCAGGTTTCGCTGGCAGTGGCTATTGGTTATCCAGTCTGCTGCTGTTGAAGAAGCCACCTTTCACTCCTCTTATACTTCCTGTATTCCAGCAAAACCACATTCCGAAGTCGATAATGATGGTGCTGGAGGCCAATTCGAAGCCAGATGCAGAGACTATGGAGTCTAAGCCAATGAACGAGGTAGGTGCTGGACACATTCTTCCTGAGGAATAGCTGTTACATTATCCAGGCCTGAATTCCCTAAAATAATTAAATGAAACTGGATGAATAATCCTGACTTTGTCAAGACCCATTGATACTAATACGCTGTTCGATCAGGATTTATCACTTTTTTGATTTGATTTATTTGTCACATATATTAGTAAACAATGAAAAGTATTGTTTCTTGAATGCTATACAGACAAAGCATATCGTTCAGAGAAGAAGAGAATGCAGAATGTAATGTTACAGTCACAGCTAGGTTTTCCACAGTTCCCAAACTTCCAAAGTTTCAACCAAGATGGCTGAGAGTCAATATAAGTAGAAATTAAAGAATATTTATTTATTAGTTGCAAGCAGGCTTCACTGCAGTGAAGTTATTGTGAAAATCCCCTAGTTGTCACACTCCAGCGCCTATTTAGGTACGCTGAGGGAGAATTTAGCACGGCCAATGTACCCTAACCAGCACATCTTTCCGATGTGGGAGGAAACCGGAGGAAACCTGTAGCAACACGGGGAGATTGTGCAAACTCCGTGCAGTCACACAAGCCAGGAATCAAACCCTAATACAGCAGTGCTAACTGCCAAGTCAGTAGTTAGAAATTGAATATCAGTGCGTGGATGCATTGAAAGGGTGATTGTGGAGATGGGCTGAGTAGAAAGTTGTGTTGCAAGTCTACTGTTATCAGTGTCCATAGGTAGGGCAAGGAGGTCAGTCCTGAATCGATCCTCACTGGAATAGGGATTGAATCCCATGCTGTTCCCACTAATCAAATCCACACAGCCGTCCAGGGTGGCACAGTGGTTGGCACTGCTGCCTCTCAGCACCAGGGACCTGGGTTCGATTCCCAGCTTGGAACTTGTGTGGAGTCTGCACATTCTCCCCATGTCTACATGGGTTTCCTCCGGCTGCTCTGGTTTCCTCCCATAGTCCCAAAGATGTGCTGGTTAGGTGCATTCTTCCTAAGTGTACCCGAACAGGCGTCAGAGTGTGGTGACTAGGGGATTTTCACAGTAACTTCATTGCAGTGTTAATGTAAACCTATTTGTGACACTAATAAATAAACTTTGAAACTTTGAAATCTGAGTCAACCACTGTTTCGATCCCCACACCTGCAACGAGTCCACAATTTGTTTGGGCGACCATATATGTTGTAGTCCAGAACTATGGATAATGGTGGCAGATTTTCTTTCTGTGACCCTGTTGACCGGGAATCTGTCCTGTTTACCGTTGTCGTATATTAAACTCACCTGATGAAGAAGCAGTGCTCCGAAAGCTCGTGATTCCAAATAAACCTGTTGGACTTTAATCTGGTGTTGTGAGACTTCTTACTGTGCTCAACCCAGTCCAACGCTGGCAACTCCACATCGTGTATTTGAAGGATTTATAGGTTGATGCTCTCTCTCTTTGGTTGCATTATGGACGCACCTTCCAAGTCTGGGATGTAACTCGAACCCGGCGCTCCTGACAGAGATGCTACCACTGGGCCACAAGCCCACCTACTCAAAGATCCATGCACGTGGAGGCCAGATCAAGGGGTGTCTTTAAGACAGAGATAGGTTCTTGATCAATAAGGCGATCAGAGATTATGGAGAAAAGGCAGGAGAATGAGGTTGAGAAACATCCATGACTGAATGGTGGAGCAGATGGGCCGAGTGAGCTAATTCTGCTCCTATGTCTCACACTCTTGCATGGAAAGAACTGGAGTTTGAGACTTCCCTCTGTTTGTCCTGTGTGCAGTCATTCCTGATGTTTACAGGGTCAGCTGTTTCTGTTGTTCTTTTTAATTCCACCTAATTCTAAATAGGTATTTAATGATTCTGGCAATACATTTCACGCTCAGCATAGCATACAAGGGGCAGTAACATTTTTTACTGTGTGAAATTGAGAGTTTTCGTCCAAAATGTGTGAGGGCCTGTGATATTTCATGCTCTGGCTATGAGGGGCAGTTAGATTTCACAGTGAGAGAAAAGCCAGAACATTCCACTCTGGGTGTTGAAAAAGAAGTTTTGGTTGTGCCAATATTATTTTCTCAAGACAGCCAAATATGATTATTAGCGAGTGAATTATGAAATGCAGTCTTCGTACACAAATGTGTCTATCTGTAATGTCTCCTTTGACGGACAGTGCCTCTGGCAATGCAGCACTCCCTCAGTACCACACTGCTGTAGTCTTGAATGGATCTTGAACCCAAAACCATCTGACGCAACGTGCTACACGTTGAACCAGGAAAAGGTGTATAGTTTTTTTTTATTCATTCATAGGACATGGGCATCACTGGCTGGGCCAGCACTTGTTGCCCACCCCCTAGTTGTCTGAGGGCATTTGAGAGTCAACCACATTGCTGTGGCTGTGGAGTCACACGTAGGCCAGACCGGGTAAGGATGGCTGATTTCCTTCCCTAAAGGACATTAGTGAACCAGATGGGTTTTTCCGATAATGGTTTCATGGTCATCAGTAGATTCTTAATTCCAGATATTTTTTATTGAGTTCACATTCCACCATCTACTGTCGTGGGATTCAAACCCGGGTCCCCAGAACATTAGCTGAGTTTCTGGATTAATAGTCAAGCAATCCTACCACTAGGCCATCACTTCCCTTATAGTGACCCAGCGGCGGAGTTCAGACCCCACCACAAGTTATGAATTGAATTGAAAAAGACCTGAAGTGTTTGTCGCTGGGAAATAAAATAGTGAAATTTTCCACATCCCCGTTAACAGCCAATTGATTCATTACTGTCCTGATCTCGGGCTTTTATCTTGTGTGTTACAGGATGAAGTGCAGCATCTGACCATTGCTCATACACAGAAGGATCTGATTACCATGCGGCTGGCACAAGAGAAAGCCTTGAAGAGAAAACTGGAGGAGGAACAAAAACTCAAACAGCAACAACAGCTGGCCCAGTTGCACCCCCTCCAGACTGTCCCGACTCCATCTCTCCAGCCTGTCTCGGCTTCCCCACTCCAGACTGTCCCAGCTCCACTTCTCCAGACAGTCCCGACCCCACCTCTCCAGACTGTCCCAGCTCCACTTCTCCAGACGGTCCCGACCCCACCTCTCCAGACTGTCCCAGCCCCCCCACTCCAGACTGTCTCAGCTCCACCTTTGCAAACTGTCCCAACCCCCGCACTCCAGACTGTCCCAACTCCATCTCTCCAAACTGTCCCGGCCCCTCCTCTGCAAACTGTCCCAGCTCCACCTCTCCAGACTGTCCCAGCTCCTGCACTCCAGACCGTCCTGCCCCCACCTCTCCAGACTGTCCCAGCACCCCCACTCCAGACGGTCCCAACCCCCTCACTTCAGACTGTCCCGGCTCCCTCCCTCCAGACTGTGCCAGCCCTTCCCAGCCTGACTATCCCAGGACTCCCCAGTCAGGCTGCCTCCAAGTCTCCTACCCAGACAGTTACGCCCCCCTCAAGCGAGGGTGCCTCCAAATCTCCCACTCAGGCTGTTTCGGCCCCGCTCAGCCAGGCAGTCCCAAGTCAACTGACCACGACCTCTGCAGCAATCCCGAAGGATGAGCCGATGGAAGTCAGCAGCAGTGTTCCAGATTCGGCTGTTGGCAGAGAGAGCGAGAACCCGACCATCATCATCAATGTGAAGGATGAGGAGGAGGGACCGATGGCTTTGGATGAGGCTCAAGGGATGGTCGTCATGGATACTGTATGTGAAGGGTAGACTGTAGTTCCTATGCAGTGTGATAGGCAGGCAGCGTAGGGCTTGATTCCAGGGTTATGAAGGAGCAGCACAGTCTATGTTAGCTCACCTGCAGGAAATACTGCATGCTTCCTTGTGTTGTCTCAGCTGAATCTTGCTGGCACAGTGGTTAGCATCGCTGCCACGCAGTGCCAGGGACCCAGGTTCGATTCCAGCCTTAGATGACTGTGTGGAGTTTGCACATTCTCCCCTGTGTCTGCATGGGTTTCCTCCGGGTGCTCCAGTTTCTTCCACATTCCAAAGATGTGCGGGTTAGATGGATTGACCGTGCTAAATTGCACCTTCGTATTCCAAGATATGTAAGTTAGGGGATGAGTGGGATAAATATGTGGGGTTACAGTGATAGGGGGTGGGTGGGATGTTCTGTTGGCGAGTCAGTGCAGACTCGATGGGCTGAATGGCCTGCTTTATGGCACCGTAAGGTTTCTAGGATTTTATGTTCTAACTTCTGGCTGCTCATACAGGAACTGGGATATTTCCAGGCACTGGTGTGGGAGCTGCTCACTGGCGATGGGTTGGGCTGTGCTCGCTGGGGGTGCGAGTGGGCTGTACTCACTGGAGATGGGGTGGGCTGTGCTAGCTGGGGATGGGAGTGGCCTGTGCTCGCTGGAGATAGTGGCTGGGAACAAGCCCACCCTGGCTGGACGATGGGTGGGAGAAGGGGCATTGCCTGGGACCTGCTCGGTAGGGGGGGTGACATGGCACTGAGTTTCAATCGGGAGCTTGGAGGTGACCTTCGCAACTCGGTGACGCTGCTCTTTGTTTCCGAAACAGGATTCGGCCACAGGGGATCGCAGCAGTCAGCAGCCGGTCCTCCACGAAGTGGGACACCTGGTGGCTCGAGACCACGGGGACATCACCGAGCAGGTGATCCTGGTCCGTGACGAGCCCGTGCCGGCTGACAAGCTGGTGCCCGTCAGCGATCAGGCGGCCAACCTGTCGGAGGAGCCGATGGAGCAAGGCACAGAAGGAGAGGAGAAGGTTGGCGAGGACGCAGAGGAGCAGACAACTGGAGATGAGCAGCTCATCACCAAACGCAAATCTGCTCTGAGGAAAAGCAGCTAAAGGACTTGAGCAGCAATTTCCACCATTTGTGTTAACGTAGTTGGCTCATCTCACCTCAGCAAACAAAAATACTGGCTGAAAAGGCACATACTTTGGGGCAGAGTGGAACCTGTGGACTCAGTGGAACCTTCCTTCACTGTGTCTGCCTGGGTTTCCTTTGGGTGCTCCGGTTTCCTCCCACACTCCAAAGATGTGCAGGTTAGATGGATTGGCCATGTTAAATTGGTCCTTAGTGTCAGGGGACTAGCTAGAATGAGCCCAATGGCCTCCTTGTGCACTGTAGGATTCTGATTCTATCCCGTCTTTAATCCATGGATTCAATTTTTTAAAAATGGAGCAAGGTCCAAATGTCAGTTTTGGTTGGTTGATGAAGGTCATCTTCCGGTCCTGTTCCCCTATGGGTGGTATGCGATTGCTCATATCGGCTGGGCAGGCTTCCTCAACAGTGCGGCACCCGCTTGCCTCAGTTCTGATTTAAGGGTTCGGTATGTCCGGACTTGAACCGACAACCTTTTGACTGCTGCCACCCAGCTGACTGTAGGCATCCTTTGAGACTGAGCACAGGCCCTATTGGAAATGTCAGCCATTCCCAGGGGACTCCAATAGACTCAATGCTGGTGATCCCACTGAACCAGCTCTCCACAGGTGTACACCGGCGCGGGATGCAGGGTCACATCTCGGGAATCGGGATTGATTCTGGATTAAGCACACTCAGCAACCATTTCCAATTTCCTCCTGTTGTGCTTTGCCTGGTCACTTGGTGCCATGTCCAGTCTGCACCCAGTTTTACCTTGTGCATTTGTAACCCATTTAGTCCAAACCTGTTAATGGTCCGACCCTAAAAGGTTAGAGGAGGGTCTAGGTTCTTTTTAAACTCGAGTGAAAACCATGTCTTTTTTATTTAAAAATATAGCCTATTGGGGTGCCATGGCTGTTTGAGTCTCAAATGTGTGCGCGTGCGTAGTGAGAGCCAGTGTGCTGTCAACCGTTACATCTGAAGCAGTAAGAATGTTGAAAGAATAAAACATTGCGGTGTGTTAGAACTTTCAAATTGTACTTGGAGTCTGAATTTAAACATTTGTGGTGTGGGCTTGTAAGTCACAATGGCGAGGCTGCATTCCTCATCAGATGGGGTTAACCATCCTCACCCTCTGCTTTCCCCTTCTGTTTCCCCGCTTTCCCTCTGACCCCTCGTTGCTGTCCTTCTGCCCCTTCCCTCTGCATTGAGTCCTGCTATCGTGTCCTGTCGAGGGGTAAATCAGTCATAGTTTCTGCTGCTGTGAAATGCAGTGTGACTGCCCAGCAGCTGAACAGTTTGATGCTTCCAGCTCTTGTTTTGATGCATTGAAAAATCAGTTTGAGATTTATCTGAGACCTGTTGGTCATTTTTGGGTCAGTGCTCAGTAACAAAATAGACGTTAATTGCTCAGTCTCAAAGGAAATATGATGGGTTGAAATGCATTTTCTAGTCTCCCAACGCTTTCCTCATTGCCCCTGTCCCCTCTCAGTCCATTTCTCACTGCCCCCGGCCCCCTCCGCCACCTTCCCACCACCCACCCCACAAACCGGCCCTTGTTCCTCTCCCCCCCGCCCGGTGCCCGCTTCTCCCACACTCTGTGGGGGCGGAGGGGGCCGGGGGCAGTGAGAAATGTACAGTGAGGGGGGACAGGGGCAGTGAGGAAAGCGTTGGGAGACTAGAAAATGAATTTCAA
Source organism: Carcharhinus amblyrhynchos (assembly GCF_965287045.1). Classification (NCBI taxonomy): domain Eukaryota; kingdom Metazoa; phylum Chordata; class Chondrichthyes; order Carcharhiniformes; family Carcharhinidae; genus Carcharhinus; species Carcharhinus amblyrhynchos. The sequence continues at coordinate 6,101,302 of NW_027649778.1, forward strand.
CCCATCATATTTCCTTTGAGAGTGAGCAATTAACGTCTAATTTGTTACCGTAGCCCCCCCGTCCCCGCCAGGTGTCCGCTTGTCCCACACTCGATGCCCAGTTCCGGGAGTGTTGATGACGTGGGACGCACGCTGTGGCGGGCCGGTGACGCAGGCGCGTGGCGCGTTTTTTGCCTAGCGACCGGCTGCTGCTGCTGGCGACCGTCTCCTTGGAGACGGGAGAGGCCCCAGGCCGGGCAGGGAAGAGAGAGGGAGAGTGTGAGTGAGTTGAAAAGAGGGGAGAGAGGGTGTGAGTGAGTTTGAAAAGAGGAAAAAGAGAGTGAAAAGGGGGAAGAGAGGGAGAAGCCAAGAGCAGGAGTGTCTGCCCCAGAGCAGAGAGAAGGTAGAAAGTGAGCAGAGGGGGAAAGACCATGTCAGAGCTTCGGGATAGCGAGTCTCCGATAGTCCATTCAGACTCTGAGTTTAAAGCCCATCAGAGTGATGTTGCCAGCAGCATGAGCAGCCAGGAGATGTTAGCGCAGGGGGAAGACCAGAATACTCTGACTTCTGCAGATGAAATCATGATCCAGAATGCAAAGGCTTATTTACTGCAGAAAAGCACCATAACCAACCTCAACGTGTGAGTATGTAAACCTAAACACAACTCGTTAATGTTTTCGGACTAACAAGCTTGTCATCTTTCGAGAAGTAAAGTTTTGGGTTTATTTATTAGTCACAAGTAAGGCTGATATTAAGAACATAAGAAATAGGAGCAGGAGTCGGCCATCTAGCCCCTCGAGCCTGCCCCGCCCTTCAATAAGATCATGGCTGATCTGTCGTGTCTCAGTTCCACATTCCCGCCCTCTCCCCATAACCCTTAAACCCCTCTCTTATCAAAAACCCATCAACCCGCGTCTTAAAAATATTTAGCGAGGCAGCCTCCACCACTTCAACGGGCAGAGAATTCCAGAGATTCACCACCCTTTGAGTGAAGAAGTTCCTCCTCAACTCCGTTCTAAACCGCGCCCCCCCCCCCCCCCCCTTTATCTTGAGGCTGTGCCCTCTAGTCCTGTCCTTTCTGAGCGGGAAGAGCCTCTCCGCCTCTATCCTATCCATCCCATTCGTCATCTTATATGTCTCAATGAGATCTCCCCTCATTCTTCTAAACTCTAACGAGTACAAGCCTAGTTTATTCAGCCTCTCCTCATAGTTCAACCCCCTCAACTCCGGTATCAGCCTAGTAAACCTCCTCTGCACTCCCTCCAAGGCCAAAATATCCTTGCGTAAGTGCGACAACCAAAACTGCAGCCTCACCAGTGCCCTATACAGCTGCAGCAAGACCTCCCTACTTTTATATTCAATCCCCCTCGCTATGAAGGCCAGCATCCCATTCGCCTTCCTGACCACCTGCTGCACCTGCAGGCTGGGTTTTTGCGACTCATGCACAAGGACCCCGAGGTCCCTCTGCACCGTCGCCTGCTGCAGTTTTCCGCCATGTAAGTAATAGTCCTTCCTACCATTATTCCTACCAAAGTGGACAACCTCACATTTGCCAACATTAAATTCCATTTGCCAGTTCCTGGCCCATTCGCCCAGCCGATCTAGATCCTTCTGCAGACTCTCCACACCCTCCGCGCAATTTGCCGTTCCACCAATCTTGGTGTCATCAGCAAATTTCAACACCATACACTCGGTTCCCTCCTCCAGATCATCTATATAAATGGTGAATAGCTGAGGCCCCAGCACCGACCCCTGGGGCACTCCACTAGTCACCAACCGCCAATCCGAATAGCACCCATTGACCCCCACTCTCTGCCTCCTATTTGACAGCCAATCCTCTATCCACGCTAACACCCTACCCCCCAACTCCATGCCCCCTGACCTTCTGTAATAACCTCTTGTGAGGCACCTTGTCAAACGCCTTCTGAAAATCAAGAAACACCACATCCACCGGCTCTCCTCTATCCACCGCCCTAGACACATCCTCATAGAACTCCAATAAATTCGTCAGACACGACTTCCCCTTAACGAAACTGTGCTGCGTCTGCTCTATCAAACAATTCTCCTCAAGATGCCTCGCTATTTTCTCCTTGATCATGAATTCTAACATTTTACCTACAACAGACGTTAAACTAACCGGCCTATAATTCCCTGCCTTTTGCCTGCCACCCTTCTTAAACAACGGCGTAACATTAGCCGTTTTCCAATCTTCCGGCACTTCCCCGGAATCCAGCGACGTTTGGAAAATAATCACCAAGGCATCCACTATCACCTCCACCATTTCTTTCAGAACCCTTGGATGCATTCCATCCGGTCCTGGGGACTTGTCCACAATCAGTCCCTCCAGTCTGTCGAGCACTGCCTCTCTAGTAACAATAATATCATTCGGGCCTTCCACTCCTACCATCTTTCCATTGCTAACACCCGGCAAATTATTCACGTCCTCCTCCGTGAAGACCGAAACAAAAAAGTTATTCAAGGCCTCAGCCATTTCCCCATCCCCTACCACTAAGCCCCCCCCGCCCTCATCCTCTAAAGGTCCAACGTTCACCCTAGCCAGCCTCTTCCTTTTTATATATTTATAAAAACTCTTGCTATCCTTTTTTATATTAAGCACTAGCCCAGCTTCATAGTTTCTCCTACCCTTCTTTATCAACTTCTTTGTCATTCTTTGTTGACATTTAAACCTCTCCCAATCCTCTTCTCGCCCACTACTCTTAGCTACTCTAAACACATCCGCTTTTAATTTAACACTTTCCTTTACCTCCTTCGTTATCCACGGCTGATTATCTCTCCTCCTACGATCCTTTTTAACGATCGGAATAAATTTCTGCTGAGCACCAAGAAAGATCTCCTTAAAGATCCTCCACTGTTCCTCAGCAGACCTACCTTCCAACGCGCTCCCCCAATCAATATTCGCCAATTCCTCTCTCATCCTACCGTACTCCCCTCTGTTCAAACAAAGGACGCATGTCCGGGAACCCACTTTCTCCTCCTCCATCTGCATCAGAAACTCCACCATACAATGATCACTCTTCCCAAGAGGATCCTTCACCACAAGGTTCCTAATTCTACACGGCTCATTACATAACACCAGATCCAAGATAGCTCGCTCCCTCGTCGGCTCCAACACACACTGTTCAAGGAAACTATCCCAGCAGCATTCCAAGAACTCCTCCTCAAGCCCACCGCGTCCAACATGGGTGGACCAATCAATATGTAGATTGAAATCCCCCATAATTATCGCCGTTCCATTCCTGCACGCTGCATTTATTTACGCGTTAACAGCCCGCCCCACCTCCAGATCATTATTCGGGGGCCTATAGACGACACCCACCAGCGTCTTCCTCCCTTTGCTGTTCCTAATCTCCACCCACAACGATTCCACTTTCTGCTCTTTGGTTCCTATATCATCCCTTACTACCACCCTGATGCTATCCTTAATCAGCAGAGCTACGCACACCCCCCCCCCCTTTTGCCTCCTGCCTATCCTTCCTAAACACTTGATACCCCTGGACATTCAGCTCCCAGTCCCTGTCACCTTGCAGCCATGTCTCTGTAATGGCCACCAGATCATATCCATTTGTGCTGATCTGCACCACCAGCTCATCCACTCTATTCCGAATGCTTCGTGCATTCAGATAAAGTGCCTTCATCCCAGCCTTCACCTGTGCCCTATTTGCCAGAACGCCACCAACCATACTCACGCCCCCTACTCCCTTTATTATTGGGACATCCTTGGCCTCTTCCCTTACCTGTACCTTCTCCTTTACTTTAGACCCCGTAATGTCACCTACCCTCGCGCACACACACCCCCCCCCCCCCCCCCCCCCAATTAGTTTAAAGCCCTATCTACAGTCCTATTTACACGATTCGCCAGGACTCTGGTCCCAGCATGGTTCAGACCAACCCCATCCCACCTGAACAGGTCCCACCTACCCCAATACTTATGCCAATGCCCCATAAATTCAAACCCATTCCTCCCACACCAATCCCTGAGCCACCCATTCACTTCCTTAATCTTATCAACCTTACGCCTGTCTGCACTCGGTTCAGGCAGTAGTCCAGAGATAACCACCCTGTCGGTTCTACTTTTTAATTCCATTCCCAGCTTTTCATACTCCCTCCCCAGATCCTCAGTTCACATTTTGCCTACGTCGTTGGCACCCACATGTACTACAACAACCGGATTCTCACCCTCCCACTCCAGGTTCCTCTGCAGCCCAGATGCGACATCCTGGACCCGAGCACCAGGCAGACAACCCACCCTTCTGTGCGCTTTGTCATTGTGACAAAGGACAGTGTCAATACCCTTAACCACACTATCCCCAATTACTACTACGTTCCTTTTCACCTTCTCTTTGTCTATGTCCTGTGTCTGCATCACTGTACCGTGTGCAGTTTGCTCACCAAGCTCACAGCCCTCGTTCTTGTCCACACTGGAAGTAAGAACCTCAAACCTGTTATGCAGATTGAGAGGCTGAGGCATTTGGTCCCCACCCTCCTTCCTCCGGTCCCCACCCTCCTTCCTCCTCTCAGCAGCCCCCTCCTGTTCCTGACCCTTAGAGTTAGCCAGTCTGGGGGGGTGGATGTCTCTTGCACCCCATTGTCAATGGCACCCTCTCTCCCCCTGATGAGCCTCAGTGTCTGTAGCTCAGAGGCCAGGTCATCTACCTTGAGCTGGAGCTCCTCCAGCAACCAGCACTTACTGCACACATGGTCACATGGAAGGACCCTGGGCTCCACCAGCTCTCACATCATACAGAAACAGCACATCACAGGCCCCTCCATTATTCCCTGTAGTAATATTGAACAATTTCAATGCGAACTTACCTGGCCCTTTTCTCCAAAGCCCTTTGATCCTAAGCCCTAGTAGCTCACTCTGCTTCCCTCTCACTCTGCTGCCCGCTCCGACGCTGCCCGCTAACACTGCAATGAAGTTACTGTGAAATTCCCCTCATTGCCACACTGTGGCATCTGTTCGGGTCAATGCACCCTAACCAGCATGTCTTCCAGACTGTAGGAGGAAACCGGAGCATCCAGAAGAAACCCTCGTCTTGCCTCACCAGCAACTGGCATCTGAGGGCACAACCTCAGGCTAAAGGGCCAATCCTTTAAAAGGGAGATGAGGAGGGATTTCTTCAGCCAGAGAGTGGTGAATCTATGGAACTCTTTGCCGCAGAAGGCTGTGGAGGCCAGGTCATTGAGTGTTTTTAAGACAGAGATAGATAGGTTCTTGATTAATAAGAGGATCAGGGGTTATGGGGAAAAAAGCAGGAGAATGGGGATGAGAAAAATATCAGCCATGATTGAATGGCAGAGCAGACTTGATGGGTCGAGTGGCCTAATTCTGCTCCTATGTCTTATGGTCTTATTCCCTCCCTACACCTTTGTCAAAATGCGGTATGTTTACTATGCTATGTGCTTACTATTGTCAAAATGCTATGGGGGCGGCCCAATGGCACTGCTGCCTCACAGCACCAGGGACCTGTGTTCAACTCACGGCTACTGTCACTGTCATACGGGTCACTAACTGTGGGAGTTTGTACGTTCTCCCCGTGTCTGCATGGTCTTCCTCCGGGTGCTCCAGTTTCCTCCCACAGCCCAAAAGACGTGCTGATTAGATGGCTTGGCTATGCTAAATTGATCCAAGTGTTAGGGGCGTTAGCAGAATGGGGTTATGGGGGTAGGGCTTGGGTGGGATTGCGGTTGGTGCAGATTCAAATTTAGGGTTTCTGTGATCTATGATGGGTATAGCAGGATATGGGCCAAACATGGGTAATTAGGACTTGCTCAGTGCTTTAAAAAAAGGGGTGACATGGACAAGTTGGGCCAAAGGGCCTGTTTCCATGCTGTAAACCTCTATGAAAAGTATTTTATTCATAACTACAGCAAATTTGCAGCACGGTAGTACAGTGGTTAACACTGCTGCCGCATGACACCAGGGACCCAGGTTTGATTCCTGGCGTGGGCCACTGTCTGTGCGGAGTCTGCGTGTTCTCCCTGTGACTGCGTGGGTTCCTCCAGTTTTCTCCCACAGTCCAAAAGACCTGCTGTTTAGGTGCGCTGGCCACGGTAATCCTCCCACAGTGTACCAGTTGAATCGATCTGGGTGGAAATGGTGTGTTGGTGTTACCGCAACTGGAGTATTGTGTCCAGTTTTGGAAGGATGTGGGCGGAGGAGGTTCACCATATTGATTCCATGGATGAGGGGGTTGACGTATGAGGAGACAGTTTGGGCTTACACTTGCTGGAATTTAGAAGGACGAGAGGGGATCTGATCAAGTTATATAACATTTTAAAAGGGGTTGATGAAGTAAATGTAGACCAAATGATTCCTCTTATGGGGCAATCTAAGAACATAAGAAATAGGAGCAGGAGTAGGCCATCTAGCCCTTCGAGCCTGCCCCGCCTTTCAACAAGATCATGGCTGATCTGAAGTGGATCAGTTCCACTTTCCCTAGAGGGATTCACTAGAGGGATTACTATTTAAAGGGTGAAAAGCTGCAGCATGCTACGGTGCAGAGGGACCTGGGACTCCTTGTGCATGATCGCAAAAACCCAGTCTGCAGGTGCAGCAGGTGATCAAGAAGGCAAATGGTATGCTGGCCTTTATAGCGAGGGGGTTAGAATATAAAAGCAGGGAGGTCTTGCTGCAACTGTACAGGGCACTGGTGAGGCCGCAGCTGGAGTACTGTGTGCAGTTTTGGTCGCCACACTTGCGCAAGGATATTTTGGCCTTGGAGGGAGTGCAGAGGAGGTTCACTAGGCTGATACCGGAGATGAGGGGGTTGGACTATGAAGAGAGACTAAATAGACTGGGTCTGTACTCGTTGGATTTTAGAAGGATGAGGGGGGATCTTATAGAGGTGTATAAGATAATGAAAGGGATGGATAGGGTAGAGGTAGAGAGATTCTTCCCGCTTAGAAAGGATAGCAGGACTAGAGGGCACAGCCTCCAGATAAGGAGGAGGCAGTTTAAATCGGAGTTGAGGAGGAGCTTCTTCGCTCAAAGGGTGGTGAATCTCTGGAATTCTCTGCCCGTTGAAGTGGTGGAGGCTACCTCGTTAAATATATTTAAGTCACGGGTAGATAAGTTTTTGACAGACAAGGGAATTAAGGGTTATGGGGCGAGAGCAGGAAAGTGGAACTGATCCACTTCAGATCAGCCATGATCTTATTGAATGGCGGGGCAGGCTCAAGGGGCTGGATGGCCTACTCGTGCTCCTATTTCTTATGTTCCCGCTTTCTCCCCATAACCCTTAATTCCCTTGTCTATCAGAAATCTACCTACCGTGACTTAAATATATTCAGCGAGGTAGCCTCCACCACTTCAATGGGCAGAGAATTCCAAAGACTCATGACCCTTTGAGTGAAGAAGTTCCTCCTCAGCTCTGATCTAAACTGCACGCCCCCCTTATTTTGAGGCTGTGCCCTCTAGTTCTGCTGAACTAGAACAAGAGGACACAGGTATGCACGTTTTTTATATTCATTTGTGGGACATGGCCAGCCAACATTTATTGCCTATCCTGAATTGTCCTTGTTCAGAGGGCAGTTGAGAGTCAACCACATTGCTGTGGCTCTGGATTCGCATGTAGGCCAGACCAGGTAAGGACGGCAGATTTCCTTCCCTAACGGACATTAGTGAATTGTTGCGAGCGGTAGATTTAAAACTGAGATGAGGAGGAACTACTTCTCACAGAGGGTGGTGAATTTGTGGAACTTGCTGCCCCATAGTGCATTGAATGGTTTCAAGAAGGAGATAAAGATACTTCTGGTAAAAAAATAATGGGATAAGGGGAACAGGTGGGGAGGTAGGTTCAAGACCAGGGAGAGATCAGCCATGATCTGATTGAATGGCGGAGCAGGCTCAAAGGGCTGAATTTGCCCCCTTCTACTCTTAACTCCTATGTTCCATTAATGAGCCCTCATGATGGAGTTTGGACCCCATGAAAAAACATGCACAAAAGCAGGAGTATAATGTTAAAAACAAAAGCTTCCATTTAAATGAACAACAGATTAATTCTAAGACCCATTCCCTGTATAAACTGTAAAGAAAACAGTCGCCTGTGGTAACACCCTCAAGCCATCGCCATCAAATCATGTAATCAGCACTTTAAGCACTCTACAACCCTTTTAAATATATAACATCCCTCCCCCTTTTACTTCTCTGGTCATTACAATGACAAATTACTACAATGTTATACATAGGGTCAATAATACTCGAGGCACAGTACACCATTAATCATTACACACAGTCTACAAAAGGTGAATGTAGCCCAATCTATCATGCAAACCAGCCTCCCATCCATTCACTCTGTCTACACAGCCTGCTGCCTCAGCAAAGCTGCCAGCATAATCAGGGACTCCACACACCCTGGACATTCTCTCTTCCACCACCTTCTGTCGGGAATAAGATACAAAAGTCTGAGGCCACATACCAACCGACTCAAGAACAGCTTCTTCCCTGCTGCCGTCAGACTTTTGAATGGATCTACCTTGCATTAAGCTGATCTTTCTCTCCACCCTCGCTATGACTGTAACACTACATTCTGCTCTCTCATTTTCTTTTCTGTGAACTGTATGCTTTATCTGTATAGTGTGCAAGAAGCAATACTTTTCACTGTAAATACATGTGACAATAATCAATCAAATCGGAACAACAAAATTGTTCAGGAGGATGTCTGTTCTTCTGATGTTAATTGACGTCCTGGAGTTTGACTGTCCTTGACCCTAAGAGTATGATTTGGAATTTCAGTAAACGCTTCTTCTCTTGGAACTAATTTTGCATCATTCTCACTTGGTATATTAATATAGAGACAATCATCAAGCAACTCAGATGCAAAGTCTTCTACAGTAGAATTCACAGCATTAGGAGCTAAAAAAGTTAGTACTTCTGGAGATGATTAAGAAATCAGTTTGAGATGATAACAATTGGTCAGCTCGCCAAACTAGTGCAACTTTGGTTTGAACCACATAAGAAATTGGACCTTATTTTTTTGCTAAAACTACGGATCTTGGTTCTCATCTAGTAACTTGAGATTGTTGTTGACTCTCTGCTACCTCTGGAAGCAGTAACAAATCGAACATCATTCTCAGCTCTCCCTTGAAGAGCAGTAATGCAGGTAGTGACATGAGTAGTGTTTCTGCGATGACGACAGCCAGGCTAATGAGGTTGGCTTGTTAGAGTATGAATTATTTGAGGTGTCCCTGGAGAGGGAACATGCAGTGTCCACAGGCGCAGTTGACGCCTTCTATGCCTGTTGGGCACCGCAGGAGCTGGGGTGTATTATAGACCCCGACCATCACATTTTGATTTAATGTTTTAAGTTTCCTTTTGACTTTGGTTTCTGTTCGGGCCGTCCCCTCTTCCTTTTTGGGGGACTGCCCCTTTTAATTTGTCCCTAAGTTAATTTGAGTTTTTTTACTTGCTGGGTAGGCAAAAGAGGTACTTAATGAATACTAAACGATGGTTAAAGCAGGTGGGTCAGACTCCCAGCCTGCATTCAGCAGGGAGCGACTGGAGACATGTAATAACTCCATGGAGTTATTACAGTTTCAATAAGATGCAAAAAAATCTACGATTTTACGATTCACACGATATGATGATAAGTCTCGCTCTCCTGAAGCTTTTAAAGAAGGATCGTACAAATCTTTCAGCTAATCCATTGGTTGATGGATAATAGGATTTTATACGTCAGGAAGAAGATACAAAAGTCTGAGGTCATGTACCAACTGACTCAAGAACAGCTTCTTCCCTGCTGCCGTCAGACTTTTGAAAGGACCTACCTCAAGCTGATCTTTCTCTACACCCTAGCTGTGACTGCAATACTATATTTTGCACTCTCGTTTCCTTCTCTTAGAACAGTATGCTTTGTATAGCTTGTAAGAAACAATACTTTTCACTGTATACTAATACAGGTATACTAATACATGTGACAATAAATCAAATCAAAAAAATATGCTGAATACTGTTTACTTTGAGATAATCCTCAAACTCTTGTGAAGTAAACTGTGAAGTATTATCACTAACCATCGGTACTGGTTTATCAAATTGTGCAAAAATTGTCAAGTTGTTCAATGGTTTGTTCAGATGTAGACATTCTTATGACTTCTCGCCACTTAGAGTATGCATCAATTGTAACTAAGAACATGTAACCCTCAAATGGACCAGCAGAATCTACATGTAATTGTTACCATGGCATTTTAAGCCGCTCCCAAGGATGTAAATGTGTATTTCTTCTTTATGCACTGGATTGTCCCACTCTTTCTTCAATCCAAGCATCCAGACCTGGCCACCAAAAGTAATTACGTGCTCATGCCTCTATCTGGAATATACTAGGGTGTCTTTCTTGTAATTGTTCAAAAACCCTTCCACGTAGACTAGGAGGAATGATCCCATGGATTCCCCATAATGGACACCCACCTAGACAGCTTAAGCTTTCCTAGCACACAACATTTTAAATCAAGATGTGATAGATGTATGTGTTCCAGCTATTAGAGTCATAGAGGTTTCCAGCATGTTTAGGACTCTGCATTGTTTGATGAAAAACTGGTTGGCTGTTTTCAGTTTGGAACTGCAGGTTGGAATTCTAGTTTTAGAAGGGGCCTCAAACTGAAAAGAAGTCTCTCCCTGAAATCCTGCTGATTAGATGAAAGCAAAGTTTTGCTTTTCTGAAGAGGAGAATCGTCTGTTGGTGGCTTGCCTTGTATCCCTAGATTTTTGGGGGAGCTATTCTGATTTCAATCCGTTCTGAGTCTATCTAGAGAATTACATACTTACATAATTCATTCAAAGGTCTCAAGTCTAGTATCATGTGACCATTAGTCTTTGCTGTGTTAAGCCTGTGAAAAGGGTCTTCTGTCGATGGGATTTGTTTGATTGGAACACATTAGGTATATTTATTAGGAGTTACACATTATAGTGCTTGTTTTGTTTCATGTTTGTAATTGATGAAGTTCTAACTAGTTTCCTTACTATACATATTAACTGTATTCTTAAATAAACTCTGTTTGATAAAAGCTGTCTAGTGGGTCACTTGAACCACATCTGAAGTGAAACATCTCATGCCCACCCGAGCCAAATTCAAGATGTAAAACTTATGATCAGGTGTGTTCCATCAAACACTTTGGAGTTTATGACCTGAACCATAACACCTACCATGTTACAAAGATCAATAATAAGCCCGAAGCTTGAGGCCGTTTTAGAAACCAACAAAAGACCATCAAAACGTCGATAAGGAATAAATAGATTATTAGAGTAATCTAGCTGGGAACATCAAAACAGATTGTAAGGTTTTTTCCAAGTATATAGAAAGGAAGAGAGTAGCTAAAGTAAGTGCTGGTCCTTGAGAGACAGAGACATTAAACAAATACTTGGTTTCTGTCACAGTAGAAGGCACGTATTACATACTATAAATAGAATGTATTTAAAGGTTTAATGATCGAGGAACTTAAAGTAATTACTAGCAGGAAAGAAAAACTTAAAACTTAAAGGTCTAAAATCTGACAAATCCCCAGGACTTGAAATTAACCAAAACTCCCCTCCCTGTACCAATCGCACCAATTCCTGATCCGTCCCTGTTCTCACTGACCTATGTAAGCACCTGTTTAAGCAATGCCTTGAATTTAAAATTGCTATCCTTGCTTTCAAATTGCTTCATGGCCTCACCCTTTCCTACCTGTCTAATCTCGAGGCCTCTAAGTTGCCCCAGCATGTCATTCATGGCCTCTTGTGCATCCCTGATTTTATTGGATCCACCACTGCCACCCATGTCTTCAGCTGCCTGGGCTCTAAACTCTGGAATTCCTTCTCTAAAGGTCTTTTTTCCTTTCAGACTCAATTGCGAACCTAACCCGTTGACCGAGCTTTGGGACATCTGTCCTAATATTGCTTTAAGTGGCCTGGTGTGAAATTTTACTTTGTGATGTTTGTGTGGACAACCTTAGAACATTTTGTTCTTTTAAAAGCATTATATAAAAATCAGTTTATGGGGAGGTGATGGCCTAGTGGTATTCTCGCCAGATTGTTAATCCAGAAACTCAGCTAATGTTGTGGGGACCTGGGTTCAAATCCCACCACAGCAGATGGTGGAACTTGAGTTCAATAAAAGAAAATCTTGAATTAAAAATCTACTGATTCCCATCTGGTTTTCTAAAGTCCTTCTAGGAAAATAAATCTGCCATCTTTACCTGGTCTGGCCTACATGTGACTCCAGAGCCACAGCAATGTGGCTGACTCTCAACTGCCCTCGGGCAACTAGGGATGGGCAATAAATGCTGGCCCAGCCACTGATGCCCATATCCCATGAATGAATAAAAAAAATCAGTTGTTTTCTGTAGATCTCTTAAATGCATACTGCATCACCAAACTAGATAGATTGCAATTTGATTGGATTTAATTTATTATTGTCACATGTATTTACATACAGTGAAAAGTATTGTTTCTTGTGCACTATACAAAGAAAGCATACTGTTCATAGAGAAGGAAAGGAGAGAGTGCAGAATGTAGTGTTACAGTCATAGCTAGGGTGTAGAGAAAGATCAACTTAATGCAAGGTAGATCCATTCAAAACTCTGATGGCAGCAGGGGGGAAGCGATTTTTGAGTCGGCTAGTATGTGACCTCAGACTTTTGTATCTTTTTCCCAAAGGAAGAAGGCGGAAGAGAGAATGTCTGGGGTGCATGGCGTCCTTAATTTGCTGGCTGCTTTGCCAAGGCAGCAGGAAGCGTAGACAGAGTGAATGAATGGGAAGCTGGTTTGCATGATGGATTGAGCTACATTCATGACTTTTTGTAGTTCCTTGCGGCCTTGGGCAGAACAGGAGCCAAATCAAGTTGTGTTACAAGCAGAAAGAATGCTTTCTATGGTGCATCTGTAAAAGAGGCTCCAATATTGAAATAGTCATTCAGCCCATCTGGTCCACTTATTGGCCATGCGAACAAGTGGCCCTCATCACCTTATTCCCAACTCCCGTCAGGCTGTTTCCCTTTGCCCACCCACCCAGTCTAACGTTGACACAGTTTCTGCTTCAGCCCAGAAGCAAATCCCACAGCCTCATAACTTCCTGTCATCATGTCTTTCACCCAATCCCGTATCTGTGGTTCCTCCATTTGAGATCACCTTAGGCCTTGATAACCCTTTTGGTCCCATATCCTGCTGCCCTAACTCAGTGGGAGGACTCATGCAAGGAAAGACCACTGAGTTGACTTCAGTGAGAGTCAACACCACCCTGAGAATCTGCTGTGAGATTAAGGTGCAAGAAGAAAAGCAAATGGGAAGAGGATATATTTGTAAATGATTGAGGAGGTTGAGGAGAAGGGCATTCTGTAAGAGGGAGACACAGAACAATTCAGCACAATGGCATAATGTCATAGTGGTTAGCATTGCTGCCTCACAGCGCAAGGGAGCCTGATTTGATTCCAACCTCAGGTTACTATCTGTGTAGAATCGTAGCCATTCAGCCCATCGAGTCTGCACCAACCACAATCCCACCCCTATCCCCATTATCCCATGCATTTATCCTAGCTAGACCCCCCAACACTAAAGGCAATTTAGCATAGCCAATCCACCTAATCTGCACATCTTTAGACGGTGGGAGGAAACTGGAGCACCTGGAGGAAACCCTCGCAAACACAGGGAGAATGTGCAAACTCCACACTGACAGTAACCCAAGCTGGGAATCGAACCCGGGACCCTGGTGCTGTGAGATAACAGTGCTAACCACTGTGCCACCATGCTGCCCAGAGGCTGCACATTCGCCCCATGTCTACAAGGGTTTCCTCTGAGTGCTCCGGTTTCCCCCGAGTGCTCCGGTTCCCCCTTTCACTCCAAAGATGTGTGGGTTAGGTTGATTGGCCATGTTAAATTGTCCCATGGTGTCAGGGGAATTAACAGGGTAAATATGTGGGATTAGTGGGATTACTGAGATAGGATGGGATTGTTATCGGTGCCGGCTCGATGTGCCGAATGGCCTCCTCCTGCACTGCAGGGATTCTATGACTGTCCTTTCAACCTTTCTGTTCTCTGCCCTTCTAGCTATGATCATCTGTCACAGGTACTGACCAAGCTGTTGGATGAACGGCCTGACAATGCTGTGGACATCTTTGAAGACATCAGCAAAAAGGTGAAGCAGGCACAATTCAACAAGAAGATGGACACACTTCGCGATGAGTATGAGACTTCCACGGCATACAGTTTGGCTGAGGTTCAGAAATCTCTCTTTGCAAAGGCAATTGAAACAGAAGAGGGGGCAGGAGATCACGAGGAGGAAATGGTAAATACTGTTTTCAGAAGCTTAGCACTTCACCAGTGTAAGGTCCTCTACACCATTGTGGGCCAGCACGATGGCACAGTGGTTAGCACTGCTGCCTCACAGCACCAGGAAACCAGCTTTGATTCCTGTCTGTGTGGAGTCTGCATGTTCTCCCCGTGTCTGCATGGATTTCCTCCGGATGCTCCAGTTACCTCCCGCAGTATGAAAGATGTGCTGGTTAGGTGCTAAATTCTCCCTCGGTGTACCCGAACACAAGTTGGTGATCAGGGGATTTTCACAGTAACTTCATTGCAGTGTTAATGTAAGCCTTACTTGTGACTAATAAATAAGTAAATAGATAAATAAATCATCAAGTTCAGTGTGCAGAGCAGAAATGTGCAGAGCGGAAATGCACAGAGAACTGGTTGGGTGGAACAGTGTATCAAAATCTCAAAGTCAGTGACCTGATGGCCCATCTGTTCAAGGCATGGGATAGAATGATTCCTTTTTTGCTTTGAATCGGCTGATGTCCATTGGGGTGAGGACTGTAATTGTCCTCAGTTCCTTGGCCAAATGCTGATCACTATCCAAGTGAGCCCAGCTAATTAATGCATGCAGGGAAGATTTGTACCTGGTCATATTGTACTCACGTAGGCTGCTAACATTCTGACTAAGCATATCCAGAGTGGGATTGGGGGCATTTTGCCCATTCTTGGCACAAAATAGTGGAAATAGAGGAAAATTAAAATAGAGGAAATTAAACAGGGCTAACAAAAAGTTCTTTCCTGCATCCAAAGCCCCAAATTGTGGCATTTTGATTCTCATTCTTATAGTAAATATAATTTGATGCTAATCATAAGATTATAGAACATGGAAAGAGGCCATTCAGGGTAGTACGATGGCACAGTGGTTAGCGCTGCTGCTTCACAGCACCAGGAACCCAAATTCGATTCCTGCTCTGTGTGGAGTTTACACATTCTCCCTGTGTCTGTGTGGGTTTGCTGCAGTTTCCTCCTACTCTCTAAAGATGTGCAGGTTAGGTGGATTGGCCATGCTAAATTGCCCCTCAATGCCAGGGGGATTAACAAGGTAAATATGTGGGGTTACAGGGATAGCACCTGAGTGGGCTTGTGGTCAGTGCTGACTCGATGGGCTGAATGACTATCTTCTGCACTGTAGGGATTCTATGATTTGGTTCATTGTAACTGTCCTGGCTCCTTGAAAGAATCATTCAATTAGTCCCGTTTTCCAGATCACTTCATATTGTCCCCTTTCGAATACATATTGAAATCTTTTACTGTGCTTTCACCATCTTTTTCAGCAGTGCGTTCCATCTGCTGTCTTTTGACGATTATCTTAATACTGTATCCTCTGGGTTACTGACCCTACTGCCAGTGGAAACAGGTCCTTCTCATTCACTCTGCCAAAAGCACACTTAAAACGACTGAGAATGATTTGCAAAAGAAGCAAATGTGACATGAGAAGTAGCTTCTTTTCACACAGCCAGCATTTGGGGTCTGGGACACAATGCCTGGACATGTGATGGGGGCAGGTTCAATTGAGGCAGTCAAGAGGGTGCTAGATGATTATCGGAATAGAAACAATGTGCAGGGGTATGGGAGAAATCATAGAATCTTGTGCAGAAGGAGGCCATTCGGCCTTTTGTGTCTTCATTGACCACAATTCCAGCCAGACCCTATTCCTGGAGCCCCCGTTTATCCAGCTAATCCCCCTGACACCAAAGGGCAATTTAGCACAGCCAATTCACCTAACCTGCACATCTTTGGACACTAAGTGACAATTTTTTAGCATGGCCAAATTAGCCTAACCTACATGTCTTTGGACACTAAGGACAATTTGACATGGTCATATCTAACCTTCACATCTTTGGGACACTAAGGGGCAATTTAGCATGGCCAATTCACCTAACCCTCAAACTTTGGACTGTGGGAGGAAACTGGAGCACCCGGAGGAAAAAGATATAAAAGTCTGAGGTCACATACTACTCAACCTTGTTGTCTAACGAGGGGCATACACACGGTGGGTCGTGTGTGGGCTGCTCTTGGATGTTTCGAGATAGCCTAGTACTTCACGTCGTTTGTGTACGCTTAAAACTGGACCAGCAGATGAGCACCACGACATCTCAGTGACTATCACTGTTTGCTGTGCAGATACATGGATTTGGGCCAGTGTCTGTGGGAGTTTGTGCATTCTCCCTGTGATTGCGTGGGTTTCCTCCGGGTGCTCTGGTTTCCTCTCACACCCCAAAGATGTGCTCTTAGGCTGATTGGTGTAACAAATTGTCCCTAAATTATTCTCCCCTTAATCTGGTTTCCAATGGGGGTACCATAAGCATAGACATGGGTCAAGAGTGGAGGAGGAAAAACACATTGTTAAGATGGCGGCACGGGCTCGTTGGGCCGAAGGGCCTGTTTCCCGTGCTGTGTTGTTCTTTGTTCTTTGTTCTTTGCTCTTTGACTCAAGAACAGCTTCTTCCCTGCTGCTGTCAGACTTTTGAATGGATCTACCTTGCATTAAGTTGATCTTTCTCTACACCCTAGCTATGACTGTAACACTACATTCTGCACCCTCTTGTTTCCTTCTCTATGAACAGTATGCTTTGTCTGTATAGTGTGTAAGAAACAATACTTTTCACTGTATACCAATACATGTGACAATAATAAGTCAAAGGGCCATGCTCTATAAACAATGAGTTAAAGCAGATGGGGGAATGGAGTCTGAACTTACACAGCCCCAGAAGTGAGAAATGGAAAAAAATGGGAAACAAAAGTGAGAAGGTTCACCTCCGTTGGGGTAGATTATCCCAGGAGCTGTCAATGTGAATTAGCCAAGATAACTTTTATCTGCATAAACATCGAAGAAAGTAAAGTTAATTTATTCGTCACAAGTAAGGTTTATATTAACACTGCAATGAAGTTAATATGAAATTCCCCTAGTCGGTGCCTCCGGTGCCTGTTTGGGTCAATGCACCCTAACCAGCATATCTCTCAGACCGTGGGAGGAAACCGGAGCACCCGGAGGAAACCCACACAGACACAGGGCAGAATGTGCAGACTCCAAGCAGACGGTGACCCGAGGTCGGAATTGAGCCCAGGTCCCTGGCACTGTGAGGCAGCAGTGTTAACCGCTGTGCCACTGTGCTGCCCTAGGCAGGAGAATGACACTAAGCCATGATGCTCATTTGGAGAGCCGCTGCAGGCACAATGGGCAGGATCAGTATCATTCTCTTTAATGTCCTTCTCTTTTTTTCTGGCAGGTAGATTCACCTCTCCCGAATGTCATGGAGATGGCTTATTATTTTCAAAACACGGGAATTGGCCTCAGTAGTGATGAGACATACCGCATCTTCCTGGCACTGAAGCAACTAGTAGAAACAAATCCCCTGCAGAAGTGCCGGTTCTGGGGGAAGATCTTGGGAATCAGTGGAAATTATATTGTGGCTGAGGTGGATTTTCGTGATGGGGAGGAGGACACGGAGGAAATGGGGGAAGAGGAAGATGCGGAGGCAAAGGAGGACGAAAAAGATGAGTTTGGGCAAACCGAGGAGGAAGAGACTGAAGAGGTCGAAGATAAGCCTCCAGTGTCCACATACAAACCCCCGCCAGTCATCCCAAAAGAGGAAAACCGCTCCGGGACTAACCGGTATACCTACTTTGTCTGCAGTGAGCCGGCTAAGCCATGGGTGAAGCTGCCTCCGGTTACACCAGCACAGATTACCACAGCCAGAAAGATCAAAAAGTTCTTCACCGGCAACCTGGAGGCTCCCGTCATCAGCTACCCGCCGTTCCCTGGCACCGAGATGAATTACCTGAGGGCACAGATTGCCCGGATATCCGCTGGCACGCAGATCAGCCCGCTGGGGTTCTATCAGTTTGGAGAGGAGGAGGAGGAAGAGGAGGAAGGGTCAGTGAGGGAGAACTACGAGGAGAATACTGAATTTGAAGGAATTGCCACATCAGAGCTGCTGGACAGCATGGCCAATTGGGTCCATCACACACAACATATCCTCCCACAGGTAAGTGTGCCTTTTGCACCTCCAGAGTTGACCTTCTTATTTTGATCCAGCAGCTACCCCTGCACATTGTTTCTATTCCGATAATCATCTATCGCCCTCTTGAGTGCCTCGATTGAACCTGCCCCCATCACATGTCCAGGCAGTGTGTCCCAGACCCCAACTGCTGGCTGTGTGAAAAAGCTACTTCTCACATCACATTTGCTTCTTTTGCAAATCATTCTCAGTCGTTTTAAGTGTGCTTTTGGCAGAGTGAATGAGAAGGACCTGTTCCCACTGGCAGTAGGGTCAATAACCCAGAGGATACAGTATTAAGATAATCGTCAAAAGAGAGAGCAGATGGAACGCACTGCTGAAAAAGATGGTGAAAGCACAGTAAAAGATTTAAATATGTATTTGAAAGGGGACAATATGAAGTGGTCTGGAAAACTCTCCCACCTTTAAAACTTATTGTTTCATGGGATATGGGCATCAGTAGCAAGGCCAGCAGTTGTCACCCATCCTTAGTTGTCCCTTGAACTGAGTATCTTGCTCAGCCATTTCAGAGGGCAGTGGACAAGTTGGGCCAAAGGGCCTGTTTCCATACTGTAAGCCTCTTTGACTCTAAAAGTCACATGTAGGCCAGACTAGGTAAGGATGGAAGATTTCCTTCCCTAAAAGTAGTGGACCAGCTGAGTTTTTGACATTGGTAGTTGCCAAGGTCATCATTAACATTATACCCTTCAGATTTTCGTTAATTGAATTTAATTTCCACCAGGTGCCATAGTGGGATTTGAACCTGTGTCTCTGGGGATATCTGCTCCAGTGATCTGCCACTGTGCCAACATCTCCGCACATGAGAGGGTGGGCATTGACTTGAATGTGATGGCAAAATATTCTGAGTTATTGATAATGTCCAAAGTGGGACCCTGCGGTGGATTAGGCTTAGTGGTGGAGGCCCACAATCTGACAGATTCAGTGATGATCAAAAGGATTGTAGGCTGAAGTCACCAGGAACTCAAAATTAAGGGCCATTAATTTTGCCCTTCAATAACCCTGTCCAATATTAATACTTAAAACAAAGAACAAAGAAAATTACAGCACAGGAACAGGCCCTTCGGCCTTCCAAGCCTGCACCGACCATGCTGCCCGTCTGAACTAAAACCCCTACCCTTTCGGGGATCATACCCATCTAATCCCATCCTAGTCATATATTTACCAAGACACTCCTTTAAAGTCACTATCATATTTGCTTCCACTACCTACCCCGGCAGCAAGTTCCAGGCACCCACCACCCTCTTTGTGAAAAAAACTTGCCTCATACATCTCCTTTAAACCTTGCCCCTTGCACCTTAAACCTATGCCTCCTAGGAATTGGCTCTTCCACCTTGGGGAAAAACTTCAGACTATCCACTCTGGCCACGCCCCTCATAACCTCGAACACAGGAATTGGGATGTCTTGTTGAAGTTTACAGGACAGTGGTAGGGCCAACTTGGAATGCTGTGTACAATTCTGGTCACCCTATTATAGAAAGAATGTTATTAAACTAGAAATAGTGCAGAAAAGACTTACCAAGATGCCCCCGGACTTGACGGTTTGCGTTATAAGGAGAGGCTGGATAGACTGGCACTTTTTCCCTGGAGCGTAGGAGCATTAGGGTTGATCTTATAGAGGTCTATGAAATAATGAGGGGCAGAGATAAGGTAAATAGTCAAATCTTTTCCCAAAGGTAGGGGAGTTTAAAATTAGAGGGCATAGATTTAAGGTGAGAGGGGAGAGATGCAAAAGTGTCCAGAGGGGCAATTTTTTTCACTCAGATGGTGATGAGTGCTTGGAACAAGTTGCCAGAGATAGTAATAGAGACGGGTACAACTTTGTCTTTTAAAAAACATTTAGACAGTCACATGGTAAGATGGGTTGAGAGGGATATGGGCCAAATACGAGTAATTGGGACTAGCTTAATGGTAAAAACTGGGTGGCATGGATAAGTTGGGCTGAAGGACCTGTTTCCATGCTGTAAACCTCTATGACTATGACTCTAAAAGTTCGAGCAAGTAACAGAGTTAGTGAGACGCTGTGGGGATTCATTGCTATATTGAAAATGCCCTGCCAATATTTTCATATGTCAGCCACTTAGATCCTTGATGACATGGCGAACCATTGAATGCTTGGCTGATGACACCATTCTGCATTGCCTTACCACCACCGCCCCCCATCCCGGTTCTGCAAGCTGCTTAAGCCCGACAACCTTCTGGGATCTATGTGTTCCTCCTAGAGGAGGCGATGGCCTAGTGGTATTATCACTAGACTATTAATCCAGAAATTTAGCTAACGTTCTGGGGACCTGGGTTCGAAACCCGCCACGACAGATGGTGGAATTTGAATTCACTCAAAATATCTGGAATCAAGAATCTACTGATGACCATGAAACCATTGTCGATTGTCAGAAAAACCCATCTGGTTCAATAATGTCCTTTAGGGAAGGAAATCTGCCATCCTTACCCGGTCTGGCCTACATGTGACTCCAAAGCCACAAAGTGATTGACTCTCAACTGCGCCTCTGAAATGGCCCAGCAAGCCACTCAGTTCAAGAGCAACTGGGGATAGGCAACAAATGCTGGCAAGCCAGTGACACCCACGTCTCAGAATTAATTTTTAAAATATTCTAGCCTCTTCGGCATTCCTGATTTCCAATTCCACATCTTTCACAGTCTTAGGCTCTAGACTCTGGAATTCCCTCCCGAAATCTTTGGCTCCATCCTCCATGAGTGACATAGTGGTACAGTGGTTAGCATCACTGCCTCACAGCGCCAGGGACTCAGGTTCGATTCCTGCCTTGGGTCACTGTCTATGCAGAGTCTGCACGTTCTCCCTGTGTCTGCTTGGGTTTCCTCCGGGTGATCCGATTTCCTCCCACAGTCTAAAGATGTGCAGGTTAGGTGGATTGGCTATGATAAATTGCCCTTTAGTGTCAGGGAACTAGCAAGGTTGAACCCGTGAGGTTGTGGGGGTGGGGTCTCTGGATGTGATTGTAGTTGGTGCAGACTCAATGGACTGAATGGCCTCCTTCTGCACTGTAGGATTCTATGGTTTCCCCTAATGTACTTTCTCAAACCCACTTCTTTGACCAGGATTATGGCCATCTTTCCGAATATCTACTTATGTGGCTCGATGTCAAGTTTTGTTGGGTGCTGACAGCCTTTATGTGAGTCAAAGCTGGTTGAACCCTGTTCCAGAGGTTTGGCTTCTACAGTGAAATGTTTTTGGTCTGATGCAGGGCCGCTCTACCTGGTTTAATCCTGTTCAGAAAAAGGAAGAGGATTATGAGGAGGAGGAGGAGGAAGAGGAGCAGCAGGCACCAGATGAACCTGAACCAGAGGTGGGACCGCCCCTCCTCACTCCCCTGTCGGAGGATGCAGGTAGTACACACATCTTTGGAATAAGCCCCCTGCTCCACACACCACAAAGAGTATCTCAGTTTTTGTGCAATGTTCCTTTTGTTTCTTGTTGTAACATAAGAACATGAGAACATAACAAATAGGAGCAGGAGTAGGCCATCTAGCCCCTCGAGCCTACCCCGCCATTCAATAAGAGCAAGGCTGATCTGAAAGTGGTTCAGTTCCACTTACCCACCTGCTCCCCATAACCCCATATTCCCTAACATGTACATTCACTCTCTCTGAAGGCCCAAATGACTCAGAAACTTTAGAAAGAAGCCACATTAAACTAATTCTATTTCCATAGATCCAGTCCTTGTCCTTTTTCTAATTGTACCTTAATCTCATCTCCTCTCCTCATCTCAACCCACCTATCCACCTCCTCCCCATATCCCTCAACACATCTCCCCAGTCCCTCTCCTTCTTCCTCAACACATCTATCCACCCCCCCATATCCCTCAACCCACCTATCCACCCCTCCTCATATCCCTCAACCCATCTATCCACCTCCTCCCCATATCCCTCATCCCATTTATTCATCCCCTCCCTATATCCCTTAATCCAATTACCCACCCTCCCCCCATATCCCTCAATCCCATCTATCTACCTTTTCCTCATTTCCCTCAACCCCATCTATCCATCTCCTCTCCGAATCCATCTATCCATCTTGTGCCCATATCCCTCAGTGGTTCACATGCTGCCTCACAGCACCAAGGACCTGGGTTTGATTCCTGGCTTGGGCCACTGTCTGTGTGGAGTTTGCATGTTCTCCCCACTTGGATTTCCTCCCGGGTCCTCCGGTTTCCTCCCACAGTCCGAAAGACATGCTGTTTAAGTGCGTTGGTCATGCTAAATTTTCCCTCAATGTACCCGAACAGGAGCTGGAGTGTGGCAACTAGGGGATTTTCAGTAACTTGCAGTGTTAGTGCAAGCTTATTTGTGACTAATAAATAAAATAAAACACCTCCTCTCCATATTCCTCAACCCATAGAACCATAGAAAAGTTACAGCACAGAAGGAGGTCATCTTGTCCATGCCAGCCCAAAGACACCCAGGTGCTCTTTCGAATCTCACCTTCCTGCACCCAGCCCATAGATAGCCCTGTAGCTTTAAAGCACATAAGGTGCAGATTCTGGTACTTATTAAGAGAGTTTAGGGTCTCTTCTTCTTCCACCAACTCAGGCAGCGAATTCCAGACACCCACCACCTTCTGCATAAAAAAGGTCTTTCCCAAGTCCCCTCTACACCGACTGCCACATCTCGAATCTATGTCCCCTGGTTCTCGAATTCTCCATCAAGGGAAACAATTTTATTCTGTCTGCTCTATCTCTTCCCCTCATCATTTATACACCTCTGTACAGCTATTTCTTTTTTTTTGTTCCAAGGAAAATAATCCCAACCTATCCAATCTCTCCTCGTAGCTACACTTTTCTAGCCCTGGTAACATTCTTGTAAACCTCTTCTGTACTCTCTCCAGAGCAATTACTCCCTTCCTGAAATTTGACCAGAACTGCACACAAAACTCCACTTGTGGCCTCACCAGTGTTACATACAATTCCAACATTATACCCTCACTTTTGTCACCTATATCTCTACCAATGAAGGAGAATATTATACATGCCTTCTTTATAACCTTGTCTACTTGAACTGCTGCCTTTAGGGACCTGTGTATTTGTACGCCAGGATCTCTCACTTCATCTACCCCTTTTAGTATATCCCCATTTATTGTGTACACCACATAACTGTTTGACCATTAACCACCTTCTCCCCATGTCCCTCAACCCATATAACACCTTTTCCCCATGTCCCTCAACTCATCTAACAACACCTCCCCATATCCCTCAACCCATCTAACACCTTCTCCCCATATCCCTCAACTCATCTAACACCTTCTCCCCATATCCCTCAACTCATCTAACACCTCCCCATATCCCTCAACTCATCTAATACCTTCTCCCCATATCTCTCAACCCATCTAACACCTTCTCCCCATATCCCTCAACTCATCTAACACCTTCTCCCCATATCCCTCAACTCATCTAACACCTCCCCATATCCCTCAACTCATCTAACACCTTCTCCCCATATCCCTCAACCCATCTAACACCTCCCCATATCCCTCAACTCATCTAACACCTTCTCCCCATCTCCCTCAACTCATCTAACACCTTCTCCCCATCTACTTCAATCCCACCTACCTACCTGCTCCCCATGTCTTTTGACACCATCTTCCAACTTCTCACCATATCCCTCAATCCTGAGGGTTACTGTTGACCAGGAACTGAACTGGGACCATTCCTATAAATAACATGGTTGCAAGAGTAGGTCAGATATTGAGAATCCTGCGGCCACTAACTCACCTCCTGACTCCCCAAAGCCTGTTCACCGTCTATAAGGCACAAGTCAGGAGTGTGATGGAATACTCCCCACTTGGCTGGATGGGTGCAGCTCCAACAACACTCAAGAAGCTCGACACCATCCAGGACAAAGCAGCCCCGCTTGATTGGCACCACATCCACAAACATCCATTCCCTCCACCACCGACTTACAGTAGCAGCAGTGTGTATCATCTACAAGATGCACTTCAGGAACTCACCAAGGCTCCTCAGACAAAGAGTTTTAAAAGTAAAGTTTATTTATTAGTCACAAGTAAGGCTCATATTAACATTGCAATGAAGTTACTGTGAAAATCCCATAGTCCCAACACTCCAGCGCCTGTTCAGGTCAGTGCGCCTAACCAGCATGTCTTTCAGACTGTAGGAGGAAACCAGAGCACCCGGAGGAAACCCACACAGACACAGGGAGAACATGCAGACTCCGCACAGTGACCCAAGCTAGGAATCGAACCCGGGTCTCTAGTGCTGTGAGGTAGCTGTGCTAACCACTGTGCCACCGTGTTGCCAGATCCTTCCAAACCCATGATTAGTACCATCTAGAAGGACAAGGACAGCAGATCATGGGAACACCAGCAACTGTAATTCCCCTGCAAGCTACTCACCATCCTGACTTGGAAATATATCGTTGTTCCTGCACTTCTGCTGGGTCAAAATCCTGGTATTTCCTCCAAGCAGCATTGTGGGTGTACCTACATCATGCAGACTGCAGTGGTTCAAGAAGGCAGCTCATTACTACCTTCTCAAGGGAAATTAGGAATGGGCAATAAATGTTGGGTAACCAAAATCTTTCTCATTGTTTTAGAGGTCAACCATATCCCCCCCTCTGGGCAGCCAAGTCTTTGACCATCCTAGCCAGTGATGCCCACATTCCGTGAATGAACTTTTAAAAAATCCCACTTACCTGTTCCACATAACCATCAATCGCACCTTACCCACCTTCTCACCAGATCCCTCAAACCCACCTTTTCACCAGAACGCCTAACCCCACTTACCCATTCTCTCTCCACGTTCCTCACCCTTACCTGCCTGACACAGCCACTACACACACATACAAATTAGGAGCAAGAGTATGCCTCCATAATTCCAGCCATTGACTCTGTCTACACTGCCCGCTGCCTTGGCAAAGCAACCGGCATAATTAAGGACCCAGCGCACCCCGGACATTCTCTCTTCCACCTTCTCCCGTCGGGAAAAAGATACAAAAGTCTGAGGTCACGCACTGACTGACTCAAGAACAGCTTCTTCCCTGCTGCTGGTAGACTTTTGAATGGACCTATCTCGCATTAAGTTGATCTTTCTCTACACCCTAGCTATGATTGTAACACCACATTCTGCACTCTCTCATTTCTTCTCTCTGAATGGTGTGCTCTGTATAGCGCTCAAGAAACAATACTTTTCAATAATAAATCAAATCAAAAATGCCACTCAAACCCTCAAGCCTGCTCCACCATTCAATAAGATCATGGCTGAAATGATTGTGGTCTCAACTCCACATTCCTGCTTCCACCCATTCTCCCCAACCCCCACCCCCAATAACCTTAGAAAATTTTGTTAACCAATAATCTTACCTATTTGCCTTAAAGATACAGTGAAACCCTGATTTTACATGGCCCGAATTAGTGCCAATAACGTGGTGAGTCATTGGACCCTTTTTTTTGCTCTTCAACTAAAAAGTTTTTGGTTACTGCAAACTGTTTCTAAAGTGAAAATAATCTGTCTTGGAAAGAAATTGTGGACAGAAAACACTTGCTTCCCCCCTTGCCCAGTTCAGATAAAAGGGGTTCTCACTTAGAAAACAACTACATTAGACAGCTGTTGAAAAGAGGAAGTACTTCGGAGTTAATGGACTATGAAAGTGTTTGTGTAAATGAACATCCCCACTGCCTGTTTTAAACTAGCCTGGACCTGCCAATCAAAAGGTTTGTAAAAGTTAATGTAGTGATTGTATAAACAAACAGAGCTCTGACAGATGCCGAGATTGTCTGTAACGTAACTATAGCACCCCAATTTAGCGTGACCCCGCTTTTTTCATGATAACATTTTATGGACCCCAACCATCGCGTTATAACTGGGCTGCAATGTATTTATCGGCCCTGTCTCCACTGCTCTCCAGGCAAGAAAGTACCAAAGGCACACAACCTTCCAAGAGAGAGAATTTCACCTCGTCTCCGTCATAAATGGGAGCCCCCTTATTTTTAAACTGTATGCCCTGGCTCTAGGCTTTCCCAAACCAGTAAATACCCCTCCAACGTCAATCCTGTCAAGTCTCCTCAGGATCTTATATATTCCAATAAGATCACCTTCCACATGTCCAGTGGACACAGGCTCAGCCTTTCCTCAAGGGATAGCCCTGTCATCGTGGGGATATCTCTCATTGAATCCCACCCTCACATGGAGCCAATGCCAAAAAGCATGGTTGGCGGCACAGTGGTTAGCACTGCTGCCTCACTGCGCCAGAGAGCCGGGTTCAGTTCCAGCCTTGCATGATTGTCTTGTGTGGAGTCTGCACCTTCTCCCCGTGTCTGTGTAGGTTTCCTCCGGGTGTTCCAGTTCCCTCCCACAGTCCCAAAATTTCCAGGTTAGGTGGATAGGCCATGCTAAATTGCCCCTTAGTGTCCAAAGATGTGCAGGTTAGGTGGATTGGCCAAGCTAAATTGCCCCTTAAATTTCTCAAGCTGTGTAGGTTAGGAGTGTTCATGGTGTAAATGTGGGGTTATGAGGATGAGGTGGGCCTAGGTAAGAGTTACTTGGCGGTTACTTGGTTCAAACTCAATGGGTCAGTCGGCCTCCTTCTGCACTGTAGGGAGTCTATGATTCTAAGAGAGAAGCAGGAAGAACATTTCCATTGTGTTCCTTCCTGCGCAATGGAGGGTCAGTAACCAAAATATTTCTCATTGTTTCAGAGGTCAACAATATCCCCCCCTGGTCAGCCAAGTCTTCGACAATCATGATCCCCCAGTATGCCATCGCTATGATCCGGTCCAACCTCTGGCCAGGGGCATACACCTTTGCAATTGGAAAGTGAGTATCCCACTATTTTAGCAGGTGAGGATTTCTGGTATTGAATGTGTTGACCTGACCACTCAGCATTTAAAAGCAAAACACTGCCAATGCTGGGAATCTGAAATAAAAAACACAGAAAGTGCTGGAGAAACCCAGCAGGTCTGGCAGCATTTGTGGAGAGAGAAGCAGAGTTAATAAAGGGACCTTGGCGCGTTTGTCTGTAAATCTCTGATGGCTGGAAGGCCAGTTAATAGGGTGGTGAAAAGGCATATAGCGCACTCGCCTTCATTGATCAGGGTCTAGATTACAAAAGCAGTGAGGTCACGATGGAGCTGTATAGAACTTTGCTGGAGTACTGTGTGCAGTTCTGGTCGCCAATATAGAAAAGACGTGAACACATTGGAGGGGGTGCAGAGGAGATTCATCAAGACGCTGCCTGGGATGAAACATTTAAGTTGGATAGGTTGGGTTACTTTTGCTGGAGCAAAGAGGACTGAGGGACGACCTGATTGAGGTGTTCCAGATTGTGAGGGGCAAGGACAGGATGGATAAGAAGGGTCAGTTACGAGGGGACATAAGTGAGGCGTGCGAGGTTTAGAGGGGGATTTGAGGAAAACCTTTTTACTCAGAGGTTGCTGAGGGTCTGGAATGCGCTGCCTAGGAGGGTAGTGGAGGCGGGATGTCTCACGTCCTTTCAAAAGTACCTGGATGAGCACTTGGCACATCATAACATTCAGGGCTATGGGCCAAATGCTGGCAAGTGAAATTAGGTGGGTAGATCAGGGCATTTCATGCATCGGTACAGATTCAGTGGGCCAAAGGACCTCTTTTGCATGGTAGTATTCTGTGATTTTGAGCCTGCATGACTCTTCTTCAGAGCTGAAGAGAGATAGAAATGTGATGGATTTTGTATTGTTTAAGGAGGGTGGAGCAAAATAGAAAGTCAGGAATAGGTGAGAGTCAAGGAGAGACTGGACAGATGTCACAAAACAAGAGGAGTGTTAATGGTAGTGCTAAAGACTAAGGCAGGTGTTAATAGCAGCATGAAGGTCAGATATTTACATTCCTCTTTAGCCAGGGGTGGATTGGTACTGGTTAGAGACAGTTCTTCCTTGTTGAAGGAAATGACTGCTATTTTCATTGGCATCTCCCCACAGTGGCAGGGCTGAGAAAGGTGACATGCTACAGATTATACAAATGAACTAGGCTGGCCCACCCGATCACTTGGGCTAGAACTCCGCCGGGCGGGAACTGGCCTTCGACTGAATTGTTTCTCTGTTCGACAGGAAATTTGAGAATATTTATATTGGCTGGGGCCACAAATACAGCCCCGAGAACTACAGCCCCCCCGCAGCCCCACCAGTGCAGTCGGAGTTTACCAGCGGTCCGGACACCACCGAGGTGGATGACCCAACAGTGGAGGAGGAGCAGGCACTGCGGGCCGCAATGGAGGAGCGACTGGCAGCAGCGGAGGAGGCAGAAGAAGAGGAGGAGGAGGAAGAGGAGGAGGAAGAGGACGATAACTAACTCAAGCGGAATTCGCCCAGACCAATATTTGAATTTGTTGTTCTATATAGAGGTGTGATACTAGCTGTTTGCTCTTCTGCCCAAATTCAAAACCAAGCTAAATCTGTATATGCTTTTAATATAGATATGTAGATGATAATAAAGATGTTTTTTTCTTGTGAAAAATCCAAGCATTAACAAATGAGAGGTCATTGGTCTGAAGCATTTACTCTGTTTCTCTCTCCACAGACACTCCTCGGCGCTGCTGAATATTTGCTGCTTTTTTCTGTAGCTATCTCACATTTCCAACAACTGTGGGCATTTTGCTTTTGCTCATGCACAGGCTGTGGCTCTACTCGAACCCCAAAACCCAGACCAGTGAACGGACAAGCACCAGAGAAGCAACAAGGTGAAACGAGTAGGTGGCAGCAAGAGTGCAGAGTGTGAGGGAGCAGTGGGGGCTGATGAGAGAGGGAGAGAGAGAGAAAGGGGGGGGATTGAGTGTGAGGGAGCGTTGTGCACAGGCGAGAGAGAGAGAGAGAGAAGGGGCGGAGTGTGAGCGAGAGAGCTTTGAGTGTGAGAGAGCATTGTGCACAGGCAAGAGAGAGGGGGCACAGTGTGAGGGAGAGAGCACTGAGTGTGAGAGAGCATTGTGCACAGGCGAGGAAGAGAGCATTGAGTGAGAGAGCATTGTGATTGATTTATTATTGTCACATAGAATCATAAAATCCTACAATGCAGAAAGGGACCATTCAGCCCATTGGGTCTGCATTGACCACAATCCCACCCAGGCCCTATCCCCGTAACTGCATACATTTTTACTAGCTAGTCACCCTGACACTAAGGGACAATTTAGCATGGCCAATCTACCTAACCCGCACATCTTTGGACACCAAAGAACAATTTAGCATGGCCAGTCAACTTAACCTGCACATCTTTGGACTGTGGGAGGAAACTGGAGCACCTGGAGGAAAGCCATGCAGACACAGGTTAAGCATGCAGACTCCACACAGACAGTGACCCAAGACAGAAATCAAACCCAGGTCCCTTGCACCATGAAGCAGCAGTGCCAATCATGGTGCCACCGTGTTGTGGCATACAGTGAAAGGTATACAGACAAAGCATACCGTTCATAGAGCACATAGGGGAGAAGGGAAGGAAAGGAGAGGGCAGAAAATATAGTGCTACCAACATAACTAGGGTGCAAAGAAAGATCGGCTTAATATATAAAGTTTATTTATTAGTCACAAGTAAGGCTTACATTAACTCTGCAATTGAGTTACTGTGAAAATCCCCTAGTTACCACATGCCGACACCTGTTCGGGTACACTGAGGGAGAATTCAGCATAGCCAATGCGCCTAATCAGCATGTCTTTCAGAGGAAAGCTCTGGTGGAAACCCATGCAGACACGGGGAGAACGTGCAAACTCTGTACAGATAGTGATCCAAGCGAGAATCAAGTCCAGGTCCCTGGAGCTGTGAGGCAGCAGTGCTAATCACTGTTCTACTGTGCCACCCCGTAATATATGGTAGGTTCATTCAAAAGTCTGATGGCAGCAGGGAAGAAGCTGTTCTTGAGTCAGTTGGCATGTGACCTCAGACTTTTGTATCTTTTTCCTCTGGAAAGAAGATGGAAGAGGGAATATCCGGGGTGTGTGCGGTCTTAATTATGCCAGCTGCTCTCCCAAGGCAGTGGGAAGTATAGACAGAATCAGTGGATGGGAGGCTGGTTTGCATGATGGACTGGGCTTTGTTCACAACACTCTAGTTTCTTGCAGTCTTGGCCAGAGCAGGAGCCATACCAACCTGTGATACATCTGAAAAGAATGCTTTCTATGGTGCATCTGTAAAAATTGGTGAGAGTTGTAGCGGACATGCCAATTTTCGCTAGCCTCCTGAGAAAGTAGAGGCATTGGTGGGCTTTCTTAACTATAGCAGGTGGGGGAGGGAGAGAGTATTGAGTATGAGGGAGTGGAGTGCACAGGCAAGAAAGACAATGAGTGGAGTATGCGGGAGAAAGCACTGAGTATGAAGGCAGGATGGAAGCACAGAACCACTACCAATTAGAAGGACAAGGGGCAGTAGTCACAGGAACACCACCATCTTCGAATTTTCCTCTGAGCCACTCACTACCATTCCTTCACTGTCACAGCGTCAAAATCCTGGGATTCACTCCCTAACAGCACTGTGGGTGTACCTACACCACAGGAACTGCAGCGGTTCAAGAAAGCAGCTCACCACCACCTTCTTAAGGGACCATTATGTGGAGATGCTGGCGTTGGACTGAGGTGGGCTCAGTAAGAAGTCTCATAACACCAGATTAAAGTCCAACAGGTTTATTTGAAATCACGAGCTTTTGGAGCGCTGCTCCTTCATCAGGTGAGGGGAGAGGCAGGCTTCACAATGTGAAGGTTCACTGGATTTGTCTCTGGCATCAAAGGGCTGTCCTGCAATGAGAGGCTGAGTAAACTGGGCTAATATGTCCCAGCGTTTACAAGAATGGGCGGCATGGTGGCACAGTGGTTAGCACTGCTGTCTCACAGTGACAGGGACCTGGGTTCAATTCTGGTCTTGGGTCACTGTCTATGTGGAGTTTGCATATTCTTCCTGTGTCTGCATGGGTTTCCTCCGGGTGCTCTGGTTGATTAGCCATGCTAAGTTTGGACTTAGTGTCCCAGGAGCATAGGTTAGAGGGATTAGTGGGGCAAATATGTGGGGTTATGGAGATAGGGCCTGGTTGGGATTGTTGTCGGTGCAGGCTCAATGGACCGAATGCCTTCCTTCTGAACAAAGAAAATTGCAGCACAGGAACAGGCTCTTCGGCCCTCCAAGCCTGCACCGACCATGCTGCCCAACTGAACTAAAACCCCCTTCTGCAGTGTCAGGATTCTATTATTCTGTGATTTCATTGAAATATGCCCCTTTCAGAAGCAGCTTGATCGGCTAGATACTGAGAGATTGCTTCCCCTGGCTGCAGAATCTAAAACACAAAATACAAAAGTCTGAGGTCATGTATCAACCGACTCAAGAACATAAGAACATTAGACATAAGAACAGCTTCTTCCCTGCTGCCATCAGACTTTTGAGAGGATCCACCTTGCATTTAAATCTTTCTCTACACCCTAGTTATGATTGTAATGCTATGTGCAGTATGGGGTGGCATAGTGGTTAGCACTGCTGCCTCACTGAGCTGGAGACCTAGGTTCGATTCCTGGCTTGGGTCTCTGTGTGGTATCTGCACATTCCCCCCAAGTCTGTGTGGGATTCCTGTGGATGCTCCAGTTTCCTATCAGAGCCCAAAGATGTGCGGGCTAGGTGGATTGGCCATGCTAAATTGCTCCTTAGTGTCAGGAGGGACTAGGGTAAATGCATGGGGATAGGGCCTGGGTGGGATTGTGGTTGGTGCATTCTTGATGGGCTGAATGGCCTTCTTCTGCACTACAGGAATTTTATGATGATTCTATGCTGCACTCTCTTGTTTCCTTTTCTATGAATGGTGTGATCTGTCTGTTTAGCGTGCAAGAAACAATATTTTTCACTTTATACTAATACATGTGACAATAATAAATCAAATCAAAAACTTGGGACTGGAGTCGGAAGGAATGAGGGTTTTTAGTAATATTTATTGGGGGTAATTTTGACCCGGGTGTGATAGCTCACTTTCCATCTCTCCCAACTTTTATTTACACTGAACGCAGCAACGTGGAAATTAGCCTTGCAGTTGCAGCATTTGCCTCAGTCAAATTCCAGACTGTGACAGCAGAGGGCAGTCTATCATTGCTTGAGAGTAGAGATGTGACGGCTGCTGCTGCTGTTACACCAGTAGGTGGCAGAGTCACACCACAAAGCACAAAGAGGATCCCATATGCAGGATCCCATACTGTCTGTGAGAGATCACATTGTGTGCACAGGAATTAACTGGACATGTCCCCTCAGACACCGATAGGGCATCTGCTGCTTTGGGAATTGTTTCAGGAGCTCCACAACTCAATTGCGTGGCTAATTAGGGCAGCACGGTCACACAGTGATTAGCACTGCTGTCTCACAGCACCAGGGAACTGGGTTCAATTCCTAGCTTGGGTCACTGTGTGTGGAGTCTGCATGCTCTCCCCGTGTCTGCGTGGGTTTCCTCCGGTTTCCTTCCACACTGCTGGTTAGGGTGCATTGAACCAAACAGATGCCAGAATGTGGTGACTAGGGAAATTTCAATATAACTTCATTGAAGTGTTAATGTACCCTTACTTGTGACAAACAAATAAACTTTACTTTGATTTTTAACATCAGCCAGCAGTTAGAATAGGACACGCTCTCTTTAAATCTTTATCCTGCAATCACCCAAGAGGGCCTTGAGACAGGAAGGGAAATATCTGGGGGAGCAGCTTATGTTCCCACCCGGTGTTCCAACACTCCCTGCATTACCCCAGAGGTGACCTAGATCCCCACCCAGGCATTCCAGCCTGGTGTTAAACACTCCCTGCATTCCTGGTCAGTGTGTAACAGGCCCCACTTCCTCACAGAAGGGATCTGGACCTTTAGGGATCTGTCTGTGTGATGGATCTGGTTATGCACTCCCAGTGGCACACTCACTGTGTAACACACTTTACCCTGATCATCACTGTGTAACATGGTGCAATAATGTTCCCATGTCCTGTTAGTGTGTGACAGATCCTGTGACTCTCTCTGTGTAACACTGTCTCTCTGTGTTGGTCAGTGTGTGACGGTCCCTGTAACTCTCTCTGTGTAACACTCTCTCTCTGTAATGCCCTGTCTGTGTTGGTCTGTGTGTGAGACGTACTTTGTGACTCTCTCTGTGTAACACACTCTCTATGTTGGTTAGTGTGTGACAGACCCTGTGAGTCTCTCTGTGTAACACTCTGCGTTGATCTGTGTGTGGTGCACCCTGTGACTCTGTGAAACACTCTGTGTTGGTCAGTGTGTGACAGTCCCCATGTCTCTGTGTAACACTCTCTCTGTGTTGGTCTGTGTGTGACAGTCCCTGTGAGACTCTCTGTGTAACAATCCTCTTTCTGCTCTAACCCTCAATCACCTGACTAACAGCTGGACCAGGGAAAGATCCAGTCCACTCCACCTCCCCCACTCTCCCACCGCTCCCCCCCCCCCACCCCCCCAGCATTCCTGGTGGGCCATTTACCTCTCTGTTGAATGGGACTGTAATATCCCAGGGGTGGGGAGGTGGCCCTGATATCTTTGCCCGTGGTCTCACTCATCTTGCCAGGCCCCCAAGGGGGTATAGCGGAAAGAGAAGTTTCCACAGGTTTTGCCCTGGGTTCTTTCCCAGGCTGTGTGGGCCGTGCTGAGCTGGTATGGAACTGCCTTTGAGTGGAGTGGCTTGTCCAGCCGTTTCAGAGTCAACCCCATTGCTGTGGCTCTGGAGTAGGCCAGCCTGTGTAAGGGCGGCAGATTTCCTTCCCTGTAGGGATATTAGCGACCCTGACACATTTTGTTTCGAAATGACATCAGAAGGAATACAGGTCCAAGTTCCTTTCACAGAATCGCAGCACCATTCAGATTTTTATTCATTTATTAAATAGTTCTGGTGGGACTCGTACCCTGTCCCTCTGATATTAGTTTCATCATTAACTCCAGTGACGGTGACACAGTGGTTAGTACTGCTGCCTCACAGCGCCAAGGACATGGGTTCAATTCCGGCCTCAGATCACTGTCTGTGTGGGATCTGCATGTTCTCCCCTTGTCTGCGTGGGTTTCCTCCAGATGCTCCTGTTTCCTCCCACAGTCTAAAGATGTGTAGGTTAGGGGGATTGGCCATGCTAAATTGCTCCTTAGTGCCCAAAGATATGTAGATTAGGTGGATTGGCCATGCTAAATTGCCCTTAGTGTCCAAAGGTGTGTAGGTTAGTTGAATTGGCCATGCTAAATTGTCCCTGAGTATCCAAAGATATGTAGGTTGGGTGGATTGGCCATGCTAAATTGCCCCTTAGTATCCAAAGATGCGCAGCTCAGCGGGAGTAGGGGTTACAGAAATCAGACGGGCGGGAAGATATGATCTAGAGTCAGATGCTGAGTGAGTGCCGACTCGATGGGCGAAATGGACTCCTTCCTCCTGCACTGTAGATATTCTAATTCTATGTTGCCACCATCATTCCCCTAGCTCTGCGGGTTGGAGCTGTGCTCCGGGGAAAGGCTCCCGCCACCTGAACTATTAACCTGCTTTCTCCCTTCCCTTTGAGACGACCTGCCCTGCACTCGCTCCGCTTTCCGTTGGTCTGTAATTAGAAATGAGGTTCATTCTGGTGACCGGTCCACAGGAACTTTGATAAAATAAATAAGCAAGTGTTGCTGTAGATAGTTTTTGCACAGAGTGTACTCACCGGGGCTGGGTGGCTGGGACTGCTACAGGAAGCCTGATGAATGGGTGCATTGACCAGAGCCTGTGGGCAGGGTTGAGGTGCACAGTGCTGTGTGTGATTATTTAGGTGCAAGAGGAAGTCTGACTGGCCCAAGATGAATTTAGTCACTGTAATGTAACATTTTCTCTTGTTTTTCCTTCAGAACCTGCCCCATTCCGCACACACACAGGCTCAGACTATTTCTGCACATCTCTGTTTGGACATTCTAGCGAGCTGTCTCGGATTCTGGGCAAGACACACACACGTACACACACACAGCCGGGACAGATGCACCTACTCATTCACACAGCCTCTGTCTGTTCAGAGGCAAGGCACCACACATCTGCTCGTGGCTCTGTTAAACACACGTCCACAGCTGAGTCTGAAATGCCTGGAAAAAATCCAGTGTCCGTGTGTGTGTGTGGGGCAGTGTGTTTGTACGTGTGTGTGTGAAACAGTGTGTGTGCACAGTGAGTGTATGTGCGACAGTGTATGTGCACAGTGAGTGTGTGTGTGTATGTGAGACTGTGTGCGCACAGTGAGTGTGTATGTGTGGGGGGGGCAGTGTGTGTGGCAGCGTGCACACAGTGAGTGTGTGTGTGTGACAGTGTGTGCACATTGAGTTTGTGTGAGTGTGTGTGCAAAGTGAGTGTGTGTGTGTGTGTGACAGTGTGTGCACGTGGTGTATGTGTGTGACAGTGTGTGCAATGAGTGTGTGTGGCAGTCTGCACAGTGCGTGTATGTGAGACAGTGTATGTGCACAGTGAGTGTGTGTGGCAGTGTGTGACAGTGTGAGTGAGAGACAAGCTGTGTGCGTGCTGTGAATGTGTGTGTGTGCAATGAGTGTGTGTCTGTCTGTGTGTGTGTTTGTGTGTGTGGCAGTCTGTATGCACAGTGCGTATTTGTGAGACTGAATGTGCACAGTGAGTGTGTGTGTGTATGTGAGACAGTGTGTGCGCACAGTGTGCGTGTATGTCGGGGGGGCAGTGTGTGTGGCAGTGTGCACACAGTGAGTGTGTGTGTGCACATTGAGTTTGTGTGACTGTGTGTGCAAAGTGAGTGTGTGTGTGTGTGACAGTGTGTGTGTGACAGTGTGTGCAATGAGTGTGTGTCTGTGTGCGTGTGTGTGGCAGTCTGTGCACATTGCGTGTATGTGAGACAGTGTATGCGCACAGTGAGTGTGTGTGTGTGTGTGCACAATGAGTGTGTGTGTGACAGTGTGTGTGCACAGCATGTGTGTGTGACAGTGTGTGTGTGAGAGACAGTGTGTGCGCATGCAGTGAATGTGTGTGTGTGTGTGTGAGACAGTGTGTATGCAATGAGTGTGTGTGTGTCTGTGTGTGTGTTTGCGTGTGTGGCAGTCTGTGTGCACAGTGCATATTTGTGAGACTGTATATGCACAGTGAGTGTGTGTGAGAGACGGTGTGTGTGCACAATGAGTGTGTGTGAGACAGTGTGTGTGTGAGGCGGTGTGTGTGCACAGTGAGTGTGTGTGCACAGTGGCGTTTTTTGTGGTCATGTGTAGGCACACCTGACCCTCAGTCGGCCTGTGGAATTTCTGCCCACACTAATATTTTCCTCTGTAGTTTCTGGATATGCCTGAACCCTTGTACTGAACGTAACCCATTGTAGTGTGCTGTTGAGTGATTCATTCCTGTCTGACACACCTCACCACTCCTTCATGAGGCCAGCCCACATTTCCACGAAGCCTTCTATTCTGATTGTTTATTTTAGACAGCTCCAGGATTTAGTACCGGATATTTGAGATCTATGCAAAGTTTTAGAAATAACCAAGTCCTCGAACAATAAGAAGATTGCATTGAAGTACCCTTCCCATTGTGTGACTTTGAGAGGCCAGTCAGAGAAAGGAACTTCCTCTCCTGGCTTGTTTCCCTGCAGTTTCTCCCAGTGCATTAGCCTCCTGCTGTCTCTCTGTCTCTTATCCTTTCTGCAGTCTTTCTCTCTGCATTCATCCTGCAGTGCGGGAGCCGAGCCAAGCTATTTGTGGGACGGTTTGGGCTCCTGACTCCCTGTGGCACGGCAGAACAGTGATTAGCACTGCTGCCTCACAGTGCCAGGGACCCGGGTTCGATTCTCAGCTTGGGTCTGTGTGGACTTTGCACATTCTCCCTGTGTCTGTGTGGGTTTCCTCTGGGTGCTCCGGTTTTCTCCCACGGTCCAAAGATATGCTGGCTAGGGTGCATTGGCCGTGCTAAATTGCCCCTTAGTGTCCTGGGATGAGTAGGTTAGAGGGATTAGCGGGGTGAATATGTGGAGTCATGGGGATAGGGCCTAGGTGGGATTATGGTCGGTGCAGTCTCGATGGGCCAAATGGCCCCTTCTGCACTATAGGGTTGCTGTGGTTTCTCTGCTAGCGATGATATATCTGTCCATGTGCTTGCTGGGAGAGGCAGCAGGTAGCAAGACACAGTCTGTCTCATGGCTATTGGCTATCACAGAA
This sequence comes from Carcharhinus amblyrhynchos, assembly GCF_965287045.1. Classification (NCBI taxonomy): domain Eukaryota; kingdom Metazoa; phylum Chordata; class Chondrichthyes; order Carcharhiniformes; family Carcharhinidae; genus Carcharhinus; species Carcharhinus amblyrhynchos. The sequence continues at coordinate 6,138,720 of NW_027649778.1, forward strand.
TGAATTTTTGTGTAAATGCCTCACTGAGCCTTATCTCAGTATCACTGTGTGCCCTTGTCCCACACCTGTTACTGCACCTCGCAGTCCATCAATCATTAACTGAAACTTCCTGTTGGGAGAGTGAGAGTAAACAAGAATCGCTTGGACACAAGAACCCATTCACTAATATACAGACCCATTCATTAGATGCATGGACCAATCCATTAATACATGCACCGATTCACTAAAGTACACAAACCCAATCACTAAAATACGCAGACCTATTCACTAAAGTACAGAGACCTATTCATTAAAATACGCAGACCCATTCACTAAAGTATGCCGACCCATTTAATAATGTACCCAGACTTATTTACTGAAGCACGCAGACCCAATTATTCCAGTACTCAAACTAATCTGCTAAATTACACAGACCCTTTTACTGAAGTATGAGTACCCATTCAATAAAGCACACAGATCAATTTGTTAACCCATTTACTGAAGTGCGCAGACCCATCCACGACATTACACAGACTCATCAGTGCCAACCCTGTCACTCCGGGATCAGCACTCAGTGTGAACCCTCTCACTCCGGGATCAGCACTCAGTGCCAAGCCTCTCACTCCAGATCGACACTCAGTGCCAACGCTCTCACTCTAGGATCAACACTCAGTGCCAATCCTCTCATTTCAGGAGAGGCAGGTAAAACACTTATTTTTCTCTGGACACTAGTGCATTCTTATCATCTAAAGCTGTACAATGAGCCAACCCTTCAGAATGTATTCAGTGCAGCATGTCAAGATCAAGGATGGAATTTGTAACCTTTTTATTCAATTGTGGGACATGGGCGTCGCTGGCTGGGCCAACATTTATTGCCCATCCCTAGTTGCCCTTGAGAAGGTGGTGGTGAGCTGCCTTCTTGAATCATTGTAGTCCACGTGTTGTGGGTTGACCCACAATTCCATCTGGGAGGGAATTCCAGGATTTTGACCCAGCGACAGTGAAGGAAGGGCCAACATATTTCCAAGTCATTGGCAAGTCGCTCGGAGTGGCGTTCCGATGCATTTGCTGCCCTTGTCCTTCTAGATGGTAAGTGCTGTTGAAGGATCTTTGGTGAATTGCTGCAGTGCATTTTGTAGATGGTACACACTGCTGCTGCTGATGGATGAAGTGGATGTTTATGGATGGGGTGCAAATCAAATGGGGCTGCTTTGTCCTAGATGATGTCGAGCTTCTTGAGTGTTGTTACATTCATCAAAGCCAGTGGGGAGTGTTCCATCATACCCCTATGTCAGCCCCTTCCCTGATGCCTCTGCGGGAACCTACTCAACCTGGATAGGTTAATGGTTATGTTAGTGACCTGGAGGTTAGGGATTAGAGTGCTGGCGAGTGTGAGTTCAAATCCCATCACAGCTGGATGATAAAAGCACATTTTTGCGGATGCTGGAAAATCTCAACAGGTTTGGCAGCATCTGTAAAGAGAGAAAAGAGCTGACATTTGGAGTCAGATGACCCTCTGTCAAAGCTAAAAGATATAGAAAGTGGGAGGTATTTATACTGTAGAGTGAGGGAATGAAAGAGGAGTCATAGCCACAGAAGCCAGGGAAACACTGCTAATGGCAGCCCACAGAGAGAATAAAAGGTGTGAATGGCCAAACGGCAGAGAAACTGTAAACTGTGATGGATGAGGATATTTGGTGGGGGGGGGGCTGGAAATGGGACAGAGATAGAATGTAGAAAAGGGGAAGCGGGGGAAGAAAAGGTAAGGGAAGGGGGATGAAGTAAGGGGAAAGAGTGATGGGGGAAATGAAGAGAGACAATAAAGAAACAAAAGGTAGAGAACAATAAAAATTTAGATAAAATAGAATGAAAACAAAGGGGGCTGGATGATGGTAGAAACCCCTTTGACTCACTGATGTACTTTGATGGTGGAAATCCGCTGTTCTGACCTCGATGTGAACCAGAACAAACTGGGAGAATGAGAGGCAATCTGATTGGAATGGACAAGATTCTGAAGGGACTCAGCAAGATTCGAGGCTGAGACAGATTTTTAATCAATAAGGGAATCGGGGATAAGGCAGGAAAGTGGAGTTAAGGATTATTGTTTCAGATCAGCCATGATCTCATTGAGTGGCAGAGCAAACTCGATGGGCCAAATGTCCTGTAACTAATAGGAGAAGCAAGATATTTTTCTCATGCAGGATATAGAATGCCCTTTAAAAATAGTGTGAGGAATGAGTCACGGACTCCAGGAGAGGTTTAACAGGGAAGTGGATTGTGTATTCAGTAAAGAGCAGGGGAATAGGACTGAGTGAAGAACTCTCTCAGATCTCTGTGCTGTTAAATTCTGCAGTTTCTACTCAAGGTCGGGAGAGGGTAGGATCTAATCGAGCTGTTTAATATGTTAAATGGATTCGCTAAGAGAAGATAGGTGGTTCGTTCATTGTCACTCCAGCCGTAGTGAAGACTGTAGTGACAACAAATTGGAATGAAGAGCTGGTGTATGAGGTTTGGTTGAGGACTCTGGGTCTGTACTCAAAGAGTCATAGAGGTTTACAGCATGGAAACAGGCCCTTTGGCCCAACTTGTCCATGTTGCCCTTTTTTTTTACCTCTAAACTAGTCCCATTTGCCCGCAAATTTCCCATATCCCTCTGTACTCACCTTACCCTTAGTAACTATCTAAATGCTTTTTAAAAGACAAAATTGTACCTGCCTCTACTACTACCTCTGGCAGCTTGTTCCAGACAGTCACCACCCTCTGTGTGAAAAAATTGCCCCCTGGACCCTTTTGTATCTCTCTCCTCTCATCTTAAACCTATGCCCTTTCATTTTAGACTCTCCTTGCTTTGGGAAAAGATATTGATATATAGCTGATCTATACCCCTCATTATTTTAAAAACCCTATAAGATCGCCCTTCAGCCTCCTAAACTGCAGAGAAAAAAGTCTCAGTCTATCCAGCCTCTCCTTATAACTCAAACAATCAAGTCCCGATAGCATCCTAGTAAATCTTTTCTGCACTCTTTCTAGTTCAGTAATATTCTTTCTATAATAGGGTGACCAGAACTGTACACAATATTCCAAGTGTGGCCTTACCACACTTGAATACTGTGTACAGTTCTACTCATTGGAGTTTAGAAGGATGAGGGGGGATCTTATTGAAATTTACAGGATACAGCGAGGTCTGAATAGATTGGACGTGAAGAGGATGTTTCCACTAGTAGGAGAAACTAGAACCAGAGGACAGCACCTCAGGCTGAAGGGACAATCCATTAAAACAGAGATGAGGAGGAATTTCTTCAGCCAGAGAGTGGTGAACCTGTGGAACTCTTTGCTGCAGAAGGCTGTGAGGGCCAGGTCATTGAGTGTCTTTAAGACAAAGATAAATAGGTTCTTGATTAATAAGGGGATCAGGGGTTATGGGGAAAAGGCAGGAGAATAGGGATGACAAAAATATCAGCCACGATTGAATGATGGAGCAGACTCGATGGGCCAAGTGGCCTAATTCTGCTCCTGTGTCTTGTGGTCTTAGTGGGGCCATTGACATCATTGTGCTTTTTCTCTGTCTTCAATCCTCATTCAGTCCATGTCTCATTCTATCCACCTCCCAGTTTTTCTTCTGTTTATAAACTCAATTCGTCCTTCAATTGTTTCCAGGATGAAGCATTGTGTCGGGGGTGGCCTCCCAAAAGCCCTGAATTCTGGAACAATTGGTGTCTACAAGGCAGATGGGATTTTTTTTTGTCAGGTGAGAAGGTGAGAATGTATGTGGGCATTTGTTGCCCAACCCTTGAAGCCGCTTGGCCATTTCAGAGGGGGAGTTAAGAGTCAGCCACTTCGCTATGGGTCCGGAGTCACATGTAGGCCAGACCGGGTAAGGACGGCAGATTTCCTTCCCCAAAAGGAGCATGAGTGAAACCAGATGGGTTTTTCCAACAATCGATGATTGTTTTCACTGTGAGACAGGCTTTAAATTCCAGATATATAATTTGAATATGAATTTTTCCATCTGGTTTGAGGTGTGGGTGGAGACGTGTTGGGAGGGGAATGTGAGCCCAGAGCATTGAATCTCTGGACCACTAGTCTAGTAGTGACATTATCAAGTTGCTATTATGCCACCATGGGTATGAAGCAAAGGCAGCTAAATGGAGTTGAAATGCCAGTCAACTCTAACCAATCTGAATATTAGAGGGGCTGAATGGCCTCACAACAGATTTATGATTTATAAACAAACAAACAAACAAAGAACAACCCAGCACGGGAAACAGGCCCTTCGGCCCAACGAGCCCGCGCCGCCGCATCCTCCTACACCTACCCTGCCCTGCGTGTCTGCGAGTGGAACCCCTAACTTAGCCAGATTCAGGGGAGAATAGTGTCAATTTAGTAAACCAATCAGCCTAAGAGCACATCTTTGGGGTGTGGGAGGAAACTGGAGCGCCCGGAGGAAACCTACGCAACCACGGGGAGAATGCGCAAACTCCCACAGACACAGGCCCAAATCCATGTATCTGCACAGCTAGCAGTGATAGTCACTGAGCTGTTGCGGCGCCCGTCTATCGGTCCAGGATCAAGCACACACACCGACACAAAGTACTAGGCCACTCCCGGAACCTCCAAGAGCAGCCCACGCACGACCCACCGTGTGCATGCCCCTTATTTGACAACAAGGTGGACCTCCACCTGCGGAATAAAAAGACAAAAACATTAACATATAAGTCTGCATTTCCAGTGTCTCCCTAGGCTCTGACCCTATTTAATACCCTCTACTATAACCCTCCATCCTTGTTTCGCTCATGTGTCTATCTAAGTAAACCTTAAACAAGTCCAACGTTCCTGCCTCCACCACCCTACTTGGTAGCGCGTTCCATACCACCACGACCCTCTGCGTGAAGAACCTTCCTCTCACATCCAAATTATACTTCTCCCCCCTCACCCTTAGATCATGACCTCTCGTAATTGTACCCAGTCTAGGGAGCAGCCTCTCACTATTGACTCTATCTATTCCCTTCAGTATCTTATATACCTCTATCATGTCTCCCCTCAATCTCCGTCTTTCCAAGGAGAAAAGTCCCAGTTTCTCCAACCTTTCCTTGTAACTCAGTCCTTCCATGCCAGACAACATCCTGGTAAACCTCCTCTGCACCCTCTCCAGAGTCTCCACGTCCTTCCGGTAGTAAGGTGACCAGAACTGGACGCAGTACTCCAAATGCGGTCTAACCAACGTTCTGTACAACTGAAGCATTAGATGGCAGCTCCTATACTCTATACCCCTTCCTATAAAGGCTAGCATTCCATAAGCTTTCCTCACAACCTTCTCCACTTGTGTCGCAACCTTCATAGGCTTGTGAACCTGCACTCCCAGGTCCCTCTGTATTTCTATACTCCTAATCGGTCTACCTTTTATCACGTAGCTCCTCTCTGCATTATTCCTTCCAAAATGCATCACCTCGCATTTGTCAGGATTAAATTCCATCTGCCACCTATCTGCCCAATGTACCAACCTATCTATATCCTGCTGTATCACCTGACATTCCACCTCAGTATCCGCCAACCCTGCCATCTTGGTGTCATCCGCAAACTTGCTGATCACACCACGTACGCTCTCTTCCAAGTCGTTTATGTATACTACAAAGAGGAGAGGTCCCAGTACTGAGCCCTGCGGCACACCACTGGTCTCTGGCCTCCAGCCCAAAAAGGTCCCCTCAACAACTACCCTCTGTCTCCTATTGCCCAGCCAGTTCTCAATCCACCTAGCTACCTGTCCTTGTATCCCATGCGCCTTAACCTTTTCTACCAGCCTACCATGAGGGACTTTGTCAAACGCCTTACTGAAATCCATATAGATGACATCAACGGCTCTCCCATCGTCAACCGTTTTTGTCACCTCCTCAAAGAATTCTACCAGATTCGTAAGGCAAGACCTCCCTCTAACAAAGCCATGTTACGTATCTCTAATCAGATCGCAACGCTCCAAATGCTCATACATCCTACCCCTAAGTATTTTTTCCATTAATTTCCCTACCACCGATGTCAAACTCACCGGTCTATAATTTCCAGGGTTATCCCTACTACCTTTTTGAAACAGCGGTACCACATTTGCTACCCTCCAGTCTTCTGGGACCTCACCTGTGTCCAAAGAAGAGACAAAGATTTGCGCCAGAGGCCCAGCAATTTCATCTTTCACCTCCCTAAGCAGCGTGGGATAAATATCATCAGGCCCTGGAGCTTTATCCGTCCTTACGCTACCTAAAAGCCCTAGCACTTCCTCCCTCGTAATAGATATTTCCTGCCACTGATCCACAGCTCCCTCCAAGACACTGCACGACACCGAACCCCTCTCCTTCGTGAATACCGACGCAAAGTATTCATTCAGGATCTCCCCCATTCCCTCTGACTCAATACATAACTCCCCACTTTTGTCCCTAAGAGGACCAATTTTCCCTCTAACTACTCTCTTGCTCCTAATATAGGAATAAAATGCCTTTGGATTTTCCTTAATCCTATCAGCCAAAGCCATTTCATGCCCTCTCTTCGCCCTTCTAACTCCCCTTTTTAGCTCCCTCCTACTCTCTCTATATTCCTCCAGCGCACTCTCCGTACCCAGTTGTTTCGACCTAACATACGCCTCCCTCTTCTTCCTTACCAAGTCTTCGATTCCCCCTGTAATCCACGGCTCTCTAATCCTACCTTTCCCATCCTTCCACTTAACCGGAACATGCCTTTCCTGCAACATTTTCAGTTTGCCCTTAAAAGCCTCCCACTTGCCAACCGTGGACTTGCCAGCTAACAGCTTATCTAGCTGGACTATTCAGTATGAACATTTTAATTTTCCCTGATTAAAACAACATTTAAAAATGGAATACACTACAAAGAGGTTAATCATTGATCACCAGTGCAGAATAAACTGTTGAATGTGAATCTATTTTATGAGTTTATAACAGAAAGCACCTTCTGAAAAAGCTGCAGGCAAGGACAATGCACACACAGCAGTCAGATATATACGCCTCCAGGATGTAGGTGACACGCAAGCACAAGCCACAACATTAGCAAACAATTGTAGAAAGATACCAAGTACTCAAAAACGCACGCACCTGTGTGGGAAACAGCAGTGCAGGGAATCGAAACTAGAATGGGTTAGCGCTCTTAAGGATCTCTTAATGGATGCTCTTAGCACCATTTTCAGACTTTCTCACCCCCTTTCTCTTTTTGTCTGCCATTCCTATCAATTACAACCCACCTCAGTCCAATGCCGACACCTCTGCATCGTGCTCTCTGAAATTGCCCTGGAGAGACCACTCAGTTCAAGGGGCAGTTAGGGATGGGAGTCAGTGCTGGCCTTGCCAGCGATGCTCACACGCCATGAAAGAATAAAGAACAGATAACACTATGTACATAGGCCGTGACCCTCTGAACATGGAGAATAGAATTAGTGGCAAACAGCGTCCACAGTATTTTGACTTTATCTTTGGGTTAGAGCTCTGAAAGGTGAGTTCTTGCCAATCACCCTACTTTAGTGTCATTTAGGATCTGCAACGCAATTTTATTATGAGTCATAGAGATTTGCAACAGGAAACAGGCCCTTTGGCCCAACTTGTCCATGCCTCTCCTCTTTTTAAGCTAGTCCCTAAGCTAGTCCCAATTGCCCGAATTTGGCTCAAATCCCTCGATACCCATCTTACCCATGTAGCTGTCTAAATGCTTTTTAAAAGACAAAATTGTATCTGCCTCCGTTACTACCTCAGGCAGTTTATTCCAGACAGTCATCGTCCTCTGTTTGAAATAATTGCCCCTCTGGACTCTTTTGTACCTCTTCCCTCTCACCTTAAATGACACCCTCTAATTTTAAACTCCCCTATGAGTTCAGGTCTACATTGGTTAGGGTTAGAATCCAGAACTCCAAGACAGTGCGTGGATTAGAATTTAGCACCAGATTTTAGTGTGGGTTGTGGTCTAGACAAGGATTGAGAACCTAGATTCACAGAATCATAGAATACCAACAGAACAGAAAGAGGCCATTTGGCCCATCAAAACTGCACCGACAACAATCCCAACCAGGCCCTATTCCCATAAACTCATGTATTTATCCTACTAACCTTCCTGGTGCTAAGGCTCAATTTAGCATGGCCAATCCATTGATCCTGCACATCTTTGGGTTTACAACCCTCTGTCAGCAAGGGTTAGGATCTAGAACATGATATAAGCGCAGGTAACTTTAATCGCCCACCCAGTCTAATCCCTCTCTCCTGCTCACTCCCCGCACTTTAATCTCCCACCCAGTCGCTGCACTCCTTTGCACCCTTTTATATTCCTCCTTTACAAACAATAGACCTCCTTTTGAAATAACTCACAGGGCTGAATTCTCCTGACCTTCTCGCTGGCGGAATCTTCTAGTCCCCCAAAGTTAACCCCTCTCCCAATCATCCCCTTCCCACCATCCCATCATGGGTTCCCCGATGGTGGCGTGAGAAGGAATGAAGGCATAATTCTCCCATTTTGGCACTAAAAGTCCCATAGTGGGGGGGGCAAGATGAAGCAATGGCTCAGTGGGATTATCGGTAGACTATTAATCCAGAATGTCAGCTAATGTTCTGGAGACCCCGGGTTCGAATCCCACCACGGCAGCTGGTGCAATTTGAATTCAATAAAAAATATTTGGCATTAAGAATCTACTGCTGGCCATGAAACCATTGTCGATTGTCAGAAAAACCCATCTGGTTCATTTAGGGAAGGAAATCTGCCGTCCTCACCTGGTTTGGCCTCCGTTTGACTCCAGAGCCACAAAGTGATTGACTCTCAACTGCCCTCCAAGGGCAACTAGGGATGGGCAATAAATGCTGGCCTGGCCAGCGACACCCATATCCCACGAACGAGGAAAAAGATTGAGGAGTGTTTCCCGCTGCGGAGGCCTCCTGGAAAACTCCGCCAAATCTTCTGGCACTGACCTCATTAAATCAGCACCCGGGTGCTTTGCGCTATATTCTGTGATGGGGCAGGACTGATGTGGTACATCTGCCATGCAAACCAGGTGCCATATTGAAATGGGTGACCCACTGTTGAAGGAAGTAGGTGGAGGTGGATTCCCTGGTAGCACTCCGAGGCTGGAAGATGGACCTTATTATGATGACTATGGGGAGGAGTGGATCTCCTCTTGGGGCCTCTTAAATTTTGAGTTCCCCCCCTTAGGTGAGTGGAGGTTTGCCCAATAGGAGGGAGCAGTGGTGGAGGAGGAAGAGTTTAAAACTAGCTGGCTCCACTCAGACCACATATATTAGGGCTGACCAGCGCTCTATAGCCACTGAGCAGCTTGAGTGTGATGGTGATGGAAGACTGGCCTCAGTAAGATTATTATAGACCAAGGCACCCAATCTGGAAACTCCGCACTTCCCTATCCCCCTGCAGATGTTCCTCCAACCCACTGCTGTGGTGTTCCAGAGTATGGGATTGCGGGAACCCTCCATCCTGAACTCTGGAGGCAGTGCCAGGGTATTGTTCAGGTGAATCCTGACAACCTTCACGCTGCCATGTGTTCTGAGCTGATCTGTTTTCTTGCCGGCATCGCGGAAATGGCCTCCTTCTGCTCTATAGGAATTCTATGATTCTATTCTAGATAAGTCAGGGGGAAACAGAATGCAATCAACCGGCCAATTTGTTGCCTTCGGGGAGTTCTGATTGAGAAGGTGCATTTAATGAACAATAAATAGAAATAAACTCCAGTGTCGGGGATCAGCAGGGTAAATGTCACAGAAATAGGGGCCTGGGTGGGATTGTGATCGATACAGACTTGATGGGCTGAATGGTCCCCTTCTGCACTGTAGGGATTTAAGTACAATCACTCAAACCCTTTCCCAATAGTAGACCCAATAATAGTACCTTCACTGAAGGCCAACCCTGCAGGCAAGTCAAACAGACACTGCAAACAACAACTTGTCAGTCACTGCAGGGGGCGATTGATGGGGCATTCATATTCACCATGTTGTTTGTTTGCAGACTGCTGGGTCCTTCAGTCATTGGACAGCAAGGCATGGCTAGGCCTTCCTGCTGCCTTCTATTGCGTTGCCATGGTTTCCGCTGTTTGCCACTAATCCTCTTCTCCATGACAGGGCGGCCACTCCCGGTGTACATGGTGCTATTTGTTCTTTTATTCTTTCATGGCATGTGGGCGTTGCTGGTGAGACCAACATTGACTCCTATCCCTAACTGCCCCTTGAACTGAGCAGCTCGCCAGGGCAATTCCAAGGGGCATGATGTGGAGATGCCAACTGGGATGGGCATGGTAAGAAGGCTCAAAACACCAGTTCCAACAGGTTTGTTTGGAATCACGAGCTTTCGGAGCACTGCTCCTTCATGAGGTGAGTGGAGAAGGTTGGTTTCAGAATCACTCCATATATAAGCAAAGACACAATTGCAATTGAATTTCAGAGGGCATTTAGGAATCAGCTATATTGCTGAGGCATAACATGTAGGCCAGACCTGATAAGGATGGCCGATTTCCTTCAAACATTAGAAGAGGTTTTACAACAATCGATGGTAGTTTGATCAATTCCACATCTTATTAATTGAACTTAAATTCCACCAGTGGTGGGATTTGAACCTGTGGCTCCTGGGTTTTAAAGTTTTAAAGTTAATTTATTAGTCAGAAGTAGGCTTACATTATCACTGCAATGCAATTACTGTGACAATCCCCCAGTCTCCACACTCCAGCGCCTGTTTGGGTACACTGAGGGAGAATTTAGCACGGCCAATGCACCGAACCAGCACGTCTTTCGGACTGTGGGAGGAAACTGGAGCACCTGGAGGAAACCCACGCAGACAAGGGGAGAGTGCACAGACAGTGACCCCAACTGGCAATTGGCGCTGTGAGGCAGCAGTGATAACCACCGTACCACCCTGCCCTGCCACCTCGCCTGAGTTTTGGATTACTAGCCCAGTAACAGGGTGGCACAGTCATATAGGGGTGGATTGTCAACCTAATGCTATATATTTTTAATTCATTCATGTCAGTAACTGGACCAGGATTTACTGCCCTTCCCTATTTAAGAGGCAACCACATGTGAGCTAGACCAGCCTAGGAAGACAGATTTTCTCTCCCTAAAGGGTGTTAGGGGTTTACCACAGTTGGGATCATTAGCCTTTTAATTCTGGATTTCCATTGAAGTCAAATCTCACTATCTCCCATGGTGAGATTATGAACCCAGGTCCTCAGGACTTTACCCTGGAACTCTCGATTATGAGTCTGTTGACAATACCTCTATGCCACTGTCACCCCTTAGCAATCAGTAAATGATGTTAGGCCAATATCTAGTTGGGAAAACTGAAGCCATATTAGATATGTGCTGACTACTCCAGTTGAATAGTCTGAGGATTGTCACAGTCCACTGGAAGAGGAAGGGTTTGAGGCCGCATTCCTGCATCTTCTGATTTGATGTATTATTTGTCACATGTATTAGTGTACAGTGAAAAGTGTTGTTTCTTGTGTACTATACAGACAAAGCATACTGTTCGTAGAGAAGGAAAGGAGAGGGTGTAGAATGTAGTGTTACAGTCACACGTAGGATGTAGAGAAAGATCAACTTAACATATGGTAGGTTCATGTCTGATGGCAGCAGGGAAGAAGCTGTTCTTGAGTTGGCTGGTACGTGATCTCAGATTTTTGTATCTTTTTCCCAATGGGAGAAGGTGGAAGAGAGTATATTCAGGGTGCATGGGATCCTTGATTATGCTGGCTGCTTTTCCAAGGCAGCGGGAAGCGTAGACGGAGTCAGTGGATGGGAGACAGGTTTGCATGTTGGGCTGGATTGTGTTCACAACCCTTTGTAATTCCTTGCAGCCTTGGTCAGATCAGGGGCCATACCAAACTGCAATACATCTTATTCCATTGCCTATGGCAGTCAAGGGGAAACCTCCCAATTGACTTGTATTGCTTGGGAAGACTGATGGGATAGTAGGAAGGAAAGTGTAGAGAGGGGCCAATGAGCGCATCGAACCCGAGTTGCCTCTAGCTGTTCAACTGGAACTGCCTGTCCTTTTCTATGTAATTGTTTACATTCCTCAGATCCTTATCTAAATCCCTCTTAAACCACATGACGACAGTTCCTTCCTCAATAGGGTCATGTGGTAAGGCATTCCATTTCCAATTCTCTGTGCTGTATGCAAGGTGCTGTGCCTTGATCTTGTTATCAAGTCAATAAGCAACGCAAAGAATCTTACACTGCTTCTCCTCCCGCTGTTTCTGATTACCGAGAATTCCATGCGTTCCTGCCAGGAATGTAGAACTTCAATGGGTGGCACAGTGGCAAGCACTGCTGCCTCTCAGTGCCAGGGACTCGGGTTTGCTTCTGGCCTCGGGTCACTGTCTGTGTGGAGTCTGCACATTCACAGAATCATAGAATCCCTCCAATACAGAAGAAGGCCATTTGGCCCATCAAGTATTATGGGGAGGCCTTGGCCTTAAGGTATTATCACTAGACTATTAATCCAGAAACTCAGCTAATGTTTTGGGGACCTGGGTTTGAATCCTGCAGATGGTGCAATTTGAATTCAATTTTTAAAAAATCTGGAATTAAGAATCTACTGATGACTGTGAAGCCATTGTTGATTGTCAGAAAAACCCATCTGGTTCACTAACATCCCTTTAGGGAAGGAAATCTGCCATCCTTACCCGGTCTGGCCTACATGCGAGTCCAGAGCCACAGCGATGTGGTTAATTCTTAATTGCCCTCCAAGGGCAACTAGGGATGGGCAGTAAATGCTGGCCAACCAGTGACGCCCATGTGCCACAAATGAATAAAACATAGAATACTACAGCACAAACAGGCCCTTCGGCCCACAAGTTGCGCCGATCATATCCATACCTACCAGGCCTATCTATAAGTCTCAATCCTATTAAATCCCATGTACTCATCCAGAAGTCTCTTAAAAGACCCCAGCGAGTTCACCTCTACCACCACTGATTCCATTCACTCACCATCCCCTGAGTGAAAAACTTACTCCTGACATCTCCTCTGCACCTACAAAACTATGCATCAATCATAATACCACTCAGGCCCTATTCCCGGGTCCCCTCATATATAGCCTGCTAATCCCTCTGACTCTTGGCTTAATTTAGTATGGCCAATCCACCGCACATCTTTGGAATATTCTCCCCATATCTGCGTGGGTTTCCTCTGGGTGCTCCACTTTCCTCCCACTCTCCAAAGATGGAGAGGTTAGGTTGATTGGCCAAGTTAAATTGCCCCTTTGTGTCAGGGGGACGAGCTAGGGTAAATGCATGGGGTTATAGGAATAGGGCCAGGGTGGGATTGTGGTCAGTGCAGACTTAATGGACCAAATGGCCTCCTTTGCCCTCTATGATTCCACGAATGGTTGAGGTGGACATTTTAAAAGGGGAGCTACGCGAATGCATCAGGGAGAAAGCAAGAGGAGATGTGTTGATGGGGTTCGATGACAATGGGTGGAAGGAGATGGGTGGCGGGGCATTAACACTGGCAAGGGGTCAAATGTGCAGTAAAGTCTTTTGTCATTCCTCATGACTATCCTTTACAAATAGCTTTCGACACAGAAGGCGATTGAAACACCTTCTGAAGGCTTAGAGCAGTGGACAGAATCCATGCAGTCTGTCCACTGACTGCATCGCAATCCTTGGCACTGGGGAAACAATGGCCAGCTGTCACCACAGGGGGCACCGGACTGAAATATGGCCGAGAGAGGACCAAATAAAACAATTCCCAACATGGAGGTACAATGGCCACCTGTCAGTTCAGAGCTAGCTTTGAAATAAGGCCAGTGGCCTCGAACACAACAGTCAGTGGTGCGTACTTCACTACAGCAGAACAATCACATTCTTTACCACCTGGTAGGCTACGGTGAGAGAGCATCAATGATGGACTTCCTTCAAGCAGCAAAGAGGCCACCATTCCTTAGTAACATACTCTAAATATGGTCTATAGAATGTAAATGTTTGGCCAAATTGGGCCCCATTTTCCTCCTAAAATGTGATTGCTATTTAAGCCGAAATTTTCTGACCATTCCTGCTGGTAGGATCTTCCAGTTCCTCCAATGGCAAACACCCCCTCCCCCTTTTTCCTGGCGAAAGATGTTATGAAGGAAACGGGAAAACCTGTTGACAGCAGCAGGACTGGAAGATCCAATGACGGGGCTGCTTCCGTCACTGCAAAGCATGCCACGGGTTACAGGGTTGGGTGGAAAATCCCTTCCTTTGGCCGGAATGTGACCACCGTTCATGCCAGCGGGATAGGGGTGGCATGATGGCTTAGTGGCTGCCTCACAGCAACAGGGACCTTGGGTTCGATTCCAGGCTTTGGATCACTGTCTGTGTGGAGTCTGTACGTTCTCCCCATGTCTGTGTGGGTTTCCTCCAGTTTCCTCCCATTCTCCAAAGATGTGCAGGTTAGGTAGATAGTGTTTTTTCAGAAGGAACTCTTCAAAATGCAGCTAATGAAAATACAACAATACCAATTCCAACTTATAAATCAAAGAAAGGGTTTAATTAAGAAACTTCATTATTCCAAATTTGGGGCCTCACCCTGTACCAATCCAAGCTCCCCACAATTCTACATAGTTCTTTATTTATAGTGTATCATCTAGTCAGCTGACTATTACATCCCTCTGTAATTGGTTCTGTGGTTTAGTGGGTCAGCTGATCCTTACATCTTGATCCCATTGGTCACATTACATCCAACACAAAATTGTCACTGGTTACGCTTTAACAGATTGGCTGTACTGCATTGACCCAAGTGTCAAGGGGATTAACAGGGTATATATGGGGTGACGGTAAAAGAGCGTGGGATTGTGGTCAGTGCAGACTTGATGGGCTGAATGGCCTCCTTCTGTACTGTAGGGATTCTATGAATGGAAATTTGGATGGGTGCCAAATTCTCCAACCTCACTGTAGCAGTAGTGTGCCGTGAATAGTTTGCAAGATCGTGCCCTAGCAAAATGGATATAATGTTACCTTTGCAATCAAAATCGCAAAGGTATGGTCAGGTGGGAGGAGGACATATCAGACACATCTGCTTTGTCCTTTGCCAGCTGCTTGATGCCCCGCTGCCCTGTCCCTGCCATCCACCGTCATCATAGTATCCAACTAGCCCTTGAAAGTTCAAGTGCTGTTATGCCTTTTCCTTATTGCCCCAGCCCAGCCCTGGGGGTCATTCTGAGTGTGGGTCACTGTGTGAAAGGTCAGCCAGGCCATCAGTCCTTGCAATGATGTCCACCCACATGCATGCAACAAATGGGTCAAGTGAGATAGTTTGAGCCCAGCAACCCTGGGCAATAAGGTTCACCAGTGTCTCCCTGCTATACTGAGGCAGCTGTGCATTCATGGTGTAATGGGGCACCCCTGCATTACTTGTATACAGAGGTGCCCATGCATCTGTTGCATCCCTGGTACAAAAGTTTTTAAAGTTTATTTATTCGTATCACAAGTAGGCTTACATTAACACTGCAATGAAGTTACTGTGAAAATCGCCACACTCTGGCGCCTGTTCATGTACACTGAGGGAGAATTTATCACCTAACCAGCACGTCCTTCAGTCTCTGGGAGGAAACGGGAGCACCTGGGGGAAACCCATGCAGACACAGGGAGAAGGTGCAGACTCCACACAGTGACATGAGGCTTGGATCGAACCCGGGTGCCTGGCGCTATGAGGCAGCAGTGCTAACCGCTGTGCCACTGTGCTGCCCAAGGAGAAATATACATTTCTGGTTTAGTGGGACACCCGCTCATTCATGGTCCACTGGGACACGTGCACATCTTTGGTGCAATGGATCCCTTGTGTAACCAAAATTCAGCTGTCTCTGCAATGAACATGACTGAGAAGTCAACATATAACTGAGCTGGTCGAACAGGAAACTGGAGTGAAATATTTAAAGCAAAAAGTTCCTGATTGTTCTTTGGCATTGTCTACACTGATCTCAGCCCCCGGGCCTGTCACAGTCACTGATCTGTAATGCTGCCCAACTTAACTAGTGTCAAGCCTGGGCAATGATCATTGGTACAGCCAAGGGGAAGATGGCTCCTCTAGGCATCCGCTAGTGTTGCAGCAGGCAGGAGATTAATCTCCTCTTGTACCTCAGTCTGTGCGGATTGCAGATTAGTCATGTGGCCCTTTTCATTATAAGGTGTCAAGGATAGTTTACTATTAGTGTGTTCGTACGCTGAGGTAGTTAGGAACATGAAGTAGGCAAATTCAGCCCTTTGAGCCTGCTCCACCATTCAATCAGATCATGGCTGATCTCTCCCTGGTCTCAAATCCACCTCCCCACCTGTCCCCCATATTCCCTTATCCCTTTTTTTTAATTAGAAATATATCTATTTCCTTCTTGATTCCTTCCTTCCATTCAATGATTCAGACTCCAGCGCTCTATAGGGCAGCGAGTTCCACAAACTCACCACCCTCTGCGAGAAGTAGTCTCTCCTCATCTCAGTTTTAAATCTACCGCCTCTCGACCTATACCTGCGACCTCATGTTCAAGATTGCTCCACAAGAGTAAGCATTTGGTCTACACTGACTATATCAATCCCTTTTAGAATTTTACCTACCTCGGTCAGAGTCCCTCTCGTCCTTCTAAACTCCAGCGAATATAACCCAAACTGTTTAATCTCTCCTCATACGTCAACCCTTTCATCCCCGGAATCAATCTAGTGAACTTCCTCTGAACTGCCTCCAATGCCACCACATCCATCCTCAAATAAAGGGATGAAAACTGGACACAATACTCCAGATGTAGGTGGGAATTTTATCAGCCACGCGGGGTGGGCAGGGCTTGTAGAACAGCATTCTCCTTTTGCCTCAGATGGGATCTTACGGGTGGACGAGGTGGTAAAATTCTGGTGGTGGTCTCACCAACACCCTACACAATGTCAACAGCACTTCTCTACTTCCGTACTCCAGCCCTTTTGCAATAAATCGCATTTGTCTTTTTTGTTGCGTGCTGCACCTGTATACCGACTTCATTCAACAGGAAGTAATTATTAACCATCAGAAATATTTACTTCTTCTTAGACAGTCCACTGGAACAAAGGGTGACTTGGGGCTTTGGGTCCTGAGGTAACTAAGAAGTCCAAAGCCAGATTTGCGCACTCTGCCACAGGTGGGGCAGGTAATGTTTGATGAGGCAGGTGCGTGGGACACTCCGATTTTGGTTCACCCTTTCCTCTGATCTCACTTGAACTGCACCCGACCCTTCGGAGACTTTGGGATGTTTCTCCTCCAGTTTGGGGGGAGGGGCGCTCGACCAAGAGATTCCCACCAATCAGTTTTTTTCAGGAGGGGGCTTTCGGGGCGTCACTGCATCGCTTCCTCGGTCCTCTTGGTAACCACTCGCCGTGACAAAGCCTGAAGTAGAGAGGTTGCTTTGGGGCTCTTGATTTGGGCATGTGGTCAATGTGGCCCATCCAACATAGCTGGTTAACTCAATAATGGGAATATGGGTGGTACGGTGGCACAGTGGTTAGCACTGCTTCCTCACAACACCAGGGATCTGGGTTCGATGCCTGGCTTGGGTCACTGTCTGTGTGGATTCTGCACGTTCTCCCTGTGCCTGCGTGGGTTTCCTCCAGGTGCTCCAGTTTCCTCCCGCAATCTGAAAGACGTGCTGATTCGGTGCATTGGCCGTGCTAAATCCTCCCTCAGTTAAAGTTCATTTATTAGTCACAAATAAGGCTTATATTAACACCGCAGTGAAGTTACTGTGAAATTCCCCTAGTCGCAACTCTCCAGCGCCTGTTTGGGTCAATGCACGGGGAGAACGTGCACACAGTCGATGACCCAAGCAGGGAATCGAACACAGGTCCCTGGCGCTATGAGGCCACAGTGCTAACCACTGTGCTACCGTGCTGCTCCCAACAGTACCTGAACAGGCACCAGAGTGTGGCAACTCGGGCATTTTCACAATAACTTCATTGCAGTGTTAATGTAAGCCTACTTGTGACTAATAAATAATAAATAAACTTTATATATTAAGCTGATCTTTCTTTGCACCCTAGCTGTGACGGTGTTAATGTAAGCCAACTTGTGACACCAATGAATAAACTTTAAACATTATGATGGCCTGAGGGGGGGATACAGATATTGGAGTGCCTACTCTGCCACTGAATTTGCAGGATTTTGATGGTGATATTTGTGCAGGGATATACAGTGTTTGCTGTACGTTGTCTATGTCTCTGATGTACACAGGAAGGCAGGTGTTACTGCAACCCTGTGGACCGTGAGCTTGGTGCCAGCTTTGAGATTTTGTCAGCTTTGCTCTGGCTTGAAGGTTGCGCTAACTGGGGACAATGTCCCATTTCATCGTCAATGCCTGCCTTTGCTAAGTGGAGGCTCCCAAGTTCTGAGAAATGACCACATTGTCTGATGGAGGGAGAGAGAGTGGCTTGTTGCACAGCGGGAGGAGGCTGGTGCAGGGCCTTTATCTTCCGGATGTATGGCCTCAGTTCCATTCTTTCAGATGCCTCCTTGGATATGTCAGTGGAACTGGAGTTGTCTCCATGCTTGCTTCTACACACGTCTCTGTCCAACAGTACACTAGGTGTAGACCATGTGTTCTCTTACATCACTTTGTGGTCTGTTCAGCACTCAGTTCCATGTTAACTCTTTACGTGCCAGAACCTTACACTACACTTTTCTGCATGGTTGAATGGGCACAAGGATCAGAGTGCTGCCTAGTCAGAAGACTGGTGAACAGCTTCACCATGCTAGCTTCAAACATATCCTAATGATGGTCAGAATGGCATTTGACTCTGTTTCAATTGTTCCCTACAGTGACTGGGCATAGTTAGCCCTGAATCTACTGTCAACTCGATAAAATCTCTTTGAGCACCCCCCATCCATTCAGTAGGTTCCTCTTGCACTACCTGAATTTATGTAGGATATCGCAAAGCTCTTTATAGCCAGTGCAAAAGGGGGCCATTCAGCCCATCAAGTCTGCACTGACTCTCCAAAGGAGCATCCCAACCAGAGCCACACTCCCGTCCTAACCCCGTACATTTATCGTGGCTAATCCATCTAATTCATTGGCGGCATGGTGCTTAGCACTGCTGCCTCACAGTGTCAGGGACCCGGGTTTGATTCCCACCTTGGGTCACTGTCTGCGTGAAGTTTGTACGTTCTCCCCATGTCTGCATGCGTTTCCTCCAGGTGCTCCGGTTTCCTCCCAAAAGACATCTGGTTAGGGTGCATTGACCCGAACAGGCGCCAGAGTGTGGCGAATAGGGGAATTTCACAGTAACTTCATTGCAGTGTTAATGTAAGCCTTACTTGTGACTAATAAATAACAACTTTTTACATATCTTTGGATACTTACGGGCAATTTAGCATGGCTAATCCACCTAAAACCTGCACAAACTTTTCTAATAATTTTCAGCAATAGATTCTTAATGCCAGATTTTCTTTTTATTGAATTCAAATTCCACCATATGAAGTGGTGGGATTTGAACCCGGGTCCCCCAGAATATCAGCTGAACTTCTGTATTATAGTCTTGTGATAAAATCGCTAGGCCATTGCCACCCCTAGTGAATCAGTGGGATCTTACAACAAGCGATGTTAGTTTCAGAGTCGCCATTATTCAGACTAGTTTCCAATTCGAGTTGTTATTAATTGAATTTAAATTCCGCCAACTTCAGGGGAGGCCATGGCTTAGTGGTATTATTGCTAGATTAGATCCTCAGCTAATGTTCCAGTGGATCTGTGTTTGAATTCCACCACAGCAGGTGGTAGAATTTGAATTGAATTTTTTTTAAAAATCTGGAATTAAGAAACTACTGATGACCATGAAACCATTGTCGGAAAAACCCATCTGGTTCACTAGTGCCCTTTAGGGAAGGAAACCTGCCGTCCTAACCCTGTCTGGCCTACATGTGACTCCAGAGCCACAGCAATGTGGTTGACTCTCAACTGCCCTCAGGCAACTAGGAATAGTTTGGCCCATCGAGTCTGCACCAATCACAACCCCACCCAGGCCCCATCCTCAAAACCCCATGCATTTATCCTAGCTAGTCCCTCTAACACTAAGGGACAATTTAGTATGGCCAATCCACCTAACCTGCACATCTTTGGACTGTGGCAGGAAACCAGAGCACTTGGTGGAAACCCATGCAGACATGGGGAAAATGTGCAAACTCCACACAGACAGTGACCCAAGCCAGGAATCGAACCCTGGTCCCTAGCACTGCGAGTGTGCCACTGATGGGCAATAAATACTGGCCAGACAGTGACGCCCATATCCCATGAATGAATATATTTTTAAAAAACTATCTTGGGGGGATTTGAACCTGTATCTCCCAGAGCATGAACCTGGGTCTTTGTAGTAATGCAGGAACCTAGACTCATTATCGGGAGATGTGAGTTCAAATCTCACCGTGGCAACTGAGGAATGGAAATTCAAAAAAGTAAATAAATGTGGAATTAAAAAGCGAAGTGAAACTTTTTGGAATAAATGGTCTGCTTCACTCATGTTCTTGAGGGAAGGAAATTTTCCATCCTTACCCGGTCTGGCCTACTTGAGACTCCAGACCCACAGCAACGTGGCTGACTCTGACATGACCTAACAAGCCACCCTCCTCTTTTTACCAAGGACAGTATATGCTGGCCTTGCCAACAATGGCACTGTTGTGTATGAATAAAGAGAACGGTTGTCCCAGCCTGGTTCAGGGTGGAGCAGGCCTTGGGCAGGTCTTGTGGCGCTCCAAACGCAGTTGAACCCTCGCGTGCGGCCAGACCTATGAACCCATCCAGGAAATGAATAATCAATACGAGCCGAAAGACTGTCTCACCTACCACTTAATCATTAACCTCAAACCCCCTGCCAAAAGTACCGCACTCATTTCAATAAACTGGTGCTAGTGACTGAATAACATATTAAAAGGTATCATTTATACTCTGCCGAGCAGGTATTTAAGTCACCGTCTGCACTCGGATTTACATTAAAGCTTTCCATAGATCTCCTATTCTGCTTATTCTGTGATGCACAGCGAGAGTCCAGGGTTTTGCTCTGACTTATGTTTGCCTTCCTTTCGCTTCGTGGATCAGAATGAGTTGCTACACTGGAAACACATTGCTGTCAGGTCAAAGCCACAAAAGGTCACTATCCTATCATTTCTGTCTTAGGAACATAGAGAGCAGGAGTGGGACATTCAGCCTTTCTAGCCTGCTTCACCTTTCATTATGATCCTGGCTGATCATCCAACTCAAAAAACTAATTCTGCCTTACATTTTGACCATCTTTGCTCCAAGAACTCTATCGAACTCCTCAATTAGAACTAGGAGCAGGAGTCGGCCATTTAGCCCCTTGAGCTTGCTCTGCCATTCAATAAGATCATGGCTGATCTTTTCGTGGACTCAGCTCCACTTACCCACCCACTCACCATAACCCTTAATTCCTTTACTGTTCAAAAATCTATTATCTTTGCCTTAAAAGCATTCAATGAGACAGCCTCAACTGCTTCACTGGGCAGAGAATTCCATAGATTTGGGTGAAAAAGTTCCTCCTCAATCCAGTCCTAAATCTGCTCCCTCTTATTTTGAGCCATGCTCCCTAGTTCTAGTTTCACTTGCCCAGTGGAAACAACTTCCCTCCTTCTATCTTCTATTCCCTTCATAATCTTCCATGTTTCTATTAGATCTCCCCTCATTCTTCTGAATTCCAATGAGTATAGTCCTAGTCTACTTGGTCTCTCCTTATAAGCCAACCCTCTCAACTTTGGAATCAACCTAGTGAATCTCGTCTACACCTCCTTCTTGCTCCTCCTTTTTGAAAAATGCAATGCTTTGGCCTCAATTGTTTCCTGTAATAGTGAATTCCACAGGTTTACCATTCTCTGAGTGAAGAAATTCCTCCTAATCTCTGTCTTAAAAGGTTTATACCGTTTTTTTGAACTGTGACCCCTACTTCTGGACTCCTCCACCACTGGAACATCATTCCTGCTTCTACCCTGTCTATCCCTATTAGAATTTTCTAGCTTTCTATGAGATCCCCTCTCATTCTGAACTCCAGTGAATATAATCCTAACCAACTCAATCTCTCCTCATAGGTCAGTCTCACCATCCCAGCCATCAGTCTGATATACCTTCGCTGCAGTTTCTCTAGAACAAGAACATCCTTCCTCAGATAAGGAGATCATAACTACACACAATACTCTAGGAGTGGCCTCACCAAGGCCCTGTATAATTGCAACAACACATCCTTGCTCCTGTACTCAAAACCTTTCGCAATGAAGGCCAACATACCATTTCCATTTTTCATTGCCTGTTGCACCTGTGTGTTTATCTTCAGTGATTGGTGTATGAGTTAAAGTTGATTTATTAGTCACAAGTAAGGCTTACATTAACGCTGCAATGAAGTTACTGTGAAATTCCCTGAGTTGCCACACTCCAGCACCTGTTCAGGTCGATGCACCCTAACCAGCACGTCTTTCAGACTGTGGGAGGAAACTGGAGCACCCAGAGGAAACCCACGCAGACTCGGGGAGAATGTGCAGATTCCACACAGACAGTGAACCAAGCTGGGCCTCAAACCCGGGTCCCTGGCGCTGTGAGGCAGAAGTGATAACTACTGTGCCACCATGCTTCCCAGGACAGCCAGGTCTCATTCTACATTCCCCTTTTTCAATTTATAGCCATTCATATTATAATCTGCCTTCCTGCGTTAGCTGCCAATGTGGATAACCTCACAATTATCATTGTGCCACTGGATCTTAATGGCAAATGCATCAGTCATGCATTTACCATTCACTCAGCTTCCTGGGCGACACGGTGGCTCAGTGGTTAGCGCTACTGTCTCACGGCGCCAAGGACCAGGGTTCAACTCCAGCCTGTATGGAGTTTGCACATCCCCCCCGTGTCTGTGTGGGTTTCCTCCGGGTGCTCCAGTTTCCTCCCACAGTCCAAAGATGTGCGGGTTAGTGAATTGACCATGTTAAATTGCCCCTTATTGTCAGGGGGATTAGGAGGGTAAATATGTTGGGTTGTGGGGTAGGAACTGGATGGGATTGTTGTTGGTGCAGACTCGATGGGCCGAATGGTCTCCTTCTGCACTGTAGGGATTCTATGATTCTCTAAGTCGCACTGAAGTATCTTTACATCCTCCTGCTGCCGTTTTCCAGGTTTTTTTCTGTTTTTCATTCAGATTCCAGCATTCGCAGCATTTTACTTTTATCTGGGAGCCTTTATGTTAATTACACAGTGCCTTGGTGAGACCATATCTGGAGTTCTGTGTAGAATACTGATCTCCTTATTTAAGGATTAAATCTATTGGATGCAGTTCAGAGAAGGTTTACTTGATTAATACCTGGAATGGGTGGGTTGTCTTCTGAGGAAATGTTGAACAAGTTTGGCTGCTTTCTGCTGGAGTTTACAGGAATAAGAGACAACTCATAGAATTTCTACAGTGCAGAAGGAGGCCATTCGGCCCATTGAGTCTGCAGCAACCGCAATCCCACCCAAGCCCTATCCCCCTAACCCCATGCATTTACCTTAGTTAGCCCCCCCCCCGACACAAAGGGGCAAATTAGCACGGCCAATCCACCTAACCCGCTCATCTTTGGAATGTGGGAGGAAACCGGAGCACCCGGAGGAAACCCACACAGACACAGGGAGAATGTGCAGACTCTACACAGGTAGTGACCCAAGCTTGGATTCGAACCTGGCATCCTGGCGCTGTGAGACAGCAGTGCTAACCACTACATCACGTGCTGCCCCTATGTTGCTTGATTGAAACATATAAGATCTGGTGGCATAGTGGGTTAGCACTGCTGCCTCACAGCACCAGGGACCCGGGTTCAATTCCGGCCTCAGGTCACTGTGTGTGTGGAATATGCACGTTCTCCCCGTGTCTGCGTGGGTTTCCCCAGGGTGCTGTGGTTTCCTCCCATTGTCCAAATATGTGCAGGTAGGTTGATCGGCCATGCTAAATTGACCCTAGTGTCAGGGGGACTAGCAGGGTAAATATGTGGGGTTACGGGAAAGGGGCCTGTGTGGGATTGTGGTTGGTGCAGACTTAATGGGCCGAATGGCCTTCTTCTACACTGTAGGGATTCTATCATTCTAAGATCCAGGGTAGGTAGGCCTGGGGGTCCTGACAGGGTGGATGTGGAGTGGAGGTTTTCCTGTTGTGGGAGAACCTAGTACTAAAGGTCACAGTTCAGAAGGAAGAGATCACCCATTTAGGATGGAAACATTTCTCCCTCCCAGAGGATTTGAGATTTTGGAATTCTCTCGCTCAAAGGGTGACTGAGGCAGATTCAGCATGGATTCTTGATAAGCAAAGCGGGGAAAGGTTACTGGGGATCGCTGGGAATGTGAAGTTGCAGTGAAATTTACTTCAGCCGTGATCTTATTGAATGGAAGGGGCAGACATGGAGTGCCAAGTGGCTGACTCCTGCTCCTAATCTGTATGTCCGTGTGGTAAAGTGACCACGCTTGCAAAGAATTATGACAAAAGCAGCTCTCTGGAATTCAGGGCAGGGCTGTTAAAACTGGCACCTGCACTGCAGTTCTTCTGAGAGCTTTTCCGGGTTCCTGTCCAGGTTTGGGGAGGATGGAGCAGGATGAGTTCATTAAGGAGTTACTGTGGAGGAGTTGTGAATTCTCACTGACCCTTCTCATTTTGCAGTTGGATAGTGTGCGAAGGAGCACTCCCTGAGAAAACATTACCGCACGTGTGTGTGTGTGTGTGTGTGTGTGTGTGTGTTTGTGTATTTGTGTGAATGTGTTTGTGTGTGTGTGTGTATATTTGCATGTGTTTCTGAGTGTTTATGTGTGTATTTGTGTCTGTGTGTGTATGTGTAGTTGCATGTGTTTTTGAGTGTATGTGTGCATTTGTATGTGCCTGTGTGTGTGAGCCTGTATGTGTGTGTGTGTGTGTTGTGTGTGTGAGTGTGTGTTTATGATTATGTATGTGTCTGCAAGTGTACGTGTGTGTGTTTGTGAGTGTGTTTGTGATAGTATATGTGTCTGCGAGTGTATGTGTGGGTGTATTTATGTGTATGTGTGGGTGTGAATGTGTGTGTGTTTGTGAGTGTGTTTGTGAGCATGTGTATGTGTGTGAGTGTTTGTTTGTATATGTGTGTGTGTGTCTGCAAGTGTACATGTGTGTGAATGTGTGTTTATGAGTGTGTGTGTAAATGTGTGTTTGTGATTATGTATATGTCTGCAAGTGTATGTGTGTGTGTGTTTGTGAGTGTGTTTGTGATAGTGCGTGTGTCTGTGAGTGTTTGTGTGTAAGTGTGCGTGCGTGCGCATGTGTGTGTGTGTTTGTGTCTATGTATTTGTGTGAATGTGTTTATGTGTGTGTATATTTGCATGTGTTTCTGAGTGTATATGTGTGTATTTGTGTGTGTGTATTTGTGTCTGTGTGTGTATGTGTGTAGTTGCATGTGTTTGAGTGTATGTGTGCATTTGTATGTGCCTGTGTGTGTGAGCCTGTACGCGTGTGTGTGTCGTGTGTGTGTGTGTGTTTATGATTATGTATGTGTCTGCAAGTGTACATGTGTGTGTGTGTTTGTGAATGTGTTTGTGATAGTGTATGTGTCTGCAAGTGTACGTGTGTGTGTATTTGTGAGTATGTTTGTGATAGTGTATGTGTCTGCAAGTGTATGTGTGTGTGTATTTATGTGTATGTGTGTGTGTGCGTTTGAGTCTGTGTATGAGTGTGTGTTTATGTGTTTGTTTCTGTGTATGTGTGTGTGTGTTTGTGAGTGTGTGTATGTGTGTGCGTTTGTTTGTATATGTGTTTGTGAGTGTGTGTGTGTCTGCAAGTGTACATGTGTGTGAATGTGTGTTTGTGAGTGTGTGTGTGTAAATGTGTGTTTGTGATTATGTATGTGTCTGCAACTGTACATGCGTGTGTGTTTGTGAGTGTGTTTGTGATAGTGTGTGTGTCTGCCAGTGTTTGTGTGTGTGTAAGTGTGCGTGCGTGTGTGCATGTGCTCTGGTTTCCTCCCACTGTCCAAAGAGATGTAGGTTAGGTGGATTGGCCATGGTAAATGCACAGGGTTACGGGGATAGGGCAGAGTGGAGAGCTGAGGTATAATGCCCTTTTGGAGAGTTGGTGCAGACTCAGGCTGAATGGCCTCCTTCTGTAGAGATTCTGTGATTCTGTTCTGGAAAAAAGGTCATACAGATCTGAAACATTAAGTCTGTTTCTTCACAGACACAGCCAGACTTGCTGCGTTTATCCAGCATTGTCTGTTTTTATTGCAGGTTCCCAGCATCCGCGCAGTATTTTGCTTCTGTCTGGAGTTTGCACCTTTCTGACGGAACCGATCCTTGGCCTCCTGACCACATCGGCACCGTGACTTCCCTGGTTCCCATGTAGGCTCCCTATTTACCCACCGCCGCCACCCCCCTCTCTCCTCCCCCCTCCCTGAAGTGATTTGCCAACTGTGTCTGTTGCGGGAAGTGGAGTCAGGCTGGGGAGACAGAACCATCTTTATTCTGAAGGAAGGGGAAGCTTCGCTGCGGCCAGTGCTGACACTTCCCTGTGCTCCTCCTGCACAAAGGGCAGTGTGTTTCCCACCTCAATCCAGAAGCTGGGGTGGCTCGGGGGCAGAAAACTTCCAATGCTTACTTTAGCAGCAAGGAAGCCACACTGCACAAACCGGCTAATTCATTCACATAGCGGATGTTTTGAGGAAGAAAGCTTGAAGGAAATCCCAGCGTTGCAAATGCTTGGGGTCCCTAGCCTTAACCCTTTGCAGGACTGATCCTATCCTTGTGAAATCAAGGTTACTCACTCTCGTGAGCCTAATCCCATTTACCTGTACAGTACAGTGTTACCAAGGGTTGGAGGCTCTGCAAGTGCCTGCAAGTCCTCTCTATTGACACAATATTGGGGTGGCACGGTGACACAGTGGGTTAGCACTGCTACCTCACAGCACCAGGGACCCGGGTTCGATTCCTGGCTTGGGTCACTGTCTGTGTGGAGTCTGCACATTCTCCCTGTGTCTGTATGGGTTTTGTCCAGGTGCTTCGGTTTCCTCCTACAGTCCGAAAGACGTGCTGGTTAGGGTGCATTGACCCAAACAGGTGCCAGACTGTGGCGACTAGGGGAATTTCACAGCAACTTCATTGCAGTGTTAACGTAAGCCTTATTTGTGACTGTTAAATAAACATTAAGCTTCGTATCAGATCTGGATCACTCTCCCCCAATCCCACTACTGATTTCGAAGTAGACAACATGGCACTTGGGTGGTTCTTAATTCACAAAATATTCATGATGGCGCAGTGGTTAGCACTGTTGCCTCACAGCGCCAGGGACCCAGGTTTGATTCCTGGCTTGGGTCACAGTCTATGTGGAGTCTGCACATTCTTCCCTTGTTGCTTCTGGTTTCCTCCCACAGTCCAAAGATGTACAGGTTAGGTGGACTGGCCATGCTAAATTGACCCTAGTGTCAGGCAGCTAGCTAGGGTAAATATGTGAGGTTGCAGGAATAGAGTCTGCATGGGATATTGGTCGGTGCAGACTTGATGGGCTGAATGGCCTCCTTCTGCACTGTAGGGATTCTATACTCATTGAGTCAAGGAATCCCTACAGTGCAGAAGGAGACCATTCAGCTCATCAAGTCTGCACTGACAACAATCCCACCCAGGTCCTATCCCTGTAACCTCATGTATTTAACCTGCTAACCCCCTTGACAATAAGGATCAAATTACAATCCACATAACCTACATGTCTATCGGAGTGTGGGAGGAAACTGGAGCACCTGGAGAAAACCCACGTAGACACAGGAAAATGTGCAAACTCCACACAGACAGTGACCCAAGCTAGGAATGGAACCCGGGTCATCGGCACTGTTGAGGCAGCAGTGCTAACCACTGTGCCACCGTGCCGTCCCTTACTCAACTTCAGCCACGATCAACGTCAAGATCAAAGGCAAAATTTGTATTGCCCACTGTGCCACCCACCAAAGCAGCACAGAAAGAGGCCATTTGGCCCCAACGAGATCTGTGCTAGCGCTTATGCTGCATATCAGCCTCTCCCTAACCCCTGCTTGTCTCCAGAAATCGAAGATTAATCTCTGGGACTCTGCTGCATGCTGCTCTGGAGAAAAATCATCGGAACTTTAAAATTAGATAATTTTTTGTTTTAGTTTCCTCTGAATATTTCTCTTTGCCGGACATAAAAATATTGAAAATGGGGGAAATGACTGATTGGCTAACAGTCAAACAATTGGGTAATAAGTATTTCATAGAATCCCTTGAGTACAGAAGGAGGCCACTCAGCCCATTGAGTCAGCATTGACCACAATTCTACCCAGGCCCTATTCCCATAGCCCCACATATTTAGCCCAGCTAATTCCCCTGACACTAGAATCAATTTTCTGGGTGGCATAGCGGCACAGTGGTTAGCACTGCTGCCTCACAGTGCCAAGGACATAAGTTTGATTCCTGGCTTGGGTCATTGTCTGTGTGGAGTTTGCACGTTCTCCCCATCCATGGCTGCGTGGATTTCCTCTGGGTGCTCCGGGTTCCTCTCACAGTCCAAAGATGTGCAGGTTAGATGGATTGGCCATGCTAAATTACCCCTTAGTATCAGGGGGACTAGCTAGGGTGAATGCAAGGGATTATGGGGATAGGGCCTGGGTGGGATTGTTGTTGGTGCAGACTTGATGGACTGAATGGCCTCCTTCTGCGCTGTAGGATTCTATGATTTAGCATGGCCAATCAACTTAACCTGCACATTTTTAGAGTGTGGGAGGAAACCGGAGTACCCAGAGGGGACCCAAGCAGACACAGGGAGAACATGCAAACTCCACACAGCCAGTGACCCGAGACCGGAACTGAACCCGGATCCCTGGGGCTGTGAGGCAGCAGTGCTAACCACTGTACCACCGTGCTTTCTGAATTGGTGTAGGAAGGCCGTACATCACAAGGATGTGTTGCCTGACTAATGGTTGGAGGGTGGGGGTCAAGTTATGTGATGATTGCCTCCAGGAATACATTGCATCACAGTTGGCAACCCTAATCTGGAGCTCACTGCCTGAAAGAGTGCAAGAAGCATAACCTCCTTGTTTTTCAATTCTGTCCCCTTCAAAACCCATCACAGTTCCTTTGGTTGCTCCAATTAAATCCTCATGAACCTGCATCACATCCTTTTATTTGCCGTTATTTCCACAGGAACATCAGAAGCGAAAGAGGCCATTCAGCCCCCTGAGACTGACCTGCCCATTCAATGGCTGCTCTGTGATCTAACTCCATGTCCACACCTTTGCTCCACATATTCTTTAATCTGTTTGGTCAACAGAAGCCTATCAACCTTGGGTTCAAAATTAATAATTGACCCAGCATTGATTGCCGTTTGAGGCAACGAGCTTCCTAACATTGGTGTGTAGCTGTTTTCAGAACTTAACTCCTGAAAGGAAGGCTGGAAACAATCAGGTCAGGCTGAATCCGCAGTGTTTCCGGTCAACTTTCGGCATAACTTTATTCTGTAGAATTCTGAAACATCTGACTCTAACTTTTAGACAATCCATAGAACCCCTACTGTGCATAAGGAGGTCATTTGGCCTATTGAGTCTGCACCAACTCGCAAAAAGAGCTTTTTACCCACGCCCACACCCCCACCCTATCCTTGTAACCCCATGCATTTACCACTGTTAGTCCACCTAACCTGCACATTCTTGGACACTAAGGGGCAATTTAGCATGGCCAAGCCACCTAACCCGCACATCTATGGACATTAAGGGACAATTTAGCATGGCCAATCCACCTAACCTGCACATCTTTGGACATTAAGGGACAATTTAACATGGCCAAACCCCCTAACCTACACATCTTTTGACATTAAGGGGAGATTTAGCATGGCCAATCCACCTAACCTATACATCTCCGGACTGGGAAGGAAATTGGAGCTCCTGGAGGAAACCCACGCAGAGACGGGCAGAACTCGCAAACTCCACGCAGTCACCCCAAAGCCAGAATCGAATCCAGGTCCCTGGCATTGTGAGGCAGCAGTGCTAACTACTGTGCCTCTGCGCCATCAACAGTTCCCCTATCTTAACACCTTCAAACGAATCAAATCAAAAGTTCTCAAAGTCTAGAAAGAACATTATTCCCCAACACTCACTTCACCTGGGCCTTGTCAGAGATGTAGACTTTCCATGCATGAAGTGCCAAGGCTTGACAGGAAGTGTACTCTGCTGAGGGAATCACCTGATCACGAGGGATTTCTGCAGGATTTTCCTGTCGTAACCTCAGCAGAAAATGGAAGAAATCCTGGTGAATTTGGTGCCATGTGACTGCAGTCAATGGGAGATCCCTGTGGAAATCTCATCCTGATTTATTTAATGAACAAACTGACCTCATGGAACCCACATCTTTCAATGGGTTACACAAAACGGGGATAGTTTCCGCACCCTGAATTGCACCTACGTTACACCACGAAGAAGCAGATACACTGCAGCAACTCACCAAGGCTCCTTCGACAGCACCTTCCAAACCCACAACTCTACCATCTACAAGGACAAGGGCAGCAGACACGTAGGAACGCTTGGATGCTCCCCCTCCAAGCTACTCAATCCTGATTTGGGAACATACTGATCATTCCTTCACTGTCACTGGATCAAAATCCTGGAACCCCCTCCATAACAGCAACAAAACATGGACAATATACAGGCTTGAGCTGACAGGAGGCAAGTAAAAAAACTCCATTGCCCCTGCCTTCAAGAGGTGAAAGGTTGGCGGCTGGACAATGCATCACTAACCTGAGAAACAATAGGTGGCCTCTAGGTTGTCACTGGGCCCTGGATTAGCACCTGAGTGACCAGGAGGGGACAGAGCTCATGGCAATTCCCACATCCTGAAAGAGGACGACCTTATTGAGGCGCATAAAATCATGAGGGGCGACATTATTGAGGCATACAAAATCACAAGGGGCAAAGATAGGATGAACACGCATAGTCTTTTTCCCAGGGTAGGGAAGTTGAAAACTAAAGGACATTGGTTACAGATGAGAGGGGGTAAGATTTAAAAGGGACCTGAGGGGCAACGTCTTCATCAGAGAGTGGTGAGGATATGGAATGAGCTGCCAGAGAAAGTGGCAAAGGCGGGTACAATGGCAACAGTTAAAAAACATTTGAATAAGTTCATGGGTAGGAAAGGATTAGAGGGATATGGGCCAAACATGGGCAATTGGGACTAGCTGGGAGGGCTCCATGGTTGGCGTGGACTGGTTGGGCCGAATGACCCATTTCAATGCTGTATTGCTCTATGACTCTAAGGACGGAATTTTACATCCTCGCTTGTTCCGAAACCATAAAATCCCGTCTGAAACCATTGTCGATTGTTGGAAAAACCCATCTGGTTCACTGATGTCCCTTTAGGGAAGGAAATCTGCCGCCCTTACCCAGTCTGGCCTACGTGTGACTCCAGAGCCAGAAGCAATGTGGTTGACTCTCAACTGCCCTCCAATGGCAACTAGGGATGGGCAATAAATGCTGGCCCAGCCAGTGACGCCCATGTCCCACGGATGAATGAAAAAAGAGCTCAGTCGCGTGATGCTTTTGCGAAATGTAGACAGTCAGACATATAGGATGACCCTCGTCCTTAAGTTGCAGTTAGGAAAGATACGTGATAGAAAGTCACACACACAGGCACTCGGTGTTCGGAAAGAGTAGGTCAGCTTGTGGTTACTGTCGATAGCATCTTGTAAAAATAGAACACATGCTGCTAGTGAACATTTGTTATTTTTGGAGCTGATAGTCAGACAGGAAGAGGGAAGGGCACGTTGGTGCTGAATCATTGAGTCAGGTGATTATTACTGGCACAGCCACAAAGGTAAACAGCGTCGACAAGATGTAAGATGGCCACTGGATTAAAGGGTCATTCCTTTATTCGAAGGGGCAGCAGTAACGTGATGGCAGGCTGTGTCAGACTGGAGGCTCCAGAGATGGAACGAACTCTGATACCCCTTATACTACCTGTTGTTGTTTCACCCCTCCTCCTGTGCAATAACAGCAAAAGAAATAGGCAGAGTAACCCCTTGAACTTGCCCCACCATTCAATAAAAATTCATTGAACAAAGAAAATTTCGCACAGGAACAGACCCTTCGGCCCTCCAAGCCTGAACTGCCCATGCTGCCTGACTTAACTAAAACCCCCTACCATATCCCTCCATCCCCATCCCATTCATGTATTTGTCAAGACACCCCTTGAAAGTCACTACTGTATCCGCTTCCACTACCTCCCCCGGCAACAAGTTCCAGGCACCCATTACTCTCTGTGTAAAAAATCTGCCTCGTACATCTCCTTTAAACCTTGCCCCTCACACCTTAAACCTGTCCCCATTAGTAACTGACTCTTCTACCCTGGAAGGACTATCCACTCTGTCCATGCATCTCAAAATCTTGTAGACTTTTATTAGGTCTCCCCTCAACCCCTGTCACTCCAGTGAGAACAAACCAAGTTTCTCCATCTTCTCCTTATAGCTAATGCCCTCCATACCAGGCAACATCCTGGTAAATCTTTTCTGTACCCTTTCCAAAGCCTCCACATCCTTCTGGTAGGGTGATGACCACTGATTGAATTGGATGGTCCAGTTTCCTCCCATGTGCAAATTAGATGCATTGGCCATGATAAATTCTCCCTCAGTGTACCCAAACAGGCACTGGAATGTGGCGCTAGGGGATTTTTACAGTAACTTCATTGCAGTGTTAATGTCAGCCAACTTGTGACAAATAAATAAGCTTTAATAAACTTTGACTTTGCCCTTGACCATAGGTTCAAGGTGAGGGGCAGGAGGTTTGGGGGAGATGTGAGGAAAACATTTGTACTCAGAGGGTGGTGAGGGTCTGGAATGCACTGCCTGGGAGGCCTCGCATCCTTTAAAAATTACCTGGATGAGTACTTGGCACAAAATAACATTCAGGGCTATGGGCCAAGTGCTGGTAAATTGGTATGTGGGAGTTCAGGTGATTCTCATATGTTGGTGCAGACTCAATGGGCCACAGGGCCTCATCTGCACTGTATGATTCTATGATATGATGTGGAGATGCAGGCGTTGGACTGGGGTAAACACAGTAAGAAGTCTCACAATACCAGGTTAAAGTCCAACAGATTTATTTGGTAGCAAAATCCACTAGCTTTCAGAGCACTACTCCTTTGTCAGGTAAGTGGGAGTTCTGTTCACTGATAGCCAACTTCCACACACATGAGAATGGCCTCAACTGGGATCTTGGTTCATGTCACATTATCTGTAATCCCCACAACCTGCCTGGACTTGCAAAATCTCATTAACTGTCCTGTCTGGAGGCAATACACATCTCTTTAACCTGTGCTAAACGCTCTCTCCACTCACATTGTCTGTACCTTTAAAACTTGATTACCTGTAAAGACTCGCATTCCAACCATTATTTTGTAAATTGAGTTTGTGTCTTCATATGCCCTGTTTGTGAACAGAACTCCCACTTACCTGACGAAAGAGCGACACTCTGAAAGCTAGTGGATTTTGCTACCAGATAAACCTGTTGGACTTTAACCTGTGAGACTTCTTACTGATTCTATGATATCCAGGAGTAAAGGTATTTATCTGAGCCATGGGCTTGCTGCTTCTAACTTTGTATTCACTTGACTCTTTCATTTATTATCATGTAGGTGTACTGTTTCTGCAATCCCATACATTAACACATACTCCAGAACTGCATTCAAGGTAGCAGATAAAGAAATGGCCAAGCAACTGAATACATACTTTGGTCCTGTCTTCACAAAAGAGGACAGAAACCAAATGTTGGAGAATGCAAGATTTAGTGAGTGGGAAGAACTGAAGGAGATCAATATTAGTAGAGAAATGGTGCTGGGAAAATTGATGGGATTGAAGTTTGATAAATCCCCAGAGCCTGAACTTACATCCCAAAGTACTTAAGGAAGTGGCTCTAGAAATATTGGATGCATTGGTGGTTACCTTCCAGGATTCTATAGACTCTGGAACGGTCCCTGCAGATTGGAGGGTAGCGCAAGTCACTCCAATATTCAGAAAGGGAGGTAGAGAGAAAACAGGGAATTATAGAACCAGTAAGCTAAACTTTGGTAGAGGGGAAAATTCTCAAATCCATTATCAAGGATTTTATAGCAGAACATTTAGAAAGCAATGGCAGGATCAGACAGAGTCAGCATGGATTTATGAAGGGGAAAATAATGCTTGATAAATCTGTTGGAATTCTTTGAAGATGTAACTAGTAGAGCTGACAAGGGGGAGCCAGTCAATATGGTAAATTTGGACTTTCAGAAAGTGTTTGACAAAGTCCCGCATAAGAGATTATCGTGCAAGATTAAAGAGCATGGGATTGGGGAAGTGTATTGACATGGGTGGAAACTGATTGGCAAAGAGGAAACAAAAAGTAAGAATTAATGGGTGCTTTTCAAACTGGCAGGCAGTAACTAGTGGGGTGCCATAGGGATCAGTACTGGGACCCCAACTATCCACATATATTAATGATTTGGATGAGGGAACAAAATGTAACATCTCAAAGTTTGCAGATGATACCAAGTTGGGTGGGAGGGTGAACTGTGATGAGGATGCAGATTTCCTTTAGCATGATCTGGACAGGTCAGGTGAGTGGGCAAATCAGTGGCAGATACAATATAATTTGGATAAATGTGAGGTTATTCAAAAACAAGAAGACAGATTAATACCTGAATGGCTGTAAATTGGGAGAGGGGAGTGTGCAGTGGGATCTGGGTGTCCTTGAAGGTTACCTAAAAACTTGAAGCTCTCGACCCTTTTCACTTTGTTGGAGCAACTTAGGAGCAATGAAGAGTTAGTAACAAATTCTTCCTCCCCCCATTGATGCCCAAAAGAAAGCTAGAACAATGCACATCCAGCAACAACAGTAATTTATGTCAGCTAAAACAGTCATTGATGGTAAGCAAGCAGGTACAGCAGGCGGTAAAGAAGGCAAATGGCATGTTGGCCTCCATTGCGAGAGGTTTCGAGTACAGAGGCAGGGATGTGTTGTTGCAACTATACAGGGCCTTGGTGAGGCCACACCTAGAGTATTGCGTGCAGTTTTGGTCTCCTTTTCTGAGGAAGGATGGTCTTGCTATTGAGGGAGTGCAGCGAGGGTTTACCAGGCTGATTCCAGGGATGGCAGGACTGATGTATGAGGAGAGATTTACTGAGTTAGGATTGTTTTCTCTGGAGTTCAGTTGAATGAGGTGGGTATCTTACAAAGACTTATAAAATTCTAACAGGACTAGACAGGGTAGATGCAGGGAGAATGTTCCCAATGGTGGGGGAGTCCAGAACCAGGGGTCACAGTCTGAGAATTCAGGGCAGACCATTTAGGATGGATTTGAGGAGACATTTCTTCACCCAAGAGTGGTGAGCCTGTGGAATTCATTACCACAGGAAGTAGTTGATGGCAAAACTTTGAATGCATTCAAGAGGTGGCTGGATATAGCACTTGGGGCAAATGGGATCAAAGTTTACGGGGAACATAAGAACATAAGAAATAGGAGCAGGAGTAGGCCATCTAGCCCCTCGAGCCTGCCCCGCCATTCAATAAGATCATGGTTGATCTGTCGTGTCTCAGTTCCACATTCCTGCCCTCTCCCCATAACCCTTAATCCCCTTGCCTATCAAAAACCTATCAACACGCGTCTTAAAAATATTTAGTGAGGCAGCCTCCACCACTTCAACAGGCAGAGAATTCCAGAGATTCACCACCCTTTGAGTGAAGAAGTTCCTCCTCAACTCCGTTCTAAACCGCCCCCTCTTTATCTTGAGGCTGTGCCCTCTAGTCCTACTGTCCTTTCTGAGCGGGAAGAGCCTCTCCACCTCTATCCTATCCATCCCATTCATCACCTTATATGTCTCAATGACATCTCCCCTCATTCTTCTAAACTCTAATGAGTACAAGCCTAGTTTATTCAGCCTCTCCTCATAGTTCAACCCCCTCAACTCCGATATCAGCCTAGTAAACCTCCTCTGCACTCCCTCCAAGGCCAAAGTATCCTTGCGTAAGTGTGGCGACCAAAACTGCACACAGTACTCCAGCTGCGGCCTCACCAGTGCCCTATACAGCTGCAGCAAGACCTCCCTACTTTTATATTCAATCCCCCTCGCTATGAAGGCTAGCATCCCATTCGCCTTCCTGACCACCTGCTGCACCTGTAGGCTGGGTTTTTGCGACTCATGCACAAGGACCCCGAGGTCCCTCTGCACCGTCGCATGCTGCAGTTTTTCGCCACGTAAGTAATAGTCCTTCCTACCATTATTCCTACCAAAATGGACAACCTCACATTTGCCAACATTAAATTCCATTTGCCAGTTCCTGGCCCATTCGCCCAGCCTATCTAGATCCTTCTGCAGACTCTCCACACCCTCTGCACAATTTGCCGTTCCACCAATCTTGGTGTCATCAGCAAATTTTGACACCATACACTCGGTTCCCTCCTCCAGGTCATCTATATAAATGGTAAATAGCTGAGGCCGCAGCACCGACCCCTGGGACACTCCACTAGTCACCAACCGCCAATCCGAATAGCACCCATTGACCCCCACTCTCTGCCTCCTATTTGACAGCCAATCCTCTATCCACGCTAACACCCTACCCCCAACTCCATGCCCCCTGACCTTCTGTAATAACCTCTTGTGAGGCACCTTGTCAAACGCCTTCTGAAAATCAAGAAACACCACATCTACCGGCTCTCCTCTATCCACCGCCCTAGACACATCCTCATAGAACTCCAATAAATTTGTCAGACACGACTTCCCCTTAACGAAACTGTGCTGCGTCTGCTCTATCAAACAATTCTCCTCAAGATGCCTCGCCATTTTCTCCTTGATCACGGATTCTAACATTTTACCTACAACAGATGTTAAACTAACCGGCCTATAATTCCCTGCCTTTTGCCTGCCACCCTTCTTAAACAACGGCGTAACATTAGCCGTTTTCCAATCTTCCGGCACTTCCCCGGAATCCAGCGATGTTTGGAAAATAATCACCAAGGCATCCACTATCGCCTCCGCCATTTCTTTCAGAACCCTTGGATGCATTCCATCCGGTCCTGGGGACTTGTCCACAATCAGTCCCTCCAGTCTGTCGAGCACTGCCTCTCTAGTAACAATAATATCATTGAGACCCTCCACTCCTACCATCTTTCCATCACTAACACCCGGCAAATTATTCACGTCCTCCTCTGTGAAGACCGAAACAAAAAAGTTATTCAAGGCCTCAGCCATTTCCCCATCCCCTACCACTAAGTCCTCCCTCTCATCCTCTAAGTGTCCAACGTTCACCCTCGTCAGCCTCTTCCTTTTTATATATTTATGAAAACTCTTGCTATCCTTTTTTATATTAAGCGCTAGCCCAGCTTCATAGTTTATCCTACCCTTCTTTATCAACTTCTTTGTCATTCTTTGTTGATATTTAAACCCCTCCCAATCCTCTTCTCGCCCACTACTCTTAGCTACTCTAAACGCATCCGCTTTTAATTTAACACTTTCCTTTACCTCCTTCGTTATCCACGGCTGATTATCTCTCCTCCTATGATCCTTTTTAACCATCGGAATAAATTTCTGCTGAGCACCAAGAAAGATCTCCTTAAAGATCCTCCACTGTTCCTCAGCAGACCTACCTTCCAACGCGCTCCCCCAATCAACATTCGTCAATTCTTCTCTCATCCTATCGTACTCCCCTCTGTTCAAACAAAGGACGCGTGTCCGGGAACCCACTTTCTCCTCCTCCATCTGCATCAGAAACTCCACCATACAATGATCACTCTTCCCAAGAGGATCCTTCACCACAAGGTCCCTAATTCTACCCGCCTCATTACATAACACCAGATCCAAGATAGCTCGCTCCCTCGTCGGCTCCAACACACACTGTTCAAGGAAACTATCCCGGCAGCATTCCAAGAACTCTTCCTCAAGCCCACCGCGTCCAACATGGGTCGACCAATCAATATGTGGATTGAAATCCCCCATAATTATCGCCGTTCCATTCCTGCACGCTGCATTTATTTGCGTGTTAACAGCCCACCCCACCTCCAGATCATTATTTGGGGGCCTATAGACGACACCCACCAGCGTCTTCCTCCCTTTGCTGTTCCTAATCTCCACCCACAACGATTCCACTTTCTGCTCTTTGGCTCCTATACCATCCCTTGGTACCACCCTGATGCTATCCTTAATCAGCAGATCTACGCGCCCCCCCTTTTTCCTCCTGCCTATCCTTCCTAAACACTTGATACCCCTGGACATTCAGCTCCCAGTCCCTGTCACCTTGCAGCCACGTCTCTGTAATGGCCACCAGATCATATCCATTTGTGCTGATCTGCGCCACCAGCTCATTCACTTTATTCCGAATGCTTCGTGCATTCAGATAAAGTGCCTTCATCCCAGCCTTCACCTGTACCCTATTTGCCAGAATGCCACCAACCTTACTCACACCCCCTACTCCTTTTATTGTAGGATTAGGAAAATGTAGGATTAGGCTATTGAGTTGGACAATCAGCCACGATCATGATGAATGGCGGAGCAGGTTCGAAGAGCTGAATGGCCTTGTCCTGCTCCTATCTTCTATGTTTCTATGTAACCCCTTCAGCCCTGAACACCCACATGATGCATATCTAGCTTCCACTTAAGCCCTTTATGCCACTGCCCTCTATGATAGTGAGTTGCGCCATTTGATGGCCAACATTCAACTTCTGGGGAAAGAAGTTTCTCCTGAATTCTTTGCTGGATTTACTTGTCACGATCTTACATTCATGGCCTGAAGTTTTGGAACTCCCCCCACCCCCCCACACACTCAGCTGGGGCCCGACCACCCGGGAGAATGTCAATGGTTAATAAGGAAGCCCTACTGAATATGCATGTCGAAGGGATAAATAGCTTCCCATCCGGGTGAGGAGAACGAGGTTGGAATTAACGGGAAAGAGGGTTTTGCCACACAACGCGTGGCTGATGAAACCTCTGCAGTTCCTCAGGGAGAGCTCACAATGATACGCATTCACAAGGCAGAGATATAAGTGGAAAAAGTTGGCAGGTTCGGGCCCTGTCGCACACTGCACAGTGTGTCCATTCAAAAAGAGCCAAGTAGATGCTAATACTTTTTTGATTTGATTTGATTTTGATTCATTATTGTCACATGTATTAGTATATTAGTATTATTAGTATTGTTTCTTGCATGCTATAGAAACAAAGCATGCCATTCATAGAGAAGGAAAGGAGAGAGTGCAGAATGTAGTGTTACAGTTATAGCTAGGGTGTGGAGACTTATTGCAAGGTAGGTCCATTCAAAAGTCTGACAGCAGCAGAGAGGAAGCTGTTCTTGAGTCAGTTGGTATGTGTCCTCAGACTTTTGCATCTTTTTTCCCAACGGAAAAAGATGGAAGAGAGAATGTCCGGGGTGTGTGGGGTCCTTAATTGTGCCGGCTGCTTTGCTGAGG
Source organism: Carcharhinus amblyrhynchos (assembly GCF_965287045.1). Classification (NCBI taxonomy): domain Eukaryota; kingdom Metazoa; phylum Chordata; class Chondrichthyes; order Carcharhiniformes; family Carcharhinidae; genus Carcharhinus; species Carcharhinus amblyrhynchos. The sequence continues at coordinate 6,178,101 of NW_027649778.1, forward strand.
CAGCGGGAAGTGTAGACAGAGTCAATGAATGGGAGGCTGGTTTGGATGATGGATTGGGCTACATTCACGACCTTTTACAGATCCTTGCGGTCTTCGGCAGAGCAGGAACCATATCAAGCTGTGATACAACCAGGAAGAATGCTTTCTATGGTGCATCTGTAAAAGTTGGTGAGAGTTGCAGCTGACATGCCAAATTTCCGTAGTCTTCTGAGAAAGTAGAGGCATTGGTAGGCTTTCTTAATTATAGTGTCAGCATGGGGGGACCAGGACAGGTTGTTGGTGATCTGGACACCTAAAAATTTGAAGCTCATAAGAACACAAGAAATAGGAGCAGAAGTAGGCCATCTAGCCCTTCGAGCCTGCCCCGCCATTCAATAAGATCATGGCTGATCTGTCGTGTCTCAGTTCCACTTTCCCGCTTTCTCCCCATAACCCTTAATCCCCTCTCTTATCAAAAACCCATCAACCCGCGTCTTAAAAATATTTAGCGAGGCAGCCTCCACCACTTCAACGGGCAGAGAATTCCAGAGATTCACCACCCTTTGAGTGAAGAAGTTCCTCCTCAACTCCGTTCTAAACCGCCCCCCTTTTATCTTGAGGCTGTGCCCCCTAGTCCTACTGTCTTTTTTGAGCGGGAAGAGTCTCTCCACCTCTATCCTATCCATCCCATTCATCATCTTATACGTCTCAATGAGATCTCCCCTCATTCTTCTAAACTCTAACGAGTACAAGCCCAGTTTATTCAGCCTCTCCTCATAGCTCAACCCCCTCAACTCCGGTATCAGCCTAGTAAACCTCCTCTGCACATCCTCCAAGGCCAAAATATCTTTGTGCAGGTGCGGCGCCCAAAACTGCACACAGTACTCCAGTTGCGGCCTCACCAATGCCCTATACAGCTGCAGCAAGACCTCCCTACTTTTATATTCAATCCCCCTCGCTATGAAGGCCAGCATCCCATTCGCCTTCCTGACCACCTGCTGCACCTGCAAGCTGGGTTTTTGCGACTCATGCACAAGGACCCCGAGGTCCCTCTGCACCGTCGCCTGCTGCAGTTTTTCGCCCCGTAAGTAATAGTCCTTCCTACCATTCTTCCTACCAAAGTGGACCACCTCACACTTGCCAACATTAAATTCCATTTGCCATTTCCTGGCCCATTCGCCCAGCCTATCTAGATCCTTCTGCAGACTCTCCACACCCTCCGCACAATTTGCCGTTCCCCCAATCTTGGTGTCATCAGCAAATTTCGACACCCTACACTCGGCTCCCTCCTCCAGATCATCTATATAAATGGTAAAAAGCTGAGGCCCCAGCACCGACCCCTGGGGCACTCCACTAGTCACCATCCGCCAATCCGAATAGCACCCGTTGACCCCCACTCTCTGCCTCCTATTTGACAACCAATCCTCTAACCACGCTAACACCCTACCCCCAACTCCACGTCCCTCGACCTTCTGCAATAACCTCTTGTGAGGTACTTTGTCAAACGCCTTCTGAAAATCTAGAAAGACCACATCCACCGACTCTCCTCTATCCACCGCCCTAGACTCTCAACCCTTTCTACTTCGTCGGAGTAACATAGGAGCAATGAACAGTTAGTAACAAATTCTTTCTCTCCCCATTGATGCCCAAAACAAAGATAGAACATTGCACATTCAGCAACAACAGCAACTTATGTCAGCTACGACATAACTTTTACAGATGCACCATAGAAAGATTCTTTTTGTATCACAGCTTGGTATGACCCGCGGCAGCGGGAAGTGCAGACAGAGTCAGTGGGTGAAAGGTTGATTTGCGTGATGGATTGGGCCACATTCATGACCTTTTGTAGTTCCTTGCGGTCTTGGGCAGAGCAGAGACCAGAATTAGAGGAGCGCTGATATCTTGGAGGGTTGAGGAGATAGGGAGGGCCAAGACTGCATGAAGGGATTTCAAAGCAAGGGTGAGAACTTAAAGATCAATAAATTACTTGACTTGGGGTTGGGGGGGTGGCGATTGTCGGTCAGCGAGCACAGGGTGATAGGAGAGTGGGGCTTGCTGTGAGTTGAGATACGAGGAGGGATGGAAGTAGAGTTTTGAATGACCTCAAATTTCCAAAGAAAGCATTCTTTCGGCTTGTATCACAGCTTGGTACGGCTCCTGCTCTGCCCAAGACCGCGAAAAACTACAAAAGGTCGTGAATGTAGCCAAATCCATCACGCAAACCAGCCTCCCATCCATTGACGCTGCCTACACTTCCCACTATCGCGGCAAAGCAGCCAGCATAATTAAGGACCCCACGCACCCTGGACATTCTGCCTTCCACCTTCTTTCTTCGGGAAAAAGATACAAAAGTCTGAGGTCATGTACTAATTGACTCAAGAACAGCTTCTTCACTGCTGCCATCAGATTTTTGAATGGACTTACCTTGCATCTTTTTGTACACCCAAGCTATGACGAACATCACATTCTGCACTCTCTCGGTTCCTTCTCTATGAACGGTATGTTTGTCTGTGCAGTGCGCAAGAAACACAGTACACTTTTCACTGTATACTAATGTGACAATAATAAATCAAATCAAATTATATTTAAGGGAGCAGGAACGAACTTCTGAGGCAGTATAGTGCTGTGGTCAGACCCCATCTGGAGTACTGTAAGCAGTTTTGGGCCCCGTATCTAAGGAAGGATGTGCTGGCCTTGAAGGGAGACCAGAAAAGGTTCACAGGAATGATCCCCAGAATGAAGAGGTTGTCATATGAGGAATGGTGAGGACTCTGGATCTGTACCCATTGAAGTTTAGAAGGATGGGGGGGATCTTATTGAAACTTACAGGATACTGCTAGGCCTGGATAGAGCTGACATGGAGACGATGTCTCCACTAGTAGGAAAAACTAGAATCAGAGGGCATATCCTCAGGCTAAAGGGACATTCCTTTAAAACAGAGATGAGAGGGAATTTCTTCAGCCAGAGAATGGTAAATCTGTGGAACTCCTCAGAAGGCTGTGGAGGCCAGGTCATTGAGTGTCTTTAAGACAGAGATAGATAGGTTCTTGATTAATAAGGGGATCAGGTGTTATGGGAAAAAGGCAGAAAAATAGGGATGAGAAAAATATCTGCCGTGGTCGAGTGGCGGAGCAGACTCGATGGGCTGAATGGCCTAATCCTGCTCCTATGTTTCATGGTCTTATTGTCTTATAAAGCACCTATGAAATAAAAAAACTCTTCCAAGAAGTATAACACTTCTTCTTTATAACAGAACTGCTATAAATCAAAGTACAACACCAAGCCACATAAGAAGATCTCAGGCAAAGTGGTGAAACGCTAATAAAATGGAGGTTTTAAAGACCATCTTAAGGAGGAAAGTGAGATAGAGAGACAAGAATTCTAGAGCTTGGGGCCCAGGCAGCTGAAGGCATGGCCACCAATGCTGGAATGATTAAAATCAGGAGTGTTCAAGAGTGGCATGGTGGTACAGTGGTTAGCACTGCTGCCTTACAGCACCAGGGACCCAGGTTCGATTCTGGCTTGCGTCACTCTCTGTGCAGAGTTTGCACATTCTCCTTGTGGCTGTGTGGGTTTCCTCTGGGTGCTCCAGTTTCCTCCCACAAGATGTGCAGGTTAAGTTGATTGGCCATGCTGAATTCTCCTTCGAGGGGGACTAGCTAGGATAAATAAGTGGGGTTATGGAGATAGGGCCTGGGTGGGGTTGTGGCCGGTGCAGACTGAATGGGAAGAATTTTACCGGCATGTCCGCCCGAGATTCGGGCAATCCTGCCCGAGGAACATCGGAGAATGCTGTTGACAAAGCCTCACCCGCCCCCGGGATAGGGATGTGTGTACTGGTAAAATCCCAAATGGCCCCCTTCTGTACTGCGGGGATTCTATGCTTCCAAGATTTGATTTGATTTATTATTGTCACATGTATTAGTGTACAGTGAAAAGTATTGTCTCTTGCGCACCATACAGACAATACATACCGTTCATAGAGAAGGAAAGGAGAGGGTGCAGAATGTAATGTTACAGTCATAGCTAGGGTGTAGAGAAGGATCAACTTAATGCGAGGTAAATCCATTCAAAAGTCTGACAGCAGCAAGGAAGAAGCTGTTCTTGAGTCGGTTGGTACATGTCCTCAGACTTTTGTATCTTTTTCCCGACAGAAGAACGTAGAAGAGAGAATGTCCGGGGTGCGTGGGGTCCTTAATTATGCTGGTTGCTTTGCCAAGGCAGCAGGAAGTGTAGACACAGTCAGTGGATGGGAGACTGGTTTGTGTGATGGATTGGGCCACATTAACGACCTTTTGTAGTTCCTTGCGGTCTTGGGCAGGGCAGAGGCCGGAACTAGAGGAGCGCTGATATCTTGGAGGGTTGTGGAGATAGGGAGGGGCAGTGCTGCGTGAAAGGATTTAAAAGCAAGGGTGAGAACTTAAAGATCAATAAATTAGTTGAATTGGGGTTGGGGGGGTGATTGTCAGACAGCGAGCACAGGGCGATAGGGGAGTGGGGAGTGGGGGGTTGAGACATGGGGGGAATGGAAGTAGAGTTTTGAATGACCTCAAATTTGTGGGCGACAGAATGTGGAAGAGGAACCAAGAGTTACAGTCAAATGAGCGTATTGAAGGCACGAATGAGGTTGTCAACAGCAGATGAGCCAAGAAATGGCCATCATCGTCACAACGTTGCGGAGGAGATATTGTGTGTGGGGGGAGATGCTCAGCTATGGCACAAAAAAATGGGACCTTCTTTGGGGATTTAATCTCAGGCTGATGCCAGGGAGAGGGATTGCATCTGTAACTAGGGAATGGGATTTGGGGTAGGGACTGAAAACAATGGGGGCAAAATGAGGTGAGCCGTTCAAACATCCATTGCCTTCGGCAGGACTGGAAAATAAGGTTGGGTGGGAGGGGTTGTAAAATCCACCCAGTGGTTCCCGTCCACGGCATGACCTTCTGAAGGTTTTGTGTCCAATCTATGTACAGAATCTAGTCTCGAACACAACTGAGAAATACATCTATATTTATTGATTTATTAGTGTCACTGACATTGACACTACAATGAGGTTACTGTGAAATTCCCCTAGTCGTCACAGTCCGGCACCTGTTTGGGGACACTGAGGGAGAATTTATCATTGCCAATGCGCCTAACCAGCATGTCTTTCAGACTGTGGGTGGAAACCGGAACATGCGAAGGAAACCCACGCAGACATGGGGAGAAAGCGCAGACTCCACACAGACCCAAGCCGGGAATTGAACCGGGTCCCTGGCGCTATGAGGCAGCGGTGCCAACCACTGTGCCACCATACCATTCCAGTGAAACCTCTGATGTGAAAAGATAAGCCATAGCCGTTGGAACCAGAAACATTATAGATTTGAACAGGATGCAACTGAGAAGAGGGTAAATGCAGGGCAGCTGCGGAACAAAAGGAACTCGCGTAGGATAGGCTCCAACAAATATTTTTCGTCACGGTGGCAGAGTTAACGCTGCCGTCTCACAGCGCCAGAGACCTGGTTTCAATTCTGACCTCGGGTCACCCTCTGTGTGGAGACTGCATGTTCTCCCTGTGTCTGCATGGGTTTCCTCCCGGTGCTTCAGTTTTCTCCCACAGTCCAAAGATGTGCAGGTTAGGCGAGCTTTGACAAAGGGTCATGTGGACTCGAAACATCAGCTCTTTTCTCCCCTTACAGATACTGCTAGATCTGCTGAAAATTTCCAGCATTTTCTCTTTTGGTTTCAGATTCCAGCATCTGCAGTAATTTGCTTTTATGTCCGTTAGGTGGATTGGCCATGCTAAATTGCCCATCAGTGTCCAAAGATGTGCAGGTTAGGTGGATTGGCCATGCTAAATTGCCCATCAGTGTCCAAAGATGTGCAGGTTAGGTGATTGGCCATGCTAAATTGCCCCATTGTGTCGAAAGAGGTGTAGGTTAGATGGACCGGCCAAACTAAATTGCCCCTTAGTCATAGAATTATAGAATCCCTACAGTGCAGAAGGAGGCCATTTGGTCCATCGAGCCTGCACCGACAACAATCTCACTCAGACCCTATCCCCGTAACCCATGCATTTACCCTAGCTAATCCTCCTGGCACTGAGGGACAATTCAACATGGCCAATCCACCTAACCTGCACATCTATGGACTATGGGAGGAAACTAGAGGAAACCCACGCAGACACGGGGAGAACGTGCAACCTCCACACAGACAGTGACCCAAGCCAGGAATCGAACCCTAGTTCCTGATGCTGTGAGGCAGCAGTTGTAACCACTGTGCTACCCCAGTGTGTACTTAGTATGTAGGTTAGTGGGATTAGTGGGGTAAATATGTGGGGCTATGTGGATAGAGCGGGGTTGGGCCTGGATAAGATGCTCTGTCGGAGAGTCAGTATCGATTTGATGGGCTGAATGGCTTTCTTCTGCACTGTAGAGATTCTGTTATTCCATTATAACTATTGTCAAATTAAATCCAGAGGGGAATAGGTTACTCTGATGGAATGTACTCCCGATCTGGAGCAGGATTAAGATCACAGTGAAGTATAATGTGGAGTTCTGACGAAGAGTCATGCAGACTCGAAATGTTGGAGCTATTCTCTCCCCACAGATGCTGTCAGACCTGCTGAGATATTTCCAGCGTTTTCTGTTTTTGTTTCAGCTGCCAGAAGTATGTTGCTTTTATTGTAGTGAGTAAGTTGGCGAGCTGGAGATGACGGGAGCGCGGGGAAGGGTGAAGAATAGGGAGAATGATCGAGTTACGCTGACTATCTCTCCTTGTTTGACATCATGTCAAGTACCATGTCATTGCTTTGGGGCAGGGTGCTTTTGAAGTGACCCATTGTTTCATGAGATCTCTGTGAAGTGACTCATACTTCAGTGATTGGCAGCTTGCCAACCTAGCCTGGCGAATAAAACCTCATGCCCTCTCACTATGTGACACATCCACACACAGCAAGGCTGATGAAATCACTCAAAGGAACAATGCCTAAACGTGCCCAACTTCTCAAACTTTTCTCCTTATTTATTCTTTCATCCTAAATGCCTAGTTTCACTCAACAAGATTTATGGTGTCCCACCCTGCCCCTTACCCCTGTATCTAACAATGTAGTGGAAGTTGATGTTCGTTGACTTGCGCAAAGAATGCGAGTTCAAGTCTCGGCCGAATTCAACCTTTCAAAAAAAACCCTCTGAAGCCTGAAGCTTGGTATCAATGAAAATGACCACAAGGCTGTTAGGATAGAATCATAGAATCCATTCAGCCCATCGAGCCTGCACCAATCACAATCCCACCCAGGCCCTATCCCCATAATGCCATGCATTTACCCTAGCTAGTCCTCCCGACACTAAGGGCAATTTAGCATGGCCAATCCACCTAATCCACATATCTTTGGACACTAAGGGGCAATTTTGTATGGCCAATCCACCCAACCCGCACATCTTTCGACACTAAGGGACATTTTAGCATGGCTAATTTACCTAACCCACACACCTTTGGACTGTGGGAGCACCCGGAGGAAACCCACGCAGACACTGGGAGAACGTGCAAACTCCACACAGGCAGTGACCTGAGACTGGGTCCCCATAACCCCTGATCCCCTCATTAATCAAGAACCTATCTGTCTCTGCCTTAAAGACACTCAATGACCTGGCCTCCACAGCCTTCTGCGGCAATGAGTTCCACAAATTCACCACTCTTTGGCTGAAGAAATTTCTCCTCATCTCTGTTTTAAAGGATTGTCCCTTTAGCCTGAGGTTGTGCCCTCTGATTCTAGCTTTTCCTACAGTAGAAACATCCTCTCTGCATCCGCTCTATCCAGACCTTGCAGTATCCTGTAAGTTTCAATAAGATCTCCCCCTCATCCTTCTAAACTCCAACGAGTATAGACCCAGAGTCCTCAACTGTTCCTCATACAACAATCCCCAATTAATCCATGACTTTCCAAGTGGATATTAATCCTCTTCTTCAGAATTTTGCTATCACTGATATGAGACTCACTCCACCACCCTTCTCGGTACATCGGTGGTAAATGGCACAGTAGTTAGCACTGCTCCCTCACAGTGCCAGGGACCTGGTTCGATTCCCAGCTGTGAGCAGTCTGCACATTCTCCCTGTGTCTGCATGGGTTTCCTCCGGCTACTCTGGATTTCCTCCCACAGTCCAAAAGACATGCTAGTTAGGGTGCATTGACCTGAACAGACGCTGGAGTGTGGTGACTAGGGGAATTGTAACTTCATTGCAGTGTTAATGTAAACCTTATGACTAATAAATAAACTTGACTTTTTCTTGAAAAGTGGAACCATATCAGCCATCCTCTAGTCCTCCACTGGCCTTGGCTGCAGCTATGGTGAGAGGCTGGTTAGGCTGGGATTGTCTCCTGAGAGCAGAGAAGGCCAAGAAGGGGGACCTGAATGATTGACAAGGATAGGGTAAATAGGAAAAAACTTCTCCCCCTTGTAGAGGGGTCAGTAACCAGAGAGCATAGATTTAAGCTAAAGGGCAGGAGATTTAGAGGGATTTGAGGAAAACCATTTTTCACGCAGAGGGTGGGTGGGTGTTTGAAACTCACTGCCTGAAAGGCTGGTGGAGATGGAACCCTCATAACATTTAAGAATGTGGAGATACTGGTGTTGGACTGGGGTGGACACAGTTAAAGATCTCACAACACCAAGTTAAAGACCAACAGGTTCATTTGGAATAACGAACTTCCGGAGCATTGCCCTTTCATCAGGTGAGTGGAGAGATAGGTTCGCAAACACGCTATTATATATATATATGTACATATATATAGATGAAAACACAATTGCAAGATAATTGCATGTTCTTTACATTCCAATCTGTAATGATCTTGCAATTGTGTCTTTGCCTACATAAGCCGTGTTTGTGAAGCTACCTCCACTCACATGATGAAGAAGCAGCGCTCCGAAAGCTTGCGATTCTAAATAAACCTGTTGGACTTTAACCTGGTATTGTGAGACTTCAAATCATAGAAATCATAAAAACCCTACAGTGAAACATAGAAACCCTACCCTTCTAAACATTTAAGAAGCATTCAAATGAGCACTTGAAATGCCATAGCACACACGACCACGGACGAAATGTTGGGAAATGGGATTAGAATAGACAGTTGCTTGATGGCCAGTCCAGAAAAGATGGGCCGAAAGGCCTCTTTCTGTGTTGTAAAACTCCCTGGGAGCATCTTTACGGCCTCACTTGTCCCACACCCATAAAATCCCGCCTGAGGTCAACAGACTTTCCAATTGTCCGCCCCTCACCCACTCTGATTCCCATGGAGGGCGGGGCAGTAAAATTCCAGTGTATGATTTCTTCATTATCTGCTCATTCTGTCAGTGCTGATGAATATTTAATTTGCAAACTGTTGCCAGCTCATTTCTCTGGAACATTTCCTGTTGGAAAGAACTAAATACATTTCACGCCAGCCTCTCCCTCTCTCACCGGAAGGAAGGTGTGTCTCATTGTCCAGTGCTGAAATTCCAGAATACCTGAAGCTAGTATTCATGGACAAGGTAGATGGAGATAACAAACAGTGGTTTGAACCTTTGACCCTGCTGAGATAGTGCAGTGTGAGGGTGGGGGAGAGGTAGTGGCAGTGACACTCAGTGTTTACCCTCACTGGGGCTTGTACCCCCTCAGCGGCTTCCAGCAAAAGAACCTGCCATTCTTAAGGGCTGGATGACCAAATGGACGGCCAACTCTTTGAAGGTGCTGCAGCCATTTTATTGAGAAGGAGGTCATTCGGCCCATCAAGCCTGTGCCAGCAACAATCCCACCCAGGCCCTACCTGCGTAACCCCAACTATTTATCTCCCTAATACTAACAGGCAATTTAGAATGGCTAATCCACCTAACCTATACATCTTTGGGCAGTAAGGGGCAATTAAGTATGGCCAATCTATCCAACCTGCACATCTTTGGACACTAAGGAGCAATTTAGCATGGCCAATCCTTTCTCTCATAGAACTCCTAGAGTGCAGAAGGAGGCCATTCGGCCCATCGAGCATGCACGGACAATGATCCCACTTAGGCCCTATCTCTGTAACCGCACATATTTACCCCACTAATTCCCTCTGACACCTAACCCACACATCTTTGGACACTAAGGGGCAATTTAGCAAGGCCAATCCACCTAACCTGCACATCTTTGGACACTAAGGGGCATTTAGCATGGCCAATCCACATAACATGCGCACCTTTGGACATTAAGGGGCAATTTATCATAGAACATAGAACATTACAGCGCAGTACAGGCCCTTCGGCCCTCGATGTTGCGCCGACCAGTGGAACCAATCTAATGACCCTCTATCCTAAACTATTCCAATGTTATCCATATGCCTATCCACTGACCATTTGAACGCCCTTAAAGTTGGCGAGTCCACAACTGCTGCAGGCAGGGCATTCCACGATCTTACTACCCTCTGAGTAAAGAACCTACCTCTGACATCCGTCCTATAATTGCCACCCCTTAATTTAAAGCTATGTCCCCTCATGTTAGCCATCACCATCCGAGGTAAAAGGCTCTCACTGTCCACCTTATCCAATCCTTTGATCATCTTGTATGCAAATCATGACCAATCCCCCTAACCTGCACATCTTTGGATACTAAGGGGCAATTTAGCATGGCCAATCCACCTAACCTGCACATCTTTGGACACTAAGGGGCAATTTAGCATGGCCAATCCACCTACCCTACACATCTTTGGACACTAAGGAGCCATTTAGCATGGCCAATCCACCTAACCAGCACATCGTTGGACGGTGACAGGAAACTAAAACACACAGTGTTGGATGTGTCTAACCCATGAGATGAAGGCAACATTTCATCACTGTGTCTCTGAGCTAGGCATAGCGACAGGATCTGGTATTACCAACTCCTCCAGGACTGCCCTGGAGTCCCCAGGGCTGAAAGGTTAACCATTTTGTTTAAAGTTTAAGTTTATTTATTAGTGTCACCAAGACATTCCTCTGAGGAACTTCTGGAGCGATGTTCTGGAGCTGAGATGCTAGATCTCCAACCACCACAACCATCTTCCTTTTGAAGTTTAAAGTTTATTTATTAGTTCTGACAAGTTGGCTTACATTAACACTGCAATGAAGTTTCTGTGAAAATCCCCTAGTCGCCACAGTCCAGCGCCTGTTCGGGTACACCAAGGGAGAATTTAGCATGGCCAATGCACCCTAATCAGCAAGTCTTGCAAATTGTGGGAGGAAACTGGAGCACCCAGAGGAAACCCACGCAGACACGAGGATAATATGCAAACTCCACACAAACAGTGACCCAAGCCAGGAATCGAACCTGGGTCCCTAGCACTGTGAGGCAGCAGCGCTAACCACTGTGTCACCAACTGCCCAAGCAAGACATGGAGACAAATCAAAGGACTATTGAAAGAAACGTGCGTGTTTTTATCTTCTTCGAACAATGTTGCTTTTTAATGCCCTGGAACTTGGAGAAAAGGCTGTTTGATTGGCAGTCAACAATCGCCCAATCAGCTTATAATGAGTCTGTTGCTTTTCCAATTGGCCATAGGAAGATAGTGTCCCGTGTGATTGGATGTGTTGGATGACCAATGGTGGATGCTCAGGGGTAGAGCAGTTACAAACACAGAAACATAGGAAATAGGAGCAGGAGTAGGCCATTCGGCCCACTGAGCCTGCTCCACTATTCAACATGATCATGGCTAACCCTCTGTCCCAACGCCATACTCCAGCATTGTTCCCATATCCCTTAATCCCTTTAGAGCCTAGAAATCTATCTATATGTCCATGTATATATCTATTTATCTATATATTTACAAATGGTCGGGAGCTTCAATTTTTTCAGTGTCCAGATCACCAACAATATGTCCTGTTCCCTCAACGCCAACACACTCACCTGATGAAGCAGCAGCGCTACAAAAGCTCGTGCTACCAAATAAACCTGTTGACTTTAACATGCTTTTGTGAGACTTCTTACTGAGCCCACCCCAGTCCAACGTTGGCATCTTCACATCATGGCCTCTATGCCGACATGTAGTTAAGGAAGTCCACCAACGCCTCTGCTTTCTCAGAAGACTAAGGAAATTTGATATGCCCACTGTGGCTCTCAGCAACATTTACAGATGCACCAGAGAAGGCATTCTTTCCATTTGTATCACAGCTTGACATGGCTCCTGCTTTGCCCAAGACCGCGAGAAACTGCAAAGGGCCGTGAACGAAGCCCAGTCCATCACTCAAACCAGCCTTCCATCCATTGACTCCGACTACACTTCCCACTGCCTTGGAAAATTATGTCCTTAATCCAGCATAATCAAGGACCCCATGCACCCCAGACATACTCTCTTTCGCCTTCTTCCATAAGGAAAAAGATCCAAAAGTCTAAGGTCACAAAACAACTGACTCAAGAACAGATTCTTCCCTGCTGCCGTCAGACTTTTGAATTGACCTTGTACTAAGTTGATCTTTCTCTACACCCTACCTATGGCTGTAACACTACATTCTGCTTCCTCTCCTTTCCTTCTCAATGACGGCATGCTTTGTCTGTACAGCAAGAAACAATGCTTTTCACTGTATACTAATACATGTGACAATAATAAACCAAATCAAAACATATTTGGTGCCTTGGCCCCCATAGCTTTCTGCAGAAGAGAATTCCACAAGGTCACCACCCTCTGAGTGAAAAAATTTCTCCTCATCTCAGTCCTAAACAGCCCTAAATCTTTTGGACTTTGGGAGAAAACTGGAGCACCCGGAGGAAACCCACGCAGACATAGGGAGAATGTATCCACTGTGTATTGGGATACAGTGAAAAGTATTATTTCTTGCACACTATACAGACAAAGCATCCCGTTTATAGAGTACACAGGGGAGAGGAAAAGGAGAGGGTGCAGATTATGACGTACTATTGAAAGCTGCTCACCATCACTTGGGGTGGCACGGTGGCACAGTGGTTAACGCTGCTGGCTCACAGGGATCCGGGTTCAATTCCCAACTTGGGTCACTGTCTGCGCGGAGCCTGCACGTTCTCCCTGTGTCTGCATGGGTTTCTTCCGGGTGCTCCGGTTTCCTCCCACAGTCTGAAAGACTTGCTGGTTAGGGTGCATTGATCCAAACAGGGTGCAGGAATGTGGCGACTAGGGGAGTTTCACACTAACTTCATTGCAGTGTTAATGTAAGCCTTACTTGTAACAGATAAATAGACTTTACTTTTACCAAGGGTGTAGTGAATGCTGGCTTTGCCGACAATGACCACATCCCATGAGTGAATAGAAACTAAAAGCACAGACAGGTATTTTTAAATTTGTTTATCAAAAGGGACATAAAACTTATCCCCAAGGAATGTCGCCCTGCGTTGGGTCCCATCCGGTTGCTCTCAGGAATCACTAACTGCCCTATTTTTGGAAACTGTGCAGAAGAGATAAACGATTTCTGTGTAAGCGTGGCAGAGAAAAAAACATCCTCGTTTTATGAATTCAAATCAAAAGGGGCTATTTTTAAACCAGTAACTCAGACTTGAGGACAAATAAGCAGAACCCATGAACGAGTGAAAGAGATGATTGTGGGAAGCACGTAGAGGGATATGGTTACCCTGGACCCTCCCGACTCCTGCTGTTTACCTTCAGACATTCTCAATGCCTGAGGTTACACATTGCACCAACAGCGTTCCACCTAGACCTTCTGTTTCACTGCAATTTCCATTTCCACACCCCACCCTCCTCCCCAGTTTCCCCGATCACTTTGCATCTACCAACCTCGTTGGAGCTTCGTCAGGGTGACAGAGTTGGGAATGGGCACTTGGAATGCCATCGCCATTGCTTGGTAGACACTACAACCAGATACCTGTGACAGGTCCACAGTGCTGCAGGGAACCATTGACCTCCCTGCCTCCCTGATTGGACCTGGAGTGTCGAACTTGCCATGAATTAAATTGCCTTGGAATGGCAACCCTGAGTGTCCCAGCACACGACAGGAATGCCAACCAATGTAAGAAGGCACAAGGACAACTGCCCGCAGCATTTGGCCAAAGAGGTCTTGTAGGAGGAAAGAGAATCAGAGAGATTTAGCGGGGGTATCCTTGAAAGTCACTAGAGGGGCTGCACGGTGGCACAGTGGTTAGCACTGCTGCCTCACAGCATCAGGGTACCAGGTTCAATTCTAGCCTCGGGTCACTGTCTGTGTGGAGTTTGCACATTCTCCCCATGTCTGCGTGGGTCTTCTCCGAGTGCTCCTGTTTCCTCCCACAGTCCAAAGATGTGCAGGTTAGGAACCCTGGCCATGCTAAATTGGGTAAAAAGTCTGACAACACCAGGTTTTAGTCCAACCGATTTATTTGATAGTAAACTCACAAGCTTTCGAGGTTTCCGTCTGCGTCAGGTGAATGGAGAGTTCTGGCCTCGGACAGAGCATATAAAGCACAGACAGTTTACGGATTACTGATTAGAATGCGAATCTTTACACCTAACCTGCTGTTCAAGTCCTAAAGTGGCCGACAATGTGAGTGGAAGGAGCACTGATCACAGGTTACAGAGATGTGTATTGTCTCCAGACAGTACAGTGAGTGAGGTCTTGCAAACCCAGGCAAGTCATGGGGGTTACAGATAGTGCGACATGAACCCAAGATCCCTGTTGAGACTGTCTTCATGTGTGTAGAACTTGGCTATCAGTCTCTGCTCAGCGACTCTGCGCTGTCGTGTGTCGTGAAGGCCGCCTTGGAGAACGCTTACCCGAAGGTCAGAGGCTGAATGCCCGTGACCACTGAAGTGTTCGCCAACAGGAAGGGAACAGTCTTGCGTGGTGATTGTCGAGCGATGTTCATTCATCCGTTGTCGTAGCGTCTGCATGGTCTCCCCAGTGTACCATGCTTCGGGACATCCTTTCTTGCAACGTATCAGGTAGACAATGTCTGTGCTTTATATGCTCTGTCTGAGGCCAGAACTCTCCATTCACCTGACGAAGAGGGAAACCTCGAAAGCTTGTGAGTTTACTATCAAATAAATCAGTTGGACTAAAACCTGGTGTTGTCAGACTTTTTACTGTGTTTACCCCAGTCCAACGCCGGCACATCCACACCATGACATGCTAAATTGACCCTAGTGTCAGGGGAATTTGTTGGTTAAATATGAGCGATTGCGAGAATAGGGCCTGGGTGGGATTGTGGCTGATGTGCCGAATGGCCTCGTTCTGTACTGTAGGGATTCCGTGAGTCCAAAGATGTGTGGGTTAGATTGATTAGCCATTGCTAAATTCACCCGAGTGTCAGGTGGAATAGCAGGGTAAATATGTGGGGTTAAGGGAACAGGACTTGGGTGAGGTTGTTGTCAGTGCAGACATGATGGGCAGAATGGCCTCCTTCTGCACTATAAGGATTGTATGAAATGCATTATTTCCTTCTATGAAAGGGTCTGCCCCACTGAAGTCATTGCCAATAGTGAAGTGAATCAGAGATAGGCAACAGATCAGTGCTGTGACGAAGGGTCATCCAGTCTCGAAACACTGGCTCTATTCTCTCCCCACAGACTCTGTCAGGCCAGCTGAGATTTTCCAGCATTTTCTGTTTTTGTTTCAGATTCCAGCTTCTGCAGTATTTTACTTTTGTCATAATGTTACCATATTGGACCCGGGTTCGAATCCCGCCACAACACATGGAATTTGAATTCAATATAAAAGTGCAATTTAAACTCCAATGTTGCTGAAACCATTGTCAATTGTTGTAAAAGATCACAAGGCCATAAAACAGAGGAACAGAATGAGGCCACTCGGCCCATTGAGTCTGCTCTGCCATTCAATCATGGCTGATATTTTTCTCATCCCCATTCTCCTGCCTTTTCCCCTGATCCCCTTATTAGTCAAGAACCTACCTATCTCTGTCTTAAAGACACTCAATGACCTGGCCTCTGTAGCTTTCTGTGGCAAAGAGTTCCACAAATTCACCGCTGAAGAAATTCCTCCTCATCTCTGTTTTAAAGGACTGTCCCTTGAGCCTGAGGTTGTGTCCTCTGGTTCTAGTTTTTCTGACTAGTGGAAACATCCTCTCCACGGTCCACTCTATCCAGGCCCATGTGGTTCTGCTATCCTTACCCGGTCTGGCCTACATGTGACTCCGGGCCCACACCAATGTACTTGAGTCTCAAATGCCCTTTGAAATGCACGATAAATGCTGGTCCAGACAGCAATGCCCACTTCACATAGAATTAATAAATAAAAAGAAAATGAATTGTTGCAGTGCATCTTGTGGATGGTACACACTGCTGCCAGTGTACGCTGGTGATGGAGGGAGTGGATGAGGTGCCAATTAAGCTGCTTTGTCCCGGATGGTGTCGAGCTTTTTGAGTGTTGTTGGAGCTGCACCCATCCATCCAATGGGGAGTATTCCATCACACTCCTGCAGGGGGTGGGGGGAGAGATCAGGAGTAATGTGGCCACTGTTGTAATGTGGCAAATACACAGCCAATTTGTGCACAGCAAGATCCCACAAACAGCAACATGACACAATGACTGGACAATAATCTGCTTCAGAACTGCTGCCTGGACCCTTCCACCCTCCCACGTGGCTGGGATTTTCCACTGCCACTGGCATTGAATGGAGTTTTAACTGGAATGCCAAATTTTCCATTCTCGTTCATGATGGGTCCACCCACAGATGAGATTGGAGAACCCCGTTCGCTGTTTGAGGAATGGGTCCAGATATTGGAAAGAAGAAGTCGCATGGTAGCACAGTGGTTAGCACTGCTGCTTCACAGTGCCAGGGACCTGGGTTCAATTCCAGCCTCGGGTCACTGGCTGTGTGAAGTCCGCACGTTCTCCCTGTGTCTGCGTGGGTTTCCTCCCACACTCCAGAGATGTGCGGGTTAGGTTGATTGGCCATGCTAAATTGACCCTTAGTGTCACGGGGGATTAGCAGGGTAAATATGTGGGGTTATGGGCACAGGGCCTGGGTGGGATTGTTGTTGGTGCAGGCTTGATAGGCCAAATGGCCTTCTTGTGCAATGTAAGGATTTCATGAAGTCCACTTTTCTGCTTCAAACCAGTTTGCCTCCCCTCTTCCACCCAAGGAATCAGCGGGGAATCCTCAATTAGTATCTCTTCTGAAAGACAGCACCTCTGACAATGCAGTGCTCCCTCAATGCAGCATGAGGAGATTTATTTAAGCCCTCAGCTCACACTCAGGTGACCTGGCTGGGCCTTGAACTCACAACCTTCTGATATCAGTGGAGGGTGTTCTCTGCACTGAGCCACGGCCACTGCTCCCCATGTACACTCTACCTCAGCTCAAACTCATTTGCCAATGAAGTGATTCTTAAACTCAGGGGCAGAGATTTTGAAACTCAGTTGAGGACAGAGATGAGGAATTCCTTCCCTCTCAGGGTCCGTGGAAAGCTGACCCTTAGAGAGCAATGGGAGATGGGTCATTGAATACTGAATTGAGTTGATATATTATTGTCTCATCTATTGGGATACAGTGAAAAATATTGTTTCCTGCACGCTAGACAGACAAAGCATTGTAGGGCAGTACAGTAGCACAGTGGTTAGCACTGCTGCCTCACAGTGCCAAGGACCCAGGTTCGATTCCCTGCTCGGGTTACTGGCTGTGTGGAGTCTGCACATTCTCCCCGTGTCTGCATGGGTGCTCCAGTTTCCTCCCACAGTCCAAAAGGCATACTGGTTCAGTGAAACCAAAAGAGAAAATGCTGGAAAATCTCAGCAGGTCTGGCAGTATCTGTAAGGAGAGAAAACAGCTGACGTTTCAAGTCCAAAGGATCATCTGGACTCAAAACATCAGCTCCTTCCTCCCCTTACAGATGCTGCCAGAACGGCTGAGATTTTCCGGTGCTGTTTGTATTAAGAGTCCACTAAGTGTGTCTAAAATTCCTGGTACCCAAGGATCCCTGACATACCCGAACAGGCACCAGAATGTGGCAACTAGGGGATTTTCACAGTAACTTCATTGCAGTGATAATGTAAGCCTACTTGTGACATGAATAAATAAACTTTAACATACTGTTCATAGAGTGCATAGGGGAGAAGGAAAGAAGAGAGTGCAGAATGTAGTGTACCCCAATCATAAGAACATAAGAACATAAGAACATAAGAAATAGGAGCAGGAGTAGGCCATCTGGCCCTTCGAGCCTGCCCCGCCATTCAATAAGATCATGGCTGATCTGTCGTGGCTCAGTTCCACTTTCCCGCCCTCTCCCCATAACCCTTAATCCCCTCTCTTATCAAAAACCCATCAACCCGCTTCTTAAAAATATTTAGCGAGGCAGCCTCCACCACTTCAACGGGCAGAGAATTCCAGAGATTCACCACCCTTTGAGTGAAGAAGTTCCTCCTCAACTCCGTTCTGAACCGCCCCCCCTTTATCTTGAGGCTGTGCCCCATAGCCAGGGTGCAGTGAAAGATCAACTTAATGTGTGCTAGGACCATTCAAAAGTCTGATATATTCTGATATATATGTGAGTCTGATATATATGTGGGCAGCACAATGGCCCAATGGTTAGCGCTGCTGCCTCACAGCACAGTAAGTCTCACAACTCCAGGTTAAAGTCCAACAGGTTTATTTGGCAGCACTAGCTTTCGGAGTCCCAGGCTCCTTCATCAGGTGAATGAAGACTTGTGTTCACAAACAGGTCATGTACAGACGCAAACTCAATTCAACCCATACACATGAGGACGGCCTCAACCAGGATCTTGGGTTCATGTCACTCTATCTGTAACCCCCACGACTTGCCTGGGCTTGCAAAATCTCTCTCACTGTCCTGGCTGGAGACAACACTCACCTCTTTAACCTGTGCTTGGCCCTCTCTCCACTCACATTGTCTGTACCTTTAAGACTTGATTACCTGTAAAGACTCGCATTCCAACCATTATCTTGTAAATTGAGTTTGTGTCTGAAAATGACCTGTTTGAGAACATAAGTCCTCACTTACTTGATGAAGGAGCCTGAGACTTTGAAAGCCAAATAAACCTGTTGGATTTTAACCTGGTGTTATGAGACTTCTTACTGTGCCCACCCCAGTCCAACACCAGCATCTACACATCATAGCCTCACAGTGCCAGGGACCTGGGTTCGATTCCCGGCTGAAGTGTCTGTCTCTGTGGAGTCTGCATGTTCTCCTTGCATCTGCGTGGGTTTCCTCCGAGTGCTCCGGTTTTCTCCCACAAACTTAAAGATGTGCTGGCTACGTACATTTACCCGAACATGCACCAGAGTGTGGTGACTAGGGGAGTTTCACAGTAACTTCATTGCAGTGTTAATTTAAGCCCTGCTAGTGATGAATAAATAAGCTTTACTTTATTTAAGGTGGAGTTAGACATATTTCTGAAATGCAAGATAAGAAGTCTCACAACACCAGGTTAAAGTCCAACAGCTTTATCTGGTATCACCAACTTTCAAATCTTCGGAGATTTTGGAGCTCTGAAAGCTCATGATTCCAGGGAAAGCTGTTGGATTCTAACCCAGTGTTGTGAGACTTCTTACTGTGCCCACCCCAGTCCAACGCCAGCATCTCCACTTGCTTAAATGCAAGGGTTATGGGGGATGGTGTGAGGATGGGGAAGCAGTCTGAAAAATGGAATAGGATTCACAGTCAGAACATGAGCTGATTGAATGGGGGAGCAGCTCCGAGGGCCGAGTGGCCTATTCCTGTTCCTAATTCAGCCATCATGTCCGCACCGAACACAATCCCACCCCGGCCCTATCCCCATAACCCCAAGCATTTATCCTAGCTTGTCCTCTAACACTAAGGGTCAATTTAGCTTGGCCAATCCACCTGACTCATACATCTTTGGATTGTGGGAGGAAACCGGAGCACCCAGAGAAAACCCATACAGACATGGGGAGAATGTGCAAACTCCTTATGACCCAAACTGGGAATTGAACCTGGGTCCCTAGCGCTGTGAGGCAGTAATGCTTACCACAGTGCCACCATGCTGTCCCTTCTCAAGCCAGTAAGCACCAGTTGGTGCTGGGGGTGGTGGGGCGGGGGGGTGGGGGGGGGAGGTGCATAGTGGTTAGCACTGCTGCCTCACAGTGCCGGGGGACCCAGGTTCAATTCCCGGATTGGGTCGCTGCCCCACATGCACGTTCTCCCCATGTCTGCGTGGGGGGTTTCCTCTGGGTGCTCTGGTTTCCTCCCACAGCCCAAAGATGTGCGGGTTAGGTTGATTGGACGTGCGAAATTGACCCTAGTTTTGGAGGGGGGGTTTAACTAGGGTAAATACGTGGGGTTACGAGGATAGGGTGGGATTGTGCCGAATGGCCTTCTTGTACACTGCAGGGTTTTCTACAATTCGATGATCTCATTCTATTCCCAAGCCAGTGAGCGTCAGTCAGTATTTTATTTTTGGGGTTGTTCTCTCCAGCCCCCAGAAAAGACGTACCTCACACCTGATGCCCCTACAGCCTTGGGAACAATGCAGGAGAGGGTCGTCAGTGAGTTAACCCCTCAGACCGGAGGCAGGAAGGAAATAAACCAAATTCCTGGTGAATTAGAGAGGGCATTCTAGAAGCCACAACACGTGCCTTTTTTTGGGTTTAAGATTCCGCACAGAGTCTGGGCTGATCTGGGAAGCTGGCGATAAACAGTGCAGCTTTCTTCCTGAAGGAATGTTAGCGTCGAGATCGCACACAGGCGGCATTCAGTCCCTGCTGGCTGCCAGATTCCTGGTCTCGCCGCCTCTCCTCCCGCACTGAATCCAGGTCTGCAAGGCTCCGTGGAAAGGGACAGAAGGCATGGAGCATCCTTCCTACTCAGACGGTGGCCCCGCCGGTGTCTGCAGCTGCCGGCCGCCGCCACATCTGGCTGCCAGGTGGATAAACACCAACCCTCCCCACTCCCCCCGCCCCCTGTCTCCCACGCCCCTTCCCATCTCAAATTCCAGACTCCGGCACAACAGGAAGGCTGAGGGCAGTCACCAAGGCAAGGACTCACACTCCCAGTGGGAATATTCAATGGAAATAAACAGAGCGTTCCCTTGGGATCAGGAGATGGTCCTGATCAGTGAGGGGATTAACTGAGTTCAAATATTTAGAGAGAAAGAAATTGCCAGCAGCAGTGATCAAAGATCAGTTGTGGGCGGCACGGTGGTTAGTGCTGCTGCCTCACAGTGCCAGGGACCTGGGTTCGATTCCCGGCTTGGGTCACTGTCTGTGTGGAGATGCACATTCTCCCCGTGTCTGCATGGGTTTCCTCTGGGTGCTCCAATTTCCTCCCACAGTCCGAAAGACGTGCTGGTTACATGCATTGGCCGTGCTAAATACTCACTCAGTGTATCCGAACAGGCGTTGAAATTGGCGACTAGGGGATTTTCACAGTAACTTCATTGCAGTGTTAATGTAAGCTCAGAGATAACAAAGGTGTAAAATTCCCAGAAAGCAAACACATTCAGAATTCTTACCCTCACCCACACAAGAGTAGTAGACGGAGCTTTACTCTGTATCTAACCCCGGTGCTGTACCTGTCCTGGGAGCGTTTGATGTGGACAGTGTAGAGGGAGCTTTACTCTGTATCTAACCCCGTGCTGTACCTGTCCTGGGAGCGTTTGATGTGGACAGTGTAGAGGGAGCTTTACTCTGTATCTAACCCTGTGCTGTACCTGTCCTGGGAGTGTTTGATGGGGGGACAGTGTAGACGGAGCTTTACTCTGTATCTAACCCCGGTGCTGTACCTGTCCTGGGAGCGTTTGATGTGGACAGTGTAGAGGGAGCTTTACTCTGTATCTAACCCTATGCTGTACCTATCCTGGGAGTGTTTGATGTCATGATGTGGGTATGCCGGCGTTGGACTGGCGTAAACACAGTAAAAAGTCTGACAACACCAGGTTTTAGTCCAACCTATTTATTTGATAATATACTCGCAAGCTTGCGAGTATATTATCAAATAAATAGGTTGGACTAAAACCTGGTGTTGTCAGACTTTTTACAGTGTTTGATGTGGACAGAGAAGAGGGAACTTTACTCTGTATCTAACCCCGTGCTGTACCTGTCCTGGGAGTGTTTGATGGGGACAGTGTAGAGGGAGCTTTACTCTGTATCTAACCCCGTGCTGTACCTGTCCTGGGAGCGTTTGATGTGGACAGTGTAGAGGGAGCTTTACTCTGTATCTAACCCTATGCTGTACCTATCCTGGGAGTGTTTGATGTGGACAGAGAAGAGGGAACTTTACTCTGTATCTAACCCCGTGCTGTACCTGTCCTGGGAGTGTGTGATGGGAGACAGTGTATAGGGAGCCTTACTCTGTATCTAACCACGTGCTGTACCTGTCCTGGGAGTGTTTGATAGGGGTAGTGTAGGGGTAGTTTTACTCTTTCACTAAAGTTCTCTGATCGGGAGCAGTATTTCTAGCCAGTCTGCTGCAGCCCATGTTATGCTGTTCACCAACTGAGATACCTATTTTTGTGTATCACGTATTTGCTGGATGCTTCCCACTAGTCAGATTGTGAGATTAAACCATTCATCTGGTTGATTTCATGCTTGCATACTTAGCCTTCACATTTCTACTCTCTGCATTTAGTTGCCACCAACCCAAGATTGAGCAACTGTGTTACTTAAAGGGTCTGCCATCCAAAGCCAGTCTCAGTAACAGTAACCATGAAACCAATATCGGTTGTTGTAAAAGCCCAACTGCTTCACTAACGTCCCTTTAGGGAAGGAGAACTGCCAACTTTACCTGGTCTGGTGACTCCAGACCTGCAGCAATGTGGCACAATGGCACAGAGGTTAGCACTTCTGCCTTGGGGACCTGGGCTCAATCCCCGGCTCAGGTCACTTTCTGTGTGGAGCTTGCATGTCCTCCCCGTGTCAGCGTGGGTTTCCTCCGAGTGCTCCGGTTTCCTCCCTTGGCCATTCTTCCCAGGTCTAGCCTCCCCACCACCCTACTCCTCTCCCACCTCCAGCCTTGACCCAGCTTGTGCTGCTGGCAATGTTACCCTGTTCGCTGCAACAAGAGCCCTTGAGAAGTAAATCCACTTACACAAGGCCCTCTGGCATGTTGGCCTTCATTGCGAGAGGTTTCGAGTACAGGAGCGGGAATGTGTTGTTGCCATTATACAGAGCCTTGGTGAGGCTACACCTAGAGTATTGTATACGTTTTTGGTCTCCTTTTCTGAGGAAAGTTGTTCTTGCTCTCAAGAGAGCGCAGCGAAGGTTTACCAGGCTGATTCCAGGGATGGTGGGACTGATTTTTGAGGAGAGATTGACTAGGTTAGGGTTGGTAAGTAGTCTGACAACATCAGATTAATGTCCAACAGGTTTCGGAGTGCGACTCCTTCATCAGTTGAGTGAAGGACTTGATTCACAAACAGGGCATATAAAGACACAAACTCAATTACAAGATAATGATCGGAATGCAAATCTTTACAAATAATCAAGTCTTTACAGGTACAGACAGTGTGAGTGGAGAGAGGGTTAATCACAGGTTAAAGAGATGTGAATTGTCTCCAGCCAGGACAGTTAGCGAGATTTTGCAAGCCCAGGCAAGTCGTGGGGATTACAGATCGTGTGACATGAATGCAATATCCTGGTTGAAGCCGTCCTCTTGCGTTTGGAACTTGGCTATCAATTTCTGCTCAGCAACTCTGCATTGTTGTGTGTCTTGAAGGCCGCCTTGGAGAATGCTTACCTGAAGATCAGAGGCTGAATGCCTGTAACCCCTGAAGTGTTCCCTGACTGGAAGAGAACACTCCTGCCTGGTGATTGTTGAGCGGTGTTCATTCATCTGTTGTCATAGCGTCTGCATGGTCTCCCCAATGTACCATGCCTCGGGACATCCTTTCCTGCAGCGTATCAGGTAGAGAAAAGTGGCTGAGTCGCAAGAGTATGTACTGTGTACCTGGTGGATGGTGTTCTCACATGAGATGATGGCATCCATATCGATGATCCGGTATGTTTTGCAGAGCCTGCTGTGGCAGGGTTGTGTGATGTTGTGGTCGCTGTTCTCCTGAGAACCTGTTAAGGCTCGCATTATCCTGTAATTGAGTTTGTGTCTATATATGTCCTGTTTGTGAATCAAATCCTGCACTTGCCTGATGAAGGAGCAGCGCTCTGAAAGCTGGTGCTACCAAATAAACCTATTGGACTTTAACCTGGTGTTTCAGACGTCTTACTGTGCCCACCCAGTCCAATGCTGGCATCTCCACATTTATGTTCAGATTGTTTTCACTGGAGTTCAGACAAATGAGGGGGAATCTCATAGAAACTAATAAAGTTCTAACAGGACTAGACAGGGGAGATGCAGGGAGGATGTTCTCGATGGTGAGGGAGTCCAGAACCAGGGGGTCACAGTCTGAGGATTCAGGGTAGACCATTTAGGACTGAGGTGAGGAGATATTTCTTCACCCAAAGTGTGGTGAGCCCGTGGAATTCATTATCACAGGAAGTAGTTGATGCCAAAACATTGGATGTATTCAAGAGGCAACTGGATATAGCACTTGGGACGAATGGGACCAAAGGTTATGGAGAGAAAGTAGGATTAGGCTATTGAGTTGGACGATCAGCCATGATTATGATGAATGGAGAAGCAGGCTTGAAGGGCCACATGGTCTCCTCCTGCTCCTATCTTCTATATTTCTATGATATTCCCTGTGAACCAAGCATATTGGATGGACCATAATCATAAGTCCCAAAGGGGCGACCTCTGAACAGCCTGTTATATCGCCACATTCATGATGGAGTCTTTTACTTGAAGGAACACAAGAGGATTGAGTTCCAGGAATGGACAGATTTGAAGATTCACATGCACATCCCCGCCCCCTCTCCCACCGGACCATCTGTCACTTGTTCTTTCATTTTGCTCCCACTGAGCAGTGACCTTTACTCTCCTATTAACACATTCTATGATCTTACCCTTACAGCACTATAATACCTCCTTTAGACCTTAATGTTGACAGAGGTGACCCAGTGGTTAGCACTGCTACCTCACAGCGCCAAGGACCCAGGTTCAGTTCTGGCCTCAGGTCACTGTCTGTATGGAGTTTGCATGTTCAAAGATTGCCTCTTATTGTCCAAAGATGGACACTAAGGGGCAATTTAGCATGGCCAATCCACCTAACCTGCACATCTTTGAACACCAAGGGGCAATTTAGCATGTTCAATCAATCTAACCAGCACATCTTTCAGACTGTGGGAGGAAACTGGAACACCCGGTTACAGTCATAGCTAGGGTGTAAAGAAAGATCAACTTAATGCGAGGTAGGTCCATTGAAAAGTCTGACAGCAGCAGGGAAGAAGCTGTTCTCGAGTCATTTGGTATGTGACCTCAGATGTGTATCTTTTTCCTGAAGGAAGAAGGTGGAAGAGAGACTGTCTGGGGTGCATGGGGTCCTTAATTATGCTGGCTGCTTTGCTGAAGTAGTGGGAAATGTAGACAGAGTCAATGGATGGGAGGTCAGTTTGCATGATGGATTGGGCTACATTCATGACCTTTTGTAATCCCTTGCAGTTTTGGGCAGAGTAGGAGCCGTACCAAGCTGTGATACAACCAGAAAGAATGCTTTCTATGGTGCATCTGTAAGCATTGGTGAGAGTTGTAACTGAGATGCCAAATTTCCTTAGTCTTCTGAGAAAGTAGGGGCTTTGATGGGCTTTCTTAACTATAGTGTTGGGAAGGAGGAACCAAAATAGGTTGTTGCTGATCTGGGCACCTAAAAACTAAAAGCTCTCGACCATTTCTACTTCGTTCCCGTTGATGTAGACAGGGACACGTTCTCCTTTATGCTTCCTGAAGTCGATGACAATCTCCTTCATTTTGTTGACATTGAAGGAGAGATTATTGTTGCCAGACCAGTTCACCAGATTCTCTATCTCATTCCTGTACTCTGTTACTTACATCTACAATGTTAAGAAAAATGTCGGTAAAAAGCAAAATAAACCATTTTGTTAGCATCAAAATACATCAAGCTAATGAAGATTGGGAGTCCTTAAGGAAACTCAAAGAGCCATGGAGCTTTGCTCTAGAGGATTGGCTAAGTTGAACTGGATGGCCAGGAGTCTAGAATATCCTGGCTTAACCCAGTCTCCTTGTTGCAGTGAGGGGGACTTGATAATGGGAGAGGGTGGTCTAACATTGGACTTGTAATCCAGAGGGACAAGGCCTTTGGAGATACGGGTTCAGATCCCATCATGGCAGCTGGTAGAATTTAAATTCAATTGATAAAAAAAAACTACATTGAAAACTAGCCTCAGTAATGATGGCCATGAAACTATCATTGATTGTTGTAAAAACCCATCTGGTTCACTAATAACAAAGAACAAAGAAAATCACAGGAACAGGCCTGTACTGACCACGCTGCCCAATTGAACTAAAGCCCCCTGATTCCAGGGACAGTATCCCTCCATTCCCATCCTATTCATGTATTTGTCAAGGCGCCTCTTAAAAGTTACTATTGTATCTGCTTCCACTACTTCACCTGGCAGCAAGTTGCAGGTACCCACCACCCTCTATGTAAAAAACTTGCCTTGAACATCTCCTTTAAACCTGCCCCCTGCACCTTAAGCCTACACCCCTTAGTGATTGACTCTTCCACCCTGGGAAAAAGCTTCTGACTATCCATGTCTCTTAATGTCTCCCTTAGGGAGGGAAATCTGCCGTCCTTACCAGTCTGACTTACACGTGACTCCAGAGACACAGCAATGTGGTTGACTCTCAACTGCCCCTCTGAAATGGCCGAGTGAGACACTCAGTTCAAAGGCGATTAGGGATGGGTAGCTGGCGGGGCAGGCTCGAAGGGCTAGATGGCCTACTCCTGCTCCTATTTCTTATGTTCTTATGTTCTTATGATAATGATCTTGTCAACAAAATCCAGGTTCCTTAGGAAAGTAAAGAAAAAAGTGGCAGCAGAATGGTGTTGGTGAGGAAGGAAGAATGGAAAATAAAGGAATGGGATTCATATCAATGGCAAAATGTGTGTCTAAGAGTATTGTGTTCAATTCTGATTGCCTTATTACAGGAAGGAGGTGGGGGATTTGGAGAGGGTGCAGAAGAGGTTTACCAGGACATGCCTGGGTAGAGGGTATGAGTTATAAGGAGAGGCTGGACAAACTAGGTTTGTTTTCTCTGGAGTGTTGGAGGCTGAGGGGAGA
Source organism: Carcharhinus amblyrhynchos (assembly GCF_965287045.1). Classification (NCBI taxonomy): domain Eukaryota; kingdom Metazoa; phylum Chordata; class Chondrichthyes; order Carcharhiniformes; family Carcharhinidae; genus Carcharhinus; species Carcharhinus amblyrhynchos. The sequence goes on from NW_027649778.1 coordinate 6,205,128, forward strand.
CCTGATAGAAGTCTTTAAAATTATGAGAGGCGCAGCTAGGGTTGACAGTCAGAATCTTTTTCCCAGTGTTGAAATGTCTAATACTTGGGGGCATGCACTTAAGGTGAGAGGGGAAGTATTTACATAAAGAGTGAAGGTGTCTGGAATGCGCTGCCAGGAGTAGTAGTGGAGGCAGATACAAGAGGGCGTTTGAGGGGCTTTTAGATAAGCACAGGAATGTGCGAGGAATGGAGGGAATGGACCAAGGACAGTCAGAAGGGATTAGTTTAATTTGGCATTATGTTCAGCAGAACATTGTGGGCCAAAGGGCGTGTTCCTGTGTTGCATTGTTCTATGTTCTGTGTAACTTCTTTTGGGGAGGTGGCACAGTGGTGAACACTGCTGCCTTATAGCGCCGGGGACCCGGGCTCAATCCCCAGCTTGGGTCACTGTCTGCGTGGAGTTTGCACGTACTCCCTGTGTCTGAATGGGTTTCCTCCAGGCTCTCCGGTTTCTTCTCACAGTTCAAAGATGTACGGATTAGGTTGATTGGCCATGCTAAATTGTCACTTAGGGGGACTAATAGGATAAATACTTGGGGCTACGAGGATAGAGTGGGGTTGTGGTTGGTGCAGACTCAGTGGGTCGAATGGCCTCCATCTGCACTGCAGTGATTCCATGATTCTATTCCCAAACAGAAGCCGGAGTGTGGTGACTCGGGGGTTTTCACAGTAACTTCATTATAGTGTTACTGTAAGCCTACTTGTGACATTAATAAATAAACTTTACTTTTTATTTCCGTGAACACTCTTACCAGTCAAGTTCACGGATTAAGCTAAGAATTCTCCCCCTGCCCCTCCCCATTTATCTTCACTCCTTTTTAACATCCTTGTGCAATATTTTTCTATGTATCAGGCCAGTACGATGTGCAAGGGTTAGTGTTTTGGTACAAGCTTTAGACTCGACCATGCTAACACGGGGAGCCTTGGCCAGCCCCTGTCACATCAACTGAGGCACTTAAGCAAGTGCAAGGTTGGGGGGGGGGGGGAGACTCCAAGCCGATGAACAATTCTCTTTGCCGAGGTTGTATCGCTGAAGGTGAAATGGAAACCTTGTTCAAAAAAGAGTTTCTCTTTGGAGAGCTGTGTTGCTTCACAGCCAACTCTCAGTAGGAGGGGCTGCAGGGAGGGTCAACTGCTTAACCACAGAATTTATGGCCTTATCTGTTGAGTTACTCATACGTGGGGCACAGCAGAGAGCCAACAAACAAAATTAACCATTTTTTAAAAAAATGTTGAGAAAGACTTCAAGCGTCTGGGGAGAATCTGGGATGATTTGATTCGATTTGATTTATTATTGTTACACGTATTAACATACAGTGAAAAATATTGTTTCTTGTGCGCTATACAGACAAAGCATACCGTTCATAGAGGAGAGAGTGCAGAATGTAGTGTCACAGTCACAGCTAGGGTGTAGAGAAAAATCAACTTAATGCGAGGTAGGTCCATTCAAAAGTCTGATGACAGCAGGGAAGAAGCTGTTCTTGAGTCAGTTGGTATGTGACCTCAGACTTTTGTATCTTTTGCCTGACGGAAGATTTGATTTAATCTGATTTATTGTTGTCACGTGTATTAACATATAGTGAAAAGTATTGTTTCTTGCACGCTATACAGACGGAGCATACCGTTCATAGCGAAGGAAATGAGAGTGCAGAATCTAGTGTACCTTTTTCCCTGAAGGAAGGAGATGGAAGAGTCTAGAGTGCATGGGCTCTTTAATTATGCTGGCTGCTTTGCCGAGGCAGTGGGCAGTGTGGACAGAGTCGATGGATGGGAGGCTGGTTTGCGTGATGGATTGGGTGACATCCACAACCTTTTGCATTTCCTTGCAGTCTTGGGCAGAGCAGGAGACACGGGCGGGATTTTCCTGCTCCAGGACAGATGGGATGAGAAAATCCCATCCCAGAGAAGATTTTTTTTTTTGACATTGTGTGTCGTTGCAATCTAGAATTTGCTACCTTCAAAGGAAACAAATTCATTTGCAATTTTCAAAAAGGGGTTGGATACGTACTTGGAGGGGAAGTGCTTGACGAGGCTGTGGGAGAAGGGCAGTGACAACCAACTGGGCAACTCTCTCAAAGGGCCAGGGCAGGCACAATGGGCTGAATGGGCTCCTGCCATGCTGTAAGGTTCCTTGATTGAAATGCAGGGAAAATATTTGCCTGGAAAAAGAGAGGGCAGACGAAGGAAGCAGGGAGTGCATCTGATGAGTCAACGTCATGGCGCGGTGTTTAGCACTGCTGCCTCATTGCGCCACGGACACAGGTCGAATTCCAGCCTTGAGTTACAATCTGTGTGGCATCTGCATGTTTTCGCCCGTGTCTGCGTGGGTTTCCTCCGGGTGCTCTGGTTTCCTCCCACAGTCCAAAGATGCGCAGGTTAGGTGGATGGCCATGTTAAATTGCCCATTAGTCTCCAAACATGTACAGGTTAGGTGCATTGACCATGCTAAGTTGCCCCTTAGTCTCCAAAGATGTCAGGGGGATTTGAAGAATAAATATGTGGGGCTATGGGAACTGGATCTGGGTAAGATACTCTGTCGGAGAGTCAGTGCAGACTCGATGGGCCGAATGGCCTCCTTCTGCATGTAGAGATTCTATGTTTCTAGATTGATTTGGGTGCATGTGGCTGATAACATGGATTGGGAAGGGAGCAGGGTGCACCCGTGATGTTCATCACTGTGACGCCACGGTCAGTGAAACAATGGTCATTTCTTTGGTTGAATGACTCACCGAGAATGATCCTGACATTTAACTTTGCATACTCACCCTGACATGTGTGTGACATCCTGGAAACAGTAAATTATTAACCTGCTGATCTGATCAACAAACAATTTCAATCAATCGGACAAGTGTTAGCACCAATCCTGCAAAACTCAGCAAAGGAAACATCTGTCTCTCAATCTCTCTCTCTCTCTGTCTGTCCGTCTTTCAGTCCATTTCTCCACCTCCCTGACATTCTCCACTCCTCTGATTGCTAGCTATCTACTTCTGTCTCGCTCTATTTCACTCAGTCTATTTCTTTACCTGTCTGTCTCTATTTCTCTCTCAGGCGACACGGTGTCACAGTGGTTAGCACTGCTGCCTCACGGTGCCAGGGATCTTTGTTCGATTCCTGGTCTCGGGTCACTGTTAGTGTGGAGTTTGCACGTTCTCCCCATGTCTGCGTGGGTTTCCTCCAGGTGCTTGGGTTTCCTCCCACAGTCTGAAAGATGCCTTGGTTTGGTAAATTGGCTGTGCTAAATTCTCCCTCAGTGTACCTGAACAGGTGCAGGAGTCTGGTCTGGTGACTAGGGGATTTTCACAGTAATTTCATTACGGTGTGAATGCAAGCCTACTTGTGACAAACAAATAAGCTTTAGTATCTGACTGTGTCTCTTTCTCTATCTGTCCGTATTTCTCTATCTGATTGTTTCCACATCTCTGTCTGACTGTGTCTATTTCTCTATCTGACTGTGTCTCTTTATCTATTTCCACGTCTCCATCTGTGTCTGTGTCTGTGTCTCTGAGTCACTCCACTTCTCTGTCAAACTGTCCCTGTAACTTAGCTCTCTATCCAACTCTCTCTCTGCCTACTTTTTTGACTGGCTGTCATTCTATCTGACTCTTGCCTCCCATCTCTCTGCCTGATTCTCGATTGCCCTGTCTGTGTCACTCTCTCTCCATCCGACTCTCCCTTGCTCTCTCTAACTCTCCAGCCAACCATGTCTACCTCCTGGCTGTCTCTCTGCCTTTTGATCTGTTTGACTGTCATTCTGGGTGACCATTTCTCTTGACTCTCTCTGTGTCTACCCAACCCTCTCTCTATGTCTCTGCCTGACTGTCTCTCTCTCTCTCTCTATATGCCTCACAATCTCTTATGGTACAGGTTTCTTAAGGAGTCACAGTTTTGTGGATGGAAATAATTTCCCATCATGACCAGGTGGGAAGAAAATAGCCAAGTGGAGACAATTGCTACTGAAAATAATTTGATTTATTTCTTAATATCATTCCCATCACACGTTTAACTGTGAATTGAATTTTGATTAAGCCGGGGGGGGACCGAGTGATGCCAAACTCTTGCCCAATGTTCTACCACATCCTTGCTTGCTGCATCAGTGGAGTTGGAAGACCCAGGCAAAAAATACCAGGGCTGCAGAAAGCTTTCGCCCCTTATCGTCATCTTCACCGGGGGGTGGTAAATCTGCCTTTTACCCACCCTGATGCACACCGGATCTGAACCGTTACCTGCCATGTACAGACCGGCAATGGGTCACCCGTTTGTGGCACTGTGAAGTACAGTTTCCACTGCAATCAGCCTGGGCACAAGGTGGTGTTAGGCAGAATTACCCAGTCTGTGCCAGAGGGCTCAGTTGTAAGTGGGGGGGGGGTGGGGGGGTGGGGGGTGAGGGGTGGGGGATGTTGGTGGTGGTGCCTTTGCACCAGTTTTCCATCGTGACGCCTCTTCCCTCCCTCCCTCTCAGCATTTAATTAAATAAAACATTAAAGCCACTACTCTAAGGTACATTAACAATGCGAATGAGGAAAATTACCGCAAACACGTTTCTTAAATACAGCAACCGATCTTGGTGAGCCTCTTCCACTGGGCGAAGGCTGTTTAAGATTTACAATATACTTAATAAAATTAAATTCAACACATTTAGATAAGAAGTTAAACTATCCATATACATCTCATAAATCAACCAATAAAACAACGGTACATTTGTCCATCACAACATGAAAAGGAAGATACTGTTTGGCAACTGCCCTTTGCAGTTTTCTTAAAATTGTAATGAGTCCCAAAAAACAAATGTGATGGGGATTTCATTCCTACTGTCCTGAAAGCATCCCGCATTTTGGGGCACAGTTCCAGGGATACCAACAGTCACTGAGTTACAGCTCCATGGACACTGACTGTTGCCAGGTTACAGTAGGGATACCAACTGTTGCTAGGTTACAGTTCCATGGATACTGACTGTTGCCAGGTTACATTTCTAGGGATACCAACTGTCGCTGGGTTACAGTTCCATGGATATGCCTGTTGTTAGGTTACAATTCCATGGCATGTTGATAGGTTACAGTTTCAGAAATACTGACTGTTGCTAAGAAACAGTTCCAGGGATATTAACTGTTGCTGGTTACAGTTCCATGGACTCTGCCTGTTGCTATGATATAGTTCCATGGATATAGCCTGTTGGAAGCTTACAGCCCCAGGGATAACGACTGTTGCTAGATTACAGTTCCATGAATACAGCGTGTCGCTGGGCTACAGTTCCAAGGACACTGCCTGTTGCTAAGGTACAGTCCCAGGTATACAACCTGTTGCTAGGTTACAGTTCGCAGGATAATAACTGCTGCTGGGTTACAGTTTGATGGATACCATCTGTTGCTAAGATGCAGTTCCAGAGCTACAGCCTATTGCTAAGATGCAGTTCCATGGATACAGCCTGTTGGGGGCTTTACAGTTCCAGGGATGCCAACTGTTGCTGCCTTACAGTTCCAGGGATGTTAGTTATTGCTGAGATATTGTTCCAGGGAAGTTGATTGTTGCCAGAGTACAGTTCCAGGAAGTTAACTGTTGCAAGGGTACAGCTCCAGCGATGCTGACTGTTGCTAGGATACAGCTCCATGCATGTTATGTATCAATGTCCTAAAGTACCCTCAGCAGGAAAGTGCTGAGCTTAAGGGGAGTGTGTTCTCCCAGCCTGGGAAAAGGACTGACCTCCGTTTGACATGTGTTTTATACGTGTTTTGTATGTGTTTTGGAATATTTGAAAAGTTCCCAGCAGTTTATACCGTGCTCTCGCCAATCCTGAGATCAATTATTCCCTTGTTAGTAACCCCACATCCCACCACTTTGCAATTTATAAACAGCGAAAGCAAGTGTGCTGTTCTAACCAGGACAGAAACATAGAAACTAGAAGCAGGAGGAGGCCATTCGGCTCTTCCAATCTGCCCCACCATTCATTTTGATCATGGCTTATCATGAAATTCAATATTCCCCCCCCCCATACCCCTTGGTCCCTTTAGCCCCAAGAGTGAAATCTAATTTCTTCTTGAAATCGCACAACGTTTTGGCCTCAAATACTTTCCTGGTAGTGAATTCTACCACTCTCTGGGTGAAGAAACTTCTCCTCACCTCAATTCTAAAAGTTTACCCCTTATCCTCAAACAATGACCCCTCCCACCATCGGGAACATTCTCTCTGAATCTACCCTGTCCAATCAGGCCTTAGGTTAATTTCTATTAAGGTCATGGATAATTTGAATAAAAGGAGGTCATGGTAAACCATCTCAGTCTGGTTGAATGCTCATCCTGTGCCATGTGGGAACTAGACAGGCCTCCTCCGGGTGGGATGGGTGGGTAGTAGTATGGGAAGGTAGGGTGAGTAAACAGCCACAGGTCTTCCTCATTTAGGTTAATATCGATGAGAAAGAAGGTAGAGGGAGCTAGAAAAATGAGAAAAGATGGACCTCTGGCGAGAATCGCATCTGGGCTTTTTTTTTAAACTGATGGTCGCAACTGAGAGCTCATCCGAATAATCAGAGGAATTCTGATTTTCACATTCATCCAGCATTAGAATCTTTTTCATAAAATTCCACCCAATGCAAGAACTTCAATGATGAAGCGAATAAGGTATAGGAGATGATCGTACGTTGTTCCCCGCTGCCTCTGGTCCCAAGCTCTGCTCTGAAGGTTGGATGGGAGTTCAGCACCTTATGAAGCATTGAGGACGGATCTGTTGTACATCACCTGATAATAGGAGCTGGGATCATTCATGGTGGGGGGCGTCTCAAAGCCGCTTTTGCTGAGCAAGGTGTTATACATGTTGTTGTAGTGGACAGGCTGTTCATACAGCTTCAGATCCGCCTTGTGGGGCTGTTCGGAAGACATCAGGTTGGTGATCGAGAAAGGATGGTTGAAGCTGTAGTGGGGGTCCATCTTCAGCTCGCTCTGGAGGTCGGGCAGATGATGCGGGAGAAGGTGATGGGCGATCCCTTGGTGCATGGCCACCGGAGATGGGGAGGGCCCCGGCACCGAGGATGGTTGGTCCGCCCGACGGCACCCAAGCTCAGTCAGGGTGCGCCGCTCCTCGGAGCCCGGGGGGGTGACAGACCGGCTGGACTCGGTGTCCTGGGAGCTGGGGCTTGGGTCCTTCCCCTCAGTGCCACTCTCCAACCCCTTGAGACCCGGTTCCAGTTTCTCCTTTTGGCACTTGAAGCGCTTCTGGCGGCGGAGGTAGCAGCCGTTCTCAAACATGTTCCCCGAGTCCGGGTGCAGGGTCCAGTACGATCCCTTGCCGGGCTTGTCCGGGGATCGAGGCACCTTCACAAAACAGTCGTTAAAGGACAGGGAGTGGCGGATGGAATTCTGCCACCGCTGCTGGTTCTCCCGGTAGTACGGGAAGAGGTCCATGATCCACTGGTAGATCTCGTTCAAGGTCAGCATCTTGCTGGAGGCCTGCTGGATGGCCATGGTGATCAGGGAGATGTAAGAGTAAGGCGGCTTGGCATGGCTGAAATTTCGCCGATACGGCTTCAAGTCTTTCCCCCGGCTCAGCCCGGGGGACAGCGCCAGGGGGCTCAGGCCTTGGCCCATGGGCTGATATGGGGACAGCGAGTTGACGGGGGCGGTCTGGCCTCCCACCGGTCCAACGCCAGGGCTCATGGAGTTTGGCATGGGCGAGAGTGCATTGGTGACCGGGCTGACTGTGCCTGGCAGGACGGAGAGGGGTGGGCTGAGATTTGTGTAGGACATGCTGAGCGAGGCCGGAGAAAGATTTCCAACAGATCCCATGGAATTCATGCTCATGTAGCTGTTTATAGAGTTCATGGTGCCCAGACCCGGATTCATGCTGCTTGCCGCCGGATAAATCTTTGGAAAGATAAAGAAAATACACGTCAATGTACGATAAGCAAATGACTGAGAAGACCTGCCTTGTCGAGAGACATATAAATCACACACATCTATTTCTGAGGCTTGTTTTTCTTGGGGAGTTCTGAAGCCAGAACTTGAGAGGCACTGACACTATAGTTAAGGAAGCCCACCAATGCCTCTACCTTCTCAGAAGACAAAGGAAATTTGGCATGTCAGCTACGACTCTCACCAACTTTTACACATCCACAAGAGAAAGCATTCTTTCTGGTTGTATCACAGGTTGGTACGGCTCCCGCTCTGCCCAAGACTGCAAGAAACTACAAAGGGTCGTGAGTGTAGCCCAGTCCATCACGCAAACCAGCCTCCCATCCATTGACTCTGTCTACACTTCCCACTGCACAATTATGCATAAAGCAGCCAACATAATTAAGGACCGCACACACCCTGGGCATTCTCTCTTCCCCCTTCCATCAGGAAATAGAGGCAGAAGTCTGAGGTGACGGACCAACAAGCTCAAAAACAGCTTCTTCCTGCTGCCGTCAGACTTTTCAAAGGACTTACCTCGCATTAAGTTGATCTTTCTCTACATCCTAGCTATGAATGTAAAACTACATTCTGCACTCTCTCCTTTCCTTCTCTAGGAATGGTATGCTTTGTCTGTATAGCTCGCAAGAAACAATACACGTAACTGTATACTAATACATGTGTATAGTATCAAATCAAATCAAATCTATGGCTAACCAGAACGTCTCTCCTGCTCTTGCCACCAGCCATTGGTGCGCTCCCATAGGAATTCTGATCGGGAGCAGGCCATTCAGCCCTTCCAGCGCGCTCCATCAAATGGCCTCGTACTGATCCTATCTTCCATGTTTCTATCTTTCTATGATCATGGCTGATCTCATCCTGGTCTCAAATACCATTTCCTGCCTACTCCCGGTTGCCTTTTATCCAGCTTTTCATCAAAACCATCTCGAATGTGGAACTGAGCCACGACAGATCAGCCATGATCTTATTGAATGGCGGGGCAGGCTCGAAGGGCTAGATGGCCTACTCCTGCTCCTATTTCTTATGTACACTGCACTCTCAGGCAGTGCGTTCCACAATTCACAAACTCCAGAGACAAATAGGTTCTCCTCCTCTCGGTATGAAAGCGACCTCCTCTCCCTCCATACCAATCACATTTTGTTCTAGACTCCCCTAAAAGGGAGAACACCTGTTCAATGTCCACCTTATCAATCCCCTTTAGCGCTTCATCTTCCTTCACGGAATCGGATGCGCCGATCGAACCTGCAGAATTTTGGGCGTGTTAACACACTGACACACTGACATAAACACACACACTGACACACTGATACAAACACACACACTGACACACTGATACAAACACAGACTGATATAAACACACACACTGATACAAACACACAGACTGCTATAAACACACACTAACACACTGATAGAAACACACACACTGACAAACTGATATAAAGCATTAACTGACACATTGATATAAACACACACTGACACACTGATATAAACACACACACTGACACACTGATAGAAACACACACACTGACAAAGTGATATAAAGACACACACTGACACACTGATATAAACACACACCCTGACACACTGATATAAACAAACACACTGACACACTGATATAAACAAACACACTGACACACTGATATAAACACACACACTGACAAATTGATATGAACACACACACTGACACACTGATATAAATACATACACTGACACACCAATAGAAACACACAGACTGACAAACTGATAGAGAGACACATACACACACTGATGCACTGATATAAACACAGACAATGACACACTGATAGAGACACACACATTGACATAAACACACACACTGACAAACTGTTATAAACAAACACACTGACACACTGATATAAACAAACACACTGACACACTGATATAAACACACACTGACAAATTGATATGAACACACACACACACACTCACACACTGATATAAACATACAGACTGACACAGTGATAGAGTCACACACACTGACACACTGATAGAAACACACAGACTGACACACTAATATAAGCACACACACTAACACACTGATAGAAACACACACACTGACACACTGATAGAAACACACACTGACACATTGATATAGACACACACACAGTGACATACTGATAGAAACAAACAGACTGATAGAAACACAAACACACTGATATAAACGCACGCACTGACACACTAATAGAAATGCACACACTGACACATTAATAGAAACTCACACATTGACACACTGATATATGCACACAGACTGACACAATGATAGAAACACACACATTGACACACTGATATAAACACACACACTGACACATTGATATAAACACACACACGGATACACTGATATAAACACACACACTGACACACTGCTATAAATACACACACTGACATATTGATACAAACACACACACTCACACACTGATATAAACAGACTGACACAGTGATAGAGTCACACACTAATACACTGATACAAACACACAGACTGATATAGCCACACACACTGATATAAACACACACATTGACACACTGATGTAAACACACACACTGACACATTGATAGAAATGCACTCACTGACACACTGATATAAACGCACACACTGACATATTGATATAGACACACTGACATACTGATATAAACACACACACTGACAGAAACACACACACTGACACACTGATAGAAACACACACACTGACACACTGATATAAACACACACACTGACACACTGATATAAACACACACATTGACACACTGATAGAAAATCACGCACTGACACATCGATATAAACACATGCACTGACACACCGACATAAACACACACACTGGCACACTGCTATAAATACACACAGTGACACATTGATATAAGCACACACACTGACACACGTTATAAACACACACGTTGACACAGTGATATAAGAACACACACTGACATACTGATATAAACACATGCACTGACACACTGCTATAAACACACACACTGACTTACTGATATAAACACACACTGACACACTGATATCAACACACAGATTGATGTTAACACACACACTGACATACTGATAGAAACACATGCACTGACACACTGATATAAACACACAGACTGATATAAACACGCACACTGACACACTGATAGAAACACATGCACTGACACACTGATATAAACATACAGACTGATAGAAACACACGCACTGACATACTGATAGAAACACACGCACTGACACACTGATAACACACAGACTGATATAAACACACACACTGACACACTGATATAAACACACAGACGGATATAAACACACACAGTGATAGAAAGACACACACTGACACACTGATATAAACACAAGCACTGACACACTGATATAAACACACAGACGGATATAAACACACACACTGATAGAAACACACACATTGACACACTTATAAGAACACACAGACGGATACAAACACACACACTGATAGAAACACACGCACTGACACACTGATAGAAGCACACAGACTGACACACTGATATAAACACACAGACTGATATAAAAACACACACTGACAGAATGATAGAAATACACACACTGACACATTGATATAAACACACACACTGACAGACTGATAGAAACACACACATTGACACACTGATATAAACACACACACTGAAATAAACACACACACTGACACACTGATATAAACACACGCGTTGACACACTGATAGAAATGCACGCACTAACGCACTGATATAAACACACACACTGACACACTGATAGAAATGCATGCACTGACACATTGATATAAGCACACAAACTGACACATTGATATAAACACATACACTGACACACTGATATAAAGACACACACTGACACATTGATATAAACCCACACACTGACACACTGATATAAACACACACCCACTGACACACTGATACACTGATGTAAACAAAGACTGATAGCAACACACACAGACACAGTGATAGAAATACATAGACAGATATAAACACACACTTTGACAAACTGATAGAGACACACACATTGACTCACTGGTATGAACACACACACTGACACACCAATATAAACACACACACACTGACACACTGATGTAAACAAACAGACTGCTAGCAACACACACACAGACTCAGCGATAGAAACACATAGACAGATATAAACACACACACTGATAGAGGCACACACATTGACTCACTGGTATGAACACACACAAACTGACACACTGATAGAAACACACACTGACACACTGCTATAAACACACACACTGACACACAATAGAAACACACACTGACACACTGCTGTAAACACACACACTGACACACTGATAGAAACACACACAGTCCAAAGATGTGCGGGTTAGTTTGATTGGCCATGCTAAGAAATTGTCCCTTAGTGTCCAGGGATGCTTTGGTTATAGGGATTAGTGGGTATAATACGTAGGGATGTGGAGGTAGGGCCTGGGTGGGATTGTGGTTGGTGCAGACTCGATGGGACGAAGGGCCTCTTTCTGCACTGTAGGGTTCTATGACATTGACACACTGATAGAAACTCACACACTGACACACTGATATAAATAAACACACTGACACACTGATAGAAACTCACACACTGACACACTGATATAAATAAACACACTGACACAGTGATAGAAACTCACTCACACACACACACTGACAGAAACATACATACTGACACACAGATATAAACACACACACTGACACACTGCTATAAACACACACACTGACACACTGATATAAACACACACACTGACACAATGACAGAAGCACACACAGTGACACACTGATATAAACACACACACTGACACACTGATAGAAACACACACACTGACACTGACATAAACACACACACTGACACACTGATATAAATGCACACACTGACACACTGATAGAAATACACACACTGACACACTGATATAAATGCACACACTGACACACTGTTAGAAACACACACACTGACACAATGACAGAAGCACACACAGTGACACACTGATATAAACACACACACACTGACACAATGATATAAGAAAACACACTGACACACTGCTATAAACACACACACACTGACACAATGTTAGAAACACACACACTGACACACTGACATAAACACCCACACTGACACACTGACATAAACATAAACACTGACACACTGATAGAAATTCACACACTGATAGAAAAAGACAGATTGACACTGATATAAACACACACACTGACACAATGACAGAAGCACACACAGTGACACACTAATATAAACACACACACTAACACACTGATAGAAACACACACACTGACAATGATATAAACACACACACTGACACAATGACAGAAGCACACACAGTGACACACTGATATAACCGCACACACACTGACACAATGATATAAGAAAACACACTGACACACTGCTATAAAAGCACACACACACTCACTGACACAATGTTAGAAACACACACACTGACACACTGACATAAACACACACACTGACACACTGATATAAACATAAACACTGACACACTGATAGAAATTCACTCACTGACACACTGATGGAAAAAGACAGCTGACACTGATATAAACACACACACTGACACAATGACAGAAGCACACACAATGACACACTGATATAAACACACACACTGACACACTGATAGAAACTCACACACTGACACAATGAGAGAAGCACACACAGTCACACCCTGATATAAACACACACTGACATACTTATTTAAACACACACACTAACACATTGACAGAAACACACACATACTGACACACTGATATAAACACACAGTGACAGAATGATATAAGAAAACACACTGACACGCTGATATAAACACACACTGACACACTTACGTAAACACACACACCGACACTCTGATAGAAACACGCATACTGACATACTGATATAAACACACACACTGACACACTGATATAAACACACACACACTGACACACTGATATAAACAGGCATACTGACACACTGATATAAACACACAAACTGGCACACTGATAGAAACACAGGCATAACACACTGATATAAATGCACACACTGACACACTGATATAAACACACACACTGACACACTGATATAAATGCACACACTGACACACTGATAGAAAAAGACAGATTGACACACTGGTATAAACACACACACTGACACACTGATAGAAACTCACACACTGACACAATGAGAGAAGCACACACGGTCACACCCTGATATAAACACACACTGACACACTTATTTAAACACACACACTGACACTCTGATAGAAACACGCATACTGACACACTGATATAAACACACACACTAACACATTGACAGAAACACACACACAGACACGCTGATATAAACACACTGATACACTTATGTAAACACACACACTGACACACTGACACACTGATAAAAAACACACGCACACACACTGATATAAATGCACGCACTGATGCACTGATAGAAACACACGCACTAACACACTGATATAAATGCACACACTGACACACTGATAGAAAAACACACATTGACACACTGATATAAACAAACGCACTGACACATTGATATAAACACACACTGATACTCTGATAGAAAAACACACGTTGACACACTGATATTAATGCACACTCTGACACACTGATAGAAACACACACACTGACACACTGACAGAAACACATACACGCAGACACACTGATATAAACACACACAGTGACACAATGATATAAACACACACACTCACACACTGAAGGAAACACACACGCTGACACACTGAAAGAAACACACACACTGAAACACTGATATAAACACACACACTGACACACTGATATAAACACACACTCACACACTGAAGGAAACACACACGCTGACACACTGATAGAAACACACACTGACACAATGATAGAAATACACACACTGACACACACACAATGACGCATTGATAGAAACAAACACACTGATACACTGATAGAAACACACACGCTGACACACTGATAGAAAGACAATCACACTGACACACTGGTATATACATACTTACTGACACACTGATAGAAACACGCACACTGACGCAATGACAGAAACACACACACTGACACACTGTTAAACACACTGACTGACACAATGATAGAAACACACACACTGACCCCCGATAGAGATTCACACACTGACGCACTGATATAAACACACACGCTGACACACTGATCTAAACACGCACACTAACACACTGATAGAATCACATGCACTGACACACTGATGGAAACATATGCACTGATGCACTGATAGAAACACACACATTGACACACTCATATAAGGACACACACTGACACACTGAGATAAACACACATACTGACACACTGCTAGAAACTCACACACTGACACACTGATAGAAACAAACGCATTGATACACTGATAGAAACACACACTGACATAGTGATAAATACATACACACTGACACACTGATATAAACACACACACTCACACACTGATATAAACACGCACATTGACACACTGATAGAAACACACACACACTGACACACTGAAGGGAACACACACGCTGACACACTGATAGAAACACAGGCACTGACACACTGATATAAACACACACATTGACACACTGATACAAACACACACATTGACACACTGATAGAAACACACACACACTGACACACTGATAGAAACACACACACACTGACACACTGCAGGAAACACACACGCCAAAACACTGATAGAAACAAACATGCTAACACACTGATACAAACACTTACGCTGACACTGATATAAACATAGAGACACTGACACACTGATAGAAAAACACACACTGACACACTGATAGAAAGACACGCACTGACACACTGGTATAAACACACACACTGACACACTGATGGAAACACACACACACTGACACACTGATATAAACACACTGGCTGACACACTGATAGAAGCACATGCACTGACACACTGATAGAAACACACACAATGATGCATTGATAGAAACAGACACACTGATACACTGATAGAAACACACATGCTGACACACTGATAGAAAGACACGCACTGACACACTGATATAAACACACACTGACACACATAGAAAAACACTCAGTGACTCACTAATATAAAGACACACATTCTGACACACTGATATAAACCCACATGCTCACAGACTGATATAAACACACATACTGACACACTGATAGAAACACACGCACTGACATACTGATATAAAAATACACAATGACACAATGATAGAAACACACACACGCTGACACACTGATATAAACACATACACTCCCACACTGAAGGAAACACACATGCTGACACACTGATAGAAACACACACACTGACACACTGACATAAACACACACACTCCCACAGTGAAGGAAACACAGACACTGACACACTGATATAAACACACACACTAATATAAACACGCACACTGACACACTGATACAAACACACACATTGACACACTGATAGAAACACACACACACTGACACATTGAAGGAAACACACACGCTGAAACACTGATAGCAACAAACACGCTGACACACTGATACAAACACTTACGCTGACACTGATATAAACACAGAGACACTGACACACTGATATAAACACACACACAGACACACTGATGGAAACACACACACTGACACACTGATATAAACACACTGACTGACACAATGATGGAAACACACACACTGACACACTGATATAAACACACTGACTGACACACTGATATAAACACATACACTGACACACTGATATAAACACACTGGCTGACACACTGATAGAGTCACATGCACTGACACACTGCTATAAACACACACACTGACACACTGATTGACACACCCACACTGATGCACTGATACAAACACACACATTGACACACTCATACAAGAACACACACTGACACACTGAGATAAACACACATACTGACACACTGCTAGAAACTCACACGCTGACACACTGATATAAACACACACACACTGATATAAACACGTACATTGACACACTGATAGAAAGACACACACACTGACACACTGAAGGGAACACACGCTGACACACTGATAGAAACACAGGCACTGACACACTGATATAGACACACACATTGACACACTGATACAAACACACACATTGACACACTGAAGGAAACACACCCGCTGAAACACTGATAGAAACAAACACGCTGACACACGGATACAAACACTTACGCTGACACTGATATAAACACAGAGACACTGACACACTGATATAAACACACACACTGACACACTGATAGAAACACACGCACTGACACACTGATATAAACACACACACACTGACACACTGATAGAAACACACACACTGACACGCTGATATAAACACACACACACTGACACACTGATCGAAGCACATGCACTGACACACTGATATAAACACACACAGACACACTGATAGAAGCACATGCACTGACACACTGATAGAAACACACACAATGACACATTGATAGAAACAGACACACTGATACACTGATAGAAACACACACGCTGACACACTGATAGACACGCACTGACACACTGATATAAACACACACACTGACACACATAGAAAATCAATCAGTGACACACTAATATAAAGACACACATTCTGACACACTGATATAAACCCACATGCTCACAGAATGATATAAACACACACGCTGACACACTGATATAAACACACACGCTGACATACTGATATAGATGCACACAGATACACTGATATAAAAATATACAATGACACAATGATAGAAACACATACACTCCCACACTGAAGGAAACACACACGCTGACACACTGATAGAAACACACACTGACACACTGATAGAAACACACACACTGACACAATGACAGAAATACTCACACTGACACACTGATATAAACACACACACTGACACACTGATAGAAACACACACAATGACACAATGACAGAAACACTCACACTGACACACTGATAGAAAGACATGCACTGAAACACTGATAAACACACTGACTGACACACTGATAGAAACACGCACACTGACCCAATGACAAAAACACACACACTGATAAACACACTTACTGACACACTGATATAAACACACACACTGACACACTGATCTAAACACACACACTAACACACTGATGGAAACACATGCACTGATACAAACACACACATTGACACACTGATAGAAGGACAGACATCGACACACTGATAGAAACACACACACACACTGACACACTGAAGGAAACACACACGCTGACACACGATAGAAACACACACATTGACATACATAGAAAAACACTCAGTGACACACTAATATAAAGACACACATTCTGACACACTGATATAAACCCACACGCTCACAGACTGATATAAACACACACACTGACACACTGAAGGAAACACACACGTTGAAACATTGATACAAACAAACATGCTGACACACTGATATAAACACTTACGCTGACACTGATATAAAAACAAAGACACTGACACACTGATAGAGATACACACTGACACACTGATAGAAAAACATGCACTGACACACTGGTATAAACACACACACTGACACATTGATATAAACCCACACGCTGACACACTGATAGAAACACACACACTGACACACTGATATAAACACACACACTGACACACGGATAGAAACACACACACTGACATACATAGAAAAACACTCCGTGACACACTAACATAAAGACACACATTCTGACACACTGATATAAAACCAGATGCTCACAGACTGATATAAACACACACACTGTCACACTGATATAAGAACACACACTGACACACTGCTATAAACACACATACTGATACACTGGCAGAAACACACACGCTGACACACTGATAGAAACACACACACTGATATAAACATACACATTGACACATTGATAGAAACACACACACTGACACACTTATAGAAACACACACACTGACACGCTGATATAAACACACACGCTGACATACTGATATAGACGCACACAGATACACTGATATAAAAATATACAATGACACAATGATAGAAACACACACA
Organism: Carcharhinus amblyrhynchos; assembly: GCF_965287045.1. NCBI lineage: Eukaryota > Metazoa > Chordata > Chondrichthyes > Carcharhiniformes > Carcharhinidae > Carcharhinus > Carcharhinus amblyrhynchos. The sequence continues at coordinate 6,224,106 of NW_027649778.1, forward strand.
CGATGACACACTGATATAAACACATACACTCCCACACTGAAGGAAACACACACGCTGACACACTGATAGAAAAACACACTGACACACTGATAGAAACACACACTGACACAATGACAGAAACACTCACACTGACACACTGATATAAACACACACACTGACACATTGATAGAAACACACACACTGACACACTGATATAAACACACACACTGACACACTGATATAACACACACACTGACACACTGATGGAAACACACACATTGACGCACTGATATAAACATACACATAGACACATTGACAGAAACACACACTGACATACTGATATAAACACACGCACTGACACCTGATCGAAACACACACGCTGACACACTGATAGAAACACACACATTGACACACTGATATAAACACACACACTGACACACTGTTATAAACACAGGCACTGACACACTGATAGAAACACACACGCTGACACACTGATAGAAACACACACTGACACACTGATGGAAAATCATAAACTGACACACTGATGTAAACACACATACTGACACACTGATAGAAACACACACATTGACACACTGATAGAAGCACATGCAATTACACACTAATAGAAAATCATAAACTGACATACTGATAGAAACACTCACACTGATATAAACACACACACTGACACACTGATAGAAACACTCACACTGACACACTGATAGAAACACACACACTGACACACTGATATAAACACACTGACTGACACACTGATAGAAACACACACTGACACACTGAAGTAAACACACATACTGACACACTGATAAAAACTCGCACATTGACACACGGATATGAACACACGCACTAACACGCCGGTAGAAACACACACACTGACACACTGATAGAAAATCACACTCTCACCACTGATATAATCACACACACTGACACACTGATATAAACACACACACACCGACACACTGTTAGAAACACACACACTGACACACTGATATAAACACACGTACTGACACACTGATAAAAATCATAAACTGACACACTGATAGAAACACACACACTGATATAAACACACACAGTGGACATACTGATAGAAACACATGCACTGACACACTGATAGAAAAACACACACTGATATAAACACACACACTGACACACTGATATAAACACTCACACTGACACACTGATAGAAACACACACACTGACACACTGATATAAACAAACACACTGACACACTGATAGAGACACACATACTGACACACTGATAGAAACTCACACACTGATATAAACACACACACTGACACACTGATAGAGACACACATACTGACACACTGATAGAAACACACACACTGACACAAGGATAGAAAATCACACACTAGCACACTGATATAAACACACACACTGACACACTGATAAAAATGCACACACTGACACACTGACAAAAAAAACACACACTGACGCACTGATATAAACACACACACTGAAACACTGAAACAAACACCCACACTGACACAAGGATAGAAAAACACCCAACTGATACACTGATATAAACACACATCCTAACACACTGATATTATGACACACACTGACTCAAGGATATAGACACACACACTGACACACTGATGAAGACACAAACACTGACAAACTGATAGAAACATGCACACTGATAACACAGACACACTGACACTTTGATATCAATACACGCACTGACACACTGATAGAGACACACATACTGACACACTGATATAAACACACACACTGACGCACTCGTATAAAGAGACGCACTGACACATTGATATAAACACACACTCTGACACACTGATATAAACACACACACTGACACACTGATAGAAACACACACACTGACACACTGATAGAAACACACACACTGACACACTGATAGAAACACGCACACTGATATAATCACACACACAGACACACTGATATAATCACACACACTGACACACTGATATAAACACACACACTGATAGAAACACACACACTGATATAAACACACACACTGACACATTCACATAAACACACACACTGACACACTGATAGAAACACACACTGATATAAACACACACACTGACACATTCACATAAACACACTCACTGACACACTGATATAAACACACACACTGACACATTCACATAAACACACACACTGACACACTGATAGAAACACACACACTGATATAAACACGCACACTGACACACTGATAGAAACACGCACACTGATATAAACACACACACTGACACACTGATAGAAACATACACACTGATATAAACACAAACATTGACACACTGATAGAAACACACACACTGATGTAAACACACGCACTGACAAACTGATATAAATACACACACTGACATACTGATATAAACACACACACTGATATAAACACACACACTGACAAACTGATATAAACACACACACTGACATACTGATATGAACATACACACTGACACATTGATGTAAACACAGATACTGGCACACTGATAGAAACACACACACTGACACGGATAGAAACACACACACTGACACACTGATAGAAACATACACTGATGTAAACACACACACTGACATACTGATATAAACACACACACTGATATAAACACACACGCTGACAAACTGATATAAACACACACACTGACATACTGATATAAACATACACACTGACACATTGATGTAAACACAGACACTGGCACACTGATAGAAACACACACACTGATAGAAACACACACGCTGACACACTGATATAAACACTGATATAAACACACACTGACATACTGATATAAACACACACACTGATATAAACACACACACTGACAAACTGATATAAACGTACACACTGACACATTGATGTAAACACAGACACGGGAACACTGATAGAAACACACACACTGATAGAAACACACACACTGACACGGATAGAAACACACACACTGACACACTGATAGAAACACACACTGATGTAAACACACACACTGACATACTGATATAAACATACACACTGCACATTGATGTAAACACAGACACTGACACACTGATAGAAACATACACTGATGTAAACACACACACTGACACACTGATATAAACTCTGATATAAACACACACACTGACACACTGATATAAACTCTGATATAAACACACACACTGACACACTGATAGAAACACACACTGATGTAAACACACACACTGACACAGTGATAGAAACACACACTGATATAAACACAAACACTGACACACTGATATAAACACACACACTGACACACTGATAGAAACACGCACACTGATATATACATGCACACTGACACACTGATAGAAACATACACACTGATATAAACACACACATTCACATAAACACACACACTGACACACTGATAGAAACACACACTGACACACTGATAGAAACACACACACTGATATAAACAGGCACACTGACACACTGATATAAACACACACACTGACACACTGATAGGAACACACACGCTGATATAAACACGCACACTGACACACTGATAGAAACATACACACTGATATAAACACACACATTCACATAAACACACACACTGACACACTGATAGAAACACACACTGACACACTGATAGAAACACACACACTGATATAAACAGGCACACTGACACACTGATATAAACACACACACTGACACACTGATAGGAACACACACGCTGATATAAACACGCACACTGACACACTGATAGAAACATACACACTGATATAAACACACACACTGACACACTGATATAAACACACACACTGACACACTGATAGAAACATACACACTGATATAAACACACGCACTGACACATTCACATAAACACACTCACTGACACACTGATAGAAACTCACACTGACACACTGATATAAACACACACACTGATATATACACGCACACTGACACACTGATAGAAACATACACACTGATATAAACACACACACTGACATAAACACACACACTGACACACTGATAGAAACACACACACTGATATAAACACACACACTGACATACTGATATAAACATACACACTGACACATTGATGTAAACACAGACACTGACACACTGATAGAAACACACACACTGATAGAAACACACACACTAACACGGATAGAAACACACACACTGACATACTGATAGAAACATACACTGATGTAAACACACACACTGACACACTGATATAAACACTGATAAAAACACACACACTGACACACTGATAGAAACACACACTGATGTAAACACACACACTGACACACTGATATAAACACAGATATAAACACACACACTGACACACTGATAGAAACTCACACACTGACACACTGATATAAACACACACACTGACACACTGATATAAACACACTCAATGATATAAACACACACTGACACACTGATAGAAACACACACACTGACACACTGATATAAACACATACACTGATATAAACACACACTGACACACTGATGGAAACACACACACTGACACACTGATAGAAACACGCACACTAACACACTGATATAAACTCACACACTGACACACTGATTTAAACACACACACTGACACACTGATAGAAACACACACACTGATATAAACACACATACTGATATAAACACACACTGACACACTGATAGAAGCACACACACTGACACACTGATATAAACACGCACACTGACACACTGATAGAAGCACACACACTGACACACTGATATAAACACGCACACTGACACACTGATAGAAACACACACACTGACACACTGATATAAACATACACACTGACACACTGATAGAAACACACACACTGACACACTGATATAAACACACATACTGAAACACTGATAGAAACACACACACTGACACACTGATAGAAGCACACACACTGACACACTGATATAAACACGCACACTGACACGCTCATAGAAACACACACACTGACACACTGATATAAACACACACACTGACACACTGATAGAAACACACACACTGACACACTGATAGAAACATACACACTGACACGCTGATATAAACACACACACTGATACAAACACACACTGATAGAAACACACACACTGACACACTGATAGAAACACACACTCTGATATAAACACACACACTGATAGAAACACACACACTGATATAAACACACACTGACACACTGATAGAACCACACACACTGACACAATGATAGAAACACACACACTGATATAAACACACACACTGATAGAAACACACACACTGACACACTGATAGAAACACACACACTGACACACTGATAGAAACACACACACTGATATAAACACACACACTGACACACTGATATAAACACACACACTGACATACTGATAGAAACACACACACTGATAGAAACACACACACTGACACACTGATGGAAACACACACACTGATAGAAACACACACACTGACACACTGATATAAACACACACTGACACACTGATAGAAACACAATCACTGATATAAACACACACACGGACACACTGATATAAACACACACACTGACCCACTGATAGAAACACACACACTGACACACTGATAGAAACACATACACTGATATAAACACAATCAGTGACACACTGATAGAAACACGCACACTGACACACTGATAGAAACACACACACTGACCCACTGATAAAAACACACAGACTGACACACTGATAGATACACACACACTGATATAAACGCACACTCTGATAGAAACACACACACTGATATACACACACACACTGATAAAAACACACGTACTGACACACTGACAGAAACATACACGCTGATATTAACACACACACTGATATAAACACACACACTGACACACTGATAGAAACACATACACTGATATAAACACGCACACTGACACACTGATAGAAACACACACACTGATATAAACACACACACTGACACACTGATAGAAACACACACACTGATATAAACACACACACTGATATAAACACGTACACTTACACACTGATAGAAACACACTCACTGATATAAACACACACACTGACACACTAATAGAAACACACACACTGACACACTGATAGAAACACACACACTGATATAAACACGCACACTGACACACTGATAGAAACACACACACTGATATAAACACACACACTGATATAAACACACACACTACAACACTGATAGAAACACACACACTGATATAAACACACACACTGACACACTAATAGAAACACACACACTGACACACTGATATAAACACACACACTGATCCACTGATAGAAACACACACACTGACACACTGATAGAAACACACACACACCAACACACTGATAGAAACATACGCACTGTCACACTGATATAAACAAACACACTGACACACTGATAGAAACACACATACTGACACACTGATAGAAACACACACACTGATAGAAACACTCACACTGACACACTGATAGAAATACACACACTGACATACTGATAGAAACACACACACTGACACACATACTGACACACTGATAGAAACACGCACACTGACACACTGACAGAAACACACACACGGACACACTGATATAAACACACACTGACACGAGGACAGAAACAGACACACTAATATAAACACACACACTGACACACTGATAGAAACACACACACTGATAGAAACACACACACTGACACACTGATAGAAACACGCACACTGACACACTGATAGAAACACGCACACTGACACACTGATAGAAACACGCACACTGATATAAATGCACACTTTGATAGAAACACAGACACTGATATACACACAGACACTTATATAAACACACACACTGACTCACTGATAGAAACACGCACACTGATATAAACATACAGTGACACATTGATATAAACACACACACTGACACACTGATAAAAACTCACACACTGATATAAACACACACTGACTCACTGATAGAAACACACACACTGACACACTGATAAAAACTCACACACTGATATAAACACACACTGACTCACTGATAGAAACACACACACTGACACACTAATATAAACACATACACTGACACACTGATATAAACACACACACTGATATAAACACACACTGACACACTGATTAAAACTCACACACTGATATAAACACACACACTGACACACTGATATAAAAACACACACTGACACACTGATATAAACACGTACACTGACACATTGATATAAACACACACACTGACAAAAACTCACACACTGATATAAACACACACTGACTCACTGATATAAACATACACACTGACACACTGATATAAACACATACACTGACACACTGATATAAACACACACACTGATATAAACACACACTGACACACTGATAAAAACTCACACACTGATATAAACACACACACTGACACACTGATATAAACTCACACACTGACACATTGATATAAACACACACACTGACACACTGATATCAACACACACACTGACACACTGATAGAAACACACACACTGATCCACTGATAGAAACACACACACTGACACACTGATAGAAACACACACACTGACACACTGATAGAAACACACACACTGATAGAAACACACACACTGACACACTGATAGAAACACGCACACTGACACACTGATAGAAACACGCACACTGACACACTGATAGAAACACAGAGACTGACACACTGATGGATACACACACACTGATATAAACGCACACTTTGATAGAAACACAGACACTTATATAAACACACACACTGACACACTGATAGAAACACGCACACTGATATAAACATACAGTGACACATTGATATAAATACACACACTGACACACTGATAAAAACTCACACACTGATATAAACACACACTGACTCACTGATAGAAACACACACACTGACACACTAATATAAACACATACACTGACACACTGATATAAACACACACACTGATATAAACACACACTGACACACTGATATAAAAACACACACTGACACACTGATATAAACACGTACACTGACACATTGATATAAACACACACACTGACACACTGATAAAAACTCACACACTGATATAAACACACACTGACTCACTGATATAAACATACACACTGACACACTGATATAAACACATACACTGACACACTGATATAAACACACACACTGATATAAACACACACTGACACACTGATAAAAACTCACACACTGATATAAACACACACACTGACACACTGATATAAACTCACACACTGACACATTGATATAAACACACACACTGACACACTGATATCAACACACACACTGACACACTGATAGAAACACACACACTGACACACTGATGTAAACACACACACTGACTCATTGATATAAACACACAGACTGACACACTGATGGAAACACACACACTGATATACACACACACTGACTCACTGATAGAAACACACACACTGACACACTGATATAAACACATACACTGACACACTGATATAAACACACACTGATGTAAACACACACTGACACACTGATAAAAACTCACACACTGATATAAACACACACATGACACACTGATATAAACACACACACTGACACACTGATATAAACACATACACTGACACACTGATAGAAACACGCACACTGATAGAAACACACACACTGTCACACTGATAGAAACACGCACACTGACATAAACACACACACTGACACACTGATATAAACACACACACTGACACACTGATAGAAACACGCACACTGATATAAACACACACACTGACACACTGATAGAAACACACACACTGTCACACTGATAGAAACACACACACTGATATAAACACACACACTGTCACACTGATAGAAACACGCACACTGATATAAACACACACTGACACACTGATATAAACACACACTGACACACTGATTGAAACACACACACTGACACACTGATAGAAACACACACACTGACACACTGATAGAAACACACACACTGATAGAAACACACACACTGATATAAACACGCATACTGATAACAACACACACACTGATACTCTGATAGAAACACACACACTGATATAAACACACACACTGACACACTATAGAAACACACACTGATATAAACACAGGCACTGACACACTGATATAAACACACACACTGATATAAACACACAGACTGACACACTGATAGGAGCACACAGACTGACACACTGATAGATACACACACTGACATAAATGCACACTCTGATAGAAACACACACTGATATACACACACACTGATATAAACACAGGCACTGACACACTGATATAAACACACACTGATATAAACACACACTGATATAAACACACACTGACACACTGATAGAAACACACAGACTGACATACTGATAGATACACACACTGATATAAATGCACACTCTGATAGAAACACACACACTGATATACACACACACTAATATAAACACACACTGACACACTATAGAAACACACACTGATATAAACACAGGCACTGACACACTGATATAAACACACACACTGATATAAACACACACACTGATATAAACACACAGACTGACACACTGATAGGAGCACACACACTGATAGACTCATACACACTGATAGACACATGCACACTGATATAAACGCACACTCTGATATAAACACACACACTGATATAAACGCACACTCTGATAGAAACACACACACTGATATAAACACACACACACTGAAACACTATAGAAACACACACTGATATAAACACACACACTGACACACTGATATAAACACACACACTGATATATACACGCACACTGACACACTGATATAAACACACACACTGACACATTGATATAAACACACACACTGACACACTGATATAAACACACACACTGATAGAAACACACACACTGACACGTTGATATTAACACACACACTGACACGTTGATATAAACACACACACTGACACACTGATAGAAACACACACACTGATATAAACACATACACTGATAGAAACACGCACACTGACACTCTGATATACACACACACACTGATAGAAACACACACACTGACACTCTGATGTAAACACACACACTGATATAAACACACACACTGACAATCTGATATACACACACACACACTGATATAAACACACACTGATAGAAACACACACACTGACACTCTGATATACACACACACAGATATAAACACTCACACAGATAGAAACACACACACTGACACACTGATATACACACACACACTGATATAAACACACACACTGACACCTTGAGATAAACACACACACTGATGAGTTTTAACTTCGCGAGCATCCTTGGGGAAATGTTATTGGACATTTGTTAATTCCCGCCAGTGCTTGTGGTTCCCTTGCTGGAGAATCGGCGGATTGTGCCCTGAATTCAGCGCTGGCTGTGCAATATTGAAGTGAAATGCTTTGCAATGTGCCCCCTGTGATGTAGCTTGTTTGTACCCTGTGCAGCAGCGATGGTGTTGGCATCCGATCCTTCTTCAGTGCCCCTGTCCCGGGCCAGCATCTCTCGCTGATTTAGAATGGGCAGCAGCAACTGCCAGAAAGACAAGGGCAGTGAAACAGTCCCTCCTGCTCCACTGTGGCAAACAGACTTTAACATTCAACAGGCTAAACAACTGTGGCTTTTTGAGAAGTGAATGACAAAAGTCGACCAAGGCGTTCTTACTGACCTCGCTTGGATCTGAATATAAACTGTTCCAGTCAGTAACCTCGTGTGATTCCATCTTCACAGACCCCAACATTGTTCCTTCTCTCTTTTACAGACAGACAGGTTGATGGAGTCAGGTGGGGGGGTGGGGGGGTTTTTGGGGGGGGGGGGTGGAGGGAAGGGGGGGGTGTGGGGTGGGTAGAAAAAGCAAAAATGATCCCTGGGTCTCCAAACTGTATTCCAATGGCTAACTCCAGAAGCATTGAACCAACTCCATCAGGCGGTGTCCCCAAAACTCCCTCGTCAGGCAAATAAAAGTGGAGTTTCTCTCATCGCCCAGGACAAATATTCCAGGTGGGGGGAGGCAGAGGTTGGCGGAGGGTCGCAGCAGGTAGTCCCGAAGAGAAATTCCAAGGCACGCCAGTCGCTCTCTGTAATCCCAAATCTCAGGTTTGCTGGTTGTTAAGTGTTGTAGGGGTTGGAGAAGTTTCCCTTCACAATGCAGGAGAAGTTGTGCTTTTTTTTTGTTGTGTGTGTGTGGGATGGGGGAGGTGGGAATGAGAGACTGAGAGGGAGGGAGAGAGAGTCTCTGGAATACAAGTGTGTGTGTGTGACTGTTAGACAAGTTATAGATTAACCTGAACCCTTGATGTGTGTGTGTCTGTGCCAAAATAAAGTCATGTCACTTTCAATGGATTTGGTCCGACTTGGGCAGCAGCAGCGTCCCCTTGTGTCTCTGCCTGGAAGTTCTGCTCTTCCCACCTGTCCAGCCCTACCCCAGAGGGCTGGGAGCACAGACAAGCCCAGGCTGGCAGTGACCACCCCCCACTCAGGGGCTGAGCACCCTGCACGGGGTAATGCAGTCCAGCTCTTGGTGTGCACTGAACCATTTCCAGAGTCTGGCTTCAAAGCATCCCCTGTTCTCCGTTGTACAACTTCCCTACATGCTCCATAAAACACACTCACACATAATAACACACACACACTCACATGCTCACACACACACGCTCACCCACTCACACACATACTCTCACACTCGCACACACTCACACACACACGCTCACTCACACACTGTCACACTCACACACATACTCTCACACATGCACACACACACACACACTCACACATAATAACACACTTACACTCACATGCTCACACACACACACTCACCCACTCACACACATACTCTCACACTCGCACACACACACACACACGCTCACCCACTCGCACACATACTCTCACACACGCACACACTCTCACACACACACACATACTCACACACACACACTCACACATAATAACACACACACACTCACACGCTCACCCACACACACTCACACACACACGCTCACTCACACACTGTCACACTCACACACACACTCTCACACACACACGCTCACTCACTCACACACATACTCTCACACACGCACACTTTCACACACACACGCTCACTCACTCACTCACACACTCGCACACTCACACACATACTCTCACACACGCTCACTCACACACTCTCACACTCACACACATACTCTCACACACGCACACCCACTCACACACTGTCACACTCACACACATACTCTCACACTCGCGCACACACACTCGCACACTCACACACATACTCTCACACACGCACACCCACTCACACACTGTCACACTCACACACATACTCTCACACTCGCGCACACACACTCGCACACTCACACACATACTCTCACACACGCACACTTTCACACACACACGCTCACTCACACACACTCGCACACTCACACACATACTCTCACACACGCTCACTCACTCACACACTCTCACACTCACACACATACTCTCACACACGCACACCCACTCACACACTGTCACACTCACACACATACTCTCACACACGCACACAGTCACTCACACATAATAACACACACTCACATGCTCACACACACACGCTCACCCACTCACACATTTACACACACCCACTGACACATACTCACTCACACACACTCTCATGTACACTCACTCACACACACACACTCACTCATACACACGCTCACCCACTCACATTTACACACACACTGACACACACTCACACACACACATTTACACACACACACTGACACACATTCACACACACACGCACACCCACTCACACACTTCCACACATACACATCCTCCTCCCCACCAGAATTGGGAGATTCCCCTCCTGCAAAAGGCGTCGGACAGGTTTTGCAAACCCCCTCAAACCTTTCATCTGTGCTTGATGTGAATCTTTGCTGCACCCCACCCGACCCACCCACACTGACCCCCTCTGGTGCCCTCAGTGATGTGAGTGGGTAAAAGGGTGAGAGCGTGCAGGAAAGGGTGAATGGTGTCAGCATGCACTGGCATCTCATGTGGACTGGGTTGTTGTTGAAAGAGGAAGACTTGTATTTATGTGGCGCCTTTCACGACCACCATCCCTCTTCAATGGGCTTTTTTGCAGCCACTGGAGCACTTTCAAGAGCCGTCCTCATTGGGAGAGACCCAATTTCCTCATACAAACTCCGACAAGTAGCAACGGGTCCAAAGATGTTCAGGTTAGAGGAATTGGCCATGGTAAATGCGTGGGCTTCAGGGATAGGGCAGGGGAAGAGGGCCTGGATGGAATGCTCTGTCAGAGACTCAGTGCAGACTCGATGGGCCGAGTGGTCTCTTTAGCACTATAGGGATTCTATGATTCTATTCCACGATTTGACCAGATAATTGCTTTTCTTGTGTGGGTGATGTTAATTTTTTCTCAGAGGGTTTCAGAGAATTTTTATTTGCCGTGGAGGGGAATCTGAGGAAAATATTTTTCTCCCAGTAGATGCTGGGAGTTTGCAATGCACTGCCTGGGTTGGGGGTTGGTGGGGGGTGGGGGGTTGGGGGGGGTGGAATGGTGGTAAGTAGAGGTAGGAAATCTCACATCCTTTAACATATACATGGAGGAGTACTTGAAATGTCATAACATTCACGGCTAAGGGCCAAGTGCTGGGATTAGTGTGGATTTACTGTAATTCTGTTGGTGCAGACTTGATGGGCCGAAGGGCCTTTCCATACTGTATGACTCCATCATTGAGAATGAATATTGGCCTGGAAACCAGGGAGAATTCCTCTGCTCATCTTCCAAATAGTGCCATGGGATATTTCACGTTGACCCAAGAGAACATGTGCTAGTTGAATGGTGACACAGTGGTTAGCACTATTGCTTCACAGTACCAGGGACCCGGCTTCCACGCCCAGCTTGGGTCACTGTCTGTGTGGAATTTGCACCCTCTCCCCATGTCTGCGTGGGTTTCCTCTGGGCGCTTCAGTTTCCTCCCACACTCCAAAGATGTGCGGATTAGGTGGATTGGCCATGCTAAATTTCTCCTTAGTATCGGGGGACTAGCTAGGGTAAATGCATGGGGTTATGGGGATAGGGCCTGGGTGGGATTATGGTCAGTGCAGGTTTGATGGGTCGAATGGCCTCCTTCTGCACTGTAGGGACTCTATGATTCCCTATGATTATAGGATCCCCAACCCCCCTCCACCAGAATTGGCTTGGAGTCTCCAGGAATTGAAAATCAGTCTCCGGGACACTGCTGTGCGCTCCCCTTGGAGAAAAATCATCGGGAACATTGAAAATAAATTGTTCTTTTAAAAAAAATAATTTTTATCGGATATAAAAATATTGAAAATGGGGGAAAAAGGCTGATTGGCTGACAGTCAAACATCATCCAATTGGGTAATGAGTCTTTGTGCTTTCCGATTGGTCTAGGAAGACCGTATGTCACAAGGGTGGATGTGTTGGCTGACTAATAGCTGGAGGGCAAGTCATGTGATGGAACCTCCAGGGATACATTGCATCACAGTTGGTAACCGTAACCATGTGCTTCTAGGGGACTACTGGATACTTCAGGGCTTTGCAGGCATTGGGGAAGAGGTGGGCTGGTTTCTGTCCACGTAGCATTCTTTCTTCTGCATCTGAAAGTTCTGGGTTCAAGTCTCACTCCAGAACTTAAGCAGAAACATCTAGATTGACGGTCCCACAGCGCTGAGGGAGTACTGCACTATCAGAGGTATCACCTTTCATAGATCATAGAATCCTACAGTGCAGGAGGAGGCCATTCAGCCCATCAAGCCTGCACCGACCACAATCCCACCCAGGTCCTATTCCCCATAACCCTATGTATTAATTCCCCCGATACTAAGGGTCAATTTAGCATGGCTAATCAATCTAACTCATGCATCTTTGGACTGTGGGAGCAAATCGGAGCACCCTGAGGAAACCCATGCAGACACAGGGAGAATGTGCAAACTCCGCACAGACAGAGACCCAAGCAGGGAGTCAAACCTGAGTCCCTGGCTCTGCGAGGCAGCAGTGCTAACCACTGTGCCACCGTGCCATCAAGAATGTCCTGTAGTCCCCAGCACACACCTGAAGAGCATAAGCATAAACACACCAATGCCTCTACTTTCTCAGAAGGCTAAGGAAATTTGGCATGTCAGCTACAACTCTCACCAACTTTTACAGATGCACCATAGAAAGCATTCTTTCTGGTTGTATCACAGCTTGGTATGTCTCCTGCTCTGCCCAAGACCGCAAGGAACTACAAAAGGTCGTGAATGTAGCCTAATCCATCACCCAAACCAGCCTCTCGTCCATTGACTCTGTCTACACTTCCCACTGCCTCGGTAAAGCAGCCAGCATAATTAAGGACCCCACGCACCCCGGACATTCTTCTACTTTCTTCCAACAGGAAAAAGATACAAAAGTCTGAGGTCATGCACCAACTGACTCAAGAACAGCTTCTTCCCTGCTGCCATCAGATTTTTGAATGGACCTACCTTGCGTTAAGTTGATCTTTCTCTACACCCTAGCTATGACTGTAACACCGCATTCTGCACTCTCTCCTTTCCTTCTATATGAATGGTATGCTCTGTCTGTATAGTGCACAAGAAACAAAACTTTTCACTGTATACTAATACATGTGACAATAATAAAACAAATCAAATCTTAAGTTGATCTTTCTCGAAACCCTAGCTATGACTGTAACACTACATTCTGCACTCTCTCGTTTTCTTCTCTATGAACGGTATGCCTTTTCTGTATAGCACGCAAGAAACAATACTTTTCGCTGTATGTTAATACATGTGACGATAATAAATCGAAGCAAAGCAACCCCTTTGCTGTTTGGGCCTCAGTTCCCTGATAATAAGCTCTTGGGCTGTAATCCAGAGTGTGCCCTTTGTGTTGTGCCAACAATAAACATCGGAAGGAGAGTTGGCAGAGAAATGGCTTCCTGGCACCTTTGCATTTGTTTTCAGTTTTGGTCTCAGTATCTGACGTGATTCATTGGGTTGGTGTCATGGTAGCTGCTCTCACACAAGCTGCCTGGCGGGGGAGGCTGGAGTCCCTAATGGACACCATTTGTTTTCAGGCTCACAGTGTGAAGCAGTCAGGCGACCCACGTATGTGACACGCTGCTGATACATTGGCTGCCCTCAGATTAGAAATCGCCCATTCATAGCAGCACGCCTGGCAAAAAACCGGTGTGCTCAGAGCAGGTGGCCAGGAGACATTGCAGGGGAACGGAGCAGTCAACTCAACTGGAACACACTCTTCACCAATCCCCCACCCCCCCCACACCCTCTCATCCCAGCCCTCCCCACCACCCACACTGCCTCCTTACCCCAATCAAACACAAACAGCAGTACTGCGGTTAGGACTGCTGCCTCACCATGCCAGGGATCCAAGTTCAAGGAACAAAGAAGAGCACAGTACAGGAACAGGCCCTTCAGCCCTCCAAGACTGCACCAATCATGGTGCCCTAACGAAACTAAAACCGGAGTCCGTATCCTTCCATCCTGGTCATGTATTTGTCTAGTTGCCCCTTAAATGCCGCTATCGTACCTACTCCCTGGGCAGCGCATCCCAGACATTCATCAACCTCTCTGTAAAAAAACTTGCCTCGCACATCTCCTCTAAACTTTTCCCCACGCACTGATGTCCCCTTGTACTTGACTTTTCTACCCGAGGAACGAGCATCTGATGATCCACTCTGTCCATAATCTTGTAAAGCTCTATCAGATCGCCCCCCCCTCCCCCCTGCCAACTCCAATGAGAACAAACTGAGTATATCCAATCTCTCCTCTTGGCTGCTACGCTCCAGACCAGGTGAAGCTCTTCTGCATGATGCTGTACAGTTTGATTCCGTAATCTTTGTCCTGTGGGCTAGGGGGACTGTAACTTTTGTCCAGGAGATCAGAGGACTTGCAACATTTGCCCTGAAGATGAGGCAATTTGCGACTTTTGCTGTGGAGATTAGGGGAGCTGGTACCTTTGACCTAGAGGTAATGAGATCTTTAGCCTTTGCCCTGGGGATTATGGTATGTGTAAAGTTAAAGTTTATTTATTCGTCACAAGTAGGCTTACATTAACGCTGCAATGAAGTTACTTTGAAAATTCCCTAGTTGCCACACTTCAGTGCCTGTTCGGGTCAATACACCCTAACCAGCACGTCCTTCGAAGTGTGGGAGGAAACCGGTGCACCCAGAGGAAACCCACGTAGACGTGGGGAGAATGTGCAGACTCCACACAGACAGCAACTCTGTTTTGGAGGCTTTTTGATTTGATTTATTGTTGTCACATGTATTAACATACAGTGAAAAATATTGTTTCTTGTGCGCTATACAGACAAAGCATACCATTCACAGAGAAGGAAACGAGAGAGTGCAGAATGTAATGTTACAGTCATAGCTAGGGTGTAGAGAAAGATCAACTTAGTGCAGGGTAGGTCCATTCAGAAATCTGACAGCAGCAGGGAAGAAGCTGTTCTTCAGTCGGTCGGTACGTGACCTCAAACTTTTGCATCTTTTTCCCAAAGGGGTGCGTGAGATCATTGATTATACTGGCTGCTTCTCCGGGGCAGCGGTAAGTGTAGACAGAGTCAATGGATGGGAGGCTGGTTTGCGTGATGGGTTGGGTTACATTCACGACTTTTTGTAATTCCTGGAAGTCTTGGGCAGAGCAGGAGCCCATACCAACTGTGATACAACCAGAAAGAATGCTTTCTATGTTGCATCTGTAAAAGTTGGTGAGAGTCGTAGCTGACAAATTTCTTTAGTCTTCTGAGAAAGTAGAGGCATTGGTGGGCTTTCTTAACTATAGTGTTGGCATGGGGGGACCAGGACAGGGTTGTTGGTGATCTGGACACCTAAAAACTTAAAGATCTCGACCCTTTCTACTTCGTCCCTGTTGATGTATACAGGGACATGTTCTTCTTTACGCTTCCTGAAGTGAATGACAATCTGCTTTGTTTTGTTGACATTGAGGGAGAGATTATTGTTGCCGCACCAGTTCACCAGACTCTCTATCTCATTCCTGTACATTGTCTCATCGCTTGAGATCCAACCCACTACGGTGGTGTCGCCAGCAAACTTGAAAGTCGAATTGGAGGGGAATTTGGCCACACAGTCATAGGTGTATAAGGAGTATAGTAGGGGGCTGAGAACACAGCCTTGTGGAGCACTGGTGTTGAGGATGATTGTGGTGTTGTTGCTTTGAAGAGGGTAAAAAAGATTTACCAGGATGTCACCTGATAGGGAAGGCATTAGCTATGAGGAGAGATTTGTTCTCACTGGAACGACGGAGGTTGAGGGGTGACCTAATAGAAGTCTACAAGATTATGAGGGGCATGGACAGAGTGGATAATCAGAAGCTTTTACCCAGGGCAGAAGAGTTAATTACTAAGGAGCGTAGATGCAAGGAGTAAAGTTTAAAGGAGGTGTACGAAGCAAGTTTTGCACACAGAGGGTGGTGGGTGCCTGGAACTTGCTGCCAGGGGGAGGTTGTAGAAGCAGATACAACAGGGTGGCACGGTGGCACAGTGGTTAGCACTACTGCCTCACAGCGCCAGAGACCTGGGTTCGATTCCCAGCCTTGGATCACTGTCTGTGTGGAGTCTGCACATTCTCCCCGTGTCTGTGTGGGTTTCCTCCGGGTGCTCCGGTTTCCTCCCACATTTCAAAGACATCCGGGTTTGGTGGATTGGCCGTGTCAAATTCTCCCTCAGTGTACCCGAACAGGCGCCTAAGTGTGGATTTTCACAGTAACTTCATTGCAGAAGTAAATAATCTTTAGTGACTTCTCAGGGCGTCTTGACAAATACATGAATAGGATGGGAATAGAGGCATATAGCCCATGGAAGGGTAGGGGGTTTTAGTTCAGACGGTAGGCATGCTTGGCGAAGGGCTGAAGAGTGTGTTCCTGTGCTATCTTTGTTCTTTGGTGATGTGGGGTTGGCGGGGGCAGTGGGGGGGCATGGGGAGAGGTTGAAAATAATTTTCCAATTCAGACTTTGGGAGTGTGGCAAATCTCAGAGTGGAAAAGTTTTGTCTGAATTGTAATTCGCTGAGTTGCACCTTTGAAAGGATTCCCTTTTCCCTCTGCCAGACCAGACAACAACATTGAAGGCAGGTTTTGGGCAGTCCAGCCACAAGAATGTCCATCCCTCCCGCTATCATTCATATTAACACACATACACATGGCATCCATGTGTAACATCCAGTCCAGACAGCTGTGAGGATGGGGGAGAGAGAGAGACATCAGATCGCGAGGCGATGGGGACATGGGTTTAACACGGTGGATGGAGGAAGCAAATGTTTTGTGTAAAGGTGAGAACATCCGACATAGCTGGCCATGGACACAACAAGAAACTCTCTCCCACCCTCCCACCGTACCCCCGATTAAACCGGGTTTGTGTCCATCTCAGACAGGCAGCCCAGTGAACTTGAAACACAAATAAAACCCCCAAGTGCGGACGAGACAGGGAGTGGGAGTCTTGGCACTGACTCAACACCAACAAGGGGCGGATGGCTGGGTGAAGATTGGGCAGAGCGATGGGGACAGTCTGTAAAGGTTCAGCAGCTAACTTTCTCAAACTTGACTGCGAATGTGAAGAGTGTATGTTATGGAAAATATATACCTGAGTGTAGGCATGTGTACATGTGTGTTTTAACATGTTTGAAAGGGTGTGTAGGCATGAGCGTATGCAGGTGTATGTTTGAGTCTAGACCCCAGTCCAGACCAGACTGACCCAGTCCAAACCAGGGTCTGTCTGGTGTGCTAATCAGACAGGTAAAATTCTCCCATGTGTCTGCGTGGGTTTCCTCCGGGTGCTCCAGTTTCCTCCCACACTCCAAAGACCTGCTGGTTAGATGCATTGACCATGCTAAATTCTCCGTCCACGTACCCCAACAGGCGCCGGAGTGTGGCAGCTGGGGGTTTTCACAGTAACTCCACTGCAGTGTTAATGTAAGCCTACTTGTGACACTAAAAAATAAACTGTAACTCTGTAATCTCCTGAAGACCCCACAACCCTACGGTTATAAACAAAACCCTGCGGGTGCTGGAATCTGAAACAACAACACAAAATGCTGGAAAATCTCAGCAGGTCTGACAGAATCTGTGAAGAGAGAACATCCTCTGCAAAATTTTCCTCCTCAAGAAAGCTTTAGGGCAGGCAGTGGTCCAGTGGTATTATCACTAATCCACAAACTCAGTTAATGTTCCAGGGACCTGGGTTCGAATCCCGCCACGGCAGATGGTGGGATTTGAATTCAATAAAAAAAATCTGGAATTAAGAATCAACTGATGACCATGAAACCATTGTCAGAAAAACCCATCTGGTTCATCAATATCCTTTAGGGAAGGAAATCTGCCGCCCTTACCCGGTCTGGCCTACATGTGACTCCAGAGCCACAGCAATGTGGTTGACTCTCAACTGCCCTTGGGCAGCTAGGGATAGGCAATAAATGCTGGCCCAGCCAGTGACACCCATGTCCCAGGAATTAATAAAAAAAAACAAGCTTTCTGCTACCAGTCTGCAAATCATAGAGTCCCTACAGTGCTGTAGGAGGCCATTCAGCCCATCAAGTCTGCACCGACCACAATCCCGCCCAGACCCTATTCCTGCAACCCTACATATTTACCCTTCTAATCCCCCAACAAGGATGATTTATCATAGACAATGCACCTAATCAGCATGCCTCTGGGGCTATGGGAGGAAACCCACGCAGACACAGGGAGAACGTGCAGACTCCACACAGACAGTGACCCACACCGGGACTGGAACCCGGGTCCCTGGCGCTGCGAGGTAGCAGTGCTAACCACTGTGCCACCGTGCCGTCCCAAGGTCTCATTCTTCAGCCCAGTATCAGTTAGCTTTGTTCTTACAAATTGCCTGGGGATGATTTACCACTTTCAAGGCACTATATAAATGCGGCTTGTTCTTGCTCAGCTGACCTTGGGCAGGTTGGTATGTTTCAGCACTGTACAATGCTGCCCTCGGGTGGACACACAGTGTCACTCCACCCAGATTGTGTTCTCCAGGCTCTGGGAGCTGGAGAAGATTGCCAGGGAGACAGTGAAAACTTTATCCAGCCACTCATTGAAGGACATTCTGGGATTGGGGTTAAGTGAAAATGGAAGTTTAATTTTGACAGCCTTGTTGTGTTCAGAGTGAATGTGTTCAACATGTCGGCATTTCAGAATCATAGAATCCCTATAGAGCAGGAGGAGTCCATTCAGCCCATCGAGTCTGCACCCACTACAATCCCACCCAAGCCCTATCCCCGTAACCCCACATGTTTAGCCTGCTAATCCCTCAGACAGTATGGGTGGGATATTCCAGCAGCCCTCGCCCCACAACCAGAAAATCCAGCCTGAGATCACAGACCTTTGCAAAGGCTGATGGGAAAATTCCACCCTAAGGGGCAATTTAGCATGACCAATCCACCCAACCTGCACACCTTTGGACACTAAGGGGCAATTTAGCATGGCCAATCCACCTAACCTACACATCTTTGGACACTAAGGGGCAATTTAGCATGGCCAATCCACCCAACCTGCACATCTTTGGACACTAAGGGGCAATTTAGCATGGCCAATCCACCTAATCTACACATCTTTGGACACTAAGGGGCAATTTAACATGGCCAATCCACCCAACCTGCACATCTTTGGACACTAAGGGGCAATTTAGCATGGCCAATCCACCTAACCTGCTCATCTTTGGACTGTGGGAGGAAACTGGAGCACCTGGAAGAAACCCATGCAGACACGGGAAGAACTTGCAAACTCCGCACAGACAGTGACCAGAGCTGGGAATCGAACCCAGGCCCCTGGCGTTGTGAGGCAGCAGTTGCTAACCACTGCGCCACTGTGCTAACCATGTATGCTGATTGTGTCTACAGTTACTGTGCCAGTTTTCGCTGTATCTGCACTGTGCCTTGTTACTCACGGTATCTGTGTTTAGTCCAGTGCACTGTATCCACACTCTCCCTGCATGCAGTGCATCCAATTATGTTTACTTTTCATTCTCGCATGGGACATGGGTGTCGCTGGCTGGATCAACATTTATTACCCATCCTTAATTACCCCTTGAACTGATTTGATTTAATTTAATATTATCACATGTATTAGTATACAGTGAAAAAGTATTGTTTCTTGCACCCTATCCAAAGCATACCACTCATAGAGAAGGAAAGGAGGGAGTGCAGAATGTAGTGTTACAGTCATAGCTAGGGTGTAGGGAAAGATCAGCTTAATGTAAGGTAGGTCCATTCAAAAGTCTGATGGCAGCAGGGAAGAAGCTGTTCTTGAGTCGGTTGGTGTGTGACCTCAGACTTTTGTATCTTTTTCCCGATGGGAGAAGGTGGAAGAGAGAATGTCCGGGGTGCGTGGGGTCCTTAATTATGCTGGCTGCTTTGCTGAGGCATCAGGAAATGTAGACAGAGTCAATGGATGGGACACTGAGTGTCTCACTCAGCCATTTCAGAGGGCAGTTGAGAGTCAACCACATTACTGTGGCTCTGGAGTCACACGTAGGCCAGACCGGGTAAGGACAGCAGATTTCCTTCCCTAAAGGGACATTAGTGAACCAGATGGGTTTTTACGTCAATTGATATTATTACAGTTACGGTTACTGCAACAACCTTCAATTCCAGATTACTTATTTAGACATTAAATTCAAACTTTGTCAGCTGCCAGACTGGGATTCAAAATTATTTACCCACAAATATACACTGGGTCTCTGGATTTCTAATCCAGTGACAATATAAAAATGCAGCACTTCCACTGTGTCAGAATTCACTTATCTGTGAAGTGCTGCCTTAAGCTGCACTGTACCCAGCACTGACTGTATCTGCTCTGGGTGCAGTACTGACTGTATCTGCTCTGGGTAGAGTGCCAACGGTATCTGCTCTGTTCGCAATGCTAACGGTATCTGCTCTGTTCGCAGTGTTGACTGTATCTGCGCTCTGGGTGCAGTGCTCAATGTGTCCCGCAGGGCGGCGCTGCAGGCACGGAATTGCGTGATGACATCACTGCCCGGAAGTAGGTCGGAACCCGGAAGTGAAGGTGAGAATTTGGCTGAGTCTGAGTTGGAGTCGCAAGTTTGGACTCAGGACCCTGGGGACAGAGGGGTGGTGGGCAGGGATTGAACGGAGCCAAGAAATGAAGCGACCTTCGGCCCCAAGACCCATCCTAGCCCCAAAGATCATATCCAAAACCAGGACTGGGAGGAGGGAGTGAGGAGTCAGTCAGACTCAGTGAGTCTGGGGGATTGGGGCATACTAAACTCAGGATGGCACAGTGGTTAGCACTGCTGCTGCACAATCCCAGGGACTCGGGTTCGATTCATGGCTTGGGTCACTATCTTTGCGGAGTCTGCATGTTCTCCCCGTATCTGCGTGGGTTGCCTCTGAGTGCTCTGGTTTCCTCCCACAGTCTGAAAAACGTGCCGGTTAGGGTGCATTGGCTGTGCTAAATTCTCCCTCAGTGTACCCGAACAAGCGCCAGAGTGTGGTGACTAGGGGAATTTTACAGTAACTTCATTGCAGTGTTAATGTAAACTTGTGACATTAATAAATAAACTAAATTTTGGAGTCAGGGAGTGGGGTGGATGTTTGTTGCTGTTCTGATATTGATGAGTTGTTTTCTTTAATTCACATTCAGAATCGAGGATTATTAGATATTTTTCTGGTTCTGCTCTGTGGCGATGTCAGATGGAGGAGGGAGGCTCAGCCTGGCAGAGCTGGCACAGCAGGTAAATCCCCAAACCACTGGCATTCTGAGACAATCCAGCTGACCCTGTGTGTCTGTGCCCCCTCCGCCTGCCTGTGTCCCCCCAGCCCATTCCCATCTTGGTCATGCCCCCCTCAGCCCACTCCCACCTTGGCCGTGCCCCCCTCGGCCCATTCCCACCTTGGCCTGTGCCCCCTCCGCCTGCCCGTGCCTCCCTCCACCCACCTGTGCTGCCAACAAATGCACCCTCCAACCCCCCTGTGCCCCTGCTGCCTGGCCGTGTGCCCCACCCACCTACCCACCCACCTACCTACCCACCCACCTACCCACCCACCTACCTACCCACCCACCTACCTACCCACCCACCTACCTACCCACCCACCTACCTACCCACCCACCTGTGCCCCCTCATATTTGGCTGACCTTTCTATCCCTGTTATGTTTCTATCAGTGAAATGGAATCAATGTAATCCTGGTTCTGATCTGTGTTGAAGGTCGCACTGTGGAATTGGCTGGACAGTGACAATGAGATGAGCAAACAGCTGCTAAAGTCAGTGACTGGAGGACGACTGGCTTACTCCCTTTACCAGTACCTGAGTGGCCAGGATCTAATTGACATGTACAAGGTAAAGAGAGAGGGAGCTTTACTGCATCTAACCCTGTGCTGTACCTGTTCTGGGAGTGTTTGAAGAGGACAGTGTAAAAGGAACTTTACTCTGTATCTAACCCTCTGCTGTACCTGCCCTGGAAGTGTTTGATGGGGGACAGTGTAGAGGGAGCTTTACTCTGTATCTAACCCCGTGCTGCACCTGTCCTGGGAGTGTTTGATGGGGAAAGGTGTCGAGGGAGCTTTACTCTGCATCTAACCCTAGGCTGTACCTTTCCGGAGAATGTTTGGTGGGGAAAGTGTAGAGAGAGCCTTACTCTGCATCCAATCTCATGCTGTTTCTGTCCTGGGAGTGTTTGATGTGGGAGAGTGTAGAGAGAGCTTTACTCTGTATCTAACCCCTTGTTGTACCTGTCCTGAGAATATTTGATGGGGGACAGTGCAGAGGGAGCTTTATTCTGTATCTAACCCATTGTTGTACCTGTCCTGGGAGTGTTTGATGGGGGACAGTGAAGAGGGAGCTTTATTCTGTATTTAACCCCTGCTGTACCTGTCCTGGGAGTTGGCTTCCATCTCTCTTTCCAGCTGCTTTAGGTCAGAAGCTGTTTTATGAAACCTGCCCAAATTTTGCCCTGATTAACCACTTGCTGGCTTTCCCCCGCAGAGACAGTGCATCCTTGGCATCGTGCAGTTTGTGAAGGAAAATCCCCGGGCCTCGCCATCCCAGCTGAACAAGGAGCTGGAGAAGCAAGTACTGCTGTTTGCAGCGAGGGTCCATGCTCTGGGGTAACTCCTGAATGTTCCTGGTGTCCTTTCCCTCTCTTAAATGGGACCAAGCTTGCACTGAGCTGCCCACAATTGGTCTTGTTTGTTAAATTCCGACATAATTGTTACTGCTGTTCCCCGGAGCATTCCCTGTTTGCCGTTGACCCTGAGACCAAGACCCTGAAGGTTTGAAGATGAGGATTTTTTCCTGTGCCAGTGAAAGGAATTTTGACTGTAAGTTTCCCAGGTTAGGACGCAAAGTGCTGATGATAAACCCTTTTACACAAAATTAAACCTCTGTGACTAAACACTGCTCCTGAATGTGTCATTTTGTTGTCACTGAAACTTCGTCTTTTATGAACATCTAAAGTTAAGCTTATTTATCACTCACAAGGCTTACATTAACACTGCAATGAAGTTAATATTCTAGTCGCTACACTCCTGTTCGGGTACACTGAGGGAAAATTTAGCACGGCCAATGCACCCTAACCAGCACGTCTTTCAGACTGTGGGAGGAAACTGGAGCAACCGGAGGAAACCCACACAGACACGGGGAGACTCTGCACAGACAGTGACCCAAGCTGGGAATCGAACCCGGGTCCCTGGCACTGTGAGGCAGCAGTGCTAACCCACTGTGCCACTCTTGGTGTTTCTGTTCCACCCCAACTCTCTCAGCTCTGGAAATGACATTCTGACAGAGGCTGGGTTGAGTTTGGATCTGAATCAATGATTCTTGTGGCACAGTGATTAGCACTGATGCCTCACAGCACCAGGGATCTGGGTTTGATTCCTGGCTTGGGTCATGTCTTTGTGGAGTCTGCACATTCTCCCTGTGTCTGCGTGGGTTTCTCCGGATGCTCCGGTTTCCTCCCACACTCCAAAGATGTGCAGGTTAGATTGATTGGCCATGCTAAATTGTCCCTTGGTGTCCCAGGATGCAAAGGTTAGAGGGATTAGTGGGTAACTACATGGGGTTACAAGAATAGGGCCTGGGTGGGATTGTGGCCAGTGCAGACTTGATGGGCTGAATGGCCTCCTTCTGCACTATAGGATTCTATGAAAATAATCTAGAAAGATGGAGCAAGGAATGGGAAGGGAGATTAAGGGCAGACCTCACTGAGGAGGTCTTAAACACAGCATTTAGGTGGAAATAAAGACTGAGAGAAACCCAATATCAATGAAATTTCCAAGCTACGTTAAAGACGCCTACCACTTTATACAAATAAAAAACTCTCTATACACCTAATCAAACAGCCTCCTGGCATGGTGGCACAGTGGTTAGCACTGCTGCCTCACAGTGCCAGGGAACCGGGTTCAATTCCCAGCTCGGGTCACTCTCTGTGCAGAGTCTGCACATTCTCCCTGTGTCTGCGTGGGTTTCCTCCAGGTGCTCAGTTTCCTCCCACAGTCTGAAAGACGTGCTGGTTAGGGTGCATTGGCAGTGCTAAATTCTCCCTCAGTGTACCCGAACAGGCGCCGGAGTGTGGCAACTAGGGGATTTTCACAGTAACTTCATTGTAGTGTTAATGTACGCCTACTTGCGACACTAATAAATAATAGAATAGAGCGGTTCTGCGGAACGGCCTGGTGCACGTTTGGTGGCATTCATGTTTCTGGGTATTGCACTGCCGGAAGAAGCCAGATAGTGGCAGTGTCCGTGGAGGCCGGCCCGGGCGGCGGCGCTGTCGGCGGAAGCTGGGCTGGTCGGTGACGGCCAGGCGGTGGCGCTGGCACTGTCGCTGGAGGTCAGGCCAGGCGGTGGCTCTGTTGGCGGAGGCCGAGCCGGGCGGTGATGCTGTCGGTAGAGACCAGGCCGGACGGTGGCTCTGTCGCTGGAGGCCGGGCTGGGCTGTGCCGCTGTTGATAGAAGCCGGGCTGGGAGGGGGCGCTGCGGCCAGGTGGTGGCACTGTCGGTGGAGGTCGGCCGGGCGGTGGCTCTGTTGGCGGAGGCCGGGCCGGGCGGTGGTGCTGTCGGTGGAGTCCGGGCCGGGGGCAGTGGCGCAGTCGCTGGAGGCCGGGCTGGGCTGTGCCGCTGTCGATGGAAGCCGGGCCGGGAGGGGGCGCTGCCGATGGAAGCCGGGCCGGGAGGGGGCGCTGCCGATGGAAGCCGGGCCGGGAGGGGGCGCTGCCGATGGAAGCCGGGCCGGGAGGGGGCGCTGCCAATGGAAGCCGGGCCGGGAGGGGGCGCTGCCAATGGAAGCCGGGCCGGGAGGGGGCGCTGCCGATGGAAGCCGGGCCGGGCGGTGGCGCTGTTGATGAAAGCCGGGCCGGGAGGGGGCGCTGCCGTTGGAAGCCGGGCCGGGAGGGGGCGCTGCCGTTGGAAGCCGGGCCGGGAGGGGGCGCTGTTGATGAAAGCCGGGCCGGGTGGTGGCGCTGCCGATGGAGGCCGGGCTGGGCTGTGCCGCTGTCGATGGAAGCCGGGCCGGGAGGGGGCGCTGCCGTTGGAAGCCGGGCCGGGAGGGGGCGCTGCCGATGGAAGCCGGGCCGGGAGGGGGCGCTGCCGATGGAAGCCGGGCCGGGCGGTGGCGCTGTTGATGAAAGCCGGGCCGGGTGGTGGCGCTGCCGGTGGAGGCCGGGCCGGGCGAGTTGCGGCTCCGGCTGAAGATGGCGGCTGAGGGCGGAGGGAAGGAGCTGAACGAGATCAAGTCGCAGTTCCGGACCCGGGAGGGAGCCTACAAGCTGTTGAGTCTGTCCGAGTACAGCCGCCCCAACCGAGTGCCGCTGAGCGCAACCCAGGGCACCAACCCGGTGCGCGTTTCCATGGTGAACGTGCGGGACCAGAGCGGCAGCGGGGACCGCATCTGCTTCAATGTGGGCCGTGAACTCTACCTCTACCTGTACCGGGGGCCCAGGAAGGTGAGGCCGCGGCTCCCGGGCCCTCAGAGCCCAGCCCCATGGGCAGGGCAAGGGTCAGCTATTGACCCGGTTCGAGATCAAATTGGGTGGTCAAAGGTTGCATTCAGCTGCCGGGAGATCAAGGGTTGGGTTCAGGTGCGCGCAGGTCAGAGGTTGGGTTCAGGTGCGCGCAGGTCAGAGGTTGGGTTCAGGTGCGCGCAGGTCAGAGGTTGGGTTCAGGTGCGCGCAGGTCAGAGGTTGGGTTCAGGTGCGCGCAGGTCAGAGGTTGGGTTCAGGTGCGCGCAGGTCAGAGGTTGGGTTAGCGATAAGTAAAAGTTTGAGTTCAGGCAGTGGGAACATAGGGTATTTTTGCGGGGGGTGGTTGCAGATGAGTGAGTGCGGTACACGCACAGAACAAAGAAATGAGCAGAATGTGAATGTGGAAAAGAACCTGATCTGTTCCAGCAGTGAAGGGGCTACGAATTTGTAAACTTGTTAGTATTGCAATTATTCAGACACTTCTTAAGAGGATCAGGTTCTTTTACAAATTGAACTCCTCGAAATCAAACAGTTCCTATCAAACATTCTCTGCGATAGAGACAGTGTAGAGGAAGCTTTACTTTGTATCTAACCCCTTGTTGTACCTGCCCTAGGAGTGTTGGATGGAGACAAGATAGCAAAAGATTAATTCTGTACCTTAGTCATGCTGTACTTGCCCTGGGAATGTTTGTTGGGAACAGTTTAGAGAAAGTTTTACTTTGTATCTAACCCCATGTTGTGCTTGCCCTGGGAGTGTTTGGTGGAGACAGAGCAGAGAGAGCTTTATTCTGTATCTAATCCTGTGCTGTACCTGTCCTGGAAGTGGTTGATGGGGATAGTGCAGAGGGAGCTTTACTCTGTATGTAACTCTGTGCTGTACCTGTCCTGGGAGCATTTGATGGGGACAGTGTAGAGGGAGCTTTATTTTGTACTTAATCTGTCCTGGAATATTTTATGGGGGGCAGTGTAGAGGGTGCTTTACCCTGTATCTAACCCTGTATTATATCTGTCCTGGGAGTGTTTGATGGGGACATTGTAAAGGGAGCTTGACTCTGTATCTAACTGCGTGTTGTACCTGTCCTGGAGTCTTTGAAGGGGACAGTGTAGATGGAGCTTTACTCTGTATCTAACCCCATGCTGTACCTGTCCTGGGAGTGTTTGATGGCAACACTGTAGAGGGAGCTTTACTCTGTATCTAACCCCATGCTGTACCTGTCCTGGGAGTGTTTGGTGGAGTGAGTGCAGAGAGATTTACTCTAACGCTGTCCTGGGTGTGTTTCATGGTGACTGTCTCCAGGCAACTGTCCAGTGACTAAACTTCAAAATAAGATTTTTCCTTGGGGGCAGAGTTTAGAAGCTGGGGTAATATTCTCAATAGCATTTACAACAGTAATGAGAAATGTCTTTGCTCAGATTGTGATGGGGATTGTTTTGGTGTGTGGGAGTGTTAAAGGTGAAGCTTGATCTGATTGGCTGAGCAGATTTGAGTGGCTGTACAGCTTCTGTTTCCCATGTGTCTGCGTTTGGTGTTGGGTTAAAATATGTGCACGGTCTTTTGAAACAATGCCTTCCCTTGCTCTGATATCTTCCAAGTTATGGAAATGTAGAAATCCCACCCCCTATCAAACAAGCCATGGCATCTGGCAGTCAATTGAAAATATAAAAACTAAACAAAATATTTTTGGTTTGCATGGATCCTTGCAGATGGAATTTAGATAGAGTTCAAAGCTCGCCTTGTTGAACTGTGGGTCAGCATCGATGGGCTGACTGTGTTGCTATGTCCCTAGTGTGTTAGGGTTTTAGAACACAAATAACATGTGTAAAAGAAAAGTTTTTATTAGTTACAAGTAAGGCTTATATTCACACTGTGAAAATCCCCTAGTCGCCACACTCCGGCAACTGGCTACGCTGAGAGAGAATTTAGCACAGCCAATCCACCTAACCAGCACATCTTTGGAATGTGGGAGGAAACCAGAACACCTGGAGGAAACCCATGCAGACATGGGGAGAACATGCAGACTCCACACAGACAGTGACCCAAGCCGGGAATCAAACCCGGTCCCTGGCACTGTGAGGCTGCAGTGCGAACCACTGTGCCAACGTGCTGCCCTAGAGTTTCTCCATCTGGTACACTTAGAGCACCTCCTTGACTACTTGTTTACAGCCGCAGCTGTGTCACCATAGTGGGATTTGAGCTATTGGTTTGATGTGGGTTGTAAAATGTTCACTCTGTGCTGAGACCCCAAGCTATCTCAACTAATAATGAGTCTTTCGTGTTCCCCTCAGGCAGCAGATCTCAGTAAACCCATCGACAAACGAATCTACAAAGGGACTCAGCCCACCTGTCATGACTTTAACCAGTTCACTGCCACACCCGACAGCGTCTCGCTTGTGGTCGGCTTCTCAGCAGGACAGGTCCAGTATCTGGATCCAATCAAGAAAGAAACCAGCAAGTTATTCAACGAAGAGGTAGTGTGGTCGCCCCGTGTATGTGCTGCGCTTTTCAGACCTCTGTGTGACTTGGACAGTAACCAGAAGGGCAAAGTTTTCTGTCACCCTATCGGAGAGCAGCTCTAGTCTGCTCCCCTTGTAGTGTCGCTCACCCATCACCCTCGTGCTTGTGATTAAATGCTGCCTCTGGTTTTTGTTTTCAAATCTCTCATGGCCTTGCCCCATTTCTATCTCTCTCACACTCTCCCAGATCTCTGCCCTCCTCAGATTCTGGTCTTCTGTGCATTCCCAATTTTAATCTTGCCACCACTGAGGCCCAAAATTCTGGAATTCTCTCCCTTTCATCTAAGTCCGTCCTGGATGCAAGAAAATTGCAGGCCCTTTGCCCCTCCAAGCCTGTACCGACATGCTGCCTGACTGAACTAAAATGTCCTACCCTTCCGGGGACCATATCCCTCCATTCCCAACCTATTTACATATTTGTCAAGATGCCCCTTAAAAGTCATTATTGTATCTGCTTCCACTACCTCCCCTGGCAACGAGTTCCAGGCACCCACCATCCTCTGTGTAAAAAATCTTGCCTCGTACATCTCCTTTAAGCCTTGCCCCTCACACCTTAAACCTGTGCTCTCTAGTAAAAGGGCCCTGCACTGCCTTGGGGAAAAAACCTCTGACTGTCCACGCCCCTCATAATTTTGTAGACTTCTTTCAGGTCACCCCTCAGCCTCCATCGTTCCAGTGAGAACAAACCAAGTTTCTCCAACCTCTCCTCATAGCTAATGCCCTCCATACCAGGCAACATCCTGGTAAATCTTTTCTGTACCCTCTCCAAAACCGCCACCTGGTAGTGTGGCGATCAGAATTGAACACAATAGCCCAAGTGCAGCCTAACTAAGGTTCTATAAAGCTGCAACATGACTTGTCAGTTTTTAAATTCAGTGCCCTGGCTGGTGAAGGCAAGATGCCATATGCCTTTTTAACTATCTTCTCCACCTGTTTTGCCACTTTCAGTGCCCTGTGTACCTGTACACCCAGATCTCTCTGCCTGTCAATACTCTTGAGGGTTCTGCCATTTACTGCATATTTCCCATCTGTATTAGATCTGCCAAAATGCATTACCTCACATTTGTCCAGATTAAACTCCATCTGCCATCTTTCCACCCAAGTTTCCAACTGATTTATGTCCACTGTCCTACCTTCATCAATCATCTTCATCACTTCTTCGAAAAACTCAATCAAGTTTGTAAGACACAACCTTCCCTTCACAAAACCATGTTGCCTCTCGCTAGAATGTCCACTTATTTCCAAGTGGGAGTGAATCCTGTCCAATAATTTCCCTACCACCTGATGTAAGGCTCACCGGCCTGTAATTACCTGGATTATTCTTGCTATCCTCCTTAAACAAAGGAACAACAGTGCCTGTTCTCTAATCCTCTGGCACCTCCCCTGTAGCCAGTGAGGATACAAAAATTTCTCTCAAGGCCCTAGCAATTTCATCCCTTGCTGCTCTCAGTATTCTGGGGTATATCCTATCAGGCCCTAGGGACTTGTCGACCTTAATGTTTCTCAAGAGCCCCAGTACCATGACCTTTCTGATCTCAATATGACTCAAACTATCTACACATCTTTCCCAGACTCAATCCGTCAAGTCCTTCTGTTTGGTAAATATTGACTCAAAGTACTCATTAATACCTCGCCCACCTCCTCTGGCTCCACGCATAGATTCCCTCCCTTGTCTGTGAGTGGGCCAACCTTTCTCTGGCATCTCTCTTGCTCTTTATATATGTATAAAAAGCTTGCTGGTCAATGGTTTTTTTTGTGACCCCTTTTAGCCCTCCTTACTCCTTGTTTAAGTTTATTGTACTTGTATTCCACACTTGCATCATGTGTTCCTAGTCCCCCAGCCTTGGCGAATGCTTCCTTTCTCTTTGACCAAACTTTCAGACATTTGCCACAACATCCATTAGTTGCCTCGGCGTCACAATTTGTTGCTGACGCTCCTGTGAACGCGCCTTAATGATATGGCGCCACCTCAATTCACGTAGCTGATGATCTTCAGGGTACCCGGTCTACCCTTGACGGTGGCACTGTTTCCATTCAGCTGCGGGTCAACGTGCTGGGGTCTGGAATATTTACCCTCTGTCATCCTTTCCCTGGGGGTGAAGAGGGGAAGGTAGTAGTCAGATGGGAGATGGTCAGTGCTCTTTCATGGAATGTGGGCCGTGTTAATGTTGAATTTGCACTGCAATAGAATTCAAATGAACAATGCAGTACAGTGGGGGGGGGATCATAGCCCGAGTGTATAAACTAGGGAGGAACTGGGAGAATCTGTGACTGCACTATACTGTCTTGGAAATAAATCTGTTTTAAGATCAGGTTGGTCCAGACTTATTCTTCCTCAACATACAATTATTGGAATTAACAGGTGTCACTGGCTAGGCTGGTATTTATCACCTAGTTCTAATCTACCTTGAAGTCGGTGGTGAGCTGCCACCTTGATCCATGCCACCCATGTGGTGTAGGTAAACCCATAGTGCTGTTAGGGAGTGTCTTAGGAACTGTAAGGACCTGGAAACCTTTTACTGAGTGCCGGAACTGAGAAGGCCCTCTTGTTAAGATTATCCTCCCATTCTGCGACCATTCAAAATGATATTTTTTATGAAAATTCTGATTATCCCTACCCAGTAATCATAGCCCATCCTCCCCTCTCCCCCTCCTACAGCTGTTAGCTGTAGTACCGTGTACGGAGTCTATGGGGCCCCATTTTAAAACAACTTTCTTCCCACTGCATGCACCAAACAGCATGCACCAAACAGTGTGAATGGCACTAGAGATCTCAGAGACTTACCTGAGTTAGATTTGAACCCAGATCTTCTCATATCTTGTCTTTTCTTGTTTGGGATTTGTGAGGGAGAGAGGAGGTGGGAACGCAGTGTGCAATCAGTCAGGTAACCTTTTTAAAC
This sequence comes from Carcharhinus amblyrhynchos, assembly GCF_965287045.1. Classification (NCBI taxonomy): domain Eukaryota; kingdom Metazoa; phylum Chordata; class Chondrichthyes; order Carcharhiniformes; family Carcharhinidae; genus Carcharhinus; species Carcharhinus amblyrhynchos. The sequence continues at coordinate 6,257,482 of NW_027649778.1, forward strand.
GTTCGGTGTTTTGAAATTGGCAAGAAATTTCTGCATTTCAAATATATTTTGTCGCTGTCATGGGTTTGATATTGTGGGTTAAACTCTCCACACCTACCTCCTCATTTCCAAAGCTCATCCAATGAAAGTTTATCTGTTCATTAGTCACAAGTAAGGCTTACATTAACACTGCAATGAAGTTACTGTGCAATTCCCCCAGTCTCCACACTCCGACGCCTGTTCAGGTCAATGCACCCTAACCAGCACATCTTTCAGACTGTGGGAGGAAACCGGAGGAAACCCACACAGACACGAGGAGAATGTGCAAACTCCAGACAGACAGTGACTCAACCCAGGAATCAAACCCAGGTCCCTGGCGCTGAGGCAGCAGTGCTAACCACTGTGCCACCATGCCATTCTGCGATGGCTGGGAATTCATGACAATACTCCACGTCACAGAGTTTAGTTGCCAGTGTGAGGTTTGTGTAGAAAGTAGCCCTGACGCCACTTTCAGTAATTTACTTAAAAGCGATCAGGATCTGGACATATTTTGACTCAGTAAGAAGCCTCACAACATCTGGTTAAAGTCCAACAGGTTTATTTGTAGCAAGAGCCACTAGCTTTTGGAGCTAGTGGCGATTGCTATAAATAAACCCGTTGGACTTTATTCTGGCGTTGAGACTTCTTACTGTGTTTACCTCAGTCCAATGCAGGCATCTCCACATCATATTTTGATTAACAGGGCTCCGTGTCCCTCTCCTTCTCCAAGTAGTTACCACTAAGACTGGGAAACCTCTGGGAGAGATGGGTTGGGATACCAAATCCCCTCATTGCTGCAAGTTTTGCTTCAGTATAGAAGTTTAAAGGTCTTTTCTTCTTCTTTGCTGTGCAGCGATTCATCGACAAGACCAAGGTGACCTGCTTGAAGTGGATGCCAGAGTCTGAGAGCCTTTTCCTTGTCGCCCACACCAGTGGCAACCTCTACCTCTACAATGTGGAGCACCCGTGTGGCACCAACGCACCCCACTACCAGCCGCTGAAACAGGGGCCTGGTTTTGCAGTGTACACCTGCAAAAGCAAATCAAGCCGGAATCCACTACTGAAGTGGTCGGTTGGTGAGGGCGCCCTGCATGAGTTTGCCTTCGCCCCTGATGGCAAGCACGTGGCGTGTGCTAGTCAAGATGGCAGTCTGCGGGTCTTCCATTTTGATTCGATGGAGCTTTACGGTGCGATGAAGAGCTACTTTGGGGGGCTGCTTTGCGTGTGCTGGAGCCCAGATGGCAGGTACATTGTGACGGGGGGTGAGGATGACCTGGTGACGGTCTGGTCCTTCTGGGACTGCCGGGTGATCGCTCGGGGTCACGGCCACAAGTCTTGGGTCAGTGTGGTGGCCTTTGACCCTTACACGAGCAGCGTTGATGACGGGGAACAGCCCGAATTCAGTGGCAGCGACGAGGACTTTCAGGAGCACGCCCCGTTTGGCCGCAACCGGACCAGCAGCACTTTATCCAGACTTTCCAAGCACAACTCAACAGACGGCCGGGCTACAAACGTGACCTACCGCTTTGGCTCTGTGGGGCAGGACACACAGTTCTGCCTGTGGGACTTGACGGAAGACATTCTGTTCCCCCATCAGCCCCTCTCACGAGCTCGGACACACACAAACGTGGTGAACACAGCCGTGCCGGGCTCCCTGAGCTGTGGGAGCCACACTGGTGGCCTCGCGCTGGAAGTTAACAATGCCAACTCCATCCCGCACTCGCTCTCCCGATCCAACAGTCTTCCCCACCCGGCCGTTACGAACGCGAACAGCAAGGCCCACGGGACGGACGGGGGCGTCCCTTTCAGCATCAGCAAGTTTGCCACGCTGACGCTCCACGAGCGCAAAGATAAAAGCGCGGAGAAGGACCACAAGCGGAACCACAGCATTGGGCACGTCATCAGCAAGAGCAATGACAAGCTCAACCTGGTCACCAGAAACAAACTGGATCCGGCAAAGACTCTGGGGACCACCTTGTGCCCCCGAATGGACGAGGTGCCCTTGCTGGAGCCCCTGGTCTGTAAAAAGATCGCACACGAGAGACTAACGGTGTTGATATTCTTGGAGGATTGCATAGTCACTGCTTGCCAAGAAGGCTTCATTTGCACATGGGCACGGCCAGGTAAAGTGGTGAGTATGGGAGGGATGGAGACAGGCCAGAGTCATTATCTCTGTGACCTCCTGCAGCCTTCGAACCCTCCAGAGATCCCTGCAACCTACCACCGCACCCCCCCCCCTGCAAATTCTGGCCTCTCATGCACCCTCACTTCTATTCATTCCACCAGTGGCAGCCATGCCTTCACCTGCCATCTGCATAATGGCTGGAATCACTTCCCTAACTCCCTTGCTGGTCTCTTTCCTGCCCATTCCTTTTAAAACTGCTTTTAAAACCCATCTAAGTATCTCCTCCTAAAATTCAGTATTTGGTAACACCACTGCAAAATGCCTTGGGATGTTTTTATTCTATCAAGGATACTATAGAAATGAAGTTGTTAGTTGCAAATAAACCATTGCAAAATCATCGAGATATAAAGCCCTTCAACTCATCTAGGCTTCCTGAACTAATCCCATTTGTCTGTGTTCGACCCATATCCCTCTTAGCCTTTTCCATTCATGTAGCTGTCTTGAGAAGAGCTCAAGAACATTCTAGGGTGTTAGTGAACACCCACAGGACAAGTAACAAAGGCTCTTGGAGCACTTTGTGCTCATGGAACCCTGTTGCTCTACTCTTTCTGGTCCCTTAGTCTTCCCCAGTTCTCTTTGCTCCACTGTTGATAGCCGTGCCTCAGCAACCCTAAACTCCAGAATTCACTTCTTGAATCTCTCCATGTCTTTGCTTTTCAAAACCATTAAAATCCACCTCCAAACCTTTGATTATCCGTCCACTTATCTCTTTTTGTCAGGTGATGCTCCTTCTACGACTTATAAGGTGCCACCTCCATGTTGCTGTGTATCCAAAAACCTACAGGGATAGCTAAATAGAGTAGAGAATAATGAGTGACTCCTGTCTGCACCAATGGTGGGACTTTGAACTTACAACAACTTGAATTTATTTAATGTAATAAAGGCACTATTTAAACTACTTGAGCTGATTACTTGAAGAGATGGCCAAAAGCTTGGTCAGAGATGTAGCTTTTAAGGAGTGTCATGGAGGTAGGAGGAGAGGGTTAGGGAGAGGGTACCTAGAACTTAGGGCTCAGGTAGCTGTGGTCACGGCCTCCAGTCACAGATCAATTAAAATCGGGAACGCACAAGAAACCGTAATGAGGTGAGCTCAGGGATGTGGGGATACAGGAGATTACAGAGACAGGAAGAGGCAAAGCCATATAAGGATTGGAAAGCGAGGGTGGGTATTTTAAAATCGCGGCATTACTTGACTCGGAGCCTAGCCCAGACAGATATATAAGGATCTGTGCACAGTGAGGAAGGGACAGAGGGCAAACAAGGTTATTTTGTACCAGTATTTGTACTGTTAACTCCTGGCTCTGCTGTATGTCAAATTAATTCGATTGTACTCTTGTATGTTTGCTCGGGGATTCTGTTCTTTGCTATTCTTTCCCTGGGGATGTTCACCTTTTCTGGCTGTAGTTCATTGATACCTGTCAGAGAGGAACAGCCATTGAACCTTCAGTAAGATATGCGCTTAACTCCAAATTCCTGCCTTTTCCTGACATTCCTTAAACTCTTTAGTTCACAAAAGCTCTGAATTAAAATTTACAGTTGATCTAGCATCAGTTGTTGGGCAGTTAGCTCTGTACAACATCTGATGATCGTTTCATTCTGTTACTGAAAATTGTTTTTGGTTCTCAAGGGACAATTCAGGATGGGAATAAATACTGGCCTAATCAGCAAAATTCAAATCCCATAAATGAGTTTAAAAAATAGTTCCAGGCACCATAGAGTCTTTAAACAGCAGAGAATTCTTCAAGATGGGATTTACTCCCACTTGGAAGTAAGTGAACATATTAGCGAGAGAGGCATCATGGTTTTGTGAAGGGGGGTATGTCTCACTAACTTGATCAGGGTTTTTGAGGAAGTGACGAAGATGATTGATGATAGGGCAATGGATGTTGTCTGCATGGACTTCAGTAAGACCTTTGACAAGGTTCCTCATGACACACTGGTGCAGAAGGTGAAGTCGCATGGGATCGGAGGTGAGCTGGCAAGGTGGATCCAGAACTGGCTCAGTCATCGAAGACACAGGATAGCAGTGGAAGGGTGCATGTCTGGAGGGCTGTGACAAATGGTGTTCCTCAGGGATCAGTGCTGGGACCTTTGCTGTTTGTAATATATATAAATGATTTGGAGGAGGATGTCACTGGTTTGATTTGCATGTTGATGAGGGGCATGGACAGAGTGGATAGTCAGAAGCTTTTTCCCACAGTGAAGGAGTTAATTACTAGGGGGAATAGATAAGCAAGGGGCAAGATTTAACAGTGATGTACGATACAGGTTTTTTTACAGAGTGGTGGAACTCACTGCTGGGGGAGGTAATGGAAGCAGATGAAATAATGACTTTTAATGGGTGTCTTGAGAAATTTATGGATAGGATAGGAATACAGGGATGTGGTCCCCAGAAGAGTAGGGGGTGTTAGTTCAGTTGGGCAGCATGGTCGGTGCAGGGTTTTAGGGCCGAAGGGCCTGTTCCTGTGCTGTTATTTTCTTTGTTCTTTGAAATAGCTTCTCTCGTCTACCTGATTAGTTCAATTTCCTCACTTGAAATTTTTGATCAAATTGTCCCTTAATCTTCCAAAATCCAGGGAATACTACCTGAGTTCGTGTGAACTCTCCTTATAGTTTAACCTTTAGAATCTGGGTATTATTCTTGTAAATCTAGGCTGTACTCCCTCCAAGGCCAATATGTCCTGCCACAATACTCCAAGTATCCTTCCCCCTCAGGTGCTTTAGCCCTGGTCATTTCTTTGAAGAGCAGTGGTTCTGTGGAGGGGTTTGAGCCTGTGACCCCAAAGCATAAACCCTGAACCTCTGAATTACTTGTCCAGTGACATTACCACGACCTCTAGCGTCTGCCCTCCATTGCAATTGAGTGGGTGCAATAGTCTTGAGGGGCTGAACCAACCTGTTCCTTTCAAGATTCCTTGTTTTAAATAATCCCTTAATTTGATTTTGGAGGTGGGTGGGTTCAGTGACTATCAAATCATAACAACATAGAAGGTTATTTGGTTCACCGTGTCTTGCTTTTTTTTGACTATCCTATCCCACTGTCCTGCTCTTTCCCAATGGCACTGTAGATTTTTTTGCTCCTGCAAGCTTCTATCCAGATCTCTCTTGCTAGTTACTGTGTGGAGAATTCAAATTTCCCTGCTGGCTGGTATTTTAAGGTTGTGGTTCTTTTGTTTACCCAGCACATCGTGGTAACCTGTGCATATTTTCTCTCCTTAGGGTCTGCTGTCGGCACAGAATCAGGCTAACTCGCCAAGTGGGACCGTGGTGTAGCTGGTACTGAGGCAAAAGTACTTTCTGCCGCTTGGGCACTGCCAGTATCCCGGCACTCACCCGTCAATTGCCGGAGCTGCTGACGCACTGACGCTCCCGGTTCCAAGATGGGGAATCCCCCAAACTGCACTCATCGCTGGCAGGGGGGAGAAAAAACTCCTTTATTTATTAATAGTTTGAAACTAAATCCCTTGGTGGAGCTCGAACCTCAAATCACTTCTAATTTATGTAACTGTACAGTCTAAATGTGACCCCGCGAGCCATGCGGGAGGAGGGGAGCTTTATCAGTGTCTTACTTCAGATAGATTATTATATATTGTGTACATAGACAAACTGGGCAATCAGTGTAATTCTCATCACAGTATCAGGTACGAGCAAAGAGCAATACAAATCCCACGAGCGTCAGAAGTAGGATTTGGTCAAAAACGAGGCCCAATTTTTAGAAATGTTCATCTCCAATCTGTTGCAGAGAGAGGGATTGAGGCCTTGACAGAACAATGCTGCTGCTGTTTGCAGTGCAGGCCAGTGGAGCATTGATGGGCGCCATTTTATTTTTATTTGCACTTAATTTGAGTTGTTCTACCGGAAAGTGAGCTGCGGTGCACTACGTTTGGTGGCATTAGCTCTGGCCATGAATCTTGTCTATGCTGTGATTTGCAAATGATAACAAATGACTGATTTCTCCTTTATTAAAATATTTAAAATATCTTTCTAACACGGTGAGGGTTGCTTTTCTTGTCTTGGGTGAGAAAGAGAGCAGAGTGAACCTCCACATGCTGTATGAGGCAGCATGCACAATGTACAGCGTGATGATTTGTATTTATTACTGACCGAGAGGAGAAATCTCTTCCATCAAGAGGTTGTGAATCTTTGAAATTCTTTATTCCAAGGGGGCTGTGGATACCACTGATATGTAAGACTGAGATCGTGAAAGGTGGGAATAGGAGGCAGAGATAGAAGATCGACCGTGATCTTATTGAGATGGTTTGAGGGCATCCTCCTCGTTTCTTAATGCCTCCATTTTAAATAGCTGCCCACACAATTTATCTGAGCCCTCGGGAGCCAGCTGGATTTTGCTGACAGTCCTAGTCTCTAGCCAACTTCAACGCAGTGTTTTGTCAATTGGTGTGCCTGGAAAATGGCTGCACAGTGATACTTACCCAGTTTTAAGGAGGATTAAAAATGTTTCTGTTGGTTTGAGAGTAAGATTTCCTGACTGCCTGTTCATCCCAAACAGATTTGGTGTGTAAACAGACTTGAGACCCAGGGAAGATAGGTATCCACTCCTCATTTGGTATCTGGGCAACATGTCCATTATAGTGTAAATGGATATAGTACAATGGGGCCCACTCGTGATTTGAATTTGTTCCTGTGTCTTATTTGTTCCTGATGCCTCTATGGTGGTTCAGCACTCAATTTGGAAAAACATTACCAATCTTGCAGTGCCCTTTGACCTCTGGGTTTTGAGTGGAAGGGTCACGGTGTTTCCCTTCTCCAGACCTCACTCCTGGCCATCTTAGTCCAGTCCAGTCCCATGCTGAAAGGACCAAACAGCAAAAAGAAAATGACCCTGTTGTTTGTTAGAAGCTCACAGCATAATTAGGGCTCAAAATGTGGAGAAACACTTGTGATGGGAGGGAAAGTCTGACAGGAAAGAGGCTGACAATGCTGAGGGCTAAGAAAAGGAGGACCCAAAATTGAGTGTTTAAGAAGGCAGGGCTGAAGGGAGATGTGGAGAAGAGGGAGGGGCTGAGGGGGAGATGGAGGGGGGAGGGGAAGACCGCAGGGTTAAGGGTGGGGGGAGGGGGAGAGGGCATAGCTGAGGTGGAATGGGGAAGGAGCGACAACAAGAGGAGGCGTGGCAGAGGAAGAGAGGGTGGGAAGGGGGACGGTGTGGGATGGAGATAAGTGAGACTGAGAGGGGGCAAGGTGGGTCTAAGGGGGACAGGGCGGGGCTGAGGGGGGAAGGGGAGAGACCTTGCTGAGGAGGGGGCGAGTGTGGGGCTGGGGTGTTTAGGTAGAAGGATGGGATGAGGGAACAAGATCAGGCTGAGGGGGATTTAGAGAAGACGGATAAGGAGGAAGCAGCCAGGCTTCGGAGAAATGAGGGGAGAGGGTGGGGCTGGGGGATGAGGGGAGTGGGTCGAGCTGTTGGGGAATATGGGAAGAGGGCAGATTTGAGGGAAAGCAAGTGTGGCTGAGGGGGGCAGGGAGGTGAGAGCAAGCTTAAGGGGTGGATTTGTGGAGGATGGGGCTGAGGGGAAATTAGGGAGAAGCTTGGAGGAGAGGCAACAGTGACAGAAGCGATAACAAGGTTCTGAATCTGAGAAAGCTACCTCAAAGAAGTGGCTGAAGAATTGCAGTTATCTGCTTTATTGTATAACTATATGAAGTGTTTAATTAACCAGATATGAGGGTCTAAATTAAATAGTTAAGGATTTCAAAGCTTAAAATAATTAAAATCTGATTAAGTAGGAATTGTGGGATAATGAAAGATCGCAGGTTTGGAGGGCTGAAGGGCCTCTTCCTGTGTTGTACTTTGTTGATTAAACAAAAACATGTCTAATTAGCCTTGGATTAATCTGAAATCGAGCTAAATTCAAATATAGTCTAGAACTCAATTTTTATTTATTAATTTGTGGGACAGGGGCATTACTGGCTGGCCAGCATTTATTACCCTTCCTTCTTTACTTGGAGTACTGTGCGCAGTTCTGGTCACCTCACTACAGGAAGGATGTGGAAGCTATTGAGACGGTGCGAGGAGATTTACAAGGATGTTGCCTGGATTGGGAGGCATGCCTTATGAAGATAGGTTGAGGGAGCTAGGTCTCCTCCCTGGAGAGATGAAGGTTGAGAGGCGACCTGATAGAGGTTTATAAAGTGTTGAGAGGAATAGATAGGGTGGATTCTCAGAGGCTATTTCCCAGGGCTGAAATGGTTGCTATGAGAGGACACAGGTTTAAGGTGCTGGGAAGCAAGTACAGAGGAGATGTTAGGGGTAAGTTTTTCACTCAGAGAGTGGTGAGTGAGTGGAATTGGCTGCCATCGGCGGTGGTAGAGGCAAACTTGCTGGGGTCTTTTAAAAGACTTTTGGATGAGTATATGGGATCTAATGGCATTGGGAGTTACAGATAGTTCTCTGGCTTGGTAGGTATAGATGTGATCGGTGCAACTTGTGGGCCGAAGGACCTGTTTGTGCTGTAATGTTCTATTTGTCCTTATTCAAAGGGCACTTGAAAGTCAACCCATTGTTGTGGCTCTGTGGTCACATACAGGCCAGACTGGGTAAGCCTGGCAGATTTCCTTCCCTGAAGGATGTTAGTGACCCAAATCGACAATGGTTTCGTGGTCATCGATATGCTTTTAATGAATTCAAATTCTACCATCTACTGTGGTGGGGTTCAAATCCAGAGTATTAGCCTGGTTCTGATTACTGGTCCAGTGACAATATCACCACACTACTATCACCCTGCCACCACTTGCATAGAAGTCTCTGTGACATAAGGAAAAATTGGGAAAAAGAAATTCTGAATTTGGAATAATGGTGCCATATAAACGGTGAGCCCTGTGGAATTACGGTCTCACACTTTAATTATTTTACAATCATATCAAGTGTTTAATTAATCAAATCTCGGAGAATAAAGTTAAAATTAACTAAGAACTGCTAACTGTGGTGATAAGTTTTCAGACTATGGAATGGATCACCAGAATGCTAATGGAGCAGCACAGTGGTTAGCACTGCTGCCTCGCAACAGGTTCGATTTCCTGTCTGTGCAAAATCTGCACCTTCTCCTTGTGTCTGTGTGGGTTTCCTCCGGGTGCTCCGTTTTCCTCCCACGTTCTGAAAGACAAGCTGGTTAGGTGCAGTGACCCCAAACAGGTGCTAGAGTTTGGTGACTAGGGCATTTTCACAGTAACTTCATTGCAATGTTAATGTAAGCCTTACTTTTGATTAATAAACAAACTTTAAGTTTAAAACTTTAATCATGGCATCTTGGGAGAGGAAACAGCCCAAGGGTACTACAGACCAGTTTAAAATGCTGGTAAAATGAAAATTAATGCAACCCTTTTTTAAAAAGTAAGCACAGATTTCAAAAAGGAACAAACCTTATTGAATTCTCCAAACATATTAATAGTGGATGGAATTTAGTTGCATTTTCTAAAGAACTTTTGATTTGATTTAGTATTGTCATGAAATGGGATACAGTGAAAAGTATTGTTTCCTGCATGCTTTATAGGCAAAACATACTGTTCATAGGGTACATGGGGAAGAGAGGGTGCAGAATATAGTGTTGCAGTCACAGAAAGGGACTAGAGAAAGATCAACTTAATATACAATAGGACCGTTCGAAAATCTGATGGCTACAGAGAAGAAGCTGTTCTTGAGTTGGTTGGTACATGTCCTCACTTTTATATATTTTTGCTGACAGAAGAAGACGGAAGAGAGTATGTCCAGGGTGCATGGGGTCCTTGATCATGCTCGTTGTTTTCCCAAGGCAGCAGGGAATGTAGACTAATCAATGACGGGAGGCTGCTTTGAGTGATGGACTGGGCTATGTTCACAATTGTTTGCAGTTTCTTACAGTCTTCATCAGAGCAGGAGCCATACCAAGCTCCAATACATCCAGATAGGATGCTTTCTATGGTGCATCTGTAAAAATTGGTTAGAGCTGTAATGGACATGCTGAATTTTCTTAGCCTCCTGAAAAGCATTGGTGGGCTTTCCTGTCACCGTGGCGGGTCCAGGACAGATTGTTGGTCATCTGAACACCTAGAAAATTGAAACTTTTACAATTTCCATTTCAGCACCACTGATGTAGACAGGAACATGTCTTCCACCACGTTTCCTGAAGTCGATGACTAGCTCCTTTGTTTTACTGACATTGAGGGAGAGATTATTGTTGTCGCACCAGTGCAAAGATTAGATTACTGACAAAGATGAGATCATGTGGCGTCAGGATATAAGTAGCACAATGAATAGCACAGGGGTTAGATCTTCATCCTCAGACTGGCAAAACCCGTGAAGTGTTTCCACAGAGATCGATGTTGGGACCACTGTTGTTCAATATTTACACAAATTATTTGGAATGGAGAAGCTACACAATTTTTAAACTTGCGAACTAATTAATGCGGTGAAAGATTGTAGCAAGCTAAATTGCAATGTCAGTAAGTTTGTGAGACGGGTTTGTAATTGGCAGCATCGCTAAGTATGATGTGGAACACTTTGGTACGAAGGATAAGATGCCACATACAGGAAACCAAAGTCTGCATTTTCACAGTCAGAATGACTCTGGATTTATATACAAATTGATTTATGCAGGAAAGGTGCACTTTCTGTGACAGCCCTTTTGAAATATTTTGTAATGTGCTTTAATATTTTATGAATAAAATATATATTTGCAACAAAAAAATTTTAAATGGCCAGATTTCAGGATTCCCATCGCCGGCAATCCCCCAGTTTTTGCTGGGGATTTCTGGCCTTGAAGGCTCCATTATTCTCCTAGCCCCCTGAACTAGCTAGCTTTTCCATGACTTCTGGTTTCAGGCCTCTCAGAGGAGTCTGGATTTGGAAACTGTTCTTGAATTGGACAGTATGTGTTTTCAGACTTTTGTAGCTTTTTCCTGACGAAAGAAAATGGAGAGCATGTCTGGAGTGCGTGAGGTCCTTGATTATGCTGGCTGTTTTCCCGAGGCAGCAGGAAGTGTAGACGGGATCAATGGATGGAGTCTGATTTGCATGATGGACTGAATGGCGATAATCCTTTTATGACTTCGGGCAGCCAAGCCTCAGTGGGCAAGTGGTACTCAACATGTGGCACGGTAGCACAATGGTTAGCGCTGCTGGGTGGTACAGTGTTTAGTGCTGCTGTCTCACAGTGCTACGGACCTGGGTTCAATTCCCGGCTTCAGTCACTATCTGTGAGGAGTTAGCACATTCTCCCTGTTAAAGTTAAAACTTGTTTATTAGTCACAACATTAACACTGCAATAAAGCTCCTGTGAAATTCCCCTAGTCGCCACAGTCCGGCGCCTGGTCGGGTCAATGCACCTAATCGTGTCTGCATGGGTTTCCTCGGGTGCTCTCGTTTCCTCCTACAGTCCAAAACCATGCAGGTTAGGTGGATCGACCATGCTAAATTGCCCTTTAATGACAGAGGGACCAGCTAGGGTAAATGCATGGGGTTATGGGAATAGAGCCTGGATGGGATTGTGGTTGGTCAGACCCAGTGGGCTGAATGGTCCCCTTCTGCCCTGTAGGATTCTATGATTCTTTACAATAATGGAATAAATGTGTAAGTGGTGCTAATAATTCTATGGACTGATCGAGAAAACCTACCAACATATTTCAAACACCCATAAACATATCCCACCTTGTGGATGTGGTACATCAGTGTGGCTTCAGCACAGGTAGCTGCAAGCTGGTCATAACCCTTCTCTGATTGCTGAGAGGCTTTTGACCAATGACCTCTGGGATGAGGAGACTGACGGCTCCACTAAAGACTGCTACAATCAATCAATGGATGAGATTCTCAAAGGAGTCCAACTGCCACAAACCCTGTTACAAATAACGTCACTCCTGCTGTTCTGCTGGGGAGTGGCTTGCTGAAGATAAATGGTACACCGTGAGACCACAAGTAAGGAATCAGCGCCAGGGACCTGGGTTTGATTGCCAGCTCAGGCCACTGTCGGTGGAGTCTGCATATTCTCTTCGTGTATGTGTGAGTTTCCTCTGGGTGCTCCAGTTTCTTCCCATTAGGTGCACTGACCATGCTAAATTCTCCCTCTGTACAGGCGTTGGGAGTGTGCCGGCTAGGGGATTATCACAGTAACTTCATTGCAATGTTAATGTAAGCCTACTTGTCACACTAATAAATAAACCAGAACTAGAGAGCACAGCCTCAAAATAAGTGGGGGGAGGTAGTTTAGAACAGAGGGTGGTGAATCTCTGGAATTCTCCGCCCATTGACGTGGTGGAGGCTACCTCGTTGAATATGTTTAAGTCACAGGTAGGTAGATATCTGATAGATAAGGGAATTAAGGGTTATGGGGAGCAAGCAGGAAAGTGGAACTGATCCACTTCAGATCAGCCATGATCTTATTGCATGGCGGGGCAGGCTCGAAGGGCTAGATAGCCTACTTCTGCTCCTATTTCTTATGTTCTTAAACCTGAAATAAACTTCAAATCTATTTAAGGCATCAGACATTGATACTGAGCTGTGGATTTGGCCTGCATTGACCCATGCTCAATGCCCTGTGGAGCTGGCTGCTCTCCCCATTCCATTCTCACAATTGTGAGAACGCATTCCTGTTCGAGCTTGACTCCTCCCTCTCCGCTGTTATGGAGAGTGCGCCTGGATGTCCATCAGTGCCTTACAAAATCGCTGCTGTCAAAGCCACCATCCATCTCCAAGATGCAATATCTGTCTACAGTTGAGCAGAGGGCTGCACGCCCTGGAGTGGACTCTCCACAGATGTGTAGACTTATTGGTGGTTTTGCTGGTGCAGACTTACAGCCTCCCATCCCTCCCCTCAGTCCTTCAACCCCTCCCTTCTCCCTCTCCCCAACCTCCTCTCCCTGACCCCTCCCCGTCCCTCTCTCCCCAAACCCACCCCGTCCTCCTTTCCCCAAACCCCTCTCCCTGACCCCTCCCCATACCCTCAACTCCTCCCACCCCCAACCCCTCCCCCAACCCACTCCCTCCCCCCTCCCCTACCCCCAAACCCCTCCCCCTCCCTCCAAACCCCTGTCCCCAAACCCCCTCGCTCCCCCCAAACCCCTCTCCCTCCCTCCAAACCCCTCTCCCCAAACCCCCTCCCTCCCCCCGGACCCATCTCCCCAAACCCCCTCCCTCCCCCCCGGACCCCTCTCCCCAAACCCCCTCCCTCCCCCCCGGACCCCTCTCCCCAAACCCCCTCCCTCCCCCCGGACCCCTCCCCCAACCCTCTCCCTCCCCCCGGACCCCTCCCCCAAGACCCCTCCCCCCAACCCTCCCCCTCCCCCTCCCCCCGGACCCCTCCCCCTCCCCCCAACCCTCTCCCTCCCCCCAAACCCCTCCCCCAACCCTCTCCCTCCCCCCGGACCCCTCCCCCAACCCTCTCCCTCCCCCCGGACCCCTCCCCCAACCCTCTCCCTCCCCCCGGACCCCTCCCCCAACCCTCTCCCTCCCCCCGGACCCCTCCCCCAACCCTCTCCCTCCCCCCGGACCCCTCCCCCAACCCTCTCCCTCCCCCCAAATCCCTCCCCCAACCCTCTCCCTCCCCCCAAATCCCTCCCCCAACCCTCTCCCTCCCCCCAAATCCCTCCCCCAACCCTCTCCCTCCCCCCAAATCCCTCCCCCAACCCTCTCCCTCCTCCAACCCTCTCCCTCCCCCCAAATCCCTCCCCCAACCCTCTCCCTCCCCCCCAAACCCCTCCCCAACCCTCTCCCCCAAACCCCTCCCTCCCCCAACCCTCTCCCTCCCCCAAACCCTCTCCCCTCTCCCAAACCCTCTCCCCCCTCCCCAAACTCATCCCCCAACCCTCTCCCCCCTCCCCAAACTCATCCCCCAACCCTCTCCCCCCTCCCCAAACTCATCCCCCAACCCTCTCCCCCCTCCCCAAACTCATCCCCCTCTCCCCAAGCCCCTCCCCCCAACCCCACCCCCAAGCCCTCCCCCTAGCCCCACCCCCCCAACCCCACCCCCAAGCCCCACCCCCCCAACCCCTCCCCCTAGCCCCACCCCCCCAACCCCACCTCCCCAACCCCACCCCCCAAACCCCTCCCCCAACCCACCCCCCAAACCCTCCCCCCAACCCCACCCCCCAAACCTCTCCCCCTAACCCCACCCCCCAAACCTCTCCCCCTAACCCCACCCCCCAAACCTCTCCCCCTAACCCCACCCCCCAAACCTCTCCCCCTAACCCCACCCCCCAAACCTCTCCCCCTAACCCCACCCCCCAAACCTCTCCCCCTAACCCCACCCCCCAAACCTCTCCCCCTAACCCCACCCCCCAAACCTCTCCTAACCCCTCCCTCCAACCTTCTCCTCCTAGCCCCTCCCCCCAAACCCCTCCTCCTAGCCCCTCCCACCAAACCCCTCCTCCTAGCCCCTCCCCCCAAACCCCTCCTCCTAGCCCCTCCCCCCAAACCCCTCCTCCTAATCCCCCCAAACCCCTCCTCCTAGCCCCTCCCCCCAGACCTCTCCCCCTAATTCTTCCCCTTCCCCCTCAGCTCCCCCCCCACCCACCCTATCATTCAGCTGGCTCCGCCCCCTCTGACGCCGATTGGCCCTTGAGGAAAAGACGTGACCATGGCGTCTTCCAATAAGCGTTGGCGGCGAGGCGGCGGCTGGAAGGTTCTGGAAGTGGAGCAGCGAGAGCGGTTAACGGCCCCGGGATTCAAAGCAGCGGCCGGGCGACTCCAGGACTGAGCAGGTGACCCATCCGCGGCCAGCCAGCCAGGCCCTACCCGTTAATCGGCGGGGAGAGCCGGAGCAGGCGGTGAGGGCCGAGCCCTGAGGACAGGCCATGGAGGAGGAGACTTACCGGGTGGTGTCGACGCCGGTGGTGGAGGTGCGGGTCAGCAGCTCGCTCTCCTCCTTTATCTCGGAGAAAAGATTCAACCGCGGCATCACCGTGTCCGAGCTGAAAGTGAGTCAAAGAGAGAGGGCCCGAAGCTGGGGCCCCGCCGACTAAAATCCCCCGGAGACCGGAGGCTGAGGGCCCAGCTTGGGGAGCGGGCAGGTGGGCGGAGCTGACTGTCGGCGGAGAGGAGGGGTTGGTTCGTTGTGGGCGGGGCCGGGGCGTTAGGGCGGGGCAATGGTATGGGGGAGGTCAGTCCGATTGTCGGCTGGTCTGGCCGCTATTCGGAAAAATCGGGCGGGGTAGTCGATTTGTGGGTGAATGGGGGCGGGACGAAAAACGTGGGGCGGAGTTCGGAAGACTGGCCGGGGCGTGTGCGTAGTCAGGGGCGGGGCTTACTTGTAGGCGGGGTCGCGGACAGTGCTTCCTGGGACTACCCGAGGTAGGGGCGTGGCTAATTTGTGAGGCGGTGTCTAAGGTTGCGCCTGCGCTCTTCCTCGCAGTTGCCATTCATGGACAAGTCAAGCCCACTGTCCAGTCAGACTTGTGGTGTCAATTGCTTGGTGCAATGGTCAAACACTCGCCTACCTCCTGGCTCATGATGACTGGTCAAGGATTACCAAGGATGCCCACGTGAAGCCTGTTTTGAAGAAGGCTGTTTTGGCTTCAGCAGCTGGCAGTGGTGTGTGCTGGACCACTCAAAAGACCAACCCCTCCACCTCATCGACCATGCATTATCCTGACTGACTAATGGCCCACTTCCCAAACGTAAATGACCTTGTCACTCAGAGTCATAGAGCATCTGGACTGATTTCTCAAGAGAAACATTACAGGCTTGACATTTGTAAAGAGATATCTGATATGGTACCAGATTATCTGGTGACAATGCGAGGGATGAAGCACTGGTTTTCACCCACAATGAAAGCAAACATACATATGAACAGACAAATTAGGAGTAAGAACATAATAAGAACATAAGAAATAGGAGCAGGAGTAGGCCATCCAGCCCTTCGAGCCTGCCCTGCCATTCAATAAAATCATGGCTGATCTGTTGTGGCTCAGTTCCACTTTCCTGCCTCCTCCCCATAACCCTTAATCCCCTTGCCTGTCAAAAACCTATCTACCCGCGTCTTAAATATATTTAGCGAGGCAGCCTCCACCACTTCAATGGGCAGAGAATTCCAGAGATTCACCACCCTTTGAGTGAAGAAGTTCCTCCTCAACTCCGTTCTAAACTGCTCCCCCCTTATCTTGAGGCTGTGCCCTCTAGTCCTACTGTCCTTTCTGAGCGGGAAGAGCCTCTCCACCTCTATCCTATCCGTCCCATTCATCATCTTATGTCTCAATGAGATCTCCCCTCATTCTTCTAAACTCTAACGAGTACAAGCCTAGTTTATTCAGCCTCTCCTCATAGTTCAACCCCCTCAACTCCGGTATCAGCCTAGTAAACCTCCTCTGCACTCCCTCCAAGGCCAAAATATCCTTGCGTAAGTGCGGCGACCAAAACTGCACACAGTGCCCCAGCTGCGGCCTCACCAGTGCCCTGTACAGTTGCAGCAAGACCTCCCTGCTTTTATATTCAATCCCCCTCGCTATGAAGGCCAGCATCCCATTCGCCTTCCTGACCACCTGCTGCACCTGCAGGTTGGGTTTTTGCGACTCATGCACAAGGACCCCGAGGTCCCTCTGCACCGTAGCATGCTGCAGTTTTTCGCCATGTAAGTAATAGTCCTTCCTACCATTATTCCTACCAAAGTGGACAACTTCGCACTTGCCAACATTAAATTCCATTTACCAGTTCCTGGCCCATTTGCCCAGCCTATGTAGATCCCTCTGCAGACTTTCCACACCCTCCGCACAATTTGCCGTTCCACCAACCTTGGTGTCATCAGCAAATTTCGACACCATACACTCGGTTCCCTCCTCCAGATCATCTATATAAATGGTAAATAGCTGAGGCCCCAGCACCGATCCCTGGGGCACTCCACTAGTCGCCAACCGCCAATCCGAATAGCACCCATTGACCCCCACTCTCTGCCTCCTATTTGACAGCCAATCTCCTATCCACGCTAACACCCTACCCCCAACTTCATGCCCCTTAACCTTCTGTAACAACCTCTTGTGCGGCACCTTATCAAACGCCTTCTGAAAATCAAGAACCACATTTACCGGCTCTCCTCTATCCACTGCCCTAGACACATCCTCATAGAACTCCAATAAATTCGTCAGACACGACTTCCCCTTAACGAAACCGTGCTGCGCCTGCTCTATCAAACAATTCTCCTCAAGATGCCTCGCTATTTTCTCCTTGCTTACGGATTTGAGCATTTTACCTACAACAGACGTTAAACTAACCGGCCTATAATTCCCTGCCTTTTGCCTGCTAACCTTCTTAAACAACGGCGTAACATTAGCCGTTTTCCAATCTTCCGGCACTTCCCCGGAATCCAGCGAGGATTGGAAAATAATCATCAAGGCATTCACTATCACCGCTGCCATTTCTTTCAGAACCCTTGGATGCATTCCATCCGGTCCTGGGGACTTGTCCACAATCAGTCCCTCCAGTCTGTCGAGCATTGCCTCTCTAGTAACAATGATGTCATTCAGGCCCTCCACTCCTACCGTCTTTCCATCGCTAACACCCAGCAAACTATTCACATCCTCCTCCGTGAAGACCGAAACAAAAAAGTTATTCAAGGCCTCAGCCATTTCTCCATCCCCTACCACTAAGTCCCCGCTCTCATCCTCTAAGGGTCCAACGTTCACCCTAGTTAGCTTCTTCCTTTTTATATATTTATAAAAACTCTTACTATCCTTTTTTATATTTAGCGCTAGCCCAGCTTCATAGTTTATCCTACCCTTCTTTATCAACTTCTTCGTCATTCTTTGATATTTAAACCTCTCCCAATCCTCTTCTCGCCCACTACTCTTAGCTACTCTAAACGCATCCGCTTTTAATTTAATACTCTCCTTTACCTCCTTCGTTATCCACGGCTGATTATCTCTCCTCCTATGATCCTTTTTAACGATCGGAATAAATTTCTGCTGAGCACCAAGAAAGATCTCCTTAAAGATCCTCCACTGTTCCTCAGCAGACCTACCTTCCAATGTGCTCCCCCAATCAACATTCGCCAATTCCTCTCTCATCCTATCGTACTCCCCTGTGTTCAAACAAAGGACACAGGTCCGGGAACCCACTTTCTCCTCCTCCATCTGCATCAGAAAGTAAGGGGCCAGAGTAAGCCTCTGGCCCCTCAGGCCTGCTCTCATTCAGTAAGGTCAGGGCTGAACTGTTTTTTTAAATCAACTTCACATTCTTACCTATCCTTCTATAAACTTTACAGTCGGAAGGTTCACAATGTCAGGTTAAAGTCCAACAGGTTTATTTGAAATCATGAGCTTTTGGAGTGCTGCACCTTTATAGTATTCAAGAGGCGGTTGGATATAGCACTTGGGATGAATGGGATCAAAGGTTATGGGGGAAAAGCAGGATTAGGTTATTGAGTTGAATGATCAGTCATGATCATAATGAATGGGGGAGCAGGCTTGAAGGGCTGAGTGGCAGCCTCCTATCTTCCATGTTTCTGTTTCATTGGCTAACTGGAGTCTGATGAAGGAGCAGCCTTTTTTCTCTCATCTCTGTCCAAGCTTCCTTGTTTTGAAAGTTCTCAAGTTCTCAATTCTCCCCATAAGAAGAAACATCCTTTCCCTCCAACTCCCCTTAGGATCTCAGCCATGTGCACTGCAGCATGAGGGTATATCCTGTTCCCGGGTTAGAACAAAATCTCTAGCTGATGTCTGAGAGAAGTTACAGGCATCTAGTGGGACATCCATCTTAAAATGGATGTTTCCAGTAAAGATTGGAGTAAAGAAGGACATTCAGGCAGGATAATAAGGCAGGAGCAAAGAAACTATATTGCAGCAGAGAAAAAGTGTCAAAAATACTGAATTGGATGTAAAGCACTTTGAAAAGATGGCTGGTGGTCGTGAGAAGGATGACATAAATGCAAGGCTTTCTCTTGCTTCTCCCTCCTTACTCAAAGTAAGAATCCTGCTAGGTGGGTATGATTTGGTATTGCTTGGGAGTCAAGTATACAAGATTAGTAACGTGCTGTTGGAATTAGGGTCTCTTGTAAAGTACACAGTAGCCTGGAACCTTGTCATGCAGTGCAACAAACATTGCACCCAACCAAAGTTTTCAATTTTTGATTAATTATTGTCACATTTATTAGTATACAGTGAAAAGTATTATTTCTTGTGTTATATACAGACAAAGCATACCGTTCATAGAGAAGGAAAGGAGAGAGTGTTACAGTCATTGCTAGGGTATAGAGAAAGATCAACTTAATACGAGGTAGTTCCATTCAAAAGTCTGAAGTTCTTGAGTCATTTGGTACGTGTCCTCAGACTTTTCCACCTTTTTCCTGGAAGAAGGTGGAAGGGAGGATGTCCAGGGGGTGTGTGGGGTTGATTATGTTGGCTGCTTTCCCAAGGAAGTGTAGACTGGGTCAATGGATGGGAGGCTGGCTTTATGATGGACTGGGCTTCCTCCATGACCCTTTGTAATTTTTTTGCAGTCTTGGGCAGAGCAGGAGCCATTCCAAGCTGTGATAGAACCAGAAAGAATGCTTTTGATGGTGCATCTGTAGAAGTTGGTGAGAGTTGTAGCTGACATGCCAAATTTCCTTAGCCTCCTGAGAAAGTAAAGGTGTTGGTATGGAGGGATAGGGACTGGTGGCTAGTGATCTGGGCACCTAAAACTTGTTCCCCAAATGCATAAATTTCTCAGGTTTGGGAACAGAACAGAGGGTACTGATATTTGGATGTTTTGTCTTGACACATTTTGACTATATTTACCCAAAGATAAGGGAAGATAGTTAATTTTAACATTGGCCTTTAAGCACTGTATTTTCACAAGTACTTTTCTACAACAAATGAAGCTTTAATGAGTTAGGTGCTAATTTGTTAGCTTTGTCTTCAGCATCTCTACATTCAGCCTGCCGTAGACATCGCACATTCCCTCACACCTGCTGTTTTGGGAAGCTGTCAATTACTTTTTTACACAGTGGGATCACCAATTTTTATTTGCATCACATCTTTAGTGTCATAAAACATTCCAGGGCATTTCACCTGAGCAATATGAACCAAGCTATGACTGAGCCACATTGGGAGACATGGGGTCAGATAATCCAATGTTTTAGAACAAAACAAAGAACAACACAGCATGGGAAACAGGCCCTTCGGCCCAACGAGCCCATGCTGCCATTTTAACATTGAGTCCCCTCTCCATCCATGACCCTTGTCTATGCTTATGGCATTCCACATTGAGGGAAGACTAATTTAGGGACAATTTCTTACACCATTCAGCCTAAGAGCACATCTTTGGGGTGTGGGAGGAAACTGGAGCACCCAGAGAAAACCCACGCAAGCACGGGGAGAATGCGCAAACTGCCACAGACACTGCCCAAATCCATGTATCTGCACAGCAAACAGTGGTAGTCACTGAGCTGTCGTGTTGCCCAGCATCTGGTCCAGTTTAAGTGTACACTAATGATGTGAAGTACTAGGCTACTCTCGAAACATCCAAGAGCAGCCCTTGTACGACCCATTGCGTGTTATGCCCCTTGTTGGACAACAAGGCGGACCGAAGCACCTGTGGATTAAAAGAGAAAAACATCAGTACCATGCACATCCTTATACAAACATTCAAGGGAATCCCCAGAAGCTCAAAAGTAAAACAAGTGAGCCAGTAAATATGTTGGAAGGTCCGTAGGAATCAATTGATTCCCAGGGATGTCCCAAGGCTCCTGAACTTTATTTAAAGCAGTCTCTTATATCCCTCCATCTCCATCCTGCTCATGTGCCTATCTGAGTAACTCTTAAACAACTCCAGCATGCTTGCCTCCACCATCTTGCTTGGCAGAGCATTCCATACCCCCGCTACCCTCTGTGAAAAACCTCCCTCTAACATCCGAATTATACCTCGCCTGAAGCCCGTGGCCCCTCGTAATGTGCGTTTCCAATCTAGGAAAAAGCTTACTACTGTTTACTCTATCTATACCCTTCATAATCTTATATACCTCTATTAGATCTCCCCTCAGTCTCTGTCTTTCTAGGGAAAACAGCCCCAATTTGCCCAATCTTTCCTCATAACCCAGTCCTTCCATACCAGGCAGCATCCTGGTAAACCTCCTCTGCACTCTCTCCAGGGTCTCCACGTCTTTCCAGTAGTAAGGCGACCAGAACTGGACGCAGTATTCCAAATGCGGCCTAACCAACGTTCTATACAACTGCAACATTAGATTCCAGCTCTTGTACTCTATACCCCTTTCCATAAAGGCTAACATACCATAAGCTTTCTTCACAACCTTCTCCACCTGTACTGCCACCTTCAAAGACTTGTGCACTTGTACCCCCAGGTCCCTCTGCACTCCTATACTCTTTATAGGTCTACCTTTTTCATATAACTCCCACCTACGTTATTTCTCCCAAAATGCGTCACCTCACATTTATCAGGATTAAATTCCATCTGCCATTTATCTGCCCAATATACCAGCCTATCTATATCCTGTTGTATTGCCTGACACTGCTCCTCACTGTCTGCCAGTCCAGCCACCTTAGTGTCATCTGCAAACTTGCTGATCACACCACATACTCCCTCTTCCAAGTCATTTATGTATATTACAAATAGAAGAGGTCCCAGTACTGAGCCCTGAGGCACACCACTAGTGACAGACGTCCAGCTAGAAAAAGACCCTTCCACTACTACTACTCTATCTCCTATTACCAAGCCGGTTATCAATCCATCTAGATACCTGTCCTTGTATTCCATGAGCCTTAACCTTTTCAACCAACCTACCATGAGGGACTTTGTCAAACGCCTTACTGAAATCCACATAGACGACATCAACGGCTCGTCCTTTGTCGACCGTTTTTGTCACCTCCTCAAAAAATTCTACCAGTTTTGATCAGAAGAGTGGGATGGGGTGGTGGGTGTTGTGCAGAACGCCATGTTCTCTAAAACTGAAAGCTCCTGAAGCCACCTTCGTGGAATTGGATTGCAGACTAAATCACGGAATAGGCTTGAAGTGCTGAATGGGCTATTCCTGTTCTTATGTGCTCTGTGAGGTGTGTGCATGTGTAACAACCCAGAAGGTAACACAAGCTGCTCAAGTTGTTCCATTCAAGACACGGCATGTGTTATTGAAAAGATACAATGCCTGAAACGGGTTACATTGCAAATAGGATAACAGGGAAAATTGGCTTGAAAGATGCAATGAAGAGAGTTGTTGAGAATTAATTTTAAGATTCTACTGCTATGGGGAAGAATAGAATTTTTTGTTTTTATACTTCTGTCAAAAGTAACCATTGATTTTAAAATAAGGCTTACTTAACCGCAGTATTCAGTTTCTGTTAAAGTCCTCGGTATGTTGTGATGAAGCTGTTTTTTAACATTTCTAATGACAGTGCAAGTTGGAACTAATTGTGGGCTCTCCAGCCTCCTGCATGGAGCTGCAGCTGTTCAGTCCAGATGACAAGTTCGTTGGCTTGCTGAACCAAGATGATGCATTGCTTGGTTCCTATCCTATTGATGACCGCTGTCGGATACACGTGAGTATGGCATAGTCACATAACTGTTTTGAATAAAGTTTGTCGAATGTGAATCCCTCAGTTGTTCAGATCAATAAGAGGATGTTTTTTAAAATCTTCAACCTTTTCCTCTCTTTAATTCCCCTTGGCACCATCACATACTTCTTCAGTCTTGTTGCCAAACTTATCACCTTTTTAAACATACATTTATGGGATGTGGGCGTTGCTGACTAGGCCAGCATTTACTGCCCATTCCTAATTGCCCCTTTAGGTGATGGTGAGCTGTATTCTTGAAGTGCTGCAGTCCATGTGGTTTCGGAAATGTTTGAAGTGGTATAAAATCACAATGGATTGAATCCATTTCACTTTTTCATTACTCCTGAGCTGAGATGGGAATGTAGTAATACTCATTAGAAATTTTAAAATCACTATATTTGATATATCAAAAAGATCCACTAAATGACAGAAATACCAAATGATTACTGGTGAAGTTTGACCAAGTACAGATAGAAATCCTATTTTGGCACCAAAAGCTGCTTGTTAAAATTTAATTTGTGTTTCTGGGCAGACTGTGTCTTCACTCACTGGTACAATGCAGAATAGTTATCATCTTCCTTTTAAAATTAATTTAATTATTTTGTGTGCCTGTTTTGTAGGTAATAGATCAAAGTGGAGTGAAGATCGGGGAGTTTGAGGATGTGTCTAAAGTTATAAAGTATGAAATGTCCAATGAAGCATATGATAAGAGAACAGGTGAGATGACTTTGAGAGCAATGTCTGCGCTGTCTTTACAAAAGTTCCTTTCATGCTTGTCCTCCGACCGTGGAATGTTGAGCCTTGAATTCTATAATGTGTAGTATTGTTTTTGTCAAATGGGCTAAGAGCACTTGACTCCATTTCAGATTTCTCTCCCATTTTAACTATTGGTTATCTGAAATGGCCAGGCTCTGGCTGCTGGAATGTTCTTAAACTAGGAGCTCAGACGTGTGAAGGAGTCACCTGAGGTGATGCACTTCAAGAAAAATTGCATGCTAAAGTGCAAGTGAATTCATTTGCAGCACTAAATTTGGTTTGCAATGTAATCTCTTCATTGTGTTCAACTATGCTTTTGACACGCAATGTGTTGTCTCTAAGTAGCTGACTTCCAGGCCTTGGGGCGGGGGGGGGGGGGGGGGGGGGCAGGAGAACTATTACCCATTTGAGGATGCTTTTGTTGTTGACTTTCTGTAAATTGTGAAGGAGAACCTGAGATTTTCATAAACCTGGATGGTTCATGACATTCAGAAAGCTATTGTGAATGAATCACGCTCAGGTATGAGATATCACGGACAAAACATGAGATGCCAAGCAGTCCAGCTGACCCATTGTCACAGTTCTATCACTATCTCAGGGGCTCTTCTCATTTCATAGTATAGTGACAAGATTTTATCAGATGAACACAAACCACACAAACTGCATTTTCAGCCAGTGTTGAAGGGCATAGTCAGCTAAGTTGTATACTTTGTCACATTAAACCCAAAAGCTGATCCTGGGTATGGGCAACTTTTAACCATTTCATTGTTTCTAGCTGTAATATAAGTTCACCAGCCATTGAGTGAAAACAAAAATTATAAACCTCAATTGTTTGAGATACTCGAATCCTATAAGTATACATAACTCGATTACCTTACAAAGGCATTCCACAATTCTGGATTCTTCCTACACTTGCCCTGAGTTTGCCACAAGAAAATTCCTTGTGGCAAATCCAATTTTTATTTCTCGCATGAAATTAATCTTAAGTAATAGCTTGGATATGGTGGAGCAGTAAATCCTTAAATCCCATTGTGGTATGCACACGGGATACGGTGTGTAAGCTGTATCCTCAGGTCACTGAGGTAGTGAAAGGACTCTCCCTGATGGACCACAATTGGTCTAAGGAAAAAAAAAATTTCTGGATTTTAGTTTTAACTTTTTAAAATTATAATTCACTTTAATAATGCATTTTGCTTAACTTGTTCCCCGACTCCTCTCTCCCCCCACCCCGCCAAAATATTTCTGTACAGTTATGATGTTTACAGTTCTCGCGAATCTTTGAATTGGCGATGAGGAACTTTGAGAAGTGATTCTTAGTGAGGATCTTTTAATTTCCCAGCTTGGACAGAGCAGTGCAAAACGTTGAGCGAATGGGCACCAGCCTGGCTAAATGACTGTGTCCAAGCAGGCAGTGTGGTGAGATAACAGCATTCTAATGGTGCTGAAAGCAGCATTTACCCAGTATCTGCTGAGTAAATGGGAATGTGACAAAAATGCAACCTCATCATACTGTGGCCTTAGCTGATAATATTGATTCAAAAACTCTGGCCTGCATTCCTCAGATATTTTATCCAACTTCTAATTTCTGATTGCTCAAGAAAAATCACTTAATTCATCTACACTTCTGTAATGGTTATATAGTTGTTCCATAGAATTTCATAGTGCAGAAGAGGCCCTTCAGCCCATCAAGTCTGTACTGGCACAGAAGAAAAACCTGACCTCCCATTTCCAGCACTAGGCCCATAGCCCTGAATGTTATGATGTGCCAAGTACTCATCCAGATACTTTGTAATGTGAGGCATCCCATCTCTACCACCTTCCCAGCCACCACATTCCAGACCATCTCCACCCTCTGGGTAAAATAGCTCCCACACTCCCCTCCCCAAAAAAATCTCCTGCCCTTCTCCACCCCCCCCCCACTTTGAACCTGTGTCCCTTCGTGACTGACCCTTTAGCTAAGAGGAACAGCTGCTCCTTATCCACTATGTCTATGCCCCTCATAATCTTGTACATCTCAATTGGTAGCCCTTCCGTTTTCTCTGCTCCACCAAAAACAACCCAAGCCTATGTAACCTCTTTTCATAACTTAAACATTCCATTGAAGGCAGCATCCTGGTGCATCTTGTCTGCACCCCTCCAGTGCATCCTTCCTGTAATGTGGCAGGGCGGGGGGCACCTTGAAGAAAGCACTAAAGCTGGCTTTGCTGGAAGTTGATGAGTGAAGTTTAGTATGTGCATTGGTCAGGTAAGTTTCATCCTCCCCAGATCCATTTGTTAGTTGACTTCTATAGTAAGCTGTTGAACTGTGTTCCCACAGATTGGTGGGAGAATGTGAGCTGAAAGTGCTTCTGGTAGTTCGTAGCCAAACGATTAATGGGTTTCTGTTTTAGATTCGATGCGCTTGTTCATGAAACGCAGTAAACTGGGCTTGTATAACGAGGAACAGAAAGCAAAGAATCAGATTGAACTTGAGCAGAGGATACGAGAAGAAAAGGCTTTGGCTGATGCCATTCTAGTTGGTGCAAGGTGTGAGGTTCTAATCTCGGGCCAGCCAACCAAGCGAGGCACAGTGATGTATGTGGGTAAGTTGCTGGTGATTTGGCAGTAGAATCCACCATTCAAAGTATCTTCCCATTTTCTCAAGTATGGTGTATCTTGTTGTGTTCCTTTTTTTCTAGGCTTTCAATGCTTTCCAACTTCCCTTCCCCTCCTTTTGCCTCACTCTCCTCCCCTGCCACTTCATCCCTACACTGATTCCTTTGTGTTGTATCTTTTTGTTGAACGAGATGAAGCCTAGAATGTTAAAGTAGCCCCATCAGAGCCATGTATTTGTGGCCCATCTAGACTGGAAAACCAGTGGTTGAGCTGCTGGCAATAAAGGAATTGCTTTGGTCCCTGTTACACTGCCCACTATTGATTTTGGCTAGCTATAGGGCAGCAGAGTGGTTAGCACTGCTGTCTCACAGCGCCTTGGACCCAGGTTTAATTCCTGCCTCAGATCACTGTCTGTGTGGAGTTTACATGTTCTCCCTATGTCTGCGTGGGTTTCATCCCACAGTCCAAAGATGTATGGGTTAGGTGGATTGACCATATTAAATTGTCTGTTAGTGTCAGGGGGGCTGGCAGGGCAAATATGTGCAGTTGCAGGGATAGGGCTGAGTTGTCGGTGCAGGTGATAGGGCCAAATAGCCGCCTTCTCTGTAGGGATTCCACTTTTTTAAAAAAAATGTAGCAACATGTTCTACCACAGAGCAAAGCAGCATCTAACTGAGAAGGGAGGACTTTTATTCACCAGGTATAACAAATGGTTCTCAACCTATGCTGACCTGTACTTTCTACTCTGGGGGAACATCACTGGTTTTCTCTAAGTCCTCCATTGGATACTCACCCCATTGTGTTTATTTTTTTGTTCTGTTTACATGCTGCATGCTTCTGAGACGTATCCTGAAAATGTGTTCAGCTTGTTTGTTCAGAGCAGTTTTGGACATGAAACAGGGTCCACAGGACTATTTGGAGGTCAGGCATCTTCATTCAGAAGCCCCTAGTCATGGATCTCGATTGCACATTTCACTGCTGTTTCGTACATAAACATCACAAGCTCCGCCCGGGTTTGCCTCTGATCTCAAATAGCCTTTCTGTTTCAGGTCAAACAGATTTTAAACCAGGATATTGGATTGGACTCAAATATGATGAACCTTTGGGGAAACACGATGGCAGGTAACGTCTGAGATGTGGAATTCCCTTAATTTGATGTATTCTTGTCAGATGTATTAGTATACAGTAAAATATTGTTTCTTGCATGCTATATGCACAAAGCATACTGTTCTTAGAATACAAAAGGGGTGAAGGGAAGGAGAGAGTGCAGAATGTAGTGTTACAGTCGTAGCTGAGGTGTAGAGGAAGATCAACTTAATGCGAGGTAGGTCCATTCAAAAGTCTGACAGCAGCAAGGAAGAAGCTGTTCTTGAGTCGGTTAATGCATGACCTCAGACTTTTGTACCTTTTTCCCTGAAAGAAGAAGGTGGTAGAGAAAATGTTCAGGGTGCATGGGTGCTTGATTATGCTGGCTGCTTTGCCGAGGCAGTGGGAAGCGTAGACAGAGTTAATGGATGGGAGGCTGGTTTACGTGATGGATTGGGTTACATTCACAAGACTTAGTAGTTTGTTATGGTCTTGGGCAGAGCAGGAGCCGTAGCAAGCTGTGATACAACTGGAAAGAGTGCTTTCTATGGTGCATCTGTAAAAGTTGGTGAGAGTCGTAGTGGACATGCCAAATTTCCTTTGCCTCCTGAGAAAGTAGAGGCGCTGGTGGGCTTTCTTAACTATGTGTCGGCGGGTTGTGTGGGGCAGGGTGGGGGGGGTAGAATCAGGACAGATTGTTGATTAGCAATGATGGTTTATTGACTTGTGCTGAAATAGCATTTGGACTTTGAAATTGTCACAGTCAGATTGGCTTAAGTTCTTTGCTCTTCAGACAACTGCTTTTATTTATTTTCTGCAGTGTGAACGGAAAGAGGTATTTTCAGTGTCAGTACAAGTATGGTGCATTTGTGAAGCCACAGGCCGTAACAGTGGGAGATTATCCAGAGGAGGACTACGGTCTAAATGATGAAATGTGAATGCTGATTGTCTACATCTTGGAAGCATTGCTACACTGTCTGTGTCCTGATGATGCTGAATACAATGAATCCTCCCTGCAGCTGGATCCAGCTGCTTGGAGTTCCTGAAAACGTTGGGACTTTGCTCTTTATTTGTTTTACGTGCTCTGTCGATAAGAGTTTAGCTCATGATCAAATGGAGATGACCATTTACTTTTACATTTTGGAACGTGAATATTCCCAATTTACTCGCTGACTCTAATTACTTGCAAACCTGTGCATAAGGTGCCAAGTGCAGTGGTTTTGACAACTAGCTGCTGCCCAAGTCACTGTTGGGATCAGAGTGAAAAGTTGCTACTATTAATGTAAGCCATGGAAATTAATATCGTATTGCATCAGACCACAACTATGGCTCAACAATGCCCATCACTAGTCATTTAGGTACACTTGTGAAAGAATGGCATCTGTCCCATCTGAACCTTGTGTTTTTTCTCCCTGTGTGTTTTGCCCACTATGGCAGAGATCTGAACTTACAGTTTCAGCAGTTGAGCTGTTGTTGATTGCCACAACAGGAGTTTTAGATAACATTGCCAGCAACCTTGGTATTTACCATTTTAAAGTTAGCAAGATTGTCTGTCACTTATTTCCTGGGAGAGTGAGTCACAACCACACTTCTTGTTGAATTGTTTTAATTTATTAACCCATACACCTGTGGGTGTCATTTCTGTAAATGAGAGGCTTTAATGTGGCAGTTAAACCTTGATTCTGTACAGAGATATTCACTCAGAGAGGACAATGTCACATCGGCAAGGTTGGATAGTAAACGTGTCTTAATTTTTAACAGTTTTTTTTCCTGATGAGTTTATAACACTTAATTGAGGTTTAAAGTTTGCATTACCTTGCCAAACACTCACTTCCATCAATTTTAAAAAAGGGGCAGTGATTCACTCCTGTGTCCCTGAAATGTTGCTTCATAACCAGGGTGTGCACATAACAGTTTTGTGTTGAATGCAAAGGATATCTTTGTTTCTGCCTTAACTTCTACTGATGATCACTTAAATGTAGTGAGAAATTTAACAATTAAAATACAGTGCTGTTCACTTGTGTCTCTCCAAGTTTTTTTTTTGTGTGGCACAAATTTTAAGAAAAGCATCTGTTGCTCTATTAACCTGATATGTTTGACAATTGGCTACACTATAAGACTGCCCCTGTGGCAAGGTTTAGGCACATGTACACCAATGTGTTTTATTTTGATGAGATGTAAAAGTTAGTGAAGAAATAAAGCATTCTTACCTCATAGAAGCTTTTCATTGCATTCTGGCATGTGCTGTATTTTTGTAAGTTTTTATAATTTATTTTTCTGCACAGTGAAGGACTCGTCAGAACTTTAATCACTTTTTTATGGGAGGTTATTTGGGATAGGGGTAAATGTGCAGAGAATCATTGACTGAATCTGAAGATAAAGGTTCCATCCACACGGGGTAGTGGCTTGAGAGGGTAAGAAAGTGTGACCGTTATATTGAATCATTTGTAGGCAATATCCTCACGGGAGGAGCAGAATAGGTTAATTATGTGAGCAGCAAGGATCTTAGACTAGGTATGTGAGGCTGGCCTCTGCACTAGCAGTGGAAGGTGATTGTGCTTTGCCAGTGTGTTGTAGTGGAGTACTGTGCTGGGTAGAGCGGTTGATGCTGCCATATTACTGGGGTTAAGGGGCTGGTGAGGTTCATGGCTAGTACTGTGCGGGAAGAGTCAAGTAAGGAAGGGAAAATTGTAACACAAGTGGGCTACATTGTGTTAGCCTCACAGCACCAGGGACCTGGCCTCAATTCCTAGCCTGTCCCAATTGACTGGGTGGAGTTTGCATGTTCTCCCCATGTCTGTGTGGGTTTCTCTAGGTGCTTCGGTTTCTCACCATCATATGAAAGACATGCTAGTTAGGGTGCACTGGCCATGCTAAATTCTCCCTCAGTGTGCCCAAACAGGTGCTGGAGTGTGGCGAGTTTCACAGTAACTTCATTGCAGTGTTAATGGCAGCCTACTTATGACGTAAATAAAAGAGGAACACAAGGTATTCATTGAGAACCATGCTCTCACACACATAATCTTTCTAATCGCTAATCTGTCCTTTCACCCCCCCCCCTTAGTTAAATTTGGCTCCTAATTTTCATAATTTCCTTTCTAATTCCGCCCTTGCACTCTCTATCATCCCCTATCCCATGGGTTCTAATTTTTATTTTATTAATGAATTCTGGTAAGGAGATTTACAATGCCAAGGAGGGAGGCAGAGAGGGCAACTGGTGCACGCGGAGCTGGGAGGACCAAGGTTGGGAATGTCGCTGGGTGGCGCTGTACGGAGAGGAGCAGGGTGGGTAGTGGCGCTGGGTGACCCTGCGCTGGGAGGACCAGAGTTGAGAATGGCGAAAGATGGCGCTGTGCTGGGAGTGGCTGTCAGGGCCCTGAGGTGGGAGGACAGGGTCGGGAGTGAAGATGCGTGGCGCTGTACGAGAAGGACCGGGTTGAGGGTGGCGATAGGTGGCGCTGTGGGAAGATCGGGAGAGGTGATGGGTGGGTGCTGCTTGTAGGAGGACCAAGGTTGAGGTAATGGCGATGTGCGCCGCTTCGCTGGGAGGGCCGGGTTGGGGGTGGCGCTGCGTTGGGAGCACCGGTTTGAGGGTGGCGCTACGTTGGGAGGACCGGTTTGAGGGTGGCGCTGCGTTGGGAGGACCGGTTTTGAGGGGGGCGCTGCTGTGGGAGGACCACATTGGGAGCGGCACTGCACCAGGAGGACCAGATTAGGGGTGGCGCTGCTTGTGGAGGACCAGATTGGGGCGGCGCTGCACTGGGAGGACTGGATTGGGGTGGCGCTACCTAAGGAGGCCCGGGTTGGAGGGTGACGCTGGTTGATGTGGGTTGGGGGCGGTGCTACACTGGGAGGACAGGATTGGCGGGTGACGCTGCGCTTGGAGGACCGGGTTGGGGGTGGCGCTGCACTGGGAGGACCGGGTTGGGGATGACGCTGCACTGGGAGGACCGAGTTGGAAGGTGACGCTGCGCTCGAAGGACCGGATTGGGAGTGGCGCTGCACTGGGAGGACCGCGTTGGAAGGTGACGCTGCGCTTGGTGGCCGGGCAGGGGGAGAGGCCACAATGGGAGGACCGGGGTTGGGGGTGGCGCTGCACTGGGAGTACCGGGACTTTCTGGGTAAGTATGAGGCGAATGGAGAGGGATTTTGGCCGGTTTGGATTGAAATTTGTTGAGTTTCAGTATGGGAAAAGGGGGACATTGAGTATATTAAGGGCTGCTGGCTGTTTGGATGAACACTGAGAGCTATTCCCTCCGTGTGGGAAGGGGGTTGCTGAGGCTGGGGGATGTCTCATCCTCAGGTGATCAGTTTCATCCCAGAAGTTGAGGGAGGGTTAGGAAAATGGTGAATACAAAGTAATTAAATACTGAAAATCTTGAAATAATCTCCAAAATACTCAGGCAGCATCTGTTTTAGAGAGAGAGGCAAAAAGTTCAACATTTATAGAGCTTTACAGCAGAAAAAGAGGCCCTTCGGCCCATCGAGTTCGTGTCAGCCATCAAGCACTTATCCTAATCCCATCTTCCAGCATTTGATCTGTAGCTTGTGTGCTGTGGTGTTTCAAGTGCTTGTCTAAGTGTTTTTCAAATGGTGTGAACATTCCAGCCTCTACCACACTTTACCCTCTGGATGAGAAAACATTTTCCTCCATGATTCGCTTGCCCCTTATCTTAAAGCTCTGTCTCCTTAGTTACTGGCCCCTCTGCAAAGAGGAAAAGATTCTTCTTATCTACCCTATCTATCAATATCCACCTCGATAAGGTGGGGGGGGGGGGGAAGGTGGTGGCATGATGGCAGAGTTGTTAGCACTGCTGCCTCACAGGGGCTTATTTATGTGGAGTTTGCACAATTTCCCCATGTCTGTGTGGGTTTCTTCCGGGTGCTCCGGTTTCCACCCACAGTCCAAAAATGTGTGGGTTAGGTAGATTGTCCATGCTAAATTGTCCCTTAGCGTCAGGAGACTATCTAGGGTAAATGCATGGGGTTGTGGGGATGGGGCCTGGGAGGGATTGTGATTGGCGCAGACTCAATGAGTCAAGTGGCCTCCTGCACTATAGAATACAATGATCACGTCTCTCTCTCTCTCTCTCTGTCTGTCCCCCTCCACAATCCCATGGCCTTCTTTGCACTAAGACTCCAGTCTAACCAGCCTCACTTTATAGATGAAATGCTGAAGCCCAAACAACATCGTGGTGAATCCCTTCTGTACCCTTCCTAGCGTGATGACATCCTTCCTATAGTGAGATGACCAATACTGTAGCTGTGTGTGTCTATACAGGTCTATCACAACTGATTTATTGGACGAACATAACTATTTCCAGAGCAAAGGTCTTTATCTGAGTCTTAACCTTGCTACTCTTTTACATTCTATTTGCATTAGCTAATCCAGGGAAGTATTCCATTTGGCGTCTTCAGGGATCTGTGGATATGCATCCCAAGGTCCTTCTTTATTTCCGAATAAGAAGTCTCACAACTCCAGCTTAAAGTCCAGCAGGTTTATTTAGAATCACGAGCTTTCAGAGTGCTGCCCCTTCCTCGGGTGAGTCTCCAGTCCTGGCAACATCGCCATAAATCTCTGCTGTACATTTGCTGCTATGAGCACATCCTCCTGACAATGTGTTGACTGTGGGCAATACTCTAAAAGTGGCCTTTTATATAGTTCTTGCGTTGCCTCTCTGCTCTTATGGTCTGTGCCTTGGCCAATAAAGGAGAATAACCAATATGCCTTCTTAACCACCTTACCAGTCCTGCTACCTTCAGGGAATTGTGGCCATGCACTGCTGAGGAGCAGCACGGTGGCACAGTGGTTAGCGCTGCTGCCTCACAGCACCAGGGATCTGGGTTTGATTCCTGACTTGGGTCACTGTCTGTGTGCAGTTTGCATGTTCTCCCCGTGTCTGTGTGGGTTTCCTCCGGGTGCTCCGGTTTCCTCCCACAGTCCAGAGGTAGTACTATGGGCGAGTATAATTTTGTCTTTTAAAAAGCATTTAATCAGTCAAATGGCTAAGATGGGTATAGAGAGATATGGGCCAAATTGCAGCCAATTGGGATGAGTTTAGGGAATTAAAACAATAGGTGGCATGGACAAGTTGGGCCGAAGGGCCTGTTCCCATGCTGTAAACCTCTATGACACTATGTGCGGTTAGGTCAATTGGCTGTGCTAAATTGCCCCCTAGTGTGGGGGGATTAACTAGGGTAACTGCATGGGGTAATGGGGATAGGGTGCAGTTGGGATTGTGGTCAATGCAGACTCGATGGGCCGAATGGCCGCCTTCTGCACTGTAGGAATTCTATGATTCTATAAAGGTATTGTAGAGATATAAACATTGGTTTGATTGGGAATTTCAGACGTATATGTATGTTTCCTCTGGGTGCTGCAGTTTCCTCCCATGCTCTAAAAATGTGCGGATTAGATTGATTGGCCATGCTAAGTTGCCCCTCAGTGTCAGGGGGATTAACGGGGTAAATACATATACTTTTCATTGTGTCCCAACACCTGTGACAATAGAGTTTATTTATTAGTAAAACTTGCATTAACACTGCAATGGAGTTATGATGAAATTCCCCTAGTCGCCACACTCCGGCGCCTGTTTGGGTCAATGCATCCCAACCAGCATGTCTTTCAGACTGTGGGAGAAAACCCACACAGACACGGGGGGGAACATGCAAACTCCACACAGACAGTGACCCAAGCTGGGAATTGAACCTGGATCCCTGGCGCTGTGAGGCAGCAGTGCTAACCACTGTGCTACCTACCGTGCCAGCCCAATCATAGATGTTTACAGCGCAGAAGGTGGCCACGCCAGTCAACATTTTCATTGGGAATGAAATGCAGCAAGTGCCATAATGTTATTTCTGGGTTTATTTTAGCTGATCCCGGGCAGATCGCCATGGTTCGACACAGCAAACTGCAGAAGCAGGTCTTAAACCTTTACAAAGAGTTCCTCCGAGCGGCCAGGATGAAACCTGGATTCTTGTCCTTGATCCACGCTGAATTTCGCAAAAACGCGCAGATACCCAGAACTGATGTGATGCACATCGAGTATCTGCTGCGAAGGGGGCAGCGGCAGCTGGACCTGGTGAGGCAGTCAAACACCAAACGGCTGGCAGCATTTGAAAGGCCTGACCCACCAAGGAAGCCCAAGCTGCAGACGACGAAAGACTCGCCGTGACGGCCACAGGCGCTGGCCTCAAAACTGTTAACGTCCTGAATGTGAAACGCATTTTCTTTGTGCAAAAATTGGAGGTGGGTTGAGTATTAGGCCGAGGGGATAAGCGTGAAATCCAATGAACTAGTTTTCTCTGGTCACACTAATAAATTAATTTTAAAAATTGCATGTATGGATATCATAGAGCAAAGTGGTTCAGTTATTGGACTAAATAATCCAGAGGCCTGGACTCATGTTCAAGAGTCAAGAGTCTCATTTGTCCTTTTAAGTTTATTTATTAGTTACAAGTAAGGCTTAGATTAACATTGCAATTAAGTTACCATGAAATTCCCCTAGTCGCCGCAGTCAGGCGCCTGTTCAGGTCAATGCACCCTAACCAGCACATCTTTCAGACTGTGGGAGGAAACCAGAGCATTCGGAGGAAACTCACGCAGACATGGGGAGAATGTGCAGACTCTACACAGTGGCCTAAAGCCGGGAATCGAACCAGGGTCCCTGGCGCAATGAAGCAGCAGTCATTTGCACTGCTGCCTCACAGTGCCAGGGGCCCAGGTTCAATGCCAGTCACTGTCTGTGTAGAGTTTGTACTTTCTCACCATGTCTGCGTGGGTTTCCTCGGGGTGCTCCGGTTTCCTCCCACAGTCCAAAGAGGTGCAGGTTAGGTTGATTGGCTATGCTAAATTGCCCTTTAGTGTCGAGGATTAACAGTAAATGAGGATCACAGGAGTACAGTCTGGGTGGGATTGTGGTCAGTGCAGATTTGATGGGATGAATGGGCTGCTCCTGCACTGTAGGGATTGTGTGATTCTTAACTGCTCTCTGAAATGGCCAAACAAGGTGAAGCTGAATTCAAGAAGATGACTAACCACCATCTTCTCCAGGGTGACAAGGAATGGGAAATGTGTGCTGTCTTGCCAGCTGTGCCTACATCCCTTGAATTAATTTAAGTCTTTAAAGGATAAAGGATCCTGAAAGGTGGAGCAAGATCGAGAGGCTAAATTCCTACTTCTACTCCTAGTTCTTATGAATGAAGGGTCTTGACATGGTAGACATTGAAAGGATGTTTCCTCTTGTGGGTGAACCCAGAACTAGGGAACGCTTTTAAAATTAGGAAAGGGGTGAGGAGAAATCCTTTTTCTCAGAGGTTGGAGCGACTTTGGAACTCTCTGCCTCAGAAGACACTGAAGTGGGGGGGCTCACTGAATATTTTTAAGGCAGTGGGAGAGAGAGGCTCTGGTTGGATAAGGGAGTCCAAACTTTTGGGGGTTAATGGGGAATGTGGACTCAACACAAATAGATCAGCCATGATCTTACTGAATGGCGGAGCGGTGTCGAGGGGCCAAATGGTCCACTCCTGCTCCTATTTCGTATGTTCAAATAAATACAAAATTGCATTAATTGTGAAACAATATAAAAAATATATAGGCAAGTATAGGAAATGGCACAGTGGTTAGCGGTGCAGCCTTACAACACCAAGAATCCGGGTTTGATTTCTGGCTTAGGTGACTGTCTGTGGGGAGTTTGCATGTTCTCCCTATGTCTGCGTGGGTTTCCTCTGGGTGCTCCGGCTTCTTCCAAAGATGTGCGGGTTAGGTTGATTGACCAAGCTAAAAATTGCCCCTTACTGCCCTCACGTTGACACGGGCAGAATATGCAAACGCCAGATAGACGGTGACCCGAGACCAGAACTGAACCTGAGTTCCTGGTGCTGTGAGACAGCAGTGCTAACCACTGTGCTGTCCAATAATCCCTCTCCTAATTTATAGTAATCCCTACAGTGCAGAAGAAAGCCATTTGGCGCGTCACATCTGCACCAATCCTCTAACAGAGCATCTTATCCAGGCCCTCTTCCCTGCCCTACCCCACATAATTCCACATATTTATCCCGCCAATCCACCTAATCTGCTCATCTTTGGACACTAAGGGGCAATCGAGCATAACCAATCCACCTAACTTGCACATCTTTTGGACTGTGGGAGGAAACCAGAGCACCCGGAGGGAACCCGTGCAGGCACAGACAGTGACCCAAGCAGGGAATTGAACCCAGGTCCCTGGCGCTGTGAGGCAGCCTTGCTAACCACTGTGCTGCACAATTACTTCCAATATTCAGGAAATGTGAACTTCATTCACTGAAAAGCAAAGTCAATCATCTGGTTTAACCACATTTTTCTCTAGTGTACCACTCCTAGAATATTACATAACTATCGGAGTCAGGAGAGAGGACAACCATTTGGTCTTGGTACTCAGCCATATGGTGTGGGGAATGTTGGATTTAAAAAACAAACATTTTAAAATATTTTATGCGTTGAATTTTGCCAAAGTAGAATATGTGGCTGTTCAAGTCTGACATTACATAAAATACAGTACTGCCACATAGTACCCAAGTTGGAAATATTTCATTTCAACTCACCTCCTGACTCCCCAAAGCCTATCCACTATCTACAAGGTACAAGTCAGCAGTGTGATGGAATACTCTCCCTTTGCCTGGATGGCTGCAGCTCCAACAACACTCAAGAAGCTCAACACCACCCGGGACAAAGCAGCCCTGTTTGGCACTCCATCCACAAACATCCACTCCCTCCATCACTGATGCTCAGTAGTGGTAGTGTGTACCAACTCACCAAGATCCTTAGACAGCATCTTCCAAACCCACGATCACTTCCATCTAGAAGGACAAGGGCAGCAGATATATGGGAACACCACCTGCAAGTTCCCCTCCGAGCCACTCATCACCCTGACTTGGAAATATATCGGCCCTTCCTTCGCAGTCGCTGGGTCAAAATCCTGGAATTCCTTCCCTAACAGAATTGTGGATCAACGCATAGCAAATGGACTGCAGCGATTCAAAAAGGCAGCTCACCACCACCTTCTCAAGAGCAACTAGGGATGGGCAATAAATGCTGGCCAGCCAGCGACACCCATTCCCACAAATGAATTAAAAAACAAATTCAATTCAAATACATATTGGTGCATATCACTCAAGATGTTTTACATAAGTTCCAGTCCTTGGCTTTTTTTTTATTCCTTCATGCTGGGCCCATCCCTGAGGGCATTTGAGTCAACAACATTGCAGTGGCTCTGGAATCACATATAGGCCAGACTGGGTAAGGACAGCCAACTGCTGAGATCCAGAGATCTAGGGGTACAGATTCATAGCTCCTTGAGTGGAGTCACAGGTAGACAGAGTGGTGAAGAAGGGAATCGACATGCTTGGTTTCGTTGGTCAGAACATTGAATACAGGAGTTGGGACGACATGTTGAAATTGTAGAAGACATTGGTAAGGTCACACTTGGAATACTGTGTGCAATTCTGGTCACACTATTATAGAAAGGATATTATTAAACTAGAAAGAATGCAGAAGAGATTTACTAGGATGCTTCCGGGACTTGATGGTTTGAGTTATAAAGAGTCTGGATAGACTGGAACTTTTTTCCTTGGAGAGTAGAAGACTTAGGGGTGATCTTATAGAGGTCTATAAGATAATGAGGGGCACAGATCAGCTGGATAGCCAATATCTTTTCCCAATGGTAGGGGTGTCTAAAACTAGAGGGCATTGGTTTAAGGTGAGAGGTAAAGCAAAGTTTATTTATTCGTCACATGTAAGGCTTACATTAACACTGCAATGAAGTTACTGTGAAATTCCCCTAGTTACCACACTCTGGTGGAAAGATACCAAAGGGTCCAGAGAGGCAATTGTTTTCACACCGAGGGAGGTGAATGTCAGGAACAAGTTGGCAGGGGTAGTAATAGAGACTGGTATAATTTTGTCTTATAAAAAGCATTTAAACAGTTACATGGGTGAGATGGGTATAGAAGGATATGGGCCAAATGTGGACAACTGGGTCTAGCTTAATGGTAAAAACTGGGCGGCATGGACAAGTTGGGCCAAAGGGCCTGTTTCCATGTTGTAAACCTCTATGACCCCGATGGGTTTTTTACAACAATCGACAATGATTTCATGGTTATTTTTTAATTTTAATTCCAAATTTTTACTGAATTCGAACTTCACCATCCTCCACGGTGGGATTCAAACCCGGGTCCCCAGAACAACATGCTGAGTCTCTGGATTGTGAGTCTGCTGACAATACCACTATGCCACTGCTCCCCTGAGGGGAGGAGAAATTGGAGTCAGTATTTCCTTAACATGGGTAAATTCACCAAATCCTGTGAGCATACAGGCAGACACCTTTTTACTCATCCCCACACGATTGGGAAAAAGACTTTGAGAATAATGCCCCAATCTTTTTATTCTTTCATGGGATATGGCTGTCACTGGCTGGGCCAACGTTTATTGGCCATTTCTAGTTGCCCAAGGCCAGTTGAGAATCAACCAGATTGTTGTGGCTCTGGAGTAGGCCAGACCAGGTAAGGACGGCAGATTTCCTTCCCCAAAGGGGCATTGGATGGGTTTTTCCAACAATTGACAATGGCTTCATGATCATCTTAATTCCAGATTTTTTTTATTGAATTCAGATTTCACCATCTGCCATGGTGGGATTTGAACCCGGGTCCCCAGAATATTAGTTGAGTCTCTGGACTAATAATCTAGTGATAATGGCCCTTGCCTTACTTGCAACTAGAGCATGCACTTCAGGATTGCACTGTTAATACTTGGTTTACTCTGGTGGGGAAGGGGGCCTTTCTCCAGGTTTGATCTTTGGTGATTTTGCCTGTTAATTTCATATGTATCACTTAGTTGATTGATGGAATTTCTATGACCTGTTTCTCCAACAGGCCATAGAATGCTTTGTATGCTTCAAAGCGCCTGAGATTAAATTCCCGATAATGTATCTTTCAGTCGCAATTCATTAAGATTTCATAAAATAATGGAAGTGCCGTTTAGGAGAACAGTAAAGTTTCAAGGTGGAACATTTGCAGTGGTGAATGATCTGAAGCAAGAAGTTACAGGAGGATGTATCACATCTTGATATGGATCCTGCTCTGATCAAGACCACAAGAAAGTACAAAGAACATAATAGGAGCAGGAGTAGGCCATCTAGCCCCTCGAGCCTGCCCCACCATTCAATAAGATCATGGCTGATCTGAAGTGAATCAGTTCCACTTTCCCGCTTTCTCCCCATAACCCTTAATTCCCCTGTCTATCAGAAATCTATCTACCCATGACTTAAATATATTCAATGAGGTAGCCTCCACCACTTCAACGGGTAGAGAATTCCAGAGATTCACCATCCTTTGAGTGAAGAAGTTCCTCCTCAACTCCGTTCTAAACTGCACCCCACCCCCACTTATTTTGAGACTGTGCCCTCTAGTCCTGCTATCCTTTCTAAGCGGAAAGAATCTCTTTACCTCTTGAGACTCAACTCTCAACTGAGAGAGTTGAGAGTTCACAAAGAGTTCTCAACATAGTGCAAACCAGCCTCCCATCCATTGACTCCGTCCACAATTCCTGCTGCCTCAGAAAAGCAGCTGGCGTAATCAAGGACCCCACGCACCGCGGACATTCTGGGCAAGATTTTCGGGCCACACTCGCCCCAAGGCCGAAAAATCCCATCCGAGGTCAACAGATCTTTGCATAGTTCATGTTGTTAGAATGCAACTGGTGACAACTTTGTGTGGAATGTAATGTGACCATTGGTAACAAGCTATAAGGGTCAGCTGACCTAATAAATCATGGGAAGAAATTACAGAATGATATAATGGTCAGCTGACTCACTATAAACAAGAACCTGTTGGGAATTGTAGGGAGCTTGGAGTGGCCCGGGGCCACGCCCCAAGTTTGGAGTAATGAAGTTTCTTTATTAAACCCTTTCTTTGATTTATAAGTTGGAGTCAGTTTTGTTATATTTTTTATTGTCTGCATTTGAAGAAGAAACACGTGTCCTGCCCATTATATTCCCGTGGCTGGCGGGACGGTAAATCTAAACCCACTCTCTTCCACCTTCTTCCGTCAGGAAAAAGATAAAAAGTCTGAGGTCATGCGCCATCCGACTCAAGAACAGCTTCTTCCCTGTGGCCATCAGACTTTTGAATGGACCTGCCTGATATTAAGCTGATCTTTCTCTACACGCTAGCTATGATTGTAACCTACATTTTGCACCTTTTCATTCCTCCGCTTTGTACTCTATAAATGATATGCTTTGTCTGTACAGCGCGCAAGAAACAATACTTTTTATTGTATCCGATACATGTGACAATAATAGATCCAATTAAATCAAATAAAGGCAGCTCTTTTTTTAATATCAGTTTCTTTCCCCCCTCTGTTAGGCTTTTCCTAGACCACAGCAATTTAAAAAAACAAATGAAGTCCAACAAAAGTTCAAAGTTTGCCCACCTCGCGAACCTTCCTCTTTCTGTCTCTTGATTTTTCTTTTGTCCCTTTAGTGCTGTTGACTTCAACACGTGGATATAATACACAAAGTGCCAACTTACCCACACAGCACAATGTAACAAAAGGATAACAAAGTAGAAAGCAGTGCAGAAATTGTGTTTTTTACTGAACTGAAATGCTTGGATCAGTTGATAGTTAATTATTGAGCCCTTTCACTGATGCCCTTCATATAGAGAATGGTTAATGTCTGGGGTGCACTGCCTGACAGTGTGGCGGAGATGGGTTCAGCGGAAGCATTCAAGAGGGAATTATGAAATGAAAGAATGTGGAGGGTTACAAAAAGGAGAGAGAACAGCACGAAGCGAATTGCGCATTCAGAGAGCTGGCATGGACATGATGGGGTGAATGGCTTCATACTGAGCTGTAACAATTCTGTAGGGTTGTCAACTGCGATTAAGTGTATCCCTGGAGGTTCCATCATACGACTTGCGCCCCCCCACTCTCCAGCCATTAGTCAGCCAACACATCCATCCTTATATGGCCTTCCTACACCAATCAGAAAGCAAAAAGACCCACTGGTATCATAGAATCCTGACAGTGTAGAAGGAGGCCATTCAGTCCATCAGTCCTGCATTGACAACAATCCCACCCAGTCCCTATCCCCATAACCCCAAATATTTACACTGCTAATTCCCCGACACTAAGGGGCAATTTACCATGGCCAATCAACTCCACCACCACATCTTTGGACTATGGGAGGAAACTGGAGCACCCAGAGGAAACCCACACAGACACAGGGAGAACATGCAAACTCTGTACACAGTGACTTGAGGCTGGAATCGAACCTTGGTCCCTGGTGCTGTGAGGCAGCAGTGCTAACCACCGTGCCATCCCCATTCATTACCCAATTGGATGATTTGTAACTATCAGCCAAACAGTGTTATCCCCCCATTTTCAATATTTT
The DNA here is from genome assembly GCF_965287045.1 of Carcharhinus amblyrhynchos. NCBI lineage: Eukaryota > Metazoa > Chordata > Chondrichthyes > Carcharhiniformes > Carcharhinidae > Carcharhinus > Carcharhinus amblyrhynchos. The sequence goes on from NW_027649778.1 coordinate 6,299,008, forward strand.
TATATCTGGTAAAGAGAAATATTGGAAGAAAATGAAGAAATAAAAAATCTTTTCTAATGTCCTCATTATTTTCCCCTACGGCTGTCCATAGCACGTAAACACACAAAATCAAAGCAAAAATAGGTCATTTGTCCCCTTGAGTCTGCTCCGCCATTCAATAAGATCATGATTGATGGGTTGTGTTGAGTCCAACATTCCCCATCAACCATTCCCACCCTCCCATAACTTTTGATTTCATTGTCTAACAAGATTCTATCTACCTCTGCCTTTGAAAAATATTCAGGTGATCGTGCTTCTTTTTGTTCATTTGTGGGACATGGCCGTTGCTGGTCCATTTATTGCCCATTCCCAGTTGCCCTTGAGAAGGTTGTGGTGAGCTGCTTTCTTGAATCGCTGCAGTCCACGGGTTGACCCACAATGCTGTTAGAGAGGGAATTCCAGGATTTTGACCCAGCGACTGCAAAGGAATGGCCGATATGTTTCAAGTCAGCATGACGAGTGGCTTGGAGGGGAACTTACAGGTAGTACACACTGTTGCTACTGAGCGTTGGTGGTAGAGGCAGTGGATCTTTGTGGATGTGGTACCAATCAAGCAGGGCTGCTTTGTTCTGGATGGTGTCAAGCTTCTTGAGTGTTGTTGGAGCTGCACCCATCCAGGCAAGTGGGGAGCATACTATCATGCCCCTGACTTGTGCCATGTAGGTGGTGGACAGGCTTTGGGGAGTCAGGAGGTGACTTAATAGAGGTTTATAAGATGATGAGAGGGATTGATAGAGAGAGACTATTTTCTGGGATGGATGTAGCTGTTAATAGGGGGCATAACTATAAGGTTCATGGTAGGAGATATTGGAGGGATGCCTGAGGTAGATTCTTCACTCAGAGAGTGGTTGGGGTATGGAATAGACTGCCTGCTGTGATAGTGGAGTCGGGCACTTTAGGAACTTTCAAGCAGTCATTGTATAGGCACATGGAGCACACCAGAATTATAGGGAGTGGGATAGTTATATTGGACATAGCTTGGCACAACATCGAGGGCCGAAGGGCCTGCACTGTACTGTAATGTTCTATGTGAATTACTTGCCACATTATTCATAGCTTCTGACCTGCTCTTGTAGCCACTGTGTTTGTGTGGTGAGTCCAGTTGAGTTTCTGGTCAATGGTAACGCCAAGGAAGTTGACAGTGGAGGATTCAGTGATGGTAACACCACTGAATGTCAAGTGGCAGTAGTTAGAGTGTCTCTTATTGGTGCTGGTCGTTGCCTGGCATTTGTGTGGCGTGAATATTACTTGCCACTTGTCAGCCCAAGCCTGGACATTGTCTAAGTTGTTATAAAGCTTTAATGTAAACACCTTCCAAGCACTCCAATTTAATGAGACAAACAAGGACATTAATTCAATTATTCCTTTATTTAACACTTCTAGTACTAGCTCAAACATAATCTGTTGCAACTCATTAACTCTTTACTAAACTTTGACTCTTAAACTGCATATTAACTAACTGAACGTCAACTTCAACTAAATATCAACTTTAACTATTTAACTGAAAATAGATACTACTGAGTTTAGAAAAACCTTGACCAAGAAATATCCTCAATGCAGAATCTATCTTCTCCTTTTCTGAAGCCCCTTTAGGGCACAAATCTTCTTGCGATGGTTCATCTCTTTAAATTATCGCTGCCAAACAAGAGCTCACATGCCTCTTTACCCACAATTCTCTACTCACTTCCAGAAGATTCTCTGTCATCCAGCCAACTGTGTATCCAGAAACTGATTACATGGCTTGAACATTCAGTGAAATTACTTTTGAATGACTCTATTACACTTAGTTGATTTGACCTGTCCCATACATAACAGCCATATAAATCAGAGAAGTAGTGTCTGGGTTAGTGTAAACAACTTCCCTTATCTGGAAAGTTTCAGATAACAGCTCCCACACCAGGGCAACTTTATGACTTGCATCTATTATTAAAATAATTTTAATCTATTAATTGACCAAAAATCCCAGCATGCTTCACTGTCAGTCAGAAACTCCATCTTAAAGCCAATATTGCCATTATTGTTGTTAAATTGTTGTTGCAGCCGATCTTCCTCAGTCCACAGTCCATCCTTTTGATCCTGGAGCATACAGCAAAATGAATCACAGATTCTTTCCCAAACAGGTGGTATCAAAATCCAGCCAAACTAACTGTTAACATTTACAATTAACAGAATTTTTGTTTTGCAACATTTCCATATCAACATTTTCCCTTTCCAGCTACTTTAGTAATATCTGTATCTGGATGTTTTAACTTTCATTGTACAATTCAAATTGTCTTAACCCGTCTGGTTAATGCTTGAAGTTATAGAGTCATAGAGGTTTACAGCATGGAAACAGGCCCTTCGGCCCAACCTGTCCATGCCACCATTTTTTGAGACATATAAGATGATGAATGGGATGGATAGGATAGAGGTGGAGAGACTCTTCCCGCTCAGAAAGGATAATAGGACTAGGGGGCACAGCCTCAAGATAAATGGGGGGGCGGTTTAGAACAGAGTTGCGGAGGAACTTCTTCATTCAAAGGGTGGTGAATCTCTGGAATTCTCTGCCCGTTGAAGTGGTGGAGGCTACCTCGCTAAATATTTTTAAGACGCGGGTTGATGGGTTTTTGATAAGAGAGGGGATTAAGGGTTATGGAGAGAGGGCGGGAATGTGGAACTGAGCCACGACAGATCAGCCATGATCTTATTGAATGGCGGGGCAGGCTTGAAGGGCTAGATGGCCTACTCCTGCTCCTATTTCTTATGTTCTTATGTTCAATTGCCCGCATTTAGCCCATATCCCTCTGTACCCATGTCACTGTCTAAATGCTTTTTAAAACCGTGCCCGCTTCTACAACTACCTCTGGCACCTTGCTCCCTCAACCCTCTGTGTGAAAAAATTGCCCATCTGGACCTTTTCGTATCTCTCCCCTCTCACCTTATTTTAGACTCCCCTACCTTGGAGAAAAAAGTCTAGTTGATCTATGCCCCTCATTATTTTACTGACCTTTATAAGATCACCCCTCAGCCTCCGACGTGAGTTTAATGTCCAGATTTGTGATGTCAACCGTGAACACTATTGCACTGTAGCAGTCGCTAAATCATTAATGAACTCCCTTCTCTGATGACCTTAAACCAAGAAACCCTTCTTGCTCTTCATTTGTCACTTCTTGATTTAACAACCTTGGTGTTAAATTAAAAAAGAATACAACTCCTAAAGTTGAGAGGGACACCAACCTGGTGAATGTATTTTAGTAAATTCCCATACAACTGGTACCAATTCATGGGAAACATTGTCATATAAAACCTTGTTCAAATTTGTTATGATTACACCATTTTAGGTTGTGCACAGGACAATAATAAATCATTGGTACAGATGAAAAAAGGAAATAAAATTTAAATTTGGATTTAGGAGAGTCACATACCAAAGATACTGAGGACGTAGGTTTAACTCTCCAACGTAATCGATATTTAAAATTGATTCACATCTGCATAATAAACACCTTTTTGTCACAACTACCGTTTTAAATGTAAACTTCCACAGTCACAGCTCATTATCTGTCTCCTATTAGCATACACTGGTGGAGGGGAGGCGATAGCCTTGACATATCACTAGACAGAAACTTAGCTAATGTTCTGAGGACCTGGGTTCGAATCCCGCCATGGCCCATGGTGGAATTTGAATTCAATAAAATAAAATCTGGAATTAGGAATCTACTGGTGCCCGTGAAACCATTGCTGATTGTCAGAAAAACCCATCTGGTTCGCTGATGTCCTTTAGGGAAGGAAATTTGTTGTCCTTACCCAGTCTGGTCTACATGTGACTCCAGAGCCACAGCGATGTGGTTGACTCTCAACTGCCCTCGGGCAACCAGAGATGGGCAATAAATGCTGGCCAGCCAGTGACGCTGTGTCCCATGAATGAATAAATAAAATACACATACTATGTTCCCCTATGACTCAATTAGTTAACGTATTCAAAGTACAAGAGGTATGCAAAGTCCACACAGTGACCCAAGGCTGGAATCGAACCTGGGTCCCTGGTGCTGTGAGACAGCAATGCTAATAATTGTGCCACCATACCGCCCCTTCTGTATTTATATCTTGTATCTCTTAAGCACAATCATGGCCATTGATTATACTTAAAAGGTCAAAGAAGTCCAACAATTTATCTTAATTCAGTTTACACTGTAATCCAATTTCCTTTTGATTTCAAACTCTGTATCAAACCCACTATTGTAAGATCACAATTAGAGGAAGAACATTAAAGCAAACACATCCGCAAAACAAAAACATCCACGCAAATACTTTAGTAAATACACAGAGACAAATGGAAGCTACTAACATTTATTCCACAGCATTTTCTGTCATTCAAACTCAACATCCAGTAAGGATAAGCAACTCATCAGTAAGGATAGGCAACAACACCTCCTCCATGATCGTCCTCAACACCGGTGCCCCAGAAGGCTGTGTTCTCAGCCCCCTACTATACTTCTTATACACTCATGACTGTGTGGCCAAATTTCCCTCCAATTCGATTTTCAAGTTTGCTGACGATACCACCGTACTGGGTTGGATCTCAAACAATGACGAGACAGAGTACAGGAATGAGATAGAGAATCTGGTGAATTGGTCGGCGACAATAATCTCTCTCTCTCTATGTCAGTAAAACAAAGGAGATTGTCATCAACTTCAGGAACTGTAAAGGAGAACATACCCCTGTCTATATCAATGGGGACGAAGTAGAAAGGTTCGAGAACTTCAGATTTTTGTGTCCAGATAACTAACAACCTGTCCTGGTCCCCCCATGCCGACACTACAGTTAAGAAAGCCCCACCAATGTCTCTACTTTCTCAGAAGACTAAGGGAAATTTGGTATGTCAGCTACTGTTCTCACCAACTTCTACAGATGCACCATAGAAAGCATTCTTTCTAGTTGTATCACAGCTTGGTATGGCTCCTCCTCTGCCCAAGACCGCAAGGAACAACAAAAAGTCGTGAATGAAGCCTAATCCACTACACTTCCCGCTGCCTCGGCAAAGCAGCCAGCACAATTAAGGACCCCATGCACCCCAGACATTCTCTCTTCCACCTTCTTCCATCAGGAAAATGATACAAAAGTCTGAGGTCACATAACCAACTCAAGAACAACTTCTTCCCTGCTGCTATCAGACTTTTGAATGGACTTATCTCGCATTAAGTTGATCTTTCTCTACACCCTAGCTATGATTGTAACACTACATTCTGCCCTCTCCTCTCCTCCATGAATGGTATGTTTTGTCTGTAACGCACGCAAGAAACAATACTTTTTGGTGTAAATACATGTGAAATAATAAAATCAAATCATTTTAAGCTGGGATAAAAATAAAACATTTAAAGAAAATAAAGAAAATAGATTAAGACAGTCACCTTAATTCTTCTTTCTTCCAAACTGTAATCAAATTCAAAAACAAAAGTAAATTCAAGAAATCTTAAGTTTAAACTTTAACAGTTTTAGTACTTTCTCAGCCCCTTTCAAGTTAAACCAAAGTGTAGAGCATTGTATTTATTGCCTGCAATAGATACCCTACAAGAACAAACGATGGCTTTAACAATTCCTGCTCTCAATCTAATGCAACAACAACCACCTACATTCAACAAGCAACCAGACCACAGAAGTACACTGAAATACAAAAACGACGCAAATTATCAGTTCAACTTCAGAGTTTCTCTGATCAATTGTTCATATTTCCAATTAATTTACAATATTTCCCTGGTAAGATGGGCATTTATTGCCCATCCCTATTTGCCTGAGGGCAGTTGAGAGTCAACCACATTGCTGTGGCTCTGGAGTCACATGTAGGCCAGACTGGGTAAGGAGCATAGATTTCCTTCCTTAAAGGGGTCATTAGTGAACCAGATGGGTTTTTCTGACAATGGTTTCGTGGTCATCAGTAGATTCTTAATTCCAGATATTTTTTATTGAATTCAAATTCTACCATCTGCCGTGGCGGGATTCGAACCGAGGACCCCAGATTCAGTCTCCAGTTCTGTTAGTGAGAGTTTAAGCTTCTTACCCCCCCATGGTCTGTCTTAATGGACTCATGGACGTAGCATTTTCCAATAACACAAGACTATGCATTGGTGGGGGACTTTTAAGTCTGCATTTGGAACTACACTGTGGAGATGCCGGCATTGGACTGGGGTAAGCACAGTAAGAAGGCTCACAACACCAGGTTAAAGTCCTACAGGTTTATTTGGTAGCACAAACTTTCGGAGTCTTGCTCACTCAGCTGAAGAAGGAGCGACTCTCTGAAAGCTTGTCCTACCAAATAAACCTGTTGGATTTTAACCTGGCGTTGAGAGACTTCTGACTGTTCAGAACTACATATGGTGGTGGGATTCTTTAAAACATTCATTCCTTCTTCCCTGCTGCTGTCAGACATTTGAATGGACTTACCTTGCATTAAGTTGATCTTTCTCTACACCTTAGCTATGACTGTAACACTACATTCTGCAGTCTCTCCTTTCCTTCTCTATGAGCGCTATGTTTTGGCTGTACAGCATGCAAGAAACATTACCTTTCACTGTATGTTAATACATACGACAATAATCAAATCAAATCAAATCCTTCCCAATCTACATCATCTCCTAGTAATTCTATGCCCTCCTGGTAACTAATAGTCACAGGATTCATTAGACCAAGGGCAAATTCCGAACTTACTGAGCATTAGGAGTCCCGGAAAAGGAGATGGGTGGGGGGGGTCCCCAGTCAATGCTACATGCATTCTTTTCCAGATACAATCCACAACCCAATCTATAATCACCATCTCCTTCAGGCTGAACTGTCCCAAATACAGACAACATCCCTATCTGCATTGACAACTGAGATTTTAATTTATTAATCTCCTGCTGGAACTTGGAGTAATCAGAACTTCGATTCTTTTCACTAACTTGATATACTTTACACAGACTCATCGGCAATATATTTACTTCATTCTTTTGTTCCTGCTTTTTCACTTTTCCACGTAACTACTCATTTTCTTCCATAGATCCATAGAATCCTTACAATGCAGAAGGAGGCCATTCGGCCCATGAGTCTGCACCCACTGCAATCCCACCCAAGCCCTATTCCTACAACCCCTTGCATTTACCCTAGCTAGTCTCCCTGACGCTAAAGGCAACTTAGCATGGCCAATACACCTAACCTGCACTTCTTTGGACTGTGGGAGGAAACCGGAGCACCTGGAGGAAACCCATGCAGACACGGGAGAGTGTGCAGTCTCCACACAGACAGTGAATCGAATCCAGGTCACTGACGCTGTGAGGTAGCAGTGCTAACCACTGTGCCATTCTCTTCACTTCTCAATTAACTCTCTCATAATTTCTAACTCATCTTTTAACTTAACTTTCTCTGATTGCTTACTCTAACTCTTCTAAAACTAATAATCGCAATATCTTTACTCAATTTCGGCAAACATTTTCCTTCATCTTTGTTTCTCTCATTAAAATATCTCTGACTCATGGATCCTAGTCCCAATAAACTCACTGTAATATTCTACCCATTTCTCTTGGCTTAGTCCCAGGGGAACAAGAATTGACTGAAAGGGTACAATGCAGCACCTACTAATTTATCAATCATTCCCTCTAAATTGGTATTGAGAACACAATGAACATCTCCTCTCTGGGTCTCACTTCTAGATTAACTAAGGAAGGAAGTCAGGCGCTCAGTCCAGGAACAATACTCATGCTAAAAAAATTAATTCCTACTCCCCCTACGCCTGATATATCAGGATGTACATCAATCCACACCTCCCACACTACTACCTATAGGTAGGTCTTTAATCCTCTCTTAAGGCCAGCTATAAAGTTATGACCCCTCCTGTTTTAAACTAGTTCTGCTGTTGTTTCGTCACACCAGATAAAATGCCTGGATCACTTTTAATCACTTAAAAAAAAGGTTCGATCTCAGGGTAAATAGATACCTCTTATCGAGGTCCATCTGGGGTGCCATTCTGTTATAAACCTTTAATTTAAACATTCCAGTTTAATGAGACAAACAAGGACAGTAATTCAATTATATCTTTATTTAACATTTCTAGTACCAATTCAAACATAAACAGTTACAACTCATTACCTCTTCCCCGAACTCTAACTCTTAAACTGTATTTTAACTTTAACTGAACATCAACTTTAACTAAACATTAACTTTAACTATTTAATTGAAAATAGATTCTATTGAGTTTCAGAAAATCTGAGCCAAGAAATAGCCTCGATGCAGAATCTATCTTCTCCTTCTCTGAAGCATCCTTCAGGGCACAAGTCTTCTTGCGATGGTTGGTCTGTTCGAATTATCGCTGCCAAACAAAGGCTTGCGTGTCCCTTTACCCACAATTCTCCACTTCCAGGAGATTCTCTGTCATCCAGCCAACTGTGTAACCAGAAACTGATTACATGGCTTGAACATCCAGTGAAATTACTTTTGAATGGCTCCATTATACTTAGTTCATTTGACCTGTCCCATACATAATAGATATTTAAATCAGAGACGCCGTGTCTGGGTTTACCTTGTTGAATATGTTTAAGTCACGGGTAGATAGATTTTTGATAGACAGGGGAATTAAGGGTTATGGGGAGCAGGCGGGAAAGTGGAACTGATCCACTCCAGATCAGCCATGATCTTATTGAATGGCGGGGCAGGCTTGAAGGGCTACATGGCCTACTCCTGCTCCTATTTCTTATGTTCTTATGCTCTTAATGTAAACAACTTCCCTTATTTGGGAAGCTTCAGATCAAAGCTCCCACACCAGAGCAATTTTATGAGCTGCATCTGTCTTTAATCTATAAATTGACCAAAAATCCCACCACGCTTCACTTTCAGTCAGAGCCATTATTGCCATTATTTTTGTTGAATTATTGTTGCAGCCGTTCTTTCTCTGTCTACAAGCTCTTGTTCAATTTGAACGTGGACTGCTTCAATATCTGAGGAGTTGTGAACGATGCTGAACATTATGCAATCATTGGTGAACATCTCCACTTCTGACCTTATGATGGAAGGAAGGTCATTAATGAAGCAGCTGAAGATGGTTGGGCCTAGGACACTACCCTGAGGGTCTCCTGCAGAGATGTCCTGGAGCTGACATGACTGACCCTCCACAACCACAATCATCTTCCTATGTGCCAGGTTTAACTCCAACCAGCAGAGAGTTTGCCCCCTGATACCCATTGATTCCACTTTCTCTAGGGCTCCTTGATGCCACACTCGGCCTTGATGAGAGGGGCTGTCACTCTCGCCTCACCTCTGGAATCCAGCTCCTTTGTCCATGCTTGCTCTAAGGTGTAATGAGGTTGGGAGCTGAGTGACCCTGAGGAAACCCAAACTGGGCGACACTGAGCAGGTTATTGCTGAGTAAGTGCTGCATGATCGCGTTGTTATTGACCCCTTCCAACTTTTCTGATGATCGAGAGTAGACCGATTGGGCGGTAATTGGATTTGACCTGCTTTTTTGTGCAGGACATACCTGGGCAATTCTCCACATTGTTGGATAGATGCCAGTGTTGTAACTGTACTAGCAGAGCTGGGCTAGGGGAGCAGCAAGTTCTGCAGCACAATACTGCAGGTGCTGGAAATCTAAAATTAAAACAGAACATTCTGCATAAACTCAACATCTGTGGGGAGAGATTCAGTTCTGTAAAACAGTCATATGTACTCCAAACTTTCACTGGGTTTCTCTCCACAGATGCTGCCAGACCTGCTGAGTTTATCCAATGTTTTTTTGTTTTTATTGCAATGATAAAGTTCAGCCGAAGGTCATAGGGACTCAGTGTTAACTGTTAGCACTGCTGCCTCACAGTGCTAGGGACCCGGGTTTGATTCCAACCTCAGGCGATTGTCTGTAGGGAGTTTGCACGAACTCCCTGCATCTGTGTGGGTTTCCTCCGGGTGCTCCAGTTTCATCCCGCACTCCAAAGATGTGTGGGTTAGGTGGATTGGCCATGCTAAGTTGTCCCTTAGTGTCCAAAGATGTGTAGGGTAGGTGGATTGGCCCTGCTAAATTGCTCCTTTGTGTCCAAAGATGTGCGGGTTAGGGGGATTGGCCGAGCTAAGTTGGCCCTTAGTGTCCGAAAATGTGTGGATTCAGTGGATTGGCCATGCTAAGTTGTCCCTTAGTGTCCAAAGATGTGCAGGTTAGGTAAATTGGCCATGTTAAGTTGCCCCTTACTGTCCAGAGATGTGCAGGTTAGGTGGATTGGCCATGCTAAATTGCTCCTTGGTGTCCAAAGATGTGTAAGTTAGGGGGAATAAATGTGTGGGGTTAGGAACTAGGGCTGGGATTGAACCTGGATATCATGCTCTCTATTGGAGAGTGGGTGCAGACTCGATGGGCTGAATAGCCTCCTTCTGCACTGTCATGATTCCATGACTAACACACTACAGATTCAATAGCAACATTTAAAAAGTATTTGGATAAGTATATGGATAGGAAAGAATGAGAGGGATATGGGCCAAACACGGGCAATTGGGACTAGCTGGGAGGCACCATGGTCAACATGAACCAGTTGGGCCAAAGGGCCTATTTCTGTTACAAGCAAAATATTGCAGATGCTGGAATGTGAAATAAAAACAGAAAATTCTGTTTGAGTGGGTCTGGCAGCTTCTGTGGAGAGAGCTCTGATGAGGCACTATCCAGACTCAAAACATTGGCTCTATTCTCTCTCCACAGAAGCTGTCAGACTCGCTGAGATTTTCCAGCATTTTCTGTTGTTTGGTTGGGTCTATTTCTTGCCTTTTTTTAAAGCAATATCCAATCAAAGTCATAGATCATAGATTCATATCGTGCAGAAGGAGGCCATTCGGCTCATTGAGTCTGCACCGACCACAACCCTGCCCAGGACCTATCCCATAACTCCATGCATTTATCCTAGCTAGTCCCCCACTGACAATAAGATGCAATTTAGCATGGCCAATTCACCTAACCATCACATCCTTGGACTGTGGGAGGAAATTGGAGCACCCGGAGGAAACCCACGCAGACAATGATGAGAATGTGCAAACTTCGTACTCCAGACAGTGATCCAAACCAGGAATCGAACCTGGGTCCCTAGTAGCTGTGCTTACCATTGTGTTGCCATGCCGCCCAATTCAAAAGTCTCAATCTGCGAGACATTCCAAGCTGACCAAATAGGTTGGCCTCTTCCTGTCTTGGGCTTGATCTACATGATTCAAACTGATCGGAAATCGAGCACTCTATAGTGCTCGATCTCATTTGCATCTTAGCCAAAAGGTCTAGATGCCATTTTCTTTTTAAGAAATTGCTTCAAATGAAGCCTCGGTATAACCTCACTGACTCCTATAAAGTGCAAGACAGCAAAATGACACTTGATCTTAGCCCAAAGAGAGAAAATGCTGGAAAATCTCAGCACATCTGGCAGCATCTGTTTTGAGTCCAGATGACCCTTTGTTAAAGTATAGAAAGTGTGAGCTATTTATACTGTAGGCCCAGAGAATGGAAGATGAGTCAAAGCCACAAAAACAAGGGGAAAGACTAAGAGGTGTTAATGGTAGGCCATAGAGAGAATAGAAGGTGTGAATGTCCTTACAGATACTACCAGGGCAGACCTGCTGAGATTTTCCAACATATTCTCTTTTGCTTTCAGATTCCAGCATCCGCAGTAATTTGCTTTTATTACTTGGTCTGAACCAAAAGGATTTCTGTGCTGGTATTGCTCTGATTGATGATGGAAGCATCACTCAGCTAGTGGCGTTTGCTACCAAATAAACCTGTTATATTTTAACCTGGTGTTGTGAGACTTCTTACTGTGATGATGGAAGGGGCTGTGCTCTGAAAGCTTGTGCTACCAAATAAACCCGTTGGCCTTTAACCTGGTAGTTGTGAGACTTCTGACATTGCTGTATGAGCACAGTAAGAAGTCTCACAACACCAGGTTAAAATCCAACGGGTTTGTTTGGTAGCACAAGCCACTAGCTTTCGGAGCACTGTTCCTTCGTCAGGTGAGCGGGAATTCTATTCAACAAAAGGACATATAAAGACACAAACTCAATTTATAGAATTATGATTGGAATGCGAGTCTTTACAGCTAATCAAGTCTTAAAGGTACTGAAATAGGGAAAGGGTTAATGAATTTTGTACCTAGTATATATCACAAACATAACCCTTCCTCATGGCTGATCTCCTTAAGCTTATACTACTCCTGGTATCAATATAAATTATTTATTCATGTTTTCCTTACTTGTTCATATCTTTCGTTCTTTAACTTTTGTCTCCATAAAGACAGAAAGTCAAATGTGAATGTTATTTTGCAGACATCGCAAACCTGATCTGTTTGTGCCAACTGAACATTGTTAAACAGCTACAGCTGATAGATTGCGATACTGGCTTACAGCTGCAGCTGGTAGATTATGATACCATTAGCAGGAAGAGTCCTGCTGGGACAGCCGCGACTGCCCAAATAATTTCAGGGAAGGAGATGCCGACGCTGCCAGAAGTGTTGTGGGTCACAACCGGACCGAAAATTATGTCGTGACTGCAGCTGCCAGATGGACTGAGAATCCTGGTTGAATTGGGAGTTTGCATCGTGACCAAAATAGGAAGACCTGCAGTCCTAACCGGAATTGGGAGTTTGCATCGTGATTGATACTGGGCCTCATGATGTATAAAACCCACTTGTATTTGTGTTCAGTGAGAAGCCTGGTAAACCAGTGCTGGGTCCAGGTTTCTTTATTTTGAAATAAAACTTACTGTATTTTGACTCACTAACAGTCTCAGAGGTGTCTTTTACCTACAACAGGTACAGACAATGTGAGCGGAGAGAAGGTTAAGCACAGGTTGAAGAGATGTGTATTGTCTCCAGCCAGGCCAATGAGTGAGATTTTTCAAGTCCAGGCAAGTCATATGAGAGTCAGGTGAGACCATGCTGGCAAGGGAGGCATTTCCGCCTGCGTCAAAGATGGTGGGCGACTATTTCTCACAGGACGCCCGCGAGATTCTCGTATGACCTTCGACCCCCCGTCCCCTTCCTCCACCCCACTCTCTCCAAATCCCGCAGTTAAAGCTGCTGCGGGAAGATGGCGGCGCAGGAAAGCGCGGTGCCGGTGCGGTCGGCAAACGGCGAGGTGAGGAAGCCGGAGATGGGGTGGTGAGGGGTACTGAGGGAGGAAGCCGGGAGGTGGGCTGCCAGGACCGGGGGGGGAGGGAACCCGCTGCCGCCGGGGCGGCTCTTCCAGCGGCCTCGGTTCCTTCCCCACCCCCGGCCGCTGCTCCTGGGGCCCTGGCAGCCGCTGGGTGGCCAGCCTGGCACAGGGAGGCAGGGACAGTGAGATCCCTGGGTGACACACACCCACAGAGAGACATCCCCACCCCCGGAATCTAAATGGTTTTTTTGGGGGGTGGGGGGGTGTCGGAGGATTAGTCTAGTCAGTCCCATCCTTCCAGGGCCCTTCGGCCCGTCAAGCCTGTACTCAACTCTGGTAAAGCATCTTCCTCAGGCCGTGATCCCATATATTTACCCCCTCATCCTTACCTTAACCCGTACATCTTTGGACAGTAAGGGGCAATTTAGCATGGTCAGTCCACCTAACTTGCACATCTTTGGGCATGGGGCAATTTAGTATGACCAATCCATCTAACCTACACATCTTGGACCCTAAGGGGCAATTTAGCATGGCTGATCCACTGAATCCACACATTTTTGGACACCAAGGACTAGTTTAGCATAGCCAATCCACATAACCACATCTTGAGACACTAAGGACCAGTTTAACGTGGCCAATCCATCTAATCTGCACATCTTTGGACAATGTGGGGAAAATATTCTACCAATGTCACCAGGGTACGCAATACAATCAGCCCAGGCATCAGATCCAGCTGGTGGATCTTTCATTCTATTAATAAAATCTGGAATTGAAAGCTAACCTCAGTAACAGCGATTGTGACATCTATCATCAATAGTGAAAGCCCATCTGATTCACTAATGTCCCTTTAGGGAAGAACATCTGCTTTCCTTGCCTTGTCTGCCCTATGTGTGAGTTCCGGCCTACAGCAAATGAGAGTGGCACAGTTAGTACTGCTGCCTTCCAGCATTCGGGACCCAGGTTTGTTTCCGGTCCTGGGTGACTTTGTGGCGTTTGTATATTCTCCCTGTGTCTGTGTGGATATCCTCCCAAATGCCAAAGATGATGTTTGGCCATGCTAAATTACCCTTTAGTGTCAAGGGGATTGGTGGGTTGGGTGCATGGAGTTGAAGGGATAGGGCCTGAGTGGGATTGTTATCAGTGCAGGCTTGGGCTGAATGGCCTCCTGCACTGTAGGGGTTCTATGATAAGTAAATGACTGTGGGCACTGGAAAAACAGAAAATGCTGGAAAATCTCAGCAAGTCTGACTGCATCTGTGAAGAGTGAACAGAACTAACGTTTCAAATGAGGTGAGGGGGGGAGATCTAAAAAGGTTCAGAGGGGCAGTTTTTTCACATTGTGTGGTGAGTGTCTGCAGCAAGCTGCCAGAGATAGTAGTAGAGGCAGGTACAATTTTGACTTTTAAAAAACATTTTGACAGTTACTTGGGTAAGATGCCTATAAAGGAATATGGGCCAAACACAGGCAATTGGGACTAAATGGTTAAAAAAGGGATGGCATGGACAAATTGGGTCAATGGGACTGTTTCCATGCTATAAACCTCTGTGACTCTGAGCATGGATAACCCTTCGCCAGAGTAAATGTGATTGATTCTTAACTGAAATGGTTAAGCAAGCTGCCACGGTGGCTCAGTGATTAGCACTAGTGCATCACAACCTGAGACCTGAGTTCGATTCCCAGCTTGGGTCACCATCTGTGTGGAGTTTGCACATTCTCCCCATGTCTCCGTGGGTTTCCTCCAGGTGCTCTGGTTTCCTTCTGCGGTCTAAAAGACATACTGGTTAGGGTGCATTGATCCAAACTGGCGCCGGGCTGTGGTGACTAGGGGAATTTCACAGTAACTTCATTGCAGTGTTAATGTAAGCCTTACTTGTGACCAATAAATAAACTTTAACTTTCAGTTCAAGGACAATTGGGGATGGGCAATGTGGTTGACTCTTAAATGCTCTCAAGGGAGGGCAGTAAGTGTTGGCCCAGCCTATGATACCCACACCCCATAAATAAATTTTTTAAAAAACTGATCTTGCCAGTAACAGCCATACTTCATTAAAGGATATATGTAATCACGTATAATATATATTTTGTATGTGTGTACGCATATATTTATAGAGCAGGAGACATTTCTGCTGGTTGAAGAGTCTAGGTTTAGGATGGGTCCTAGGCAGAAATACTTGTAGACAGACAACTAAAGTCCTGTAATCTCTAGGGCTGAGGACTAAGTGCTGGAGAATGGGATTAGACTGGGTGGCACAGACACTGCACACAGTGTGGCTTCCTCCTGTGCTGCAATTCTCTTCTAATTTTTCTAAATGTTCTCAACTTCTCAAAAGAGGGAATGTGTGGGGAGGATGTGCATTGCTCCTTCGGAGTGCTGGCATGGACCCAGTGGGCAGAATGGCCTTCTATGCTGTGATGATTCTATCACCTCAGGAGTGAAATTTGGAAAGGGTGGTTGAAGTTTAGGACTCTTGCCCACAATAGTTGCTGGGTCAAATGTTTTTTTTAAATGTGGGCTTAATAGGTTTTTGCAGACCCAAGGGTGTTAAAGGAGGAGAATGTAAGACTTGGGAATAGGCCATTCGGCCCTTCAAGCCTGCTCCACCATTTGGTAAGATTATGTGCTCTGTCTCAATGTTATTGCATCATCTTGTAGAGTTTGGATCCCCTGCAGGGTGACACAATGGTTAGTACTGCTGCCTCTCAGTGCCAGGGACCTGGGTTCGATTCCTGACGGGCACTGTCTGTGTGGTGTCTGTAAGTTCTCCCCATGTCTGCGTGGGTTTCCTCTGAATGCTCTGGTTTCCTCCCACAATCTGGAAGGCGTGCTGGTTAGGTGCACTGACCTGAACAGGTGCCGGAATGTGGCGACTAGGGGAACTTTACAGTAATTTAGTTGTGGTGTTAATGTAGGCCTACTTGTAACTCATAAATAAACTTTATTTCACTTAATGGGAAGGACAAAACCGGTTTCCTGTGGTGCCTCTTGCAAACTTAGCTATGAAGAAGGATTTCAAAAGCTGGGTAACTTTTTTTGGAACAGAGGAGAGCTTTAATTGAGGTGTACCAAGTTTTGAGGTGCTTGGTTAGGAAGACCCTATGGTTAGGAAGACCCTATTTCCCTTAGCAGATTTAAACATTAGTGGTATGATTAGAGGGGAGTTGAGATATTCTTTTCATGCTGAGGGTGTGGGAACAAAAAACAAAGAAACGTACAGTACAGGAACGGGCCCTTTGACCCTCCAAGCCTGCACCGACCATGCTGCCCGACTGAACTAAACCCCCCTATCCTTCAGGAGATCTTATCCCTCTATTCCTATCAGATTCATGTATTTGTCAAGATGCCCCTGAAAAGTCACCATTGTATCTGCTTCCACTGCCTCCCCCACTGACAGCGAGTTCCAGGCACCCACTGCTCTCTGTAGGGAAAAAAAATCTGCCTCCTACATCTCCTTTAAACCTGTGCCCCCTAGCATTTGACTCTTCCACCCTGGGAAAAATCTTCTGACTATCCACTCTGTCCGTGCTCCTCATAATCTTGTAGACTCCTATCAGGTTGACCCCTCAACTTCCATCTTCCCAGTGAGAACAAACCAAGTTTCTTCAACTTCTCCTCATAGCTAATGCCCTCCATACCAGGCAAACCCTGGTAAATCTTTTCTGTACCCTCTCCAAAACCTGCACATCCTTCTGGTAGTGTGACAACCAGAATTGAACATGATATTCCAAGTGCGGCCTATCTAAGGTTCTATAAAGCTGCAACATGACTTGCAAACTTTTAAACTCAGTGCCCCATCCAATGAAGGCAAGCATGCCGTAAGCCTTCTTGACTACCTTCTCCATGTGCACTGCCACTTTCAGTGACCTGTGTACCTGACCCCTCTGCTTATCAATATACTCTTATGAGTTCTGCCATTTACTGTGTATTTTCTATCTGTATTAGACCTTCCAAAAATGCATTACCTTGTTGTACTTAAAAGGATAGTTTTTGAATGAAACGGTTCTTTTCTCCAGCTCTGTAATAAATGTCAACTTAAAACTTTAAAAAACAGCAGCCAAACGTGACCTTGAATTGCCATCCTGTTCGCGGCTATGGATCGAGAGTACAAAAGCAAGATTATTATTTTTCTTGGCATTCCCGACTATGATGGGCCATATGTCCTTTCTGTATAAATTTCTATAATTATGTGAACTTCAGAATGTCTTGAAAGAACTTTGGAAAGAGCTTTAATTGAGATGTACAAAGTTTTGAGGCACCTGGATAGGAAGGCCCTACTTCTCCCAGCAGATTTAAACGTTAGTGGTATAATTAGGAGTTGAGACCACTCTTGAACTGCGACCATTGTTGGAAATACAAGCCCATTTTTGCACATGAAACTGTCATGTTGTTTGTGATATTGGTTGAGGGACAAATATTGACCAGGAGAGTGGGTAGAAGCCCTCTTGCTTAGAGGGAAGTTTTGATTTAACGTTTCATCTCTGATAGTGCAACATTCTTTCTATGCCGGACTGAAATGTCAGCCTAGATATTGAACCTACATCTCTTCTCCAGAACCAGTAGAGGGTCAGAGATCGGACAAGGAAATTCAGGCTGGCAGACGCTTGCTGCCATGATATCAGAACAGTTTATAAGCAACAAAGTTGTATTTAAACAAAGGTAATTGATATCTTTGTTCAGATTATTGTCTGGTCTCTTGAACTTATTCATAGAATCCTAGGTTAAAAAGAGGCCAGTTGGCCCATTGAGCCTAGACCAACTCGTCGAAAGGGCATCTTATCCAGTATCCCCCCCCCACCCCCTGCATACCTTTGGACACCACAGGGTAATGTTGCATGGCTGTGCACCTAACCTGCACATCTTTGGATAGTGGACGGAGACTGGAGCATCCAGAGGAAACCCATGCAGACACGGGGAGGACATGCTGACTCTACACAGACAGCCATCCAATCGAACCCCAGTCCCTGGAGCTATGAGACCGTAGTGCTAACCACAGTGGCACTGTACTGCCCCATTTTTGTATGAATTTTTCTAATATTTGTTGGCAATTACTAATTGCTCTTGAGAAGGTGACGGTAAAGGTGACAGCTGAGTGTCTTGCTCGGTCATTTCCTTGGGCAGTTAAAAGTCAACCACATTGCTGTGGCTCTGGAGACACGTCGACCAGACCGGTAAGGATGGCAGATTTCCTTCCCTAAAGGATGCTTGGTGAACCAGATGGGATTTTACAATAACCCTGTAGTTTTTGTGCTGACGAGCTTATGATTAACTAATGAATTTCAATATAGCTCAATGTGAGGTGTCACAACTTGCCAAAGAAAATAAGGAGGTTGCGTATTATTTAGAAAATAAGTGTTTAAATGGGAGCAAAGTGATCAGGGAGTGCAAATATACAGATTGCTAAAAATAACAACAAAGGTCAGTCAGACCATAACAAAAAACAGCCACTGGTGATTATTTCAGAGGGATAGAATTGCAAACTGAAGAATGCCAAACTTGTATTGAATTTTGGTTAGACCATGCTTGGAGTACGGAGTAGAATTCTGGTTGCATTATCATAGAGAGAGGCACCGGAATGTGTGGGGAGAAAAAAGATTTAAAAGGATGGTACGTTTCCTCTTATGGGAAGACCATAATGTCAATATAAACTAGTCCTCAAGGAATCCAATCGGGAATTCAGAAGAAACTTGTTTGTTCAGAGAGTGGTAAGAATGTGGAACTAGCTCCCACAGGGAGTGGTTGGAATGGATAGTATTTAAGGGAAGGCTTGATTAGTGTGCAGGGTTATGATGACAGAATTAGATGAAGTAACATGAGTGATTAACTCGGATGCTACCAGGGCTTGATGGTTTGAGTTATAAGGAGAGGTGGGATGGACTGGGACTTTTTTCCTCTGAAGAGTAGAAGGCTTAGGGGTGATCTTATGGAGGCCTATAAAACAATGAGGGGCATAGATCACCTTGATAGTCAACATCTTTTCTCAAAGGTATGGGAGTCTAAAACTAGAGAGCATAGGTTCAAGATGAGAGGGGATAAATACAAGAGGGTCCAGAGGGACAATTTTTTCACACAGGGTGGTGAGTGCCTGGAACGAGCTGCCAGAGGTAGCACTAGAGGCGGGTACAATATTGTCTTTTTGTGTAGGGATATGGGCCAAACACGGGCAATTGAGACTAGATTGTTAATTTTAAAACAAAAAGGGTGACTTGGACAAGTTGGGCCGAAGAGCCTGTTTCCATGCTGTAAACTTCTATGACGAGCGTTAATGCTAGCATGAATTGGTTGGGCAGAATGGCCTGTCTTTGTGCTATCCTATGCAGTTCTATTGAATCCACACCCACCAGCCTCCAAGTCAACATGTTCTAAATCTCAGTCATTCTCTGCATAAACAGATTTTTCTTCATGTCCTTTCTGGTTGTTTTCCTAAATGGGGAGGTGATGGCCTAGTGGTATTATCACTTGACTATTAATCCAGAAACTCAGCGAATGTTCTGGAGGCCTGAGTTCGAATCCCACCATGTCAGATGGTGGAATTTGAATAAAAAAAAATCCGGAATTAAGAATCTACTGATGACCATGAAACCATTGTGGATTGCCATTAAAAACCCATCTGGTTCACTAATGTCCTTCAGAAAAGGAAATCTGCCGTCCTTACCCGGTCTGGCCTATATGTGACTCCAGAGCCACAGCAATGTGTTTGACTCTCAACTGCTCTCTGACCAAGGGCAACTAGGGATGGGCAATAAATGCTGGCCGGCCAGCAACGTCCATGTCCCACAGATGAATAAATAGAATGGTTTAAATCTAGAGGGCCTGCTAATTATCAACCATTGGAGATGGTTTATCTTTATTTAAATCTGTGGCAGCTGCCAGAAAAACTGAAGGCCAGCTGGGATGTTTGAAATATTTGCAGTGGGCTGCAGGGGTGTGGGGGGTGTGTTTGGTGGGTGGGTGAAGAGACTGGGTTTGCTGGAGGTTGGGGAAGAGTTGTTGAAGCAGGAAAGTGGACGAGGTCGGTTGGAGAGGTGTGGGGAATGGTGTCTTCTTTAAACATTTTTTAAAAAAACAGTTTATTCATTAGTGTCACAAGTAGGCTTACATTAACACTGCAGTGAATTTACTGTGAAATTCCCCTAGTTGTTACACTCCGGCACCTGTTCAGATACGCTGAGGGAGTGTTTAGCCTGGCCAATGCACCTAACTAGTGGAAGGAAACCGGAGCATCCGGAGGAAACCCACACAGACACGGGGAGAACGTGCAAACTCCACACTGACCCAAACCAGGAATCGAACCCGGGTCTCTGGTACTGTGAGGCAGCAGTGCTAACCACTGTGCCATCCCTCTGGCAGGCTTGATGCACACGCCCAATGATGGCAAATCAGAGTGTATTTCATGACAAGAGAAATAAAGGTGTACATAGGCATAGGGAGGGGGGAGGGTCATGTAGCAGAAGCCCCCAACCTCTCAGAATTTAAAGCAACCTGCCTGAGCTCCTCTTGGCTGCCTTTGCTTGAAGGAGAGCATCCCAGTTTCTGGAGTTAATCCCTGCAACTAATCTGGAGTCATTGTAGTAAATCTCTTCCATACTCTTACCAAACACTTCGGGCCCTTCCTAAAGTGAGACCCAGAACTGGGCATGCACACTTCAGCTTGAACCTGAGCTAATGTTTTTAGACTAAGTCAGTTAGGATTGTATTCACTGGAGTTCAGAAGAGTGAGAGGGGATCTCACGGAAACTTAAAGTTCTAACAGAGTAGATTCTGAAAGAATGTTCCTGATTGTGGGAAAGTCCAGAACTAGGGGGTCATAGTTTGAGGATAAGGGGTAAATCATTTAGGACTGGGTAGGACTGTGGGTGGCACAGTGGTTAGCGCTGCTGCCTCACTGCGCCAGGGACACGGGGTTGATTCCTGGCTTGGGTGACTGTCTGGAGTTTGCACATTCTTCCTGTGTCTGCGTGGGTTTCCTCCGGGCGCTCTGATTTCCTCCCACAAAATCCGAAAGATGTGCTAGTTAGGTGGATTGCCTGTGCTAAATTGCCCCTTGGTGTTGGAGAATTAGCAGGGTAAAGGGTGGGGTTTAGGGGGCGAGGGCTTGGATTGGATTGTTCAGTGTGGGTCAAACTTCCTCGTTCTGCACTGTAGGGATTCTGCAATTTTATTCTGATTCTATGAAATTTTGTTGCCTGAAGAGTGGCGATTGTGGAATTCGCTATCACAGGAAGTAACGGGGCTAAAATGTGTGATTTCAAGAAGAAATTAGATATAGCTCTTGGGACAATTGTGGGGGGGATGGAAGGAACCAGGATATTGAATTTGATGAAGAGCTATGATCAGACAGAATGATGGAGCTGGCTTGAAGTGCTGAATGGCCTAATCCTGCTTCTGTTTTCTATGTTTATGTAGGTTTAGCACAACCTTCGTGCTTTTGTACTCGTATCTAATAAAATGCAGGATTTAATATGCCTTAACTGTTTTGTTAACCTGCCAAAACTCCTTTAAAGATTTGTGTGTCCTCAGTCAATGCACCACCTTTAATATTGTACTTTTAATGTGTTTTGTCTGCCCTTGTCCTTCCTACCAGAATGCATCGCCTCACACCAGCCTACCTGTATCCTCTTAAGTCTGTCACCAATTTCCTCACTTTCCTGTGCTTTCAGGTTTTGTGCCATCTACTAGTTGCTCCCTATACCCAACCTATTCTTTAATATACCTCAAATAAATAGCAGAGGCCTGTGTGTTGAAACCTGGGGGTTGGGGGGGTGGTGGGGGAGGGGGGCATCAGTTTGATTTGATTTATTGTTGTCATGTGTATTGGGATACAGTGGAAAGTGTTATTTCTTGCGCATGATATAGGCAAAGTATACTGTTCATGGAGTACATAGAGGAGAAAAGGATGGGGTGGAGGATGTAGTGTTGCAATTATAGGTAGGATGAAAAGAAAGATGAGCTTAATATATGATAGGTTCATTCAAAATTCTGATGGCAGCAGGAATGAAGCTGTTCTCAAGTTGGTTGCTACGTGTTCTCAGACTTTGATATCTTTTTCCAGATGAAAATACCTCACTTTTTAGCTCCCTCCAGTCAGAACAAAGAGCTATTCACCATTCTGACGTTGTGTATTGGTGATGCATTGTTCAGCTGTTGTATGTTTTGGTTAGAACAAAGAATCCCTACATTGTAGAAGGAAGCAATTTGGCCCATCAAGTTTGCACTGATTTGGGCCCTATTCTCGTAACCCCACGTATTTACCCTGCTAATCCCCCTGACACTATGGCCAATCAATCTAACCCACACGTCTTTGGACTGTGGGAGGAAGCTGGAGCACCCGGAGGAAACCCATGCAGACACGGGGAGAACATGCAAACTTGGTTTGTTTTTACTGGAACGACAGAGGGTGACGGGTGACCTGATAGAAGGTTACAAGATTACAAGGGGCATGGACAGAGTGGATATTCAGAAGCTCTCTTCCCAGGGTGGAAGAGTCAGTTACTAGGGGCATAGGTTTAAGGTGTGAGGGGCAAGGTTTGAAGCAGATGTACGGGGCAAGGTTTGAAGCAGATGTACAGGGCAAGTTTTTACAGAGGGTGATGGGTGCTTGGAACTTGCTGCCAGGGGAGGTAGTGGAAGCAGATACGATAGTGACTTTTAAGGGGTGTCTTGACAAATTTACCAATAGGATGGGAATGGAGGGATATGGTCCCCAGAAGGGTAGGGGGGTTTTAGTTCTGATGGGCAGCATGGTCGATGCAGGCTTAAAGGGCCTGTTCCTGTGCTGTAATTTTCTTTGTTCTTTGTTCCACACAGACAGTGACCCGAGGCTGGAATTGAACCCGGGTCCCTGGTGCTATGAGGCAGCGGTGCTAACCATTGTGTCACCGTGCTGTGGTTAGTAAAACTCTTGTCTGGTTTTTGGCCTGGACTCATGTCCTACTGATCAGACCGTTGCTGCAGGGAGGGCTTGTCAGCTGGAGAAGTGGAGGCTGAATAATACTCCTGTTACTTGCAGGGTAGTTGCTGGTGGCATCCTAATTCAGTGGGCTGAAGGGGATATGTGGATGTTACAGCTGGCCTGGAGACCGGTTAATGGTCTGCGTGGCTCATGAGCGGAGAGAGGTTGCCTCCAAGAAGTAAGTTGCTCCTTTTGTGCCAAGCATGTTCTTTCTGTCTGAGCACCTCCAAGATGTCTGAAAGCTGTGGAACTTATCAATCCAGTCTATCCTCTTCCAGAAATCTGTGGCTTTTTCATGTTCAAATTTGAGCGTGCCAGATTACTTGCCGATTTTCCCTCTTCTTCTTCTCTCTTTCTCTCTCCAAACGTGTTTCGTGATCGCAGCGTGAGCTCCCAAACCTTCATCTTGAACTAAAGCCCGTGAGAACCAGCCCATTGCATTGCCCAAGTGGTGACTGTACCCCACTCCTGTCCCCAGGGTTACACTGTTAAGCCTGCCTTTGGCCATTTACACGCAGCTTGATGAGTTCCTGGAATAGCTGTGCAGACCCCAGATTTTGGGGGATGCCCCTCTCCCCACTCCCTTCTGCCATTTTACATCTGCCAAGACTATTGCCCTCCGCCCAGGCAACGTTCCCCCACTTTTATTTGTTAGTCACCAAGTAAAGCTTACATTAACACTGCAATGAAATTACTGTGAAAATCTAGTCGCCACAGTCCGGCCCCTGTTCGGGCCAATGCACCCGAACCAGCATGTCTTTCAGACCGTGGGAGGAAACTGGAGCACCTGGAGGAAATTCACGCAGACGTGGGGAGAACGTGCAAAGCTTCATTTCCACTCCACTTCGAGAAGTGTTGCCCATGCTTTGTCATGCTGAAGATTGATTTCTTGAACTTGCTCCTCAACTTTCCTCATTTTCTAGACTTGGTGAATCCAGAGCTGTGACATTTTAACAATCTTCTTAATCTGAGCAAGTGTCAAGAGCTGCATCTTCCTACATTACAAAGTACAAATACGTTTTTAAAAAATGCTTCATAGGTTTTGAAGCAGCCAGCATAATTAAGGACCTCATGCACCCCAGACTTCTCTATTCCGCCTTCCATCAGGAAAAAGTTTGAGGTCACGTACGAATCAGCTTCTTTCCTTCGGTCGTCAAACTTTTGAATAGACCAACCTCTCATTAATTTGATCTTTCTCTACATCCTAACTGTGACTGTAACACTACATTCTGCACTGTCTTGTTTCCTTCTGTATGAACAGTATACTTCGTCTGTGTAATGCGCAAGAAATAATACTTTTCACTAATACAAGACACAATGCTAAATCAAATCAAAGAGATTTGAGATATTCCAAGGCTGTGAAAGGCACTGTTTAAATGCATATTATTCTGACCCAGTTTCTCTGTGTGTTTTTCCCCCTCTAAACAGTGTTGTTTTGGGGACATCTCTTCTAGACTGCCTTCAAAGGCTTCTGAAAGGGCAAGTGGGTTCAGGCTAGCCAAGGAGCTATGTTTTAAGGAGGAGGAGAGAGGATGTAGAGATTTAGGGAGGGAATTCCAGAGCTTTAGGCCTTGGCAGCTGAAAGCACAGACACTGGTGTGATGAAAGTGTGGCGTGTACTGGAGGTCATGGCTGGAGGAAGAGACAGAGCTCCTGGCAAGATGCATGTAAAGGTTATAGAAGTAGGGAAGGGGAAGGCTATGTACACAAAAAAGCTGTTGGTGCACTGGCAGCCAGTGTGGATCCATGCATGCAGAGCTGATAGGTGAACAGGACTTAGTGCGAGTTAGGAAATGGGTGACAGAGGTTTGGGTGTGCTTGACTTAATTGTGAAAGAATGATGGGAGGTTTGCCTGGAGACCATTGGATCAGACAAGTGTAAAGGGAGCATGAGGGTGTCAACACGCGATTGGATCAGATGTCCAGAAATCATTAGTCATTCACAGGCCTGACTGGGTTGGCACAGCGATGGCACGGGTAGCGTGGTGATTAGCACTTCTGCCTCTCACTGCAAGGGACCTGGGTTCGTTTTCAGTCTTGGGTGACTGTGTGGGGTTTGCACATTCTCCCTGCATCTGCATGGGTTTCCTCCGGATGCTCCAGTTTCCTCCCACAATCCGAAAGCGTGCAGGTTAGGTGCATTGGCCATGCTAAATTCTCCCTCAATGTACCCGAACAGGCACTGGAATGTGACTTCATTAAAATGTAAGTCTGCTTGTGACTAATAAAATAAAGTGACTAATAAAATAAAGAAACTAAATAAATAATAAATCAGCTCTTATCAAATCCTTTTATTATCTTAAAGACTTCCATCGGGTCACCCTTCATGTTTCTTCTTCCCATTTTCTAATGGAAAAAAAGCATAACCATCTGTGACGGGAATGCTCTGCCTTTACAGGAATTTGCATTGATTTATTTAAAAATCCATCTACAGGATTCTGAATTCTCACGCTGGTGTCTTGTGTTTTTGATTAGTACCACCAGAATGAACCTGGGTGCTGAAGTATGAGGATAGGTTGTCCAGTTGTGTCTGAACTTGTAGCAGTGATCTAATCACTAGCGTTTAGAATGGATTTGATAGGGTCGCTATGGGGGAAATCTTCTTCCCTGTGGGAGAAATTAAATGTATATATTTTCCTGCCCCATTATGCTGTTTGAGTCATTTGGTGGAACAGGAAATTTAAGCAGGAGGCCAAAAAATGGGAATCACCCAAGCCAATTTTTTGATGTGATAAGCGATGTGTATTGTTATTTGCGTACGTTAAGTGAGCCCAGGATGCGATCAACCGGGCTTACTTGGATTTCCGAATTCCTGGTGTATATTCCCACTGGCAGGGATCACAGGTAGTCCCCAGTAATCAGGACCTGGTGTGATGGCCCAGCTGGTGGAACTAAAGGCCATTGAGACCCCTGGGAGGTTGGGAGGAGCTCTGCCCACCAGGCACCCAGCACTGCCAGCCTGGCACCCTGACAGTGCCCATCATGTCCTCCCAAGGGGTTGAAGCCTTGGGGTGGGGCCTTAAGGGCAGTGCCAGATGGGAGTGGAAACAGACCCAGTGGAAGGGGAGGAATGGGGGGAGAGCTGCAGGGGGGCTGATCAGGGCTTGTGATGTTCATGGGGTTGGGGGCATGTCACTGAGCTCGCAGTATGCCAGGAACCCAGGTTCAATTCCTGGCTTGGGTCACTGTCTGTGCGGAGCCTGCATGTTCTCTCCATGTCTGAAAGGGTTTCCTCCAGGTGCTCTGGGTTCATCCCACAGTCCGGAAGATGTGTTGGTTAGGTGCATTGGCTGCGCTAAATTCTCCCCCGGTTTGTTTGAACAGACGTAGGAGTGTGGCAACTAGGGGATTTTCATAATAACTTCATTGTGGTGTTAATGTAAGCCTTCTTCTGACACTAAAATAAAATTTACTGGGAGATTGATGCATGCCCAATGGTCCCCTGAGCAGCCTGCTGCCGGCCTGTCAAGCGGGTTTAGGTCTCGCCACCCCACCTCCCCAAAATACTGGCATGAATCACCTGGCTTTCTGCATTGCATACAGTGTCATAAATTCATTCAACAATGCCCACTTAATGCCTGGGTGGGAAAATGGGAGGTTTTCTGCCTGTTGGGCGCTTAGATTTTTTGGGGGGAAAATCGCGTCCATAACCTTAAACCTAGAACTCGGCCAAGGAGGCAGGAGCCTTCAACAGCTGATGGGTTATTCTGAATGAAGCGATGTTGGATCGAGGCTTGCCTAGTTATTGTGTGTAAGTATATTGTAAATGTCATCTTGTCCTGTGGAATTATTCTAATTGAGGAAGTAGGGTGTTGCAAAGCTGATTATTGCAAAGAAGCTAAGCAGAGCACATCTAGATGTGATGGAGGGAGAGTGAGTGCAGGAGAGCAATGGGCTGGAAAATCTTTCCATTTGACTTTTCTTGCGTTAAGACAAAACTGGTACCTTTAAATCACCACCCACATGTCTGATTTTTGCAAATATGTAGACTTGAAACCAGTCACTTCTGTAACTGATCCATTGCCAATGTTGGTTTCATATGAATATCTCCCTACTCTTTATCCGGTTCCTTTCTTTCTCATGCTTAGAGCTTCCTCTTTTATACAGCAATTTTCTTCACTTCAATTATGTCTTTTGGGGGGCGGGGGGTGGGGAGGGAGTGGCGACGACAAGTTCCACATACCAACCCCTGTCTGGGCAAAGCAGTTTCTCCTGAATCACTGCTGGATGTATTAACAGTGTCATTTGTGACACTCATTCTGGTCTCGCCTGCAAGGTTCCCCTCTCTACACCTACTCAAAACCTCAAGTGGGCAGCTGGTACAGTGGTTAGCACTGCTGCCTCACAGCATCAGGGACACCGATTCGATTCCTGCCTTGGGTGACTGACTGTGTGGCGTTTATATATTCACCCCATGTCTGCATGGGTTTCCTCTGGGTACTCCGGTTTCCTCCCACACGCCAAAGATGTGCGGGTTAGGTGGATTGATCATGCTAAATTGTCCCCTTAGTGTCGGGGGTTAGTCGGGGAAATAAGTAGGGTTATAGGGATTGGGGCCTGGGTGGGATTGTGATTTGTGCAGATTCAATGGGCCGAGTGGCCTTTTTCTGCACTGTATGGATTCTAAGTTGCTTCTCATTCCCAGCCTGTTCGTTCTTCCCTGATATAATTGCTCTGTTCTGTTTTACTGTATATGGAGATGTACAGAGTTCCTGCAGACAATTTTAATTCCCCTTGTCTTTATTCCCTGGTGGTTATTATTCTGGCATATCCAGGCTGGTGCACTGTTAGGAATGGGTTAACAGAACTTCCAATTAAGTTCTAATTTGACGTCAGTTGTTCAGTACAAGTCACTGATATGTAAAGGGGCTACAGATGGCACTGGGTGTTGGGAAGAATTGTATGTGGAATTGGATCAAAAAAAAAGGTAATTTATGAAGAAGCAGAACTCGTGTTTCTTGCAACCTAGAGGCTCAAGCATGCTGTGCCGTTAGTTTACAGTGAAATGACGCAGCAGATGCAAGTTATCACGGCTCTGAAGTGATGATTTTGGTGAGAAGAGTGAGGTGGCACAGTGGTTAGCATGGTGCATCACAGCTCGAGGGACACAGGTTCGATTCTGGCCTTGGGTGACTGTCTGGTGTCATTCTTCCCGTGTCTGCGTGTGTTTCCTCTGGGTGCTCCGGTTTCCTTGCACAGTCCAGAAATGTGTGGGTTAGGGAGATTAGCCATTCTGAATTGCCCCCTTAGTGTCTCAGGCTGTGTAGGTTAGTTGGTGTTAGCCATGGTAAATGTGTGGGATCACAGAGATAGGGCCAGGGAGAGGGTCTGGAAAGATACTGTATCAGAGTTGGTGCTGACTCAATGCTGAATGTAAGGATTCTCTGAGTAGATAGAAAGTGGTGCAGGATGGGTGTTGGGGGTAGTGGGGAAGGGAGTGGGTGAGGAGGATGTGGTAAGAATGCAAATTTTTGGGTGCTGTTACATAAATCATACAATGTCCTTATCTTATGCACAGAGGTATAGATTAGCAAAGCAAGGAAACTGTCTTAATCTTTATAAATCATTGGTTTGACTCCACTCAATAGTGTGATCAAGTTTGGGCACCGTACCTTAAGGAGGATGCCAAGGATGTGAAAGTGATTTAGTGTTGCTGAAAATTAAAGATGTGCTATCAAAGCTTTTTGCTTTGCACTCATCAGGAGAGCTATGCCAGATAAACCAACAATACAGGAAACCGTTTTTACTGCACGTAAAGTGGGTGCTAATTGGTTGGCACGTTGCCAAGGACGTGGCCACACAATTGAACCTTTTCCAACTAAACAAAAGCTTTGGGGACCTGCCATTCCCTGGTTCATTCCTCATGGCAATGCCTTGATCAATTAATCGACCTGCCTGGTTTAACTTTGAAACAAAAGCTTGGCAGTTAACTGTTCCCTGCAGCAGTCTCCTTGGCAATGCCCACTTATACTCAAACAGGAACCGGAGTGTAGTGACTCGGAGATTTTCACAATAACTTCCTAATAGTGTTAATGTAAGCCTACTTGTGACACTAATAAAACAAAAGTAAATAATATTGTTCTGAATGGGTATGGACGAACCAATAAATAAATGAAGAGAAGAAACTTCTCTATAAACGAGATTTTTATTTTAAAAGCGCTTCCAAAATTTCGGGGTTCTCTGAGTCTCTTGCGATTTTTAAAAATTCATTCACAGGATGTGCGCATTGCTGGCTGGGCCAGCGTTGTCCATTCTTTACTGCTCCCAATTTCAGAGGGAATTTGAGAGTCAACCACATTGCTGTGGCTCTGGAGTCACATATAGGCCAGACCAAGTAAGGACAATAGGTTTCCTTCTCTAAAGGGGCATTAGTGAACCAGATAGGTTTTTATGACTATCAACAATGGATTCTTGGTCATCCATAGATTCTTAGTTCCAGATTTGTGTTTATTGAATTTGTATTCCACCATTTGCTGTGGAGAGATTCGAACCCAGATCCCCAGAGTATTACACTGGGTCTCTGGATTGCTAGTCCGGTGACAATACCACTATGCCACTGCCTCCTCTTGAAGTATAATCACGTGTAGTAAAAGAAGCAGCTGATTTTTAAAAAGCAAACTCTCACGAACAGCAGTGAAATATGCGACCAAATTGTTTGTCTGAGTTGTTGGTTGAAGGAGAAAGGCTGACCAGGCTACTGGGGAGAACTTCCCGTCTTTTACATCCATCCAAGAGGGTAAAAAGGGACCTTGGTTTAAGATCTCACCTATCATCCATGACCCCTCCAGCAGGGCTAAAAAGAGACACGCTGTCAAAACTCTTCATCTTGCACTCACCAGGATAGCTGCACAAGATAAGTCAGCAGTTAACTCAGCAGCAATTTATACTCGTGAGAAGAGTGTGCTGAATGGCATAAGAGTCCAGATTTGGTGCTCAAGTCTTTGGAGTGTGACTCGAACCCACAAGTGTTAACCAACTGAGCCAGAACAGAAAATGGCTGCTCCAGTGATGTGAACAATCTTCACTGTCGATTTCTGTCCCTCTTGGTTGAAGGTCATCCCATTCCTATCACCTGTCTCTTTTGCATTCTGCAGGTCAGCAGTGAGCTGGTCGCTGATGGGCAGGTCCAAGTATCGGAAGGTAATCAGGTCGAAGCACACCCACCGCAGCAGCAACAACAGCAGCAGCAACCCCCTAATGCTTGGCAAGTGATAAAAGGGGTTTTATTCAGGTAAGGACTGCTTCAGAAATATTAGCACCATTGAACGGACAGCATGACAAATCAATCGAGCCAGCAGGGCTTTGTTCTAGTTGTGGATGTGTTTTAATTTATTAGTCACAAGTAAGACTTGCATTAACGCTAATGAGGTTACTGTGCAATTCCCTAGTTGTCACACCCGGTTCTTGTCAATGCAGCTAACCAGCACATCTTTTAGATTGTGGGAGCTTGTAAAATGGAAACTTGCCCACAACTAAGGGGCAAAACCTTGAAATTAAAGCTAACCCTTTCAGAGATTATTTCATGAAGCACTTTTTTACACAGGAGTAATGGGAATCTGGATCATTTTTCTAAAAAGCTGTGGAAATCGCATACAAAATAGGCTACTCAGCCCTTTGAGCTTGCTCTACCATTCAAGTAGATCATGGCTGATCAGATTGTAACCTTCCTTTACTGCTGAGTAGATGCAGGGAGGATGTTCCCGATGATGGGGGAGTCCAGAACTGGGGTCACAATCCGAGAATTCGGGTAGACTTTAGGATGGTGATGAGGAGGCATTCCTTCACCCAAAGAGTGGTGACCCTGTGGAATTCATTATCACAGGAAGTAGTTGATGCTAAAACATTGAATGTATTCAAGAGGGGGCTAGATATAGCACTTAGTCTCTGAGTCAGAGATTTACAGCATGGAAGTAGGCCCTTTGGCCCACCTTGTCCATGCTGCCCTTTTTTTTTTAAAAACCCCTAAGCTAGACCCAGTTGCTCACATCCTTTTATACTTGGGGCAAATGGGATCAAAGATTATGGGGAGAAAGCAGGATTAGGCTATTCAGTTGAATGATTATAATGAATGGCGGGAGTAGGCTCGAAGGGCCACATGGCTCCTGCTCCTACCGTCTATGTTTCAGGCCTGTATTCTGGCATTCCTCTGATAACCTCTCAAGCCTTAGAATCACAGGAACCCGCAGTGCAGAAGGGGGTCATTTGGCCCATCAAATCTGCACCAACTACAATCCCACCCCAGGCCCTTGTTAATCAAGAATCTATCTAGCTCTGCCTTAAAACTATTCAAAGACTGTACTTCCACTGCCTTTTGAAGAGAGATCCAAAGGCTCTTAACCCTCTAATTCTAGATTCTGTGACAAGTGGAAACTTCCTTTCTGCATCCACCCTGTCAGGTTTCAGTCAAGTCTCCTCTTGCTTTTTTAAATTCTGTGGGTACAAACCAACCTATTTTCGTAAGACAATCCGCCATCCTCTGAGCTGCTTCTAACACATTTACGTCCTTCCTTGAATAAGGAGACCAATACTGTGTACAGTACTCCAGATATGGTCTTACCAACGCCCTGTACAACTGAAACAACCTCTCCACTTTTAAAATCAATTCATAGGCACATATAGTAACATAAAAGATAGGAGCGGGAGGAAGCCATTCAGTCCTCCATGCCTGCTGTGCCATTCGTCACAATCATGGCTGATTGCCCAGATCAATAGCCTATAGAATCTACAGTACAGAAGGAGGCCATTTGGCCCATTGAGCCTGACAACAGTTCCGACCAGGTCCTATCCCCGTAACTCCACTTATTTACTCCACCTCCTCTCTCTGACACCAAGGGGCAATTTACCAATATTCCCCTCACAATAAATGATAACATTCTCTTAGCCTTCCTGATGACTTGTACCTGTAAAACCAATCTTGTGATTCATGTACTAGGACACTCGGATCCCTCTGAATCTTGGAGCTCTGTAATCTCTCATTATTTAGATAATAAGCTCTTTTATTCTTCCTGCCAAAATGAAGAATTGTACTCCGTGTGCCAGATTTTTGCTGCCTCACTTAACCTATCTGTGTTGCTTTGTAGCTACTTTGAGTCTTCACAATTTATTTTTATACCTATCTTTGTGTTATCGGCAGACTTAATAAATATACCTTCAGTCCCTTCGTCCAAGTCATTTGTATAAAATGTAAAAAGTTGAGTCCCCAGGACTGATCTCTGTGATATACTGCTCACCACATCCTGCTGAGCATAAAAAGACCCATTTACACAAATTCTCCTGCTCAAGTGAACATTTTGCAACTGTGATTGGTGGGCCTTTTGTTCAGGGTGGGATATTGAGTGTTGTGGAAGCCACGTGGCTAGATGAGTACAAACGCAGATCAGCTGTAATCTGATTGAATGATAGAACAGGCTTAAGGGGCTGAATGGCCTATTACTGTTCCTATGCCCCGAAAGATTTCTGAGAAACTGAATAGGGAAAATAAGATTTCTACTGTCTGGCCAATTGGTGGGACGGGAGCACGGACTCACCAGCAGAACAAAGCGGGAAGTGGAAATCTTCTGCATTGGACAAGGGAACGTCTTGTTCCTTGTGGCAGTGTGAATTGAAAGGGAACTGAATGGCATGGTGAATAAAGAGCACCTGAAAAAAGTTATAAAACAGTAGTGGAAACGGAATCCTTGGAAAAGGGAAATAGATATTTGGATACAGGGATTAAGCCAGGAATGGGCCGAATTAGGTAGCTGCATTAAGGACTTAGCACTGTCCAAATGGACTGATTGACAAGCCCAAGTGCTGTATGATCTTTGATGAGCTTAAAGCATTTGGCACATGGTGTCACACTGGTTAGCACTGCTGCCTCAGCGCCAGGGACCCGGGTTCGATTCTCAACTTGACTCGGTCTGTGTGGAATTTGCACATTCTCTCTGTGTCTATGTGGGTTTCCTGAGTGCTCCGCTTTCTATCCCACACTCCAAAGACGTGCGGGTTAGGTTGATTGGCCATGCTAAATTCTCTTGCCGTGTACCTGAACAGATGTTGGAGTGTGGTGACTAGGGGAATTTCACAGTAACTTCATTGCAGTGTTAATATAAGCCTACTTGTGACTAATAAATAAACTTTACTTTAAACTTCGGATGATTTAAAATTCCCTTCGATTATCATTGTTTTAATATACTCTCCACCCAAATTGAATTCCTAATGTCCTTTCCAAGGTTTAGCAGTCTGTAATATATGCTCCAGGAGTGTGCCTGCCTCCTTGATATTCCCGACTTTCGGTCTGAAGGGACTTTGCAAGTTGTTGCTGATGTGATTTTTGTTTTGATCCCTTTTACTATTTTGTTTCAGAATTTTTATCATCTGGCTGATCAGCAGCTGGTTCCGTCGTGGGAGTGTGCCTTCAGAGCAGAGTGATCCAACCGGAACGGTGCGGCATCCTAGCCGCAACCTTTTCCCCAAAGACACACTTATGGTAAAGCGAAATTGCAGTTCGAGCCATTTCCCACCCCTGCTACTAATAGTGTGCCTTGTTTTTTGACATTTTTCCAACCTCGTATTGATATGGGCTTTGCAGGGGACAGTGCTTAGACCCTGTTGATTCAAAGCTATATGTTTTTGCGATCTCCTGCAGGTCCTTTCATTCCTTTGAATAGATGGAGACAGCACTAGTACGATGAATTTCATTTATTCACAGAACTTAAAATTAAATCATTACAAGAACGAACAGAAAAAGAAACAAGGCAGAGAGAGAGACTGGCTTCTTCTGCCTTTCCTGTACTGATCAAAACAGAACCCCCCAAACACTCTGAACTAAACAAGGCTGAACACTCAGAGCTGAAACTACAATAAGTGTGATTCATTATCTTTTGTTATTGGAATTTTTTTTGGCAAATGCTGCCTCTGACTTAGAGACACTGGCCTTGCAGATGTTGTTCGTGGAAAAACTTTGAGTTATAAAAAGCCTGTTTTGCTCACATTGTACTTTAAAAAAAAAAGCAGACTATTTTCTGGCTAACCCAGCATGCCTTCTGAGTTTCAAAAGTGTAGTCAAGTTAAATCTGAGTTAGTTAATTTTTTAATCTTGGCATTTAAATGTAATTGCATAGGCAGAAACATCTTAACATGAAGCCTCTGCACAAATAAAACAAACCACACACAGGCTCAGCATCTCTAGAGAGACCAATGACTTTTAAAAAGAACTTCGAAATCCTGGTTGATACCTGAAAGGATCTTGCACTTTAAGATGTTTAAAAATAACTATTGGCTAAATACAACCTTTGTAGGCCACGTACACTTTGAACCACAGAACTGATAACCCCCCCCCCCAGCACTTCTTATTTTTAGTACAACAAAGTACAGTACAGGACAAGAACAGGCCCTTTGGCCCTCCAAGCCTGCACCCGTCACATTACCCTATCTAGACCAAAGGCCTATATCCCTCTATTCCCCATCTTTTCATGTGTCTATCCAGATAAGTCTTAAATGTTGCTAACATACCTGCCTCGGCCATCTTGCTTGGCAGCACGTTCCAGGCGCCCACCATCCTCTGTGTTTAAAGAAAAATTTGCCCGTGCATCTCTGCTGAACCTTTCCCCCCTTACTTTGAACTTGTGCCCCCTGTCCTTTAAGTAGACATTCAGTTCGCCCAAAATCTGATTCTTGGCTCTTGAGGGTTGACTTCTGTTCTTTCCTTTCTCAGCCTGGTAACTTCTAGCCCCAGAACTGTCCTTCATGATGAGGGTATGACTGGATATCCTTCCTCCAGTGCAAACTAGATGAATTATCCAGCCTCTTTTTAACTTCTCCCAAATTTGGTCTTAAAAGTTAAAGTTTGTGTCACGAGTAAGGCTTACATTAACACTACAATGAAGTTACTGTGAAAATCCTCTAGTTGCCATACTCTGGCACCTGTTTGGGTGCAAGGAGAGAGAATTTAGCACGGTCAGTCAACCTAGCTTACACATCTTTGGTCTGTGGGAGGAAACTGGGGCATCTGGAGGAAACCCACGCAAACACAGGGAGAATGTACAAACTCCACACAGATGGTGACCCAAGCTGGGAATTGAACTGGCTCCCTGGCGCTGTGAGACAGCAGTGCTAACCACCGTGCCATCTTTTGGTGTTTTCAATCTTGACACAAGTTTCTACCCACATTTCTGTGCAATGAGCCATTGAGACTTCCATCTTCTCTCTCTAACGTTTTCTCTCCCCTTCTCCAGACTCTGGCAGAATAACCTGTCTGTGATGTTCAGTGATTTTTTTGGAAAGCCTATAAGCCACTATGGCTTTCTCTTAATGTTCCCATCTCTAAGGCAGTGTGAATCACATGGGCCTTGTATTCAGGTAGAGATGCTAATTAGCTATCTTTGGGACTCCAGCTGTCTTTCTCTTGGAGGTAAAGCGTAACTTGCAACCCAACATCCTCATACTTTTCTAGGACTTTGGAGACATCCTCCCATTATTAGTGCACAGATAGTGCCTTTGAGTGTAATAACATTGCATCATCTTCCCAATAAAACAAACTTGGCCCCTTTTAATCTGGAACATTCAAACCACCTGGACCTTAGAATCATAGAAATCCTACAGTGTAGAAGGAGACCATTTGGCCCATCAAGCCTCTTGCC
Source organism: Carcharhinus amblyrhynchos (assembly GCF_965287045.1). Classification (NCBI taxonomy): domain Eukaryota; kingdom Metazoa; phylum Chordata; class Chondrichthyes; order Carcharhiniformes; family Carcharhinidae; genus Carcharhinus; species Carcharhinus amblyrhynchos. The sequence continues at coordinate 6,334,726 of NW_027649778.1, forward strand.
AGGCAGAATTCAGAACAGGTCACATGTCTCCCCATTTTGCATAAAAGAGACCGTCCCAAAGCACAGCAATCTTATCAGCCCCATCAGCACGGTGGCACAGTGGTTAGCACTGCTGCCTCACAGCTCCATGGACCCGGTTTCGATTCAGGCTTGGGTCACTGTCTGTGTAAACTCTGCGTGTTCTCCCCATGTCTGCATGGGTTTCCTCTGGGTTCTCTGGTTTCCTCCCACACTCCAAAGATGTGCAGGCTAGGTGGATCAGCCATGCTAAATTGTCCCCTAAGTGCTCCAGGATGTGTAGGTTAGGGGGATTAGCAGGGTAAATGAGGGGTTACAGGGAAAGGTCCTGGGTGGGATTGCTGTCTGTGCAGGCACAATGGGCTGAGTGGCCTCCTGCACTGTAAGGATTCTGTGATAATTGATACACCGTGATAAGTATCCCAGACAGTGGAGATGAGCGTAGAATGCCATTACTCTTTTTTGCATGCTGATTTTGATTCGCCATGCTCATCTGGGCTTTATAGCTTTGTCACGTTGTTTAAACTTTGATTCCTTGCCTTAACCAAAATATCTCCTTTACGATCCTGACAGGACCTACGAGTTTATATCTCAGAGAATGAGCACTTTACAGAATTTAACGACACTGGCCCGCTTTTCTGGGAGCACCTTGATCTGGTGTACGGGGACTGGACGAGTGGGGAGTCTGGGACTGGGTGTTACGAGCACTACGGAGAAATAGAAACGACCGAGGTACGAAAACTCAGCAACCTATCCTGTCGGTGCGGAATCGATAGGCTGAATGGCTGCCTCCTGCACTGTAGGGATCATATGATGAAACTTGAATGCTCCAGGAATTGTTCAATTCCTCCTGTTCTTGGGCTGCAGCCCAGAGATTACTGTCAGTGATGTTGGTGACTCAGTGCATGCTATATTTCTTTGGGCGTGTCGGATTTCCTTGTATGCAGCACCAAAGATTGTTCCAGCCAACAAGCAGTCACTCCGTGGCTGGCAAATCAGCCTGGGCTAAAGGTCCAGATTTACAAGTTAAATCCCACCAGGGAGCTGAGGAATTTAAATTGGGTAGCACAGCGCCAGAGACCCGGGTTCGATTTCTGCCTCGAGTGATTGTCCGAGCAAAGTTTGCATATCTTCCCCATGTCTGCGTGGGTTTCCTCCCACAATCCAAAGATGCACAGGTTAGTTGGATTGGCCATATTAAATTGCCCCTTAGTGTCCAAAGGTGTGTAGGTTAGGTGGATTGGCCATGCTAATTTGTCCCTTAGTGTCCCAGGATGTGTAGGTTAGGGAATTAACAGGTAGGGTTATGGGGTAAGGCCTGGGCTGGATGCTTGGTTGATGAGTTTGCACCAACTCTATGTACTGAATGCACCCCCCCCACCCCCCCTGACTTCTGCACTATGATTAAATAAATCTGGAATAACAAAGCTAGTATCATTAATGGTGAGCGTGGAAATATCGAAATTGTCACCTTGACAAGGTGGATGTGGAAGAGATGTTCCGTCTAGTGGGTGAGTCCAGAATTAGGGGCACTGTTTTTGAAATCAGGGGTTACCCTTAGAGGCAGAGATGAGAATTTGTTCCTCTAAGGGTTGTTTGACGCTGGTGCTTCCACTCTCTGGAGGAGGTGGAAGTGTGTTATTGAGTATTTTTAAGGCAGAGGCAGGCAGGTTCTTGGTAAGCAAGGGAATCTAAGGTTTTCAGGGGTGGTGGCTGGGAAGATGGGACTTGAACCACAGTCAGAGCAGTCATGATCTTATTGAATGGTGGAGCAGGCCTGAGGAGTCAGATGACCTACTTCTGCTATTTCCTATGTTTTTATATAAGTCATGTAATAATTAGTCAGCCACCTTATTCACTAATGTCCTTTAGGGAGTGAAATCTGACACCATGACACGATCTGGCTTCACATCTGAAGTCACAATGTGACTTCAGACCTCAGGCATGTGGTTAACACTGGAAAGCAGTGTTTCATTAGTCTATAAACTCCCAAACAGATTTATTTACAAGCCAGTCCAAATTAAATAAAATGCTACCTAAATGTAAGTTGCTGTATACAATTTTTTTAAAGACAAAACCACAGATATACTGTACAATGCAGAACATAAATATGCCTGCCACGAAAGTTACACTAGTTTTACACTTAAAGCTTTTGGATGGTGCGATGCAGAAGATTTTGTGCTTAATGGGCATGAACATAATGAAGATCACTCTTTCCTTTGCAGCCAGCTACAGATGCAGTTGCTGCCATCCGATCCATCGAAGCTACACCAACCACAATTCTACCTATTTGGGCCTACTCTTGCACCCCAAATCTTCAGCCTGCTAATCCCCCACGATACTAGGGTCAGTTTAGGGCCAGTCAACCTAACCCGCACATCTTTGGATTGTGGGAGGAAACCGGAGCACCCGGAGGAAACCCACGCAGACATGGGGAGAACGTGCAGACTCCACACAGTGACTTGAGCTGGGAATCGACCTGGGTTCCTGGCAGTGTGAGGCAGCAGTGCTAACCTCTGTGCTACCTCGCCACCCATGTATATAACATATATAATCTTCAGATATGTTACATATCTTTTAAATTGTATAGAATCCCACAGTACAGAAGGAGGCTTTTCGGCCCATTGAGTCTGCACTGACTGCAATCCCACCCAGGCCCTATCTATATAACCCCATGTATTTACCCTAGCTAGTCTCCCTGACAGTAAGGGGCAAATTAGCATGGCCAAACAGCTTAACCCACACATCTGTGGACTGTGGGAGGAAACCGGAACGCCCGGAGGAAACCCATGTAGATGTGGGGAGAACATGCAGACTCCACACAGACAGTGCCCCAAGCCAGGAATCGAACCCAAGTCCCTGGCGTTGTGAGGCAGCAGCGCTAACCACTGTGTCACCATGCCTCCCATATATAACATACATTATGAAATATAATCATCTGATAAGTTGCATACCATTTAAATGTTATCATTCAACTCATCTCAGGAAGCCATTTCATCTTTGTTGGTAAAAATAAACAAATTGTGTGTTTGCGTCCCATATTAATTAGGCAACAATGTTAGCCAACTGACAGGGTTCATCCATTCTGCAATATGTTTGGAGTCGGTAAATGCATGAGTAACATTTGCTCTTTTTATTCCAGAATATAAAATCTAATGGTTCCATGTATATTCACATATATTTCACAAAGAGCGGATTTCATCCAGATCCAATGAGGAAAGCCCAGTACAGGCGTCTGGCCACAGTGTCAACAACAAGAAGTAAGCTTTTCTTTTACTCATTCATGGGATGTGGGCTTTGCTGGCTAGGCAAGCATTTATTATCCATCCCCACCACTACAATTCACATGGTGTCTCGATACACCCACAGTGCTGTTAGGAAGAGTTTCAGGATTTTTGCCCCAGCTACAGTGAAGGAATGGCTAATTATATTCCCAAGTGAGTGGCTTGGGGCAGTACTTGCAGGTAGTGGTGTTCCCATGTGTCTTCTGCCCTTGCCCTTCTAGGTGGCAGAGGTCACAGGTTTGGAAAGCGCTGTCAAAGGAGCCTTGAAGGATTGCTGTAGTGCATCTTGTAGATGGTACACACTGTTGCCACTGTGTGTCAGTGGTGGAGGAAGTGAATGTTTGTGGCTATAGTGCCAATCAAGTGGGTTGCTTTGGATGGTAGCAGACTTCTTGAGTGTTGTTGGAGTAAAGCTTCAATAATCTTCTTGTGCTGGAAGATTAAGCTGGAACTGCTTAAGCTCGAGTCCCTTAGCCTCCTGAGAGAAGGTCGAGGGCTTTCTTAACCATAGTGTCAGTGTAGAGGGGCCAGGACAAGTTGGTGATTTGAACGCCTAGAAACGTGAAGCTCTTCACCACCTCTACTTCATCAAATTAACGTAGATTACGCCTTTTCAGTCAGATCTGAGATGGTGTTCAATTCTGGTCGCCACATTACCAGAAGGATGTAGAGGCTTTGGAGAGGGTACAGAAAAGATTTACCAGGATATTGCCTGGTATGGAGGGTATTAACTATGAGGAGAGTTTGGAGAAATCTGGTTTGTTCTCACTGGAATGACAGACGTTGAGGGGCGACCTGATAGAAGCCTACAAGATTATGAGAGGCATGGACAGAAGCTTTTTTCCAGGGTGGAAGTCAATTACTAGGGGGCATAGGTTTAAGGTGCGAGGGGCAAGATTTCAGAGAGATGTATGAGGCAGATTTGTTTTTACAGAGGGTGGTGGGTGCCTGGAACTCGTTGCTGGGGGAGATGGTGGAAGTGAATACGGTAGTGACTTTTAAGGGACGTCTGGACAAATACATGAATAGGATGGGACTAGAAGGATATGGTCCCCAGAAGAGTAGGGGGTTTAGTTAAGTCGGGCAGCATGGTTGGTGCAGCCTTGGAGGGCTGAAGGGCCTGTTCCTGTGCTGTAATTTTCTTTGCTCTTTGTTCAAATGGCTGCCAGCTATAATGTTTTGTCTTGATGTTACTAACTAGTGGCTAACCCTGAGCTTTCCTGGGATTGATGAAGGAAGACCAAGTTTGCTATTGTTACAAGAATTTTGCAAAAGGTTATTGTCCTCAAGATGGCATGTTAGCAACAATTACTCCTTACTGCACCTATATCTTTCACAACAGTGTTGAACAAGTACAAGAGACGGAAATTTCAAAAGACAAAAAATCTCCTGACTGGACAGACGGAAGCAGACCCTGAAATAATTAAGGTACTTTTGAAAGGTTTTTATGTATAATTAATGCTCTCTGTTAAACCCATCAAATAACATTCAAGCAAAACGCAGTGGAAACTGGACCTGAAATAAGGAGTGTGTGCTGGAAAAACTCAGCAGGTTCCCAAGAAGGGTCTCATCAGACTCAAATGTTAATTCTGTTTCTTTTGATTTATATTGTCACATTTGTTGGGATACAATGAAAAGTATTGTTTCTTGTGTGCTGTACAGACAAAGCGTACCATTCATAGAGTGCATAGGTAAGAGGGGACAATACTCATTGGAATTCGGAAGACTGCGAGGAGATTTTAGAAACATAGAAACTCTACAGTGCAGAAAGAGGCCATTTGGCCCATTGAGTCTGCACCAACCACAATCCCATAACACCACTTATTTACCCCACTAATCCCTCTAACCAAGGATCCTGGGACACTAAGGGGCAATTTAGCACCCAACATGCACATCCTTGCATTGTTGGAGAAAACTGGAGCACCTGGAGGAAACCCACAATGAGATGGGGAGAATGTGTAAACTCCACATAGACAGTGTCCCAAGCTGGGAATTGAACCTAGGTCTCTGGAGCTGTGAGGCAGCAGTGCTAACCACTGTGCCATCATGCCGCACCAAGAAACATATAGGATTATGAGGGGAGTATGTAAGATAGAAGGAGGGTGGTTGTTTCCAGGTGAAACTTGAACTAGGGGGCTTGGCCTCAAAATGAGGGGGAGTAGATTTAGGACTGAGTTGAGGAATTTCTTCATCCAAAGTGTTGTGAATCTGTGGAATTCCCTGTCCAATGAAGCAGTTGAGGCTACCTCATTGAATGTTTTTAAGGCAAGGTTAGATAAATTTTTGACAGTAAAGGAATTAAGGGTTGTGGTGAGCGGGTGGGTAAGTGGAGCTGAGTCCATGAAGAGATCAGCCATGATCTTATTGAATGGGCGGACTGGGCTCGAGAGGCCAGATGCCTACTCCTGCTCCTAATCCTTATGTTCTTGAGGAAAGCAGAATATCGTGTTTCTGTTACAGATAGGATGTACAGAAAGATCAGACTAACTCATGGTAGGACCATTCAAAAGTCTGACGGCAGCGGGGAAGAAGCTGTTTTCGAGTCCGTTTGTACGTGACCTCAGACTTTTGTATCTTTTTTCCTGACAGAATTAGGTGGAAGAGAGAATGAGTTTCGCTCTCAGCAGATGCTGCCAGACCTGCTGAGTTTTTCCAGCACTTCTCTCTTTCTTTCAAATATCCAAAGCTGTCTAAAGTCAAATTTAAAAATCAAAGTTTATTCATTAGTCACAAGTAAAGCTTGCATTAACCTTACATGTGAGAAACCAGAGGTCCCAACACGGGGCTCGAACCCACGATCCTGGGAATTGAGAGTCCCATGCTCTACTGACTGCTAGTTGGGCTGCTGATATCAGGGTCTAATGATGTTATCTGCACGTGACTTTTTTTTCCACAGCGAGCTGAAGACTATGGGCCTGTTGAGATCATTTCCCACTGGCATCCAAACCTCACCGTTCATATCGTAGACGATCACACAGCGTGGGCCATGGGAGCAGTGCCACCGCCTCTTGACCAGTGTAAGTCTATAATCATTGCTCCTTGAATTTCTCACTGCATTAGTTTTTCTCATTATCAAGTTATTACAGAACATTTCAGCTCTGCACAGGCATAAAGCTAGTTTTAAAGTTTAAGTTTAAAATTTATTTATTAGTCACAAATTGGCTTACATTAACACTGCCATGAAGTTGCTGTGAAAATCTCCTCATGGGCAGCACAGTGCTTAGCACTGCTGCCCTACAGTGCCAAGGACCCGAGTTTGATTCCTGCCTTGGTCACTGTGTGGAGTCTGCAGGTTCTCCCCGTGTCTGTATGGTTTTCCTCCCTCAGTCCGAAAGACATGCTGGTTGGGTGCATTGACCCAAGCAGCCGCTGAAATGTGGCGACTAGGGGATTTCCACAGTAACTTCATTGCAGTGTTAATGTAAGCCTTAGTTATGATACTAATAAATAAACCTTTTAGTTGCCACACTCCAGTGCTGGCTCACTAAGGGAGAATTTAGCATAGCCAACGCACCCAACGAACACATCTTTGGACTGTGGGAGGAAACCGGAGCACCCGGAGGAAACCTACGCAGACAAGGGGAGAACATGCAGACTCCACACAGACAGTGATCCCAGCTCGGACTCGAACCCGGCTCCTTGGTGCTGTGAGGCAGCAGTTCTAACCGCTGCCCATAAGGTACTCAGGAGCTCAAGAATTCTCTGTTTCTGCACCACCCTTGATGTACATTTAGAATCCCTTCAAAGTGGAAGGAGGCTGTTTGGCCCATTGAGTCTGCAGTGACTCCCTAACAGAGCAAGTAGGTTATAAATCTGTAGAAAGTCATAGATAGCAATTACAGACGGAGGAGTTTTGGGCACCTGGTTATACAAAAGATGTTAAAACAGCTCAGTTCATCAGAATGCTTGGGATAACTGTGAAGAGCAATTTTGAAATACTGGGACGAATACAGAAAATGCTGGAAATGGTGAGTGGATCCGGCAGTATTTTGTGCAGGAAGTCACAGTTAACACCCCAGACTTTCTTTCTCCAAGACAGATGCGCAGGAGTTGGGAAATGTCCTGGCTCGCTGCGCTGGCCTCAGTCTTTGGCGAGTGCGGCTGTGGAATCGAGTTTCATCTGGAGATAATTAAAAGGTCACACTTGGGGGTTTGGGTTGGAAACATGACTTCAGCCATCCAAATTTTTACTTGCCAGAAGTTGATGCTTGGCTAGAAATCTGGCAGTACAGCACAATCAGAGGGGAGCAGGAGGTAGAGCTAGGGTGTGTGTGTGTCTGACTGTGTGCGTGTACGTGCGTGCGTGTACCTGATGACCTGGGTGGGTATGTAAAACAAAAAAGCTGGCTCAGTGTCTGCTGGGGAAAGTTTATACTGCTCGAGGAGACGCTCAAGGTGGTGCTGCAGGCTGGGAAGAAAAGGCATTGTTTGAAATACTGTTGCTATGATTGGATAGGCAAGACGCGAATCGAGTGAGGACGTTTGCACTCAGCTGGACTGTGGAGGGAGCAGGTACGGTTGCCTGTATCAAAGTCAAAATGAAGGAATAATACACTCTGGTCATTGTGAAGTGTGCAGCTTCAGCTGCGGCTTTTTAAGCACTGTAGCAGGGACCAGAAGCTTGATTGGAGGAATTCAAATGGGTCTGGAAACTTCAAAATACACCAGAATTATTCTAGGTTTAAGTTTTTGACATTGCATGTTTGTAGGATTCTGACTGGATACCTCTGGGAGAGTGTAGCACTTGTTGAGCCTGGGATAATCCGGTAAAGTCACATTAGTCCCAGCTGACCATTCCCCTCCCCTTCAAAGGGTGGTGATTTTAATCTGAGACTCACCACATCTTAGGTGAGAAGGCGAGGCCTTCGTGAATAACCTCAGTGGTACAGGAATCAAACCCACGCTGTTGGCATAACTCTGCATCACAGACCAGTTGTCCAACTGGCTGAGCTAAACCGACCTCCAATCATCTGGACGTTATCGTATTGCTCCTCAGAGTCATAGAGGTTTACAGTGTGGAAACAGGCCCTTCGGCCCAACTTGACAATGCTGCCCACTTTTCTCAAAAGCACACAATATTTTGGCCTCAACTACTTTCTGTGGCAGTGAGTTCCACTGATTCACTGCTGGGTGAAGAAATTTCTCCTCACTTCAATCCCAAAGGTTTACCCCTGGTCCTCAAATTATGACCCTAGTTCTGGACTCCCCCCACCATTGAGAATATTCTTTCTGAATCAGTTTGGGTCTCTTGAGGCAAACGGCTTTCCTACTTACGTGATGAGTTCCTGTTTATTCAGGTAAACTTTAGTTTTTTTTAGTTTAATTTAACATTGTGCTTGTTGAAGGCCTGCTGTGTTGAGGGGAATGGCCAAAGAATCTTGCACCATGGTGTCAGGGATCACCTGATGAGTCAGTGCCCTCAGGAAAGGAGGATTGGGAAATTTCTTAGAAGACTAAGGAATTTTGGCATGTTAGCTATGACTCGCACCAGTTTTTACAGATACAACATTGAAAGCATTCTTTCTGGTTGTATCACAGCTTGGTATGGCTCCTACTCTGCCCAAGACTGCAAGGAACTACAAAAAGTTGTGAATGTGATTCAATCCATCACGCAAACCAGCCTCCCATCCTTTGACTTTGTCTACACTTCTCACTGCCTTGGCAAAGCAGCCAGCATAATTATGGATCCACACACCCCAGACATTCTCTCTTCCACCTTCTTCCTTCGGGAAAAAGATTCAAAAGTCTGAAGTCATGTACCAGCCGACTCAAGAACAGCTCCTTCCCTGCTGCCGTCAGACTTTTGAATGGACCTACCTCGCATTAACTTCATCTTTCTCTACACCCTAGCTGTGGCTGTAACACTATATTCTGCACCCTCTCCTTTCATTCTCTATGAACCGTATACTTTGTATAGCATGCAAGAAACAATACGATGGGCCGAGTGGCATAATTCTGCTCCTCTGTCTTATGGTCTTCTGGAGATAGAGCTAACTGGCGAGATCTTTCAAAGACCTATACAGAAATGATGGACTGAATGGCCTCCTGTACTGTATCATTCTACGATTGTGTATGTGTGAAGTTAATTATATGGCACTGTGACAGATTTGATAAGCCACTTGGAAGTGATTATTTTGACACTTTGCATTTCCTTCTGAAGACTGCAGCCTCTTTTCAAGGCAAAAATATCATGGGTTGAGGGCAAAAAAAGAACCTTGCATTTATACATTGCCTGAGCACATCCTTATTGTGCCGTTAAGGGAGTCACAGCTAATGAATCACTTTTAAAAAGTGGAGGCATCATTGTGATGCACGTAGCTAAGTCCCAAGAGTAGCAAATGAAATGGGTGAGCTATTTTAAATGATGGTTGGGGAAGAAATGTTGGATTGGATCCAAATAGACCTGCTGCTCTTCACATATGAACATGAAAACCTAGAAAATAGAAGTAGGAGGCCGCCGTTCGTGTCAGCTCTGATATCTGTTCTGATCACGACTGATCATCAAATTCAATATCCTGATTCTCCCCCCCTTTTTCCCCCTCATATCCCTTGATCCCTTTATCGCCAAGAACTATATCTCATTTCTTGAAATCTCTTATTTTGGCCACAACTACATTCAGTGGTAGCAAATTCCAGACATTCACCACCCTCTGGGTGAATCAGTTTCTCCTCACCTCAATCCTAAAAGGTTTACCCCTAGTTCTGGACTCCTCCCACCGTTGGGAATGTTCTTTCTGAATCTATCATGTCTAACCCTATTAGAATTTTACAAGTTTCTTTGAGATCCCCCTCACTCCTCTGAACTCCAATGAATTTAATCCTAACCAATTTAGTCTCTCTTCATGTGACAGTCCTGCCATCCCAGGAATCAGCCTGGTAAACCTTCACTGTTTTGATTTGATTTATTATTGTCATGTATATTAGCATACAGTGAAAAGTATTGTTTCTTGCGTGCTACACAGACAGGGCATACTGTTCATAGAGAAGGACATAGTGTAACAGTCATAGCTACAGTGTACAGAAAGATCAACTTAATGCAAGGTAGGTCCATTCAAAAGTCTGGCAGCAGGGAAGAAGCTGTTCTTGAGTCAGTTGCTGCATGACCTCAAACTTATCTTTTTGTAACACTGTGCTTCCCCCTATGGCAAGGACTGCAGGGTCTTTTATAGCTAGCTGAACAGTCGGGCAAGGCTTTGGTTTTAATGGTGCATCCAAACAAGGGTAACTCAGTGCTCCCTTAGTGTCAGCCTAAATTGTAACCTTTTAATCCATCATGGGATGTGGACATCGCTGGCTGGGCTAGCAGCTATTGCCCATCGCTTCACATCCTCGAATTTTCTGTAAACCCAACAAAGGCTGAGAGTTTTACCCTAAGACAGGGTGACACTTGTGTTCATGTTGATGTGATAAGTTCCAAAGAGCTGAGTGTCAGTCATCAGAGTGTAATTCAAGGGTGGCACAGTGGTTAGCACTGCTTCCTCTCAGCGCCAGGGACCTGGGTTCGATTTCTGGCTTGGGTTACTGTCTGTGTGGCACCTGCACATTCTCCTCCGGGTGCTGTGGTTTCCTCCCAGATGTGCGGGTTAGGTGGATTGGCCATGCTAAATTGCCCCTTAGTGTCAGCGGACTAGCTAGGGTAAATGCATGGGATTATGGGGATAGGACCTGGGTGGGATTGTGGTCAATGCAGACTCGATGGGACACATGGCCTCCTTCTGCACTGTATGATTCTAGAGATATAGACCATTGGTTTGATTGGGAGGCAGTAATTTCACACATCTTTGTAGGTGTCAAACTTTGAAAAGGTCTCGAGCTCAGTGTTGTATCTGGTACCTCTTCCTCCTTATTCCTCTCTCCCTTGTTCCGTTCTGAAGGTGCGCTGCATGGCACAGTGGTTAGCACTGCTGCCTCACTGCACCAGGGATCTGGGCTCAATTCCTGGCTTGGGTCACTGTCTGTGCAGAGTCTGCACATTCTCTCCATGTCTGCATGGGTTTCCTTTGGGTGCTCCAGTTTCCTCCCGCAGTTTGAAAGTTGTGCTGGTTGGGTGCTATGTTGGCCGTGCTAAATTCTCCGAAACAGGTGCTGGAGTGTGGCGATTAGGGGATTTTCACAGTAACTTCATTACAGTGTTGATGTAAGCCTACTTGTGACGCTAATAAATAAACTTTAAAAAAGCTTTAACTGTTGGAAGTGCCATCTTTCAGATAAGATGTTAAACAGAGACCTCATTCGGCCACCTCTGGTGGATGTAAAGGATCCGTCGACACTTTCGCAGAAGGGTCAGGGTATTTTGCCCTGCTTTCCTGGTTAGTGTTAATCCCTCAATCAGTGTCACAACAGATTATTTGATTTCTTTGGGGAGCTTGCTGTGCACAAAACAGACTGTCGCATTCCCTGCTTTGCAACGGTGATTACATTTCAAGAAGCGTAATAGGACAGTTAAGATTTGATGGACATTCGCTTTCATCAGTCATTAAAGTGTATAAGAGCAAAGTTGGAGCTGTACAGAGCATTGGTGTGGCCACAGCTGGAATACTGTGTGCAGTTCTGGTCACCTCACTATAGGAAGGATGCTGTAGCACCAGAGGGGTTTCAGAGGAGGTTCACTAGGATGTTGCCTGGGATGGAGCATTTTGAGCTATTAGGAGAGGGGGGACATGATTGAGGTGTATAAGATTACGAAGGGATACGGACACAGTGAATAGGGAATAGCTGTTCACCGTGGTTGAGCGGTCAGTCACAAGGTTTTAGGGTAAGAGGCAGGATATTCAGAGGAGATTTGAGAGAATTTTTTTTCACTCTGCCTCTAATGTTGATTTCATTTTAAAGCACTTTGGGACAGCTATAGTTGTATGAAGTGCTGTATTTGTTTTTATTTGCTTATGGGTCATGGGCGTCACTGGCTGGCCAGCATTTATTGCCCATCCCTAGTTGCCAGAGAGTTGAGTCGAATCACTTTGCTTGGAGTCACATGTAGGCCAGACTGGGTAAGGACGGCAGATTTCCTTCCCTAAAGGGCATTAGTGAACCAGATGGGTTTGTTTGACAATGGTTTCATGATCATCAGTAGATTTTTAATTTCAGATATTTTTAATTGAATTCAAAAGCTGTGGCAGGATTCAAACCCGGGTCCCCAGAACATTAGCTGAGTTTCCTGGATTAATAGTCGACTGACAATACCACTAGGTTGCGGCTAAAGTATACGTTTGAGTCTTTCTGTTTGTATGTTTGAATGGAATTTGTAACTGAGGTAGCATTTTAAATGATTATAAGGCAATGCCCAAATTCCCAGGTTATTATTAAAGGGTAAATTATTTTCATATGAGCATTCATGCAGTGAACCACGGAATACCCAGAGAACGTGTCACATAAAATGGCATTTCATTTGATTCCTGTTCTGATTTTCCAACAGATGTGAAGTTTGATCCAGTCAGTGGTGACTATTACCCAATAATTTATTTCAATGATTACTGGAACCTGCAGAAGGACTACTTTCCCATCAATGAAACACTGGACAGACTCCCTTTGCGTATGACCTACTGTCCGTTGTCGCTGTGGAAGTGGCAACTGTACGCTGCACAGAGCACCAAATCCCCGTGGAATTTCTGGGGAGAGGATTTATACGACCAACCAGATGAGGAGCAGGATTCAGTGAAGGTTTTTTCTGTCTTTTTAATATCCAATATAAGTAATATTAAATAATAAGTAATGATCTCAATTCTATTGGGGCGGCACTGTGGTTAGCACTGCTGTCTCTCGTCTCCAGGGACCCAAGTTCAATTCCGACCTTGGGTGACTGTTGGTGTGAAGTTTGCACATTCTCCACGTGTCTGTGTGGGTTTCTTCCACACTCCAAAGGTGTGCGTGGATTGGCCATGGTAAATTCTCCATTAGTGTCCAAAAATATGTAGATTAGGTGGATTGGCCATGGTAACAAGTATAGGGGAGAGCTGAATCTGGGTAAAATACTGAGTCAGTGCAGATTCGATGGGCCAAACAGCCTCCTTCTGCACTGTAGGGATTTTATGGTTTTCAGCCAGCTGGTGTGGAGTGCCGAGTGTTCCAGTTTGGGTACCTAGCCCAGTAGCTTTAGGGATATGAGTAGGCCTTTGAACCTCTTCTGCTATTCTATTAGATTCTGGCTCATATGTACCTGTACTCCCGTTTACCTTTTTGTTTGCCGTCTCCCTGGTGACCCTTGCTTGGCCACCAAAGATCTCATTCTCCACCATCAAAATTTCAATCGCCCCTCAACGTCCCCAGCCTTTTGGAGAGGAGAGTTTGGAGGGAGAAGCTGTTCCCACCTGTAAAAGGGTCAGTGGCACGAGGGCACGGATTGTTAGTGGTTTGTATAAAAAGCAATTGTGATGGGAGGGAAAAAAATACTTCTCCACACCAACTAGTGGTGGAGACAAGTTCAATTGAGGCATTCAAGAGGGCATTGGATGATTATTTGAATAGGAATAACATGCAGAGGAATGACACTAAGTCAGAATGCTCATTTGGAGAGCTGGCGTAGACACAGTGGGCCAAGTGGCCTCCCGTACTATAATTCTGAGTTTTTTTCACACTTTTGCACTGCACTCCTACCTGATCTAACTCTAATTGAAGATTATGCACTCTCGTTCTTGATTCTACCTCCCTCCCCTGACTTAGTACCCTTGAGGATATAATTTCTTTGTGTCTACCGTATCAAATCCCTCAATTGTCTAAATTCGAGGGAATATGTTACAAGTTTATGCAACCACATCCTTGCAATTTAAACCTTTTTAACCTCAATTGTACCCTGGTGAATCTGGAATCTTCCTCAAGGCCCGTAACTTTCAGTGATGTGTGTACTCGCACCCCTATTTCCCTTTTTGTTGCTTCTCTGCTCAAAGTCTTCTGTCATCAAGAAAATAATCTGATTTGCCTTTCTGACTGTCAACACCAATTGAAGAATGTTCCCTTTATCCCTACTCCTGATCGATTGCCCAGTTTTGATGGTTATCATTTGGGACCAGACTCGGCAGTTCTTCGTGCTTTGGTGAAGGATTGTGCTGTTTGGTGTAATACTGTGATATACAGAGCAGTTAGCGATTTGATCCCAATCTTTGTACAGATCAGTTGATCTACACAGTGGAGGAGCCACAAAAAGTCACACAGGATTTTCACTTGCAAGACTGCAAAGGAAAAATAACCTTGTGTGTTTTTTGTGAAGACTGGGTTAAGGTTATAGTAACAGGAGTAGGCCATTCAGCCCCTTGAGCCTGCTCCACCACTCAGTAAGAACATCTGTGCTGTACCTCCATGTACCTGACATAGGTCCATACCACTACTTATCCATCTCCAGACTTAAACCTAACAATTCATAGAATATTACAGTGCAGAAGAAGGCCATTCAGCCTATCGCATCTGCACTGACCATAATCCCAACCAGACCCTACGCTCATAAGTCCATGCATTTACCCTAGTTAGTCCCCCTGACACTAATTTAGCATGGCCAATCCACCTAACCAGCTCTAAGATTTTTATCCTGCAGCAGTGAAGGCACGGCAATATAATTCCAAGAGAGAATGATGTATGGCTTGGTGGGGATTTTCTCTATAGTAGGTCACTCTACTATAGAAAGGATATTACTAAACTAGAAAGAGCGCAGAAAAGATTTACTAGGATGCTACTGGGACTTGATGGTTTGAGTTTTAAGGAGGATGGATAGACTGGGATGCTTTTCTCTGGCGTGTAGGATCTTATAGAGGTCTATAACATAATGAAGAGCATAGATCAGCTAGATAATCAACATCTTTTCCCAAAGGTAGGGGAGTCTAAAACTAGAGGGCAAAGGTTTAAGGTGAGAGGGGAGAAATATAAAACGGTCCAGAAGGGCATTTTTTTCTCATACAGGATGGTGAGTGTTTGGAATGAGCAGTAGTAGAGGCGGGTACAATTTTGGCTTTTAAAAAGCGTTTAGACGGTTACGTGGGTAAAATGGGTATAGAGGGATATGGGCCAAATGTGGGCAATTGGGATTAGCTTAGGCATTTTAAAAAAAAAAGGGTACCATGGACAAGTGCCAAAGAGCCTGTTTCCATGTTGTAAACCACTATGACTCAATGACTATCTTTGGACTGTGGGAGGAAACCAGACCGGTTGAAGGAAACCCACGCAGACACAGGGAGAATGTGCAAACAGGGTCCCTGGCACTGAGAGGCAGCAGTGCCAACCTTGATGCTATGATTGCTGATGAATAACTTGGAAAGTGTTATATGGCATTTTTCCCTGACTCTTATTCTTCCCACTTTTTAACAAATTTTAACAAAATCTCCTAAGCTTGCTTTCTTGGGGACGTTGACTCTATTGCAAAGATTGGTGAGATATGAATCTCATCAGTTACTGTAAACTTGCAGTCTGCCAGACGATCACCGAGTGCCTTGAATGTCATATTTCCACATGACCACTTTAGAAATGGCAGCAAAATAGAAATAGTTTTTTTTAAACTGTGCGGGAAGGAACGTTTGCTTGGAAAAGAAGAAAAGCAGTGAGGCTAATTGGATAGCAGACACGGACAAAATGGGCTGAATGATCTCCATCTGTGCTGTATGATTCTTTCATACTTGCATGTTTGTAGAAATTAGCAAAAAAGTGTGTTAGCACTGCTGTCTCACAGCATCAGGGGCCCGGGTTCAATTCAGGTCTCGGGTCAACTGTGTGTGCAGAGTTCGCACGTTCTCCCGGGTTTATTCCAGGTGCTTCGTTTTCTTCTACTGTTTAAAGATGTGTGGGTTTCATGGATTGACCATGCTAAATTGTCCCTTAGTGTCCAACAATGTGTAGGTTATGTGGATTGGCCATGCCAAATTGCTCCTTAGTGTCCAAAGATATGCAGATTAGGTGGATTAACCATGCTAAATTGCCCCTCACTGTCCAAAGATGTGCCATGTTTTGGATGGATTGGCCATGCCCTTCGTGTCCAAACACGTGCTGGTTAAATGGATTGGCCATGCTAAATTCTCCCCCAGCGTACCTGAACAGATGCCAGAGTGTGGGCAACTAGAGGATTTTCACAGTAGCTTCATTGCAATGTTAATGTAAGCCTACTTGTGACACTGAAGTTAAACTAAATAGCCTCTTAGTGTCAGGGGGATTAGCAGGGTAAATTTGAAGGGTTACGGTGATGGGGTGGTTGTCGGTGCAGGCTTGATGGGTCCAATGGTGTTATTCTGCACTGTAGGGTTTCTATGATTTAATGCATTCTGCCATCTCTTTCATTCTCTGGAAGAAAGATGAGGATTTGATGTCCAGCGCCTACCATTTTTGGGTCACAATCACCCTTCCATTTTTTTAATATTTTTTTTGGAAAGCCTTCTGGGAAGCAGATACAAACCTTTCTTGAATAAGCAAAAGACTGGAACCTGAAACAGCTGAGAATACTGGAAAACCTCAGGTCTGGCAACATCTGTAGGGAGATGAAAGACATTTTTTGATTGTTTCCTGTGTTTGATCACATCGTGACTCCTTCCTTTAGAAAAACAGAATGTCGAGAAATGCCTGAATGGTGGTTTATAAAATTCTCCAGGTTTTCGATAAAATAGATACTGAGATGTTTCCATGGCTACACAGTGGTTACCCCGGACAGCCTTCTGTTTAATTCATTTTTCTTCTTTCCGTACAGGTTGCGTTATTGGAGACTAATCCCTATCTTCTAGCAATAACTATTATTGTGTCAATTGTGCACAGTGTCTTTGAATTCCTGGCTTTCAAAAATGGTGAGATGTAACTGCACTTCATTTAGAATCATTTCCTGACTGACTATAATCTACAAGTTGATAGACAGGCAACAGCATGGGGAGGCGATGGCCTAGTGGTCTTATCGCTAGACTATTAATCCATCAGCTCATGTTCTGGAGATCCTGGGTTTGAATCCTGCCACGGCAGATGGTGGAATTTGAATTCCATAGAAAATATCTGGAATTAAGAATCTACTGATGACCATGAAACCATTGTCGGGAAAAACCCATCTGGTTCACTAATGCCCCTATAGGGAAGGAAATCTGCCCTCCTTACCCTGGTCTGGCCTACATGTGACTCCAGAGCCACAGCAATGTGGTTGACTCTCAACTGCCCTCTGAAATGGTTGAATGAGCCACTCAATTCCAGGGCAACTAGGGATGGGCAACAAATGCTGGCCCAGGCAGCGATGCCCATGTCCTACGAATGAATGAAAAAAAACCCTTCCCAGTTCACCCAACATGACAACGACCTGCTTTGCAGGGCTCCAATATATCAGTTTTGCAGGCCTTCCAGGAATTGTATTCTAGATTTTGAGAGAGATCTTGTAGCTTTCTCCAGCCTTAGAGGAGACCCCTTATTTCGCACCAGAGATCAAAGATGGTACCTTGCTGGACTTTACGGTTCCGCTGGTCGTTGGATAGAATTAGAGTAGCTGAGAAAGCATAAGTTGGCACCTTGTGCCCTTTGCTGATCCAAGCTTGTGATGGTTCATTATTTTCGTTGGGGTGGCACAGTGGTTAGCACTGCTGCCTCACAGCGCCAGGGATCCAGGCTTGATTCTGGCCTTGGTTGACTGTGTGGAGTTTGCATGTTCTCCCTGTGTCTGCATGAGTTTCCTCCTGGTGCTCTGGTTTCCTCCCACAGTCCAAAGATGTACAGGTTGGGTTGATTGACCATGCTAAAATTGACACTAGTGTCAGGGGGATTAGCAGAGTAAATGTGTGGGCTTACGTGAAATAGGGTAATGGGGTTGTGATTGGCGCAGACTAGATGGGCTGAATGGCCTCTTTCTGCACATAGGAGTTCTATGATTAAATTGAGATGTGCTGCAAGATCTCACCAGAGCTACTTAAATCGCACCCTCTGAACCCATGGCTGCTACCATCTAGACAGATGAGGGCAGCAGATACTTGCGAACACAACCACTTGCAAGTTCTCCTCCAAACCATTCACCATTCTGACTTGGAAATCTATTGCTGTTCCTTCACTGTTGCTGGATCAAAGTCTCAGGGAACTCCCTCTGTGGGTGTACCTATGCCACACAGACTACAGGTCACCATCGCAGGATGAGCTAGTAATGCCTACATCCCATGAATGAATAAAAGAAAGTTTTAAAAAAAAATTGCCTGGAATTTTAAAATTCACACGTGTGATATCAGAACCATCACTGAGGAAAGAAGGGACGAGCTGATATTCTTTAGCGAAGTGAAGGCTGATGGGCAAATTAATCAGGGGCTTTAAAATTATAAAGGATTTTGGTAGAGTAGATGTAGAACCTAGAAACATTAAGGAATGCAGGAGAGTTTGCACATTCTCCCCATCTCTGTGTGGGTTTCTTCCAGGTGATCTGGTTCCCTCCCACAGTCCAAAGATGTACAGGTTAGGTGGATTGGCCATGCTAAATTGCCCCTTGGTGTCGGGGGATGAACAAATTGGGGTTACGGGGATAGGGCCTGATTGGAATTGTTGGCAGTGTAGACTTGATGGGCCAAATGTCTTCTTTCTGTACTGTAGGGATTCTGTGATTTGCCTGGAGAATGTGGAACTTGATGTCACATAGAAATAGCACCGGTTAATTTAGGGGAAAGTTAAAGTACATGAAGGAGAGGGAATTGATGGACATGCTGACTGGGTGAGGTGGAGAGGTATGATTTATGTTGGATGTTCGATGTAAGTTGGCCCAAGTGACTGATTTTTTTTTTTTCTTCCCCTCACCTAGACATTCAGTTCTGGAACAGCCGTCAGTCCCTGGAGGGGCTTTCCGTCCGCTCAGTTATTTTTGGTGTCTTCCAGTCCGGCGTTGTACTGCTCTACATCCTGGATAATGAAACCAACTTTGTGGTCCAGGTCAGCGTGTTTATCGGCCTCTTGATCGACCTGTGGAAGATCACAAAAGTCATGGATGTGCGGGTAAGAAAATGAACATAAGAACATAAGAGCATAAGAAATAGGAGCAGGAGTAGGCCATCTAGCCCTTCGAGCCTGCCCCGCCATTCAATAAGATCATGGCTGATCTGAAGTGGTTCAGTTCCACTTTCCCGCTTTCTCCCCATAACCCTTAATCCCCTTGCCTACCAAAAACCTATCTACCCGTGTCTTAAATATATTTAGCGAGGCAGCCTCCACCACTTCAATGGGCAGAGAATTCCAGAGATTCACCACCCTTTGAGTGAAGAAGTTCCTTCTCAACTCTGTTCTAAACTGCACCCCCCCCCCCCATCTTGAGGCTGTGCCCTCTAGTCCTGCTGTCCTTTCTTAGCGGGAAGAACCTCTCCACCTCTACCCTATCCATCCCTTTCATCATTTTATACGTCTCAATGAGATCTCCCCTCATCCTTCTAAACTCTAACGAGTACAAGCCCAGTCTATCCAAATGCCTCTCCTCCACCTCGGGAAAGAGCTTTGAAATAGTGCTTCATGGAAACAATGGGCAAGTGGCTAATCTGCAGAAGAAGCTCTTGAGGGAGATTGGGTATTAACTCAGTCAAATAAGAAAATCTGATTTAATTCAGAAAATGTCATTTTGAACCCAGTATATTAGTAATTGAAAACTGGGCAGAATTTCCCCTCCCAAAATTCTGTGTCTCAAGAGTCTGAAAACCGGAGCGATTCACTTTGGTTTTTTTTTCAGTGAGCTACACCATGCACCCCCTCGTCCCTTCCCCTCCTACTGACCTTCCTTCATCTAGAATCATAGAATCCCTCCAGTGAAAAGAAAGTTATTTGGCCCATCACATCTGCAGTGATGACAGTCCCACCCAGGCTCTATTCACATACCTCCACACATTATCCTGCTGACCTGCCTGACACTAAGAGGCAATTTAGTATGGCTAATCCACCTAACACGCAAGTGGGAGGAAACTGGAGCACTCAGAGGAAATGCACGCAGACACAGGGAGACCATGCAGACTCCATACAGACAGTCACCCCAGGCTGGAATTGAAACTGGGTCCCTGGTGCTGTGAGGTGGCATTACTAACCCACTGTGCCACCCTGGCTCTGCCCTTCAGGTCCCACCCCTTTGCACCAGTGGGTAGTGCCAGGGTTCTGATCTGGCACTGCCCCCAACCACCCAGGTGGGCCCACTGGTGAGGCCATCACATCAGGTCCCCGTTGGTAAAGAACCTCCAGTGGCCAGGCCAGAGAGCTAAGTTAGCTCCGTCTCTGGCATCCTAGGCTCACTAGTAGCATTTAAATCAACAAATAAACAGTTAAAAATGCCCTGGGAGGATTGCGACCAGCTTGATACTGGGCACAATTCTCGTTTTGAGCCTCCAGCTAAAGTGTCCTGCTACGCTACTTGACCAGTGCAACAGGGCGGTAAAATGGCACCCATTGTGTTTGAGTGGAGCAGGTGACTTTGAATGCTTTGTAGATGCTGTCCTCAAAGAGGTTCTCTTCACCTCATGCTGGATTCTGTAGTGGAATCATTGATAGTGATTGATCACTATGATTATCTTTTAAAACTGGTGGAAATTTAGAATCATGTTGCAGCATGTCTGTGTGGGTTTCCTCTGGGTGCTCCAGTTCCCTCAGGCTCAAGATATGTGGGTTAGGTGGATTGGCCGTGCTAAATTATCCCTTAGTATCAGGGGGACTAGCAGGGTAAATATGTGAGATTACGAGGATAGGGTGTGAGTGAGATTGTTGTTGGTACAGGCTCGATGGGCCAAATGGCCACCTCCTGCACTGCAGGGATTCTGTGATTCTTATTTAATCCACTGTGTTTATGTTGGAAATAAAAACTTGCTCACTAAAAAACTACAAATTGTAACATTTGTTGAACTGTAAGAAAATGTGTGGATAAAATGAGGGAGGCGATGGCTGAGTGGTATTATCTCTAGACTATTAATCCAGAAACTCAACTAAATTTTTTGGGGACCCGGGTTTGAATTCTGCCACAGCCGATAGTGGAATTTGAATTCAATTTAAAAAAACCTGGAATTAAGAATCTACTGATGACTATGAATCAATTGTTGAATCTGGTTCACTAATGCCCTTTAGGGAAGGAAATCTGCCATCCTTATCCAATCTGGCCTATATGTGACTCCAGAGCCACAGTAATGTGGTTGACTCTCAACTGCCCCTCTGAACAAGGGCAACTAGGGATGGGCAATAAATGCTGGTCCAGCCAGTGATGCCCATGTCCCAAGAATGAATGATAAAATAATGCAGCTCATTCATTGAATACGGTATAGATATTACAGTGCGCCCATACAATGCATCTCCCTGCCTAAGTAACTGAAACAAGTCAAGGTAATGCAAGAACCAGAGAAACGGGCGGTCAGCAGCATTGTGAAGAAGGCCTGGTGTTATGGCACTTGCACGTTCTCGGATTATAAAGAGTGGGATCGGGGTCAAGATTGTAATCCTATTTAATACAATGGGACAAATACTGTTTGATTAGAACAAAAATTTACAGCACAGGAACAGGCCTTTCAGCCCGCCAACCATGCTACCCGTCTGACTAAAACCATCACCCTTCTGGGGTCCATATCTCTCTATTCCATCCTATTCATGTATTTATCCAGACACCCCTTTAAAAGTCACAGATTTTTGAATGACAAAGTTGTTCACAGTTCCTTTTGGTCCTGTTATGGGTAACACAGTGGTTAGTACTGCTACCTCACAGCACCAGGGTCCCAGGTTCAATTCTGGCCTTGGGTCACTGTGTGGAGTTTGCACTTTCTCCCCATGTCTGCATGGGTTTCCTCCGGGTGCTTCGGTTTCCTCCCGCAGTCCAAAACGTGCAGGTTAGGTGGATTGGTCATGCTAAATTACCCTCGTGCCACGGGGGATTAGAGGGTAAAGGCATGAGGTTTCGGGAATGGGGCTTGAGTGGGATTGTGGTCAGTGCAGATGTGATGGGCAGAATGGCATCCTTCTGCATTGTAGGGATTCCATTCAGTGGATAATTCTAAGCAGAAAGAAGCAATGAGAGCTTAACCATATCTGGACCAAGTCCTCACAGATCACCTAGTATTTCTCTTTAAGACTCTTGTACGTTTTTGAAATTGAGGGTAATGTGATTTTTAATTTAATTTTTATAGATTGACCGTGATAATAAAGTGGCAGGGATCTTCCCACGTTTGACATTAAAAGACAAATCAACATATGTACAGTCCTCAACTAAGAACTATGATGATGTGAGTATGAAGTTGTGTTTATAACTGCTTGAAGTATTGTGTGTGTGTTTTAAAATACAGGATCCCAAATCCTGGATTATGGGGCTGAGATTGTGCTGGGTTTTGGACGTCTAACCTGTTATCGTGCACTAGGTTAAGTCATGGAGAGTTCAAAATATCGAGCTTGCATCCAGTTCTCGTGAGCTTCAGTTAGCAGTTTGCATCTGGCTTTTTATGTTTTGAGGGTTGTGTTTGCCAAGTGGAATCAGAGGGCGTAGGTAATGATGAGCTCCTTGTGCCTTCAGCCAGAACCAATTTGGAGTGGGGCTCAACCTGACCAGCCCATTTCCAAAACTTCTGATTGGATTTATTATTGTCACATGTACTAGCATACAGTGAAAAGTATTGTTTCTTGCGTGCTATATAGGCAAAGCATACATACTGTTCATAGAGAAGGAAAGGGGAGAATGCAGAATGTATGTTACAATCACAGCTAGGGTGTAGAGAAAGATCAAGTTAGTGCGAGGTAGGTCCATTCAGAAGTCTAATGGCATCAGGGAAGAAGCTGTTCTTGAGTCAGTTGGTACGTGACCTCAGACTTTTGTATCTTTTTCCCGATGGAAGAAAGAATGTCCGGGGTGCTGAACAATTATGTTGATGGGTCAAGATGTGTGTGGAGTATAAATGTGGTCTGTTTAAGTTCTGTAAATTCATTGATTTTGACTGCTTCAATTGATGTTCCAAATATAACTTGGTAGAATGTAGATCTGTCATTTCTGAGAGATGAACTGATTGGTAATTTGCAATTAACACTGTGGATCTTTAGTGATGTTCCCTGATGAGCGTGTTCAGGTAATTTCCCATTCTTAATGTCACCTTTGCCTTTAAGGAAAAAGCCAGAGGTCTGGTCAGTGCAATGTGGTTGGACTGTTTGATCTTTTTTCTAAAAAAAAGAGTTTTTGGGTGTCAAAATCTTGCAATTTGATATAGGTGCACAAATCCTTAAGATACACTAGATATTGTAATTGTGTCAGTAATAACTTGTAGGATTGCTCTGTGCTTTGAAGAGGCTTGACTAAGAGGAGTGTTGAGGCCTCGGGATCCGTACTCGGTGGAGTTTAGAAGGATATGGGGGATCTCATTGAAATTTATAGAATACTGAAAGGCCTGAATAAGGTGGACGTGGGGAAGATGTTTGCATTTGTCGGAGAGACTAGGATCCGAGAGCCCAGCCTCAGAATAAAAGAATGAATGTTTAGAATTGATTTGATTTTATTATTGTCGCACATATTAGTATACAGTGGAAAGTATTGTTTCTTGCCCGCTATGCAGACAAAGCGCACTGTTCATAAAGAAGGAAAGGAGTGCAGGATGTAGTGTTACAGTCATAGCTAGGGTGTAGAGAAAGATCAACTTAATGCAAGGTAGGTCCATTCAAGAGTCTGATGGAAGCAGGGAAGAAGCTGTTCTTGAGTCGGTTGGTAGAACTGAGGTGAGGAGGAATTTCTTCAGCCAAAGGATGGTGAATCTGTGGAATTCATTGCCACAGAGGAGGCCACGTCATTGAGCGTATTTAAGACAGAGATAGGTTCTTGATTGATAAAGGGATCAAAGGTTACAGGGGGAAGGCGGGAGAATGGGACTGAAAACATATCAGCTATGATTAAGTAAAGCAGATGCGATGGGCTGAATGGCCTAATCCTGCTTTTATGGTCTAGAGATTAATAGGTGGTTAATGATTAATACTTTGTTCTTTTACAGATGGCTTTTAAATATTTGTCTTGGATTCTTTTCCCACTCTTGGGCTGCTATGCTATCTATAGCTTATTGTATATGGAGCACAAAAGCTGGTATTCCTGGGTACTGAGCATGCTCTATGGTTTCTTATTGACATTTGGTGAGTACGACTGACTTGCAAATGCCTTATGGTAAATGTAACAGACTAGAGACATTCCTCTGACTCAAAGTTTCCAAAATGTTTGGATAGGCGAGGCTTGTTTTCCTTGGCACATAAGAGGCTGAAGGGTGACTTTTTTGTACTCCATTCTTAAGTCAAAGCTCAGAATGGACAGGCAAAGAGTAGTTAACACTGCTGCCTCACAGCGCCAGGGACCCGGGTTTGATTCCTAGTTTGGGTTGCTGGCTGTGTGGAGTCTGCATGTTCTCCCCATGTCTGCATGAGTTTCCTCCGGGTGCTCTGGTTTCTTCCCACGATCTGAAAGACGTGCTGGTTAGGTGCATTGGCCGTGCTAAATTCTCCTTCAGTGTACCCGAACAGGTGGCAACTAGGTGATTTTCATGTAACTTCATTTCAGTGTTAATGTAAGCCTACTTGTGACACTAGTAAATAAATAACGCAAATCCATTCCTGGCTTGCTCCGAAAACCAAATTCAAGATGCCACACAAGGCAAGACAAATAAGATCCAAGCTAACGAGACGAGACATTGCAACTCATCCTGGGCTTGATCCAACACTTGATCTCGGCCAAAGAGCTAGAAAGGAAAGACTTGTTTCCCCTAGCTGAGGGGGTAATTACCAGGGGGTGTAGATTTAAGATGATCGATAGAAGGATTCAAGGGGGATATGATGCAAATTCTGTTCCTCCAGAGGATGGTGGAGGTTAGAATTCACTGCCTAAGTTGGTGATTGAAGCTGAAACACTAAACTCATTGAAAAGGTACCTGGATCTGCACCTGTAATGCTGGAACCTGCAAGGATGCAGGAAAGTGGGTTCAAAATAAATGACTGGCTTTTTTTCTCACTTTTCTTTTGGGCCCACGCATACATGATGGGCTGAATGGCCCCTCTGTGCACTGTAATAGTTCTTTGTGGCACAGTGGGTTAGCACTGCTGCCTCACAGCTCCAGGGACCTGGGTTTGATTCCCAGTTTGTGACTCTATGTGGAGTTTGCACATTCTCCCCGTGTCTGTGTGGGTTTCCTCCAGGTACTCCAGTTTCCTTCCACAGTCTGAAAGATGTGCTGGTTAGGTGCATTGACCCAAACTGGCGCCGCTCTGTGGTGGTTAGGGGGTTTTCACAGTAACTTCATTGCAGTGTTAATGTAAACCGACTTGTGACTAATAAATAAACTCTAACTTTCCAATTCTCTTCTATCATCTGATTGTAACCTAGTGAATGAATTCTGTGACTGAGTCTAGTGCTGAATCTCACATGAGAATTTTAATTTGCTAATCATTTCATAGGGTTTAATGTTGAGATTTTGGCAATGGGAAGGGGGAAAGAACTCCAAAGAACGCTGTTTTGATTTAAGCAACAACTGTTATTTTCATCAGAGTCTTTAGTGTCCCAGGTTTGGGATGTTGCAGAGTTTGAACACAGTGCAGGGTTTCTGCGACCTCCCCCGCAGCTGGGAATCTCCGGTCCTGCTGCAGTGAACAGGGATTTGGCTGAGTGCCAGATTCTCCGTTCTCGCTGGCAGCAGCAGTGGGCCGGAATGGCTGGAGAATTCCAGCCACAAGATGAAATTTTAGAAAGTAAAACTGGTTTTATTGAGATGAGTTGTAAGCGGGGGCTTGTGGGTGTGGAAGGAAACATAGAAAAGTAGAAACTAGAAGCAGGAGGAGGCCATTCGGCCCTTCAGGTCTATTCTGCCATTCATCTTGATCACAGTGGGTCATTGATTCTCCCCCCCCCCCCCCCCCCCCATATCCCTTGATTCCTTTAGCCCAAGAGCTATATCTAATTCCTTCCTGAAATTGCACATTTTGGCCTCAACTACTTTCTGTGGGAGTGAATTCCACACATTCTCCACCCTCTGGGTGAAGAAATTTCTCCTCACCTCGATCCTAAAAGGTTTACCCCTTATTCTCAAACTATGACCCCTAGTTCTGAACCCCCCCCCACCCCAACTCTCCCTCCAACCCTGTGCCCCCGCCATCACCACTACCATTGGGAACATTCTTTCTGAATCTACCCTGTCTAACCCTGTTAGAATTTTGTAAGTTTCTATGAGATTTCCCCCCTCACTCTTCTAAACTCCAATGAACACCATCCTAACCCACTTAGTCTCTCTCCATATGACAGATCTGCCATCCCAGGAATCAGACTGGAACAGTAGTACAGTTGGTAAAGTATAATCTGGAATAGAGGTGAGGCAAAATGTTCCAGATTTTGGTTCTCATTTCTAAGTTACCTGATATTGATGGGGTGCTGTAATTGGCCACCCTGGACTTGTAGGACCAGCAGAAAAGATACTGCAAAGCTGTCGGCACGGTGGCACAGTGGCACTGCTGCCTCACAGCTCCAGGGACCCGGTTTCGATTCTGGCCTCGGGTGACTGTGTGGAGTTTGCACGTTCTCCCCGTTTCTGGAGGAAACCCACACTCCAAATGTGCAGGTTAGGTGGATTGGCCATGCTAAATCACCTCTTAGTGTCCAAAGGTTAGGGGAATTAGCTGGGTAGATATGTGGGGTTATGGGAATAGAGTCTGGATGGAATGCTCTGTCGGGGATTGGGCGCAGGGTTCTAATGGCCTCCTTCTGCACTGTAGATGTTCTATGAAAATACGTGAGATGCAATCCCTTGTTATCAGCACTGTACACAATGGGTGGAGACAGCCCTAACTTTGTGTTTATCAAACGTGTTGTAACTATATGGAACTGCATCAATTTGAGGAAAGTCCTAATTTGGGCAAAGTTACAGGAATTAACCCACTGATCACCAGGATTCCAAAAGCTCTTAAAGTGCCTTCCTATCATTTGAAAGGGAAAAAAAAGTGGCGTTTAAACTCTGGCAGAGTGAGGGGGACTATGAAAAGCAAGGAGAATCCTGAATGAAAACTTTAGGAATGCTTTCACTGGAAGGTTTTCCGAACTGTCGAGGAAGAGACTTTTTTTTTACGCTCCCAAATGATGGCGCAGATCTCGCTGAATTCCAGCCAGTTAATTTATAATCAGAAACGGAGTTAATGTTTCAGGTTGTTGACCTTTCAACAGAGCAGAGCTGTGAAGCTAGTCTGAGTCAGCCTGTTAGAGCGATAAGGTGATTTAATCTTTCAATACTTGGAGAATGCAATATAAACCACATTGAACGGTCGAGTAAACTACAAAGTTAAGCACATATTTGTGTGTTTACACATGAACGCAATGTGCATTTACAACCAACATAAAAATACAACAAGACAGTGAAGCTCTTGCAGAGGTCATAAGCTCATAAAATATTGGAGCCATTCGGCCCATCAAGTCCACTCCAAGTTCAGTCATCGCTGATATGCTCCTCGTTCTCATTTTCCTGCCTTCTCTCCATAACCCTTTTAATCCATTATCAATTAAAAATCTGTCACTCCTCCTTAAATTTACTCACTGTCCCAGCATCCACTGCACTTGGGGTAGCGAATTCCACAGATTCACAACCCTCTGGGAGAAGTAGTTTCTCCTCAACTTTGTTTTAAATTTGCTGCCCCTTATCCTCAGACTATGACCTCCTGTCCTAGAACACTCCACAGGAGGAAGTACCCGCTCCATGTCTACTTTATCCAGACCTTTTAACATCTTGTATGCCTCAATTTGATCTCCCACTCATTCTTCTAAATTCCAGAGAGTTTAGGCTTAAACTGCTCAATCTCTCTTCTTGTAACAAACCCCTTATCTCTGCAATCAATCTAGTGAACCTCCTCTGGACTGCTCCAATGTCACTACATCTTTCCTCAAACAGGCCTGTGACACTGAATCTCAAAGGACACAGGGAACCCAGCCAGGCTTGGAACACTGAATCTGATAGGACACAGTGAACTTAGCCAGGTCTGTGACACTGAATATGATAGGACACAGTGAACCCAGCCAAGCTTGGGACACTGAATCTCAAAGGACAGAGTAAACCCAGTCTGACCTGCGACACTGAATCTCAAATGGCACAGTGAATCCTGACAGGCCTGTGACATTGAATTTCAAAGGACACAGTGAGCAAAGACAGGCCTATGACACTGAACCTCAAATGACAGCGAACCCAGCCAGGCCTGAGACACTGACTCCAAAGGACAGAGTGAACCCAGTCAGACCTGCGACACTGAATCTCAAATGACACAGTGAACCCAGCTAGGCCTGTGACACTGACTCCAAAGGACAGAGTGAACCCAGCCAGGCCTGTGACACTGACTCCAAAGGACAGAGTGAACCCAGCCAGGCCTGTGACACGAATCTCAAACAAGACTCTTTCCTCAAACAAGGACACCAAAACTGTGCACAAGGAGTAAACTGTGCGCAATACTCCAGCTGCAGCTGCACTAATGTCTTGTATATGTCTGGAGCGAGGTTTAGATTGCCTTGGCGTTGACCTTTTGTGCATCTGTTACTCTTTTTGAAAAAAAAGCATTAGTAATTGGTTATCTTAAGTTTGCTCTTGAAGCAGGGAAGATTAAAGGGAGAGTCAGTAGAGATGTCCAAAATCATGTGGCGCAGTGATTAGCACTGCTGCCTCGTGGCATCTGGGACCCAGGTCCAATTCCAGCCTTGGGTCACTGTCTGTGTGAAGTTTGCACGTGCTCCCTGTGTCTGTGTGGGTTTCCTCCGGGTGATCAGGTTTCCCCTCTCAGTCCAAAGATGTGCAGGTTAGGTGGATTGGCCATGCTAAGTTGCCTGTTAGTGTCAAAGAGATAACAGGATAAATATGTGGGGTTATGGGGATAGGGCCTGGGTGGGATTGTCAGTGCAGGCTCGATGGGCTGAATCACCGCCTCCTGTGTTGTAGGAATTCTAATGAAGGTTTTTTTTTGACAGTAAATAAGGAGAAACTTATTGTCAGTCAGTGATTGTAGCTTAAGTAACCAGAACACACAGATTTAAGTTAAGATTTAATTTAAGATTAAGTAGATGAGAATCTTTTTGTTACACATTGAGTTAAGCTTGGGAATGGAACACCAGAACACGAGGAAGCAGTTTCAGCACTAACTTGTAAAATTGGATCAATAAGTGAAGAATAACTTTGCTGAGCTAAGAAAACAAGGGAGTACTCACATAATTTGGTTAATAATTAAAATATCGGCAAATGCAAGGCGCTTAGTTGCTTCATAGAATCCCTACAGTGCAGAAGGAGGCCATTCAGCTCATCAAATCTGCACCAACTCTCTGGAGCATCTTACCCAGGCCCTATCCTTGCAATCCCATGTATTTGCCCCATTACCCCATCTCATCTGTACATCTTGGCAATTTAGCATGGTCAATCCCACCTGACCTGCACGTCTCTGGAGTGTGGGAGGAAACTGGAGAACACAGACACTGAGAAAACATGCAAACAGCCACCCAAAGCTAGAATTGAACTTGGGTACCTGGCACTGAGGCAGCAGTGCTAAACACTGTGCTGCACAGTTGTAGAGTGGGTACTTGCCACAAAATTGTAATCAGTTTATTATTAACAACTGTGCTGTCCAGAAGCCACTGAGATCTTAATTGTATTTTGTTATCTTTTGACATAATGTGTATGCTGAGGCTATGGGTGGAGCCTGACAGGTTTAATCACTTGCTGAACATGCATAAGATGACTTGTGGAGCTTCACTTATCCATCTACAGTGTTTCCAAGTGTTAAACCCCAGATTATAGCTCAGGGTTTAAATATGACAGGCATGAGATTAGCACATTGAATGCCAATCCTTACTCTTGTAGCCCTTTGTACATTTACATTAGAGTGGGAAATGCACTGTATGTTGTTGCATGGAATGTAATGTGTTATAAAAATTATTTTTCAACGTCTGCAGCTACCCTTGAAGCTTTGTGGCACACTGTTGCCTCATGATGCTGGGGACCTGGGTTCGATTCCTGGCTTGGGTCACTATCTGTGTGGCATCTGTACCTTCTCCCCGTGTCTGTGTGGGTTTTCTCTGGGTGCTCTGGTTTCCTCCCAGAGTCCAAAGATGAGCAGCTTAGGAGGATTAGACGTGGTAAATTGTCCCTTAGTGTCCAAATATGTGCCGGTTAGGGGATTGGCCATGCTAAATTGCCCTTTAGTATCTAAAGGTGTGTGGATTAGGTGGATTGGCCGTGCTAAGTTGCCCCTTCGTATCCAAAGATGTGCAGGTTAGGTGGATTGACCCAAAAAAAGCTTTAAATTGCCCCTTAGTGTCCCAGGATGTGCAGGGTGGCGGGATCAGTGAGGTAAATACATGGGGGTTACAGGATAGAGCATGGGAAGAGGGTTGGGTCTGGATGAGATACTCTGAAGAGTTGCTACAGAACCAATGGGCTGAATGGCCACCTCCTGCACTGCAGGGATTCTCTGATTTTTAATCAACTCTTTGCAGCCCATCATGTCTGTGCCAGTCCTTTCATAGCCTCCTTCTGTGAAGAATTGTTTTGTGATTGTAAGGATTATAATTGTCTCTTTTGTGTTTGTCTCCTCACAGGATTTATAACAATGACACCACAGCTTTTCATTAATTATAAGCTGAAGTCAGTAGCCCATCTCCCGTGGAGGATGCTTACCTACAAAGCCCTAAATACCTTTATTGATGACCTCTTTGCATTTGTTATTAAAATGCCAATGATGTACAGAATAGGATGTTTGAGAGATGGTAAGTGGCTGAATGAAATCTTTTAATGAGTTCACTGATCATCTGACACTTTTGCCTTCCTCCTCCCCTGCACACAGTTTGAGGAAGTGAGAAAAGCCTCCTACTGTCTCTGCTGGGGTGGATTCCTGCAAGTTTCGCTTGGGTGGTGTTGCCTGCCACGGTCTGTTTTAACCCTCTTATGGTGGACAAAGAATTGCGAGTGGACTTCTTGTTAGTACAATAATATTTATTCACACACACAAACACACTTATTACTCACCCATCCTCAATCAATACTAAGTTACCTTACAGAATACAAAAGTTCAAGTCCAAGACTAGACCTCGACTTAACTTTTGTGTGATTGGCAAATTCCCAGACATGTATTGGCCTCTATCCGTGTGTGGTCTCTGTAATTCTCTGCGAAGTCTGGTCTGATACTCTGGTCTTCCTTTCTTCCTCGGGTGTGGTGGCTCTCCTCGTGCTGGTGTTGGTCACCATGGTTGTCGCTCGTTTGGCGAGAGAGAGATTCTTCTATTGTGCAGCACCCTTTTATATGTCATTGATTTTGTGGCTTTTTTGGCTATTGCCAAGCAATCGATCAGGGTTTAATCACCCTGATCGATAGAGTCCAGTCAAGTGCTGCCACACCAATTTCCGGATGTGTCCCCAGTGGCCATGCCTGTAGGTAGGTCACATACCTCCCTCCCAAATAAGATGTTAGGGTGCCCTGTGTCTGGTAAACAACCTGGTTTGATCAGAAAGTGTCCTTGTCCTGGAGGTGGCCCATATCCCATTTATTCCAACATCTGTAGCCTGTTTATCTCTGTCCAGTTTCTTTTGAAGCTGCAGCCTGTCTGTTTCAATACTTGTCCAATTATCCCAGCATGCTCCTGCAAACCGCCATCTTAGGTGGCCTGTTTAGCCCCAGTGATGACTGCATTGTACAGTTTATTGGAAGGTGAGACTCTGAGCTCCTACACCTTTTGGATAGAGTAGTTGATTTAAAGAGATGGGCAGGCAGCTTGTGAATTACCCTTTAGTATTGGAGTGCTGGAGAAGAGGGGGAATGCAGCAGTGATAGTGTCCTTTCACTGGAAGTTCATTATTGATTCAGGCTTATGCTCGCTTAGAGGTGTCTTTCTGCTTTGGAGAGCTAGGACTTCAGAATGTTGTTGAAAGCTTGGGTTCCGAAAGCTGCTCAAGAAGTATTTTAAAACCTTCTCAAAGGAAATGAGACAGATCACGGCACAGAAAAGGCGACCATTGGCGTTCATTGTGAAACATAATTCCTTTCGACTCTCATGGGTGGCACAGCGGTTAGCACTGCTGCCTCAGTGTCAGGGACCTGGATTCGATTCTGGCCTTGGGTCACTGTGCAGAGTTTGCATGTTCTCCCTGTGTCTGCATGGGTTTCTTCCAGGTGCTCCAGTTTCTTCCCACAGTCCAAAAGACATATTGGTTAGGGTGCGTTGGCCACGCTAAATTCTCCCTCGGTGTACCCAAACAGGTGCCGGAGTGTGGTGCCTAGAGGATTTTCACAGTAACTTCATTGCAGTATTAGTGTAAGCCCACTTGCGACACTAATAAATAAGCTTTAAAACTTTAAACTTTGAGATTTCTCTCTAAGAAGTGGCCTAGTGGTGTTATCGCTAGTCTATTAACCCAGAAACTCAGCTAATGTTCTGGGGGACCCCAGATTTGAATCCTGCCATGACAGATGGTGGAATTTGAATTCAATAAAAAATATCCAGAATTAAGGATCTACCGATGACCGTGAAACCATTGTCGGAAAAACACATTTGATTCACAAATGTCCTTTAGGAAAGGAAATCTGCCATTGAACCTATTGTAGATGTACACTCTTTTCTGCGCCCTCCAGTCTTCCGAGTCTTTGCATTCTATCATTGAGGCAGAGCTTTAAGTTGCCTGGGCCCTTCTACTTGGAACCCTGTCTGAGACCGCCCCGCACCCCACTTTCAAACTTTCTTTTCAGGTTCTGAATTGTCTCAAAATCTTTAATCACCCCTCCTAAATCCGATTGCTGTTCTTCTTGCAAATACTCTGCAAAGTGCCTCGGGGACAAGTTTGCAGCATATTGCATCAGTACGATCTTCACCATCTGTAATGGAACAACTCTGTAAGTGATACAGGAAGTACTTCTCACGCAGTGAGTGGTTAAAGTCTGGAATGAGTGTGCGTAGGAGGCAGGTTGAATGGAAAATAAGCGTTATCTGAAAAGGAAGAATGTGCAGGGCTACGGAGAAGGTGGGAGCATGGCATTCAGTGAATTACTCATTTGGAGGGCCAGTCAGATCCAGTTGGGCCAAATGGCCATCTGCTAGGGTTAACAATTGTGATTCCATGAAATTTAGTGCATTTATTTTTTATTCCCTCGTGGGAAATGGGCATCACTGGCTGGCCAGCATTTATTGCCCATCCCTAGTGCCTGAGGGCAGTTGAGAGTCAACCACATTGCTGTGGCTCTGTAGGTCAGAGCAGGTAAGGACGGCAGATTTCCTTCCCTAAAAGGGCATTAGTGAACCAGATGATGGGTTTTTCCGACAATGGTTTCATGGTCATCACATTCTTAATTCCAGATTTGCTTTTAAACCAAGTTCAAGTTCCACCATCTGCCATGGCAGGATTTGAACTCAGGTACCCAGCACATTAGCTGAGTTTCTGGGTTAATAACCTAGCGATAATACCACTAGGCCATCTCTTCCTTAAGGTATCCCAAAGCACTTCAGAACCACACTTGAAGTGCAGTTGCTGCTGTCGTGTAGAAAACACAGCAAGCTCTCGCAGCGAGATGTGATATTGACGCGGTTAATCTGTGCTGAAGATGTTGTTGGAGGGAGAAATATTAATGCGGGCACTATGAAGGGCTGTTTTGAGGGGTGTCGTGGGATGTTGAATGAGGAATCTTTTGGTTTAATATCTTATCTGAAAGATAGATCCACGATCTTTGTGTCTTTCATGGAGTGGATGTGGAGAGGTTATTTCCACGAGTAGTCAAACCTAGAACCAGAGGGCACAACCTCAGGCTAAAGGGACAATCCTTTAAAACAGATGAGGAGAAATTTCTCCAGCCAGAGAGTGGTGAATCTGTGGAACTCTTTGCCACAGAAAGCTGTGGAGGCCGGGTCATTGAGTGTCTTTAAGACAGCAATAGATAGGTTTTTGATTATTAAGGGGATTAGGGGTTATGGGGAAAAGGGGCTGAGAAAAATATCAGCCATTATTGAATGTCAGATGTGATGGGCTGAATGGTCCGGCAGGACAGCTGTTGGCACTGCTGCCTCACAGCACTAGGGAGCCGGATTTGATTCCCAGCTTGGGTCACTGCCTGTGTGGAGTTTGCACATTGTCCCTGTGTGGATTTCCACCGGGTGCTCCAGTTCCCTCCCACAGTCCAAAGATCCTCGATTAAAGTTTCTTTCGGCCGTGCTAAATTCTCCCTCAGTGTACCCGAACAGGCACCGGAGTGTGGTGAGTAGGGGATTTTCACAGTAACTTCCTTGCAGTGTTAATGTCAGAGTACTAATGTGACTAATAAACAAACTTTAATTCTGCTCCTGTGTTTTATGGCCTTAATGTGACTACCCAAAATAACCCTATTTTTCTTTTGAACCAGACGTGGTGTTTTTTATCTACTTGTACCAACGCTGGATCTATCGAGTAGATCCGACTCGAATGAATGAGTTTGGGACGAGTGGCGAAGACTCAGTAAAGGTGACGAAAGAAAATAGTTCCCCAAAAGCTCTAATGGCAAAACCGGAGGGAGAGAAGAAGAATGATTAAATTAAAACCTTTGTATGGTCGTAAGTTTAATGTTTTGCTGAAGCTGCAGCAGAATTGAGACCATGGACTGTAATAATCTACTTCCTGATTTTTGTATTAATATAATCCTGTTGAAAATAAGTGAATTTTGAAGTCCAGGTTAATGTGATGTACTGTATTGTTCTGAAACATATCTGTATTTAAGTATGATAACTTTGTAATCACTGTATTCCACTGTGGAATATTTGGTACATTAAATTACTAATAACGTTTAAATTGCAGCCACTTGTCAAAGGCAGCCTCTGTTCATTTCGGGGAGGGTGTGGGGTGGGGGGAAACGTACCAGATTTTAGAAATATTCGTCTGAAATTCTGTTTCCTGTTGCAATCAACACTCCAGTAAATTTATGTTTCGAAGCGGGTTGCGTGTTAGACTTGCTAGTGGCTATCTCTTCAGTTTTTCATCCAACTTTATTGGATGTTGATTTCCAGTTGGTGTTGATTATACCACCAAAGGCGTTGATTCTCCTGACGCAAGGGAAGGAGAGGGAGGAGGGAGGGATGGAGGGAGGGTTGCAATTCTAGGCTGCATTCTCACACCCCCCCCCCCCCCCCCCCCCGTGAGTATGATGTTTTCTTTCTACTAATGGAATCCATTTGGAAAAAGCGAAGATATTTGTGCAAATGCTCAAAGCGGTTGGTGCTCCCTCGTCTTGGTTTACTTGTCCTGAGTTGCGGCACCAAAATAAAAATAGCGGTTAGTTGATTTAAAAACACTTCCCACCTGTCTGGTGCTTTATTTTTCAAAGATTGAGATTACTGAATTGGAGCTGCCTGGTGCTGTTCAGCCTAAACTCCACCCCTCCCCCCCAACCCACCTCCAACTGACCCTGTAACCTCGCCATTCCCCATTGGAGTAGTGCTCGTGTGTGGACATTAACTTCAAACTTGAACGTTAAACTTGGTGCCACAAATTGGTTTACGTTAACGCGGCAATGCAGTTATTTTGAAAATCCCCCAATCCCCACACTCCGACATCTGTGCGGGTACATGAAGGAAGAATTTACTACGGCCAATGCACCTAACCTGCATAAGTTTGGACAGTAAGGGGTAATTTAGCATATCCAATCCATCTAACCTTTTACATCATTTGATAGTAAGGGGCAATTTAGCATGGCCAATCCACCTAACCTATACATCATTGGATAGTAAGGGGCAATTTAACAAGGCCAATCTGCCTAACCTGCATTTCTTTGGGCTGTGGGAGGAAACCGGAGCATGGACGAAACCCAGAGATACAGGGAGAATGTGCAGACTTCACACAGACAGTGACCCACGCTGGGAATTGAACCCGGGTCCCGGTGCTGAGGCA
The DNA here is from genome assembly GCF_965287045.1 of Carcharhinus amblyrhynchos. Lineage (NCBI taxonomy): Eukaryota > Metazoa > Chordata > Chondrichthyes > Carcharhiniformes > Carcharhinidae > Carcharhinus > Carcharhinus amblyrhynchos. The sequence continues at coordinate 6,370,802 of NW_027649778.1, forward strand.
GCAGTGCTAACCACTGCACCACCATACGAAGCAAGGTATAGGAGTTACCTCTATGCATTCACAGTTATTGATTTTAGGTTGCAACGTTCATAAGGTATTAAAACCAATCACAATCACTTCACACTTAATTGTAATATCCAGTCAGTGTGAGCTTTTTAATCATGCTAGCTGACCTAATCTGTCATTGTTACAAGTTATTGTCCCAGCTTGTGTCTGCAGATACCGTACCCATCTCCCCATTCCAAATCTTAGAATCCTACAGTGCAGAAGGGAGGCTGTTTGGCCCATCAAGTCTGCACTGACCACTATTCCACCCAGGCCCTATCACCATAACCCCATGCATTTACCCTAGCTAGTCCCCCCTGACATCAGGAGACAATTTTGCATGGCCAATCCACTTAATCTGCACATCATTGGAGCGTGGGAGAAACTGGAGCACCTGGAGGAAACCCACGCAGACACGGGGAGAATGTACAAACTCTGCACAGACAGTGACCTAAGCTGGGAATTGAACCCAAGGTCCCTAGCGCTGTGAGTAAGCTGTGCTGTCATGCCACACTTCAGACATCTAAACCAGACATCTGATTTAATAAATCTTCTCAGACTGAAGGCCATGATGCTTATCTGTGACGAGCTTTTTATTTTCTCATTGCAGCTTCTGTGATTTCTTAAAAATATATTATTCCTTTCAACATCCATGTCAGAGGTGATGAATCCCATTGCCAGTGCTCCCTGTTCACTGCATTGTGGTCGCGTGTCACATTCCAGCACAGTAGCTCACAACACCCCAAACAAAAGTGTTTGCCAAAATTAATTGTGCCAAGGGATGACCACCCTCTTAACTGAGGGGACAAACCGTGACATCACAGTGCAGCCACCCACCTGCACGCACGCACACACAAACAGGCATCAGTGAGATCAGGCATCACACTCTGTCTTGAAACTGGGAGAATTTGAGGCAGGAAGCTCAAATTGGATTAGCTGAAGGAGCTGTTACTATCTGGCTGATTTATCTGGGAGTGAATGCAATGACACAGTGGTTAGCATTGCTGCCTCATCACGCCGGGGACCTGCGTTCAATTCACTCCTCAGGTGACTGTCTGTGTGGAGTCTGCACATTGTCCCCATATCTGCAGAGGTTTCCCCTGGGTCCTCTGGTTTCCTCCCACAGTCGAAAGATAAATAGGTTAGGTGGATTAGTCGTGCCAAATTGCCCCTTAGTGTCTGAAGATGTGCAGGTTAGGTAGATCAAGGGCCGATATAGCATAGCTCATCTACCTAACCTACACATCTTTGGGCACTAAGGGGCAATTTAGCATAGCCAGTGTCCGAACATGTGCAGTTTAGGCGGATTGGCCATGTTAAATTGTCCCTTAGTATCCAAAGATGTGCAGGTAGGGTAGATGGGTCATGCTATATTGGCCCTTGATCTACCTAACCTGCACATCTTTGGACACTAAGGGGCAATTTGGCACGACCAATCCACCTAAATTGCCCCTTAGTGTCCCTTTAGAACTGCAATGAGGAGGAATTTCTTTGGCCAGAGAGTCGTGAATCTGTGGGATTCGTTGCCACAGAGGAGGCCAGGTCGTTGAGTGTGTTTAAGACAGACAGAGTTAAGTTCTTGACTGAGAAGGGGGTCAAAGGTTACAGAGAAAAGGCTGGAGAATGGGGTTGAGAAACTTAGTAAAAAGTCTGACAACACCAGGTTTTAGTCCAACCTATTTATTTGATAATATACTCGCAAGCTTTCGAGGGGTTACCCTCTTCGTCAGGTGACGAAGAGGGTAACCCCTCGAAAGCTTGCGAGTATATTATCAAATAAATAGGTTGGACTAAAACCTGGTGTTGTCAGACTTTTTACTGTGTTTACGCCAGTCCAACGCCGGCATACCCACATCTTGAGAAACTTAGCCATGATTGAATGGTAGAGTGGGCTCAATGGCCTAATTCTACTCTTTTTTTTCTTACGGTCTTTCTCAGCATTGAATATATTCAATGGAGTACCCACAACCTTTTGGGGTGGGGAATTCCAAAGATTCCCTTCCCCTCGAATGAAGGAATCTCTCCACATCTCAGTCCTAAATTAGCCCCCTAATCCTGAGACTGTGTCCCTCCCACCCCCCGTTTTAGATTTCCAATCTCTTCTCAGCAGCACGGTGGCACAGTGGGTTAGCACTGCTGCCTCACAGTGCCAGGGTCCTGAGTTCGATTCCCGGCTTGGGTCCCTATCTGTGTGGAATCTGCACGTTCTCCCCGTGTCTGTGTGGGTTTCCTCCAGGTGCTCCGGTTTCTTCCCACAGTCCAAAGATGTGCAGGTTAGGTGCACTGGCTGTGCTAAATTCTCTGTGTACCCAAACAGGCACCAGAGTGTGGCGACTAGGGGATTTTCACAGTAACTTCATTGCAGTGTTAATGTAAGCCTACTTGTGACTAATAAACTTTTTAAAAAACTTTGGCTTGAGAGTTTCGTGTTGCTGCTAGTGACTGCAGTACTCATTGTGAACAGTAGATGGGGCATGGCACCAATATTAACCCTGGACAAGTCAAAAAGGTTCCTCTCCCATGATGTGACCAAGGAGAAATATCATTGGGGTGTTAAAAATAGATCATTATTTTTGTATTTTCTTTGAATATTTCTCTTTACCAGATATAAGAATATTGAAAATGGGGGAAAAGGTTAATTGGCTGACATTCAAACCTCATCCATTGGGTAATGGGTCTTTTCGCTTTCTGATTGGTGTAGGAAGGTCGTACATCACAAGGTTGGGTATGTTGGCCAACTAATGGCTGGAGGGTGGGGGAGGGGGTAAGTCATGTGATGCCACCTCCAGGAACACAAGTAATTCCAGTTGGCAGCCCTACTGGGCCCAACCTTGTACAGGATGCACTCTGAGGTGCAGCAATGGCCAAGAATCGAGCAGCACTGTTCTGTTTTGTAAGACTAAAATTGTCAGAGACACTATGAGAAGGGCTCAGCCCCCATTCTCGTTGCCCCTTCCTGCGCACACTCTAATGCCCCGTAACCCTGTTCTGCCCTGAGACACAGTAAAAAGTCTGACAACACCAGGTTTCAGTCCAACTGACTTATTTGATAGTAAATTCACTAGCTTTCGGGTTAGCCCCTTCGTCAGGTGAATGGAGAGTTCTGGTCTCAGACAGAGCATATAAAGCACAGACAGTTTACAGATTACTGATTAGAATGCGAATCTTTACACCTAACCTGCTGTTCAAGTCTTAAAGTGGCTGACAATGTGTGTGGAAGGAGCACTGATCACAGGTTAAAGAGATGTGTATCTTGGGTTCATGTCGCACTATCTGTAACCCCCATGACTTGCCTGGGTTTGCAAAACCTCACTCACTGTACTGTCTGGAGACAATACACATCTCTGTAACCTGTGATCTGTGATCAGTGCTCCTTCCACTCACATTGTCGGCCACTTTAAGACTTGAACAGCAGGTTAGGTGTAAAGATTCGCATTCTAATCAGTAATCTGTAAACTGTCTGTGCTTTATATGCTCTGTCTGAAACCAGAACTCTCCATTCACCTGACGAAGGGGCTAACCCGAAAGCTAGTGAATTTACTATCAAATAAATCAGTTGGACTGAAACCTGGTGTTGTTAGACTTTTTACTGTGTTTACCCCAGTCCAACACCGGCATATCCACATCATGACTGCCCTGAGACAGCAGCATGAGTGGCCTATTAGATTCCCTTCCTTCTGCGCAGTCACACAATAAGTTGGTTCCTGTCCCTTAGTGTCCAAAGATGTGCAGGTTAGGGGGATTGGCCATGCTAAATTGCCCCTTAGTGTCCAAAAATGTGCAGGTTAGGTGGATCAGCCATGCTAAATTGTCCCTTAGTGTCCAAAGATGTGCAGGTTAGGGGGATTGGCCATGCTAAATTGCCCCTTGGTGTCCAAAGATGTGCAGGTTAGGGGGATTGGCCATGCTAAATTGTCCCTTAGTGTCCAAAGATGTGCAGGTTAGGGGGATTGGCCATGCTAAATTGCCCCTTGGTGTCCAAAAATGTGTAGGTTAGGTGGATCAGCCATGCTAAATTGTCACTAAAGTCCAAGGATGTATCGGTTAGACGAATTGACCATGCTAAATTGCCCCTTAGTGTCCAAAGATGTGCAGGTTAGATTGATTTGCTATGCTGATTAGGGGTGTTATGGGGATAGGGCAGTGGGTGTTTGGGCAGGGGGCCTGGTGAGATGTTCTTTTGGATAGTCAGCACAGACCTGATGGGCCGAATGGCCTGTTTCTGTAGCATAAGGATGCTATAGTTTATCACACACGAGGACTGCTCTGACTGCTTTAGTGCCTTTTTAACGTCAGCAGATTCTTACTACCTCCTCCCTCTCCCCCATAAATAAGAATACCGCTCCGACCTGTTCCTTCCTTCTGGCCCCTCACCCAGTCTGCCAGCCAGCACTCCCTCCCCTCCCCTCCCCGCCCCGCCCAACTCCCAGCTCGTCCTGCGTGTGGGTGAAGGTTGATTTTGAAGTGGTGCTTTAAGCCATCGACCGTGTGATGTGGAAATGATGGATTTGAAAGCTTTGCGAAAGGCTTGGAGCACCACTCGAAGGCGCCTTGAATTTTAGATGAGAGTCCTGGAGGCTGGCCTCAAAGGAAGGGAGAGAATGTGGCGACGCTGGCACATGGCAGACTTCAAAGAGGCAATCGCAGTTGGGTGGGGGTGGGGGGGAGGGGGGGGGGTGCTTCTTCAGTATGTCTGTCCACACACATAAGGACTCAGGCAAGAGTGCGATTCGTGCCTCCAAAATGGGACTTTGATCAAGTGGAGGTGAAACGGGATTTCTTACCCCCTCCTCCACCAAGCAGCAGAAACCAGAGGACCGTCCAACCTGGACGCAGCTCACGTACGCTGGAGCAGAAAGCAGACAACGACAGTGAGCGGGAGTGTTGGCAGACGAGATGCCACCCCCCCCCCCCCCCCCCCCCCCGCCTGCAAATGTAGCCACTTCTCTTGAAATGCAACCTCTTACCCAGTCCCTGTGCAATGAAAAACTCTACAACCCTCCGCCCCGTGACTTTCAAAGCACGAATAGAATCCCTACAGCACAGAAAGAGGCTATTCAGCCCATCACGTCTGGACTGACAGCAATCCCACCCAGGCCCTATCTCCGTAACCCTATGCATTTACCCTGCTAACCTCCACCCCCCAAGACTAAAGAGCAATTTAGCATGGCCAATCCACCTAACCTGCACATCTTTAGACATTAAGGGTAATTTAGCATGGCCAATCCTCTTAATCTACACATCTTTGGACAGTAAGGGCCAATTTGGCCAGATCAATCCATCTAACCTGCACATCTTTGGACACTGAGGGACAATTTAGCATGGCCAATCCACCTAATCTGTACATCTTTGGACATTAAGGGGTAACTTAGCATGGCTAATCCCCCTAACCTACACATCTTTTGACAGTAAGGGCCAATTTAGTCAGACCAATCCATCTAACCTGCACATTTTTGGACACTAAGGGGCAATTTAGCATGGCCAACCTCCCTAACCTGCACATCTTTGGACATTAAGAGATAACTTAGCATGGCTAATCCCCCTAACCTGCACATCTTTGGACACTAAGGGAAATTTAGCATGGCCAATCCACCTAACATACGCATCTTTGGATACTAAGGGCAACTTAACCAGGCCAATCCACCTAGTCTACATATCTTTGGACACTAAAGGGCAATGTAGCATGGCCAATCCACCTAATCTATGCATCTTTGGATTGTGGGAGCACCTGGTGAAAACCCATGCAGAGATGGGGAGAATGTGCAAACACAGACATTCACCTGAGGTTGGAATCGAACCAGGGTCCCTGACGCTGTGAGGCAGCAGTGCTAGCCACTCTGCCATTGTGCCACCTTCTCATTTACATAAAACAGATAACATAGTTATTCAAGCCTCCTCCAACACTCTTTGCTTCACCCCACCCTCCCTCCTTGGTTACTTGGCTTCCCCAGGTAATTAATCCATTCACTTTAATTGCTCCAAGTTGGTGGCAAGTAGAATAATGACAGAACGTTGTGAATGTAGCCCAGCCCATCATTCAAAACAGCCTCCCATCCATTGACTCTGTCTACACTTCCCGCTGCCTCGGGAAAGCAGCCAGCATAATCAAGGACCCCACACACCCCGGACATTCCCTCTTCCATCTTCTTCCTTCGGGAAAAAGATACAAAAGTCTGAGGTCACGTACCGACCAACTCAAGAACAGCTTCTTCCCTGCTGCTGTCAGACTTTTGAATGGACCTACCTTGCGTTAAGTTGATCTTTCTCTAACCCTAGCTGTGACTGTAACACTACATTCTGCACTCTCTCCTTTCCTTCTCCCTTATGAGTCTCCCTTATGTACTCTATGAATGGTATGCATTGTCTGTATAGCGCTCAAGAAACAATACTTTTCACTGTATCCCAATACATGTAACAATAGTAAATCAAATTAAGTAACAGTAAACCTGTTCTGAACTGCATATCCAGTCCCACTGATTTCGATGGGGTTGGTGAACACTTTGAACTTCTACAAGCAGGGAAATAAAGGATAATGATAAGACTATTCTGGGTGGCACGGTGGTTAGCACCACTGCCTCACAGTGCCACGTACTCAGGTTCGATTCCTGGCTTGGGTCACTGTCTATGTGGAGCCTGCACATTCTTCCTGTGTCTGCGTGGGTTTCCTCCCACAGTCTGAAAGATGTGCTGGTTAGGCGCATCGTCCATGCTAAATTTTCCCTCAGTGTACCCGAACAGTGTGGCGACTGGGGGATTTTCACAGTAACTTCATTGCAGTGTTAATGTAAGCCTACATATGACACTAATAAATAAACTTTAATTTTAACCTTTGCATTGGACATGCAGCCTCTTCCCCGTGGCCATCAGACTTTTGAATGGACCTGCCTCGCATTAAATTGATCTTTCTCTACGCTCTAAGTATGGTTTTAGTTCGGTCAGGCAACATGGTCAGTGCAGGTTTGGAAAGCTGAGGTTCCTGTGCTGTAATTTTCTTTGTTCTTTGTAACACTACATTCTGCAGTCTCTCCTTTCCTATGAACGGTATGCTTTGTCTGTACAGCGCGCAAGAAACAATACTTTTCATTGTATGTTAATACGTGTGACAATAATAAATCAAATCAAATAAATTCTCCCTCAGTGTACCCGAACAGGTGCCAGAATGGGGTGAATGTTCTTTCTTAAACACATCAAATAATATAAAAGCAAAACACAGCAGAAACTGGACCTGAAATAAAGAGAAAATGCTGGAAAAACTCAGCAGGTTCTCAAGAAGGGTCACATCAGACTCAAAATGTTAACTATTTCTTTTGATTTATTATTGTCACATGTATTGGAATACAGTGAAAAATATTGCTTCCTGCAGACAAAGCATACTGTTCCGAGAGTGCATAGGGGAGAGGGCACTATACTCACCGGAATTCAGAAGAATGAGGGGAGACCTGAGACACGGGTTCGATTCCCGGCTTGGGGCACTGTCTGTGCGGAGTCTGCACGTCCTCCCCGTGTCTGCGTGGGTTTCCTGCGGGTGCTCCGGTGTCCTCTCACAGTCCGAAAGACGTGCGGGTTAGGTGGAGTGGCCATGCTAATTTCAGAAAGACATGCAAGTTAGTTGGATTGGCCGTGCTAAATTGCCCCCTTGGGGGGGGGACTAGCTAGTGGGGCTATGGGGGTTGGGCTTGGGTGGGATTGTACAGACTCAATGGGCCGAATGGCCTCTTTCTGCACTGTAGGGATTCTATGACTAGGGAATTTTCACAGTAACTTCATTGTGGTGTTAATGTAAGCCTTGTGTTTAATTATTAGTGTCACAAGTAAGGCTTACATTAACACTGCAATGAAGTTACTTGTCTCTTGCGACACTGATAAATGGAATAAATCCCTGAAACTCCAGTAGTTCTGATTCCTCCAGGGATGTGAGTTCCAGGTTTGTTGAGGTGGAACTGGGGAGTTTCTCTCTCCTGCCTTATTTGGAAGATGAGAGTCTGAAGAGCAGCCCTGGGTGGCCAGGGGCTGGCAGCTGGCACCAGGATCCATTCCTCTGGCCAGGCAGTGGTCAGTCCTGCCATGGCAGGCAGGCCAGTGGGCTGTAGTTGCCCCCTGCCTGGGCTGAACCAGGATAACGGGCGCTTCGCCCTGCTGGCTGCCCTCATCCTGCTCTACCTGCTGTGCGGGGCTGCCGTCTTCTCGGCCATCGAGCGGCCGCCCGAGGTGCGGGCACAGCGGGCATGGCACCTCCGCCTGGCCAACTTCACCCGCTGCCACAACATCAGCCGCCGGGAGCTGGGCGCCTTCCTGCGGGAGTACGAGGCTGCCAGTGTGGCTGGGATCCGGGCAGAGCCACTCCGACCCCGCTGGGACTTCCCCGGAGCTTTCTACTTTGTCGGCACAGTGGTGTCCACCATAGGTCAGTGTGTGAGGGTCTGTGTGTGTGTGTGTGTGCCTGTGAGGGTCTGTGTGTGTGTGTGTGTGTGTGAGGGTCTGTGTGTGTGTGTGTGTGCCTGTGAGGGTCTGTGTGTGTGTGTGTGTGTGTGAGGGTCTGTGTGTGTGTGTGTGTGCCTGTGAGGGTCTGTGTGTGTGTGTGTGTGTGTGAGGGTCTGTGTGTGTGTGTGTGTGTGTGCCTGTGAGGGTCTGTGTGTGTGTGTGTGTGTGTGTGTGCCTGTGAGGGTCTGTGTGTGTGTGTGTGTGTGTGCCTGTGAGGGTCTGTGTGTGTGTGAGGGTGTGTGTGTGAGGGTCTGTGTGTTTGTGTGTGTGCCTGTGAGGGTCTGTGTATGTGTGAGGGTCTGTGTGTGTGTGAGGGTGTGTGTGAGGGTCTGTGTGTGTGTGTGTGTGCCTGTGAGGGTCTGTGTGTGTGTGTGTGTGTGTGCCTGTGAGGGTCTGTGTGTGTGTGAGGGTGTGTGTGTGAGGGTCTGTGTGTTTGTGTGTGTGCCTGTGAGGGTCTGTGTATGTGTGAGGGTCTGTGTGTGTGTGAGGGTGTGTGTGAGGGTCTGTGTGTGTGTGTGTGTGCCTGTGAGGGTCTGTGTGTGTGTGAGGGTCTGTGTGTGAGGGTCTGTGTGTGTGTCTGTGTGTTTGTGTGTGAGTCTATATGTATGTGTGTGTGTGTGTGTATCTATGTCTGTCTCTGTGTGTGTCTGTGTGGAAACTACCTGAGAGATTCACAGACACACCTCAGCAACAGGGAACACAACTGTTTTCTCTCTCTGTTTCTCTCTGTCTTTGTTTCTGTTTTGTGTGTGTCTCTCTGTGTTTCTGTCTCTGTTGTCTCTCTCTCTCTGCATCTCTGCCTGTCCATCTGTCTGTTGTGTGTGTCTCTTTCTCTGTCTCTGACTCTCTCTCTCTTTGTGGCTATGTCTCTGTCTCTCTTTCTGTTTCTCTCTCTGTCTCTTCCTTTCTCTGTCTGCCTCTTTATCTCTCATTCTCTCTCATTGTTTCTCTGTCTGTTTCGCTGTCTCTGTTTCTATCTCTGTGTTTGTTTCTGTGTGTGTGTGTGTGTTGCTGTTTGTCTCTGTGTTTCACTCTCTCTGTATCTCTCTCTGTCTACTCCCTCTGCATCTCTCCATGTTGTATGGTTGTGTGTGTGTCTGTCTTGCTGTTTCTCCCCCTCTCTATCTCCCTCTGTCTTCCTTTCTCTCTCTGACTCTGTCCCTCTATATCTGTCTGTGTCTCTGACTCTCTCTCTCTGTCCATCTGTCTCTATATTTCTCTGTGTCTCTTTCTCTCTCTTTCTCTGTCCCTCTGTCTCTATACCTTTCTATGTCTCTGTCTCTCGCTCTCTCTCTCTGTCCCTCTGTCTCTATATCTCTATATGTCTGTCTGTCTGTCTCTCTCTCCCCCTCTGTCCCTCTGTCTCTATATCTGTCTGTGTCTCTGTTTCTCTCTCTTTCTGTGCCTGACTCTATCTCACTCTTTTTCCCTTTCTCTCTCCCTCTGTCTCTATATCTCCTTGTGTCTCTATATCTCTCTCTGTCCCTGTGTCTCTATATCTCTCTCTGTCCCTGTGTCTCTATATCTCTCTCTGTCCCTGTGTCTCTATATCTCTCTCTGTCCCTGTATCTCTATATCTCTCTCTCTCCCTCTGTCTCTATATCTCCCTGTGTCTCTAAATCTCCCTGTCCCTCTGTCTCTATATCTCTCTCTGTCCCTGTGTCTCTATATCTCTCTCTGTCCCTGGGTCTCTATATCTCTCTCTGTCCCTCTGTCTCTATATCTCCCTGTGTCTCTAAATCTCCCTGTCCCTCTGTCTCTATATCTCACTGTCTCCCCCTCCCTCTCTGTGTCTCTTGCTTGTTAACTAATTGTTTATACTTTCCCAGAAAAAAATAACTGGGGGAGTAAGGATACTGTTCCGAACTGGTCCTGTAAATTGTCAGGTAAATCACCAGTAAAAACTGGGAAGCAAGGATACTGATCCAGACTATCTGTTCATCCTGGGGATTGTCACATTTTACAGATACAATTGTGGCAGAGTTATCCGGGGATTCTGTTTGGTTCGAAATCATTTACAAACTTGAAGTAGTTGTTCCTTTTTTTAATGTCTGCTGAAACATGCCTGACAGATGTTTTTTCAAAAGTTCTGAACTGGAAGGATGTGATATAAAAACACACCTCCTGATTTCAGAATCTTATCGCTGCTTATTTCTCGAATTACTCTCATTTCGATCAAATTCGCCCAATATTCTTTTGTCTCCACTCCTTTAGTTTTCCTCTCTCTTTTCTTTCTCTCTTCCTGGTCTCTCCCCACTCTCCCCCTCCCAGCTCCTCCACACCCCCCCCCCCCAGACCCCCACACCCCACTCCCTGCTCCCCCACCCCACACCCCAATACTGGGAAGCAGGGTACTGGTCCAAACTGTTTTTCTTCCTTCTGGGTGCCCCTGACACATCATAGAATAGAATAGAAACCCTACAGCACAGAAAGAGACCATTCGGCCCATCGAGCCTGCGCCGACACGTCGCCCGCTACGCTTCCCCCTGCCATCCAGCACGGGCACGCCTCAAGAGTGTGGGGCGGGCTGGTCAGCAACGAGAGGCGTCACACCAAAGACTGACTACCTCCCCCAGCAGTATAAAGAAGGCAAGTGGCATGTTGACATTTATTGCGAGAGGTTTCGAGCAGGAGTGGGATGTGTTATACGGGGGGCCTTGGTGAGGCCCCACCTAGAGTATTGTGCGCAGTTTTGTCTCCTTTTCTGAGGAAGGATGTTCTTGTTCTCGAGGGAGTGCAGCGAGGGTTTCCCAGGCTGATTCCGGGGATGGTGGGACTGATGAATGAGGAGAGATTGACCAGGTTAGGATTGTTTTCACTGGAGTTCAGACAAATGAGGGGGGCAATCTTATAGAGACTTATAAAATTCTAACAGGACCAGACAGGGTAGATGCAGGGAGGATATTCCCAATGGTGGGGGAATCCAAAACCAGGGGGTCACAGTCTGAGGATTCAGGGAGAGAAAACAGCTACACAGATGGAAATCAGTAGCATGTGCCAATCCTGTATGGGCAACAGTGTGTCTGCTGGGGACGGCGCCCAGACAGGCCAATGGGGCTCAGGGCTGTAAGTTACCCACCATTGGTGCACAGTGTTTGGTGAGGCACAACTCTCTCCGCTCTACATACAGCTTTAGAAGCCATCGCCCTCCCTCGGTCGTCCCCTGGGCTGTGCAGTAGGGCACATTCGGGTTCAATCTAAGCTCTTTTAGCCAATCAACCTGGGGAGGCGGCCCATTCATGAGACATGGGCATCTCTGGTTGTGCCAGCACTTCTTGCCCATCGCTAGTTCCCCGAGGGCAGTTGAGAATCAATCACGTTGCTGTGGCTCTGGGCGGCCATTTAGGATGGAGGTGAGGTGACACTTCTTCACCCGGTGAGCCTGTGGAATTCATTATCACAGGAAATAGTTGATGCCAAAACATTGAATGTATCCAAGAGGCAGCTGGATATAGCACTCGGGGTGAATGGGATCAAAGGTTATGGGGAGAAAGCAGGATTAGGCTCTTGAGTTGGATGATCAGCCATGGTCGTAATGAATGGTGGAGCAGGCTCGAAGGGCCGAATGGCCTCCTTCTGACACTAAGGGGCAATTTAGCATGGCCAATCCACCTAACCCACACATCTTTGGACACTAAGCGGCAATTTAGCATGGCCAATCCCCCTAACCCGCACATTTTTGGACACTTGCCCCTTAGTGTCAGGTTAGAGGGATTAGTGGGTATAATATGTAGGGATATGGGGGTAGGGCCTGGGTAGGATTGTATTTGGGGCAGACTCGATGGGCCAAATGGCCTCTTTCTGCACTGTAGGGTTCTATGATCTATGACTAAGGGACAATTTAGCATGGCCAATCCACCTAACCCGCACATTTTTGGACACTAAGGGACGGGACAGTGCAGGATTAGCCACGATCTTATTGGGTGACTGGGCAGAAGGAAGGGGGTCTAATAGTCTATCGCTGCTGTCTCAGGGCAGAACAGGGAGATTGGGCGATTACGTGCGCGCAGGAAGGGGCAATGAGGATGGGGGCTGAGCCTTTCTCACAGAGTCCCTGACAATTTCAGTGTTACAAAACGGAACAGTGCTGCTCGATTCTTGGCCGTTGCTACACCTGGGAGTGCGTCCTGTACCAGGCTGGGCCCAGTAGGGCTGCCGACTGGGATTACTTGTATTCCTGGAGGTTCCATCACATGACTTGTCTCCCCCCCGACCCCCCCGACCCCCCCTCCAGCTATTAGTCGGCCAACACACCCACCCTTGTTACGCGTGGCCTCCCTAAACCAATCAGAAAGACTCATTACCCAATTGGGCAATGTTTAATGTCAGCCAATCAGCATTTTCCCCCCATTTTCAATATTTTTATATCCGGTAAAGAGAAATGTTCAAGGAAAATAATGATCTATTTTTAACATCCCGATGATTTGATTTGATTTATTATTGTCACATGTATTCGTACAGAACGAACAGTATTGTTTTTTGCGTGCTATACAGGCAAAGCATACTGTTCATAGAGAAGGAAAGGAGAGAGTGCAGAATGTAGTGTTACAGTCATAGCGAGGGTGTAGAGAAAGATCAGCTTAATGCGAGGCAGATCCGTTCAAAAGTCTGACAGCAGCAGGGAAGAAGCTGCTCTTGAGTTGGTTGGTACGTGACCTTAGACTTTTGTACCTTTTTCCCGATGGAAGAAGGTGGAAGAGAGAATGTCTGGGGTGCGTGGGGTCCTTAATTATTCTGGCTGCTTTTCCCCAAGGCAGCGGGAAGTGTAGACAGAGTCAATGCTCGGGAGGCTGGCTTGCGTGATGGATTGGGCTACGTTCACAACTTTTTGTAGCTTTCTGCGATCATCGATCATAGGATCCCTACAGTGCAGAAGGGGGCCATTTAGCCCAACAAGTCTGCACAATCCTACCCAGGCCTTATTCCCATAATCTCACATATTTATTCTGCCAAATCCGCTGACTCTAAGGGTAAATTTAGCACGGCCAATCCACCTAACCCGCACATCTTTGGACTGTGGGAGGAAACCGGAGCTCCTGGAGGAAACCCACGCAGACATGGGGAGAATGTGCAAACTCCACACAGAGAGTGAACCGATCGAGCCCATGTCCATGGCGCTGTGAGGCAGCAGTGCTAACCACTGTGCCCGGATCATGGATTTTTCTCCGGGGTGGCACTCGGTAATGTCCTGGAGATGGATTGTCGCTTCCTGGGGAGTCCAGGCCGGTCCTGGAGGGGTTGGTGACCCTGGTTGAACCTTGCTGTTAGCATCAGTAACACATCAGGCAGTGTTGTTACTACGAGTGGGCAATGGGGTAGGCTTTTTCCACTGGGCAGGGATAGCAGATAAACAAGGGAGGAAAGCAATTGTTTGATTTGTCACTTATCAGTGCCTCAGCTCTGTAACGGAAGTGAACCATTAATGATAGTCCTGTTGAGTTATTGCTTCAGCAGCCGCTCACTCTTTGCACAATACTATCAAATGCTGCTTTAGAAGCAGAAAGGGATGACAATGGGACACATTAGCAATGCCCAGCTACCACAATGAGAGACTTTCAAACAAATTGGCAGCTGGGGTGTTAAAGGAAAAGGTTATTTCAAACGTCATTAACTAATGTTTACACATACAAGTATCTTCAAACGGAAACCCAGCTATTAATGAGGTTAGAACAACAGCTTTTCCATCAGACTTTTGAATGGATCTACATAAGAACATAATAAGAAATAGGAGCAGGAGTAGGCCATCTAGCCCTTCGAGCCTGCCCCGCCATTCAATAAGATCATGGCTGATCTGAAGTGGATCAGTTCTACTTTCCCGCTTTCTCCCCATAACCCTTAATTCCCTTGTTTATCATGAAGTTGATCTAAAGGATCGCCGAGGTCATCTGTGCACAGATCCACAAGAGATGGGCGAGATCCTAAATGAATATTTCTCATCAGTATTTAATGTTGAGAAAAGCATGGGTGTTAGAGAATTTGGGGAAATAAATAGTGATGTCTTGAGGAGTGTACGTATTTCAGAGGAGGTGCTGGAAATGCAACTGTCTAAATGCTTTTTAAAAGACAAAATTGTACCCGCCTCTACTACTACCTCTGGCAGCTTGTTCCAGACACTCATCACTCTCTGTGTGAAAAAATTGCCCCTCTGGACCCTTTTGTATCTCTCCCCTTAAACCTCTGCCCTCTAGGTTTAGACTCCCCCATCTTTGGGAAAAGATATTGACTATCTAGCTGATCTGTGCCCCTTATTGTTTTATAGACCTCTATAAGATCACCCCTAAACCTCTTACGCTCCAGGGAAAAGAAATCTCAGTCTATCCAACCTCTCCTTATAACTCAATCCATCAAGTCCTGGTAGCATCCTAGTAAATCTTTTCTGCACTCTTTCTAGTTTAATAATATCCTTTCTGTAATAGGATGACCAGAACTGCACACAGTGAGAATGTGGGTTGACAGCGTTGATACTCCTGTACATGTGACAATAATAAATCAAATCAAATCAAAACAACACCACATTCTGCACTCTCTCCTTTCCTTCTCCCCTATGTACTCTGTGAGTGGTATGCTTTGTCTGTATAGTGCGCAAGAAACAACGCTGTTCACTGTATCCCAATACATTTGACAATAATAAATCAAATCAAATCAGATCAAGAATAGGCAACTATGACAAATGGAGTTTAATTTAGACAAATGCGAGGTGATGCATTTTGGTGGATCGAATTGGGGCAGGACTTATTCAGTTAATGGTATGGCACTGGGGAGAGTTATGGAACAAAGAGATCTAGGGGTACATGTTCATAGCTCCTTGAGAGTGGAGTCACAGGTGGACAGAGTGGTGAAGAAGGCATTCAGCATGCTTGGTTTCATCGGTCAGAACATTGAATACAGGAGTTGGGACGTCTTGTTGAAGTTGTACAAGACATTGTTAAGGCCACACTTGGAATACTGTGCAATTCTGGTCACCCTATTATAGAAAGGATATTATTAAACTAGAAAGAGTGCAGAAAAGATTTACTAGGATGCTACCCGGACTTGATGGATTGAGTTATAAGGAGAGGCTGGATAGACTGGAACTTTTTTTTCTGGAGTGTAGGAAGCTGAGGGGTGATCTTATAGAGGTCTATAAAATAATGAGGGGCACAGATCAGCTAAATAGTCAATATTTTTTTCCCAAAGGTAGGGGAGTCTAAAACTAGATGGAATAAGTTTAAGGTGAGAGGGAAGAGATACAAAAGTGTCCAGAGGTGCAATTTTTTCACACAGAGAATGGTGAGTGTCTGGAACAAGCTGCCAGAGGCAGTAGTCGAGGTGGGTACAATTTTGTCTTTTAAAAAGCATTTAGATAGTTACATGGGTAAGATGGGTATAGGGGGATATGGGCCAAATGTGGGCAATTGGGGTTAGCTTAGGGGTTTTAAAAAGAAGGGCAGCATGGACAAGCTGGGCCGAAGGGCCTGTTTCCATGCTGTAAACTCTATGACTACATGACTCTATCTGTCAGGGATTTCATTAAGAATACACCTTTTCCAACCTGCGACTATGAACCTCTTTTATTTCAAAGAGAGTACAAGAATAGAGAATTCTTATGAAAACTCTGCAAAGCTAGTTAGACTATATCTGAAACATTGCGTAAAATACTGGTCCCCTTATCTTAAAAGGGTTAGAGTGACATTGGAGGCAATCCAAAGGAGATTCACCCGGCGAATTACTGGGATGAGAGGTTTGTCTTGTCAAGAGGGAGTGGATAGCCTGGGTCCGTATTCCTGGGAGTGAGGGGTGACCTTATTCAAACATACAAGATCCTGATGGGGGCTCATCAGGATAGATGGTGAGATGTTTTCACTAGTGAGTGAAACAAGGGGGACACAGCTACAAGATAAAGAGCCAACCATCTGAAACTGAGACGTGTAGAAGTCTCTTCTCGCAGAATCTCTGGACTCCTCTGCACCAAAGGGTGGTGGAGGCTGGATTGTTAGAGGTATTTAAAGTGGAGATGGATAAATACTTGATAGATCGAGGAATAGAGGGGTAGGTGGAAATGGCACAGAAAATGAACTGAGGCCAACATAGATCAGTCATGAATGGTGGGGCAGGCTCGAAGGGCCTATTCCTGCTTTTTTTTCCCTCTGTGTTCCTATGATCCCAGGTATGGAGGGATTTTCTTATGAGGAGAGGCTGAGTAGGTTGGGGCCTGCACTCATTGGAGTTTAGAAGAACGAGGGGCGACCTTATTGAGACATATCGGAGTCTCAGTTGACAAGTTAGATGCTGAGAGGCTGTTTCCTCTTGTGGGAGAGTCTGGGACCAGAGGGGGGAATCGCAGAGTGAGGGGGTCGCCCATTGGAGGCAGAGATGAGGAGGAATTCCTTCTCTCTGAGGGGAGTGAAGTTGTGGAACTCTTTCCTACAGAGGCTGGGTCACTGAGTCTGTTCAAGGCGGAGACAGACAGACCAGTGAGGGAATCGAGGGGTTAAGGTGGGAAAGTGGAGTTGAGGATTATCACATCAGATCAGTCATGATCTCATTGAATGGGGGAAGAGACTCAATGGGCCGAATGGCCTAATAATGCTCCTGGGTTTTGTCCTAAACTCTCACTGTTTACCCAGCATGCTTTGCTCGCTGGCCTAGATTGGCTTCTGGACCCGCAAGTCTTCAAACTTACAGATCCATCCCCGGCTTTGCCCCCTCTGTAACCTCCTCCAGCCTCCTGAACGTACACACAAATGTACACATGTATGAAATGAAATGTATGTCCAAACCTGTGCAGGTTAGGAATGGTATGCTGTTCAAATAATAATAATTCCCCAATCGTTAACCAAATAAAATTTAGTCATTCAGTAAATTACAACCAGGTTTTGTCTCTTCCAGAATATTCTGGGCCTTCTCTGTTGATTCTTCTGTCTGGAACTTCTTTCGTCTTTGGTACAAAGAACAGTACAGGCCCTTCGGCAGCGCCCCCCCACCCCCATCCCCCAAGTCTGCACCGATCATGTTGTCCTATCTAGACCTGTATCCCTCTATTCCCTGGCTGTTCGTGTGTCTATCCAGATACATCTTAAATGTCGCTAACATATCTGCCTCACCACCTCACTTAGCCGAGCATTCCAGGCCGCCACCACCCTCTATGTGAAAAACTGAATTCCCAATTCTAAGACCTCTGCGCTTCTCCAATTTCTAACCTCTTGTACATGCCCTGAGTTTATTCATTAAAAATCAGCTAGTCCTCCAAAATGTGAGTATTGAACTCGCTGGCAATTACGTGATGTTCTCATTGCTAACGAGTCAGCATCAACAACTCCATCATGTTGGTCATTCCCTCAACTACCTAGGCCTAAGCTCTGGAACTCCCTCCCTAAACCTCTCCACCAATTGTCTCTCCATTTTAAGACTCTCCATAAAATCTACCTCTTTAACCTTGTTCTTCTGTCCCATGTCAAACTCTTTAGTGGTAATGTCACTGAACTAGAGAACCAAGCTTGGGTCACTGTCTGTGCAGAGTCCGCATGTTCTCCCCGTGTCTGCGTGGGTTCCCTCCGGTTTCCTCCCACACTCCAAAGATGTGCAGATTAGGGGGATTGGCCATGCTAAATTGTCCCTTAGTGTCCAAAGATGCACAGATTTGGTGGATTGGCCGTGCTAAATTGCCCCTTAGTGTCCAAAGATGTGCGGGTTAGGTGGATTGGCCATGCTAAATTGCCCCTTAGTGTCCAAAGATGTGCAGGTTAGGTGGATTGGCCATGCTAAATTGCCCTTTAGTATCCAAAGATGTGCAGGTTAGGTGGATTGGCCATGCTAAATTGCCCCTTAGTGTCCAAAGATGTGCAGGTTAGGGGGATTGGCCATGCTAAATTGCCCCTTAGTGTCCAAAGATGTGCAGGTTAGGTGGATTGGCCATGCTAAATTGCCCCTTAGTGTCCAAAGATGTGCAGGTTAGGTGGATTGGCCATGCTAAATTGCCCTTTAGTATCCAAAGATGTGCAGGTTAGGTGGATTGGCCATGCTAAATTGCCCCTTAGTGTCCAAAGATGTGCAGGTTAGGGGGATTGGCCATGCTAAATTGCCCCTTAGTGTCCAAAGATGTGCAGGTTAGGTGGATTGGCCATGCTAAATTGCCCTTTAGTATCCAAAGATGTGCAGGTTAGGTGGATTGGCCATGCTAAATTGCCCCTTAGTGTCCAAAGATGTGCAGGTTAGGTGGATTGGCCATGCTAAATTGCCCCTTAGTGTCCAAAGATGTGCAGGTTAACTAAACATGCACAATGTAAACTGAAGCGGACTTTCTATTGCAAATTTCGCACATCTTTGGACACTAAGGGGCAATTTAGCACGGCCAATCCTCCTAACTTGAAGACCTTTGGGAGGAAACTGGAGCACCTGGAGGAAACCCATGAAGACACGGGGAGAATGTGCAGATTTAACACAGACAGTGACCTCGATGCCGCCATCTCCCTCATTAACTGTATTTAAATTCCCCGGTGATTAAGGCCTGTCTGTGTGTTACACCCCTCCTCTGGCAATCTCTTTGATTGGGAGTCTGATTTGGTGATTGTTGCCTCTGAGGGAGGGGGTGGGGGGAGGGAGCTGATGGGACTTTGGTGATGCTTTGCGCTGACTGCCCCCCCCCCCCCGTTTGATTTGCCCGCAGGGTTCGGGATGGCCACGCCGGTCACCGTCGGAGGCCGGATCTTCCTGATATTCTACGGCCTGGTGGGCTGCGCCGCCACCATCCTGTTCTTCAACCTGTTCCTGGAGAGGACCATCACGCTGCTGGCCTACGTCCTGCGCTGGTTCCACCGACGCAAGGTGCGGCCGAGCGCGACGGCGCGACTGCCGGAGCGGGGGAGCTCCGGCCGCTCGGGGGAGGCGGACAGCCTGGACGACTGGAAGCCCTCAGTCTACTACGTCATGCTGATCCTGGGGTTGGCGTCGTTGGTGGTCTCTTGCTGTGCCTCGGCCATGTACTCGCCCGTCGAGGACTGGTCCTACGCCGAGTCCCTGTACTTCTGCTTCGTGGCGTTCAGCACCATTGGCTTTGGCGACCTGGTGAGCAGCCAGAGGGCGGCCTACGCCAACCAGAGCCTGTACCGGGCTGGCAACTTTCTACTCATCCTGATGGGCGTCTGCTGCCTCTACTCGCTCTTCAACGTCTCTTCCATTGTCATCAAGCAGTTCCTCAACTGGATCCTGGAGAGGATGGAGTGCCGGCGTTGCCGTTGGTGCCGGAAGGGGCGGCCGCACTGGAACGCTGTCCACCCGGCCAAGAGCCGGCGGCACGAGGTCTCCGTGGAGACGGTGTACGACAGCGAGACTGACGGGCGGCGGATGTCGGGGGAGATGATTTCCGTGAAGGATTTCCTGGCCTCCAACAAGGTGTCCCTGGCCATCATGCAGAAGCAGCTCTCGGAGACGGCCAACGGGGGGCCCAGGCAAAGCCACTCCCGGTGCCACGGTTTCTCCGGGGGCGTGGGGGCCTTGGCGATCATGAACAACAGGCTGGCGGAGACCAGCGTGGACAGGTAGCCTCCCGGGCGAGGGAGCTCGATCGCGGTAAAACGCCTCCGGTCAAGGATGTGGCTGGCACAGCGCCCAGGATTTGGCCGCTCTCTCTCGGCGCCGAGGTCACACCTCGGCGATCCGGTCACTCCGAGTTTGCCTCCGCCAGCTGGGCAGAAGGGGCAGGCAAATGTGCCCGGGGGGGGGGGCCTACACGGCTGAGTGAAGCCTAACTCCTTGAGTGTTCATCCTATCAGACCTACTGGGTGGCACAGTGGGTAGCACGGCTGCCTCACACTACGAGGGGCCCGGGTTCGATTTTGGCATTGGGTGACTCTGAGTTTGCACATTCTCCCCATGTCTGCGTGGGTTTCCTCCGGGTGCTCCGGTTTCCTCCCGCAGTCCAAAAATGCGCAGGTTAGATGGATGGGCCATGCCGAATTACCCCTTGGTAAAGTCCAACCGTGGACCACCTTCCGGTCTCTTCCTGCGGTGATCTCCCAGCCGTGGACCCCCCGCCACATGACAGGGGTCACAATGGTGGGGGAGGCCTGGCACTGGAGAGGAGTGGGGCGGGGGGGTGGGTGATGGTGGGCCATCTCCTGATGGTGCCAACAGCAATAAGACAACAACTGGCATCTATACGGTGCCCCTTCACGCAGTCACAACACCCCAGGGCCCTCCGCAGGGATGGTGTGAGGCGAGACTGGACGATGTAAGGTGTTTGTTAGACTGGCGACCAAGGGAACGGTGAACAAGGAGCATCTTGATGGAGGGAATTACAAAACTTAGAAGCGAGGAAGGTGAGGGGATGAAGGGATGGAAATTGAGGATGTGTAAGAGGCCAAAAATGGACCAATGTATGGCAGAGACAGAAGCAAACAATGTGGGGGTTCACTGGGAACGACTTGAGGTAGACAGGGAGATGGTTCAGGCAGGATCTGGTCAACTTGGAAACACTGTGTGAAATATATACGCACAACTGTAAAATGGACCAACATTCTTACTGCTGTAAATAATAAAATAACTCATCTATTCAAAAATGACATTATCATCTTTAGTGACTGAAACTTCTACCTTTATTACCCAGAGGGATATCTTCCCACAAAAGGGTTTGATGAGGGTTTGGAATTTTCACACTGCGAGTGTTCATCGTATCAGAGTGACTGGGTGGCACAGTGGCACTGTGGGTAGCATGGCTGCCTCACTATGAGGGGCCCGGGTTCGATTTTGGTCTTGGGTGGCTCTCTGTGTGGACATTCTCCCCGTACCTGCGTGGGCTTCCTCCGGGTGCTCCAGTTACCTCGCACAGTCCAAAAATGTGCAGGTTAGGTGGATTGGCCTTGCCAAATTAACCCTTAGTGTCCAAAGATGTGCAGGTTAGGTGGATTGGTCATGCTAAATTGTCCTTAGTGTCCAAAGATGTGCAGGTTAGGTGGATTGGCCATGCTAAATTGTCCTTAGTGTCCAAAGATGTGCAGGTTAGGTGGATTGGCCATGCTAAATTGTCCCTTACTGTCCAAAGATGTACAGGTTAGGTGGATTGGCCATGCTAAATTGCCCCTTAGTGTCCAAAGATGTACAGGTTAGGTGGATTGGCCATGCTAAATTGTCCTTAGTGTCCAAAGATGTGCAAGTTAGGTGGATGGCCATGCTAAATTGCCCCTTAGTGTCCAAAGATGTGCAGGTTAGGTGGATTGGCCATGCTAAATTGTCCCTTAGTGTCCAAAGATGTACAGGTTAGGTGGATTGGCCATGCTAAATTGTCCCTTACTGTCCAAAGATGTGCGGGTTAGGTGGATTGGCCATGCTAAATTGCCCCTTAGTGTCCAAAGATGTACAGGTTAGGTGGATTGGCCATGCTAAATTGTCCTTAGTGTCCAAAGATGTGCAAGTTAGGTGGATGGCCATGCTAAATTGTCCCTTACTGTCCAAAGATGTGCGGGTTAGGTGGATTGGCCATGCTAAATTGCCCCTTAGTGTCCAAAGATGTACAGGTTAGGTGGATTGGCCATGCTAAATTGCCCCTTAGTGTCCAAAGATGTACAGGTTAGGTGGATTGGCCATGCTAAATTGTCCTTAGTGTCCAAAGATGTGCAAGTTAGGTGGATTGGCCATGCTAAATTGCCCCTTAGTGTCCAAAGATGTGCAGGTTAGGTGGATTGGCCATGCTAAATTGCCCCTTACTGTCCAAAGATGTGCAGGTTAGGTGGATTGGCCATGCTAAATTGACCGTAGTGTCAGGGGGATTAGCAAGGTGAATGAGGGCTGTATGGGAATAGGGCCTGGGAGGGACTGTGGTTGGTACAGAGGCGAGGGGCCGAATGGCCTCCCTCTAACCATGGGCACGTAAAGGTGGAGGAAGTTCCTCACACGGTTAAATTTTCGGCCGTTCTTTCAGGCAGAGTCCGTTTCGGGGTTATTTAGATGACAATTTGATCAGGAAAGCCATTTAGTGACTGGATTTAAACAATCTGGGTGAAATTGCTGAGAGAGTGGTGGCTGTGATTAGACACTGACGTCAGGAATGAGGGTCACTCTGTCGAGGACACTCACACGCAGCTTGTCATCAGCATCAAGTGCCTCTCAGTAGCCTCATTTCCAAATCCAAAATCAAAGCAATGCCAGATGGAGATCTTTCTCCCCCCTCCTCCTTCACCAGGCACCTCAATCACCATCCGAAACCACACAGCAAATTTGACTAACATTGCAAAACATAATTAGCTGAACAAGTGGGACAATCACAAACAGAAACTATACCGGCTGGCAGGCCAGAAGAGGGTGTTGCTGACCGTGAATTACCATTGGATTGAATCACAGAATCCCTACAGAGCAGAAGGAGGCCATTCAGCCCATCATGTACACCGACTCTCTAACAGAATATCCCATCCAGGCCCCATCCCCATAACTCCATGTGTTTATCCCGCTAATCCACCTAACCTACACATCTTTGGACACTAAGGACAATTTAGCATGGCTAACCCACCTAACCTGTACATCTTTGGACACTAAGGGGCAATTTAGCATGGCCAATCCACCTAAACTGTACATCTTTGGACACTAAGGGGCAATTTAGCATGGCCAATCCACCTAACCTGCACATCTTTGGACACTAAGGGACAATTTAGCATGGCCAATCCACCTAATCTGCACATCTTTGGACACTAAGGGGCAATTTAGCATGGCCAATCCACCTAACCTGCACATCTTTGGACACTAAGGGACAATTTAGCATGGCCAATCCACCTAATCTGCACATCTTTGGACACTAAGGGGCAATTTAGCATGGCCAATCCACCTAACCTGCACATCTTTGGACACTAAGGGACAATTTAGCATGGCCAATCCACCTAACCTGCTATCTTTGGACACTAAGGGGCAATTTAGCATGGCCAATCCACCTAACCTGCTATCTTTGGACACTAAGGGGCAATTTAGCATGGCCAGTTGAAGGGTCTGTTTATTTCTTCAGAATAAACAGCACAACTGATCCGAAGCAAATATCCTTTATTTAAGTGCCTTTTAGAAACGTTTTACAGGCAGCAAAATAAGGATTACCTAAGAAAGAGAGAGGGGGGTGGGGAAAGAGAGCAGGCAAAAGCTAGCACTGAGATCGAACAACTTAAAACATAGTCAGGGTTGAACTAACTAATCATCGATCTGTGTCTACAGTATAACTGAATACTTGTATTATTACAAGTCGTATACAAGCAATCTCTTGCTGTATCAATAACTTGCTTCTGTGGCAATGAGAAAGCTTCTGTTGACCTTACATGGTAGTTTCAGAGAATGCAGCTGTGTCTCGAGGTCAGACCCAGAATTGCAAGCGGATGTGTCCAAATTAGCTTGAGTTAGCTTGAAGCATTGAGTGGCATTGGGCAGAATTACCTTAAAAGCCCGGGCAAACCATGCAGAGGATCCCACAATTCCAGCACGGGAGCGCGGTGGGTTAGCACCGCTGCTTCACAGCTCCAGGGACCTGGGTTCGATTCCCGGCTCGGGTCACTGTCTGTGTGGAGTTTGCACATTCTCCCCGTGTCTGCGTGGGTTTCCTCCGGGTGCTCTGGTTTCCTCCCACAGTCCAAAGATGTGCGGGTTAGGTTGATTGGCCGTGCTAAAATTGCCCCTTAGTGTCCTGAGATGTGTCGGTTAGAGGGATTAGCGGGTAAAATATGTAGGGATATGGGGGGAGGGCCTGGATGGGATTGTGGTCAGTGCAGACTTGATGGGCCAAAGGGTCTCCTTCTGTGCTGTAGGGTTTCTATGATTCTAATTCCCTCCTATATAATCATCTTGAATCAAATACATGAAAGTGCCTGTGGGAATGGTTTCTTTCTGTTCTTTTTAGACATCATTATCACTGATTTACCCCTCCCCATTATCATTACACGGTTACACCTGCATTTAAGAAATAAGACACTACAAAATGTATCATTACAAGAGTAACAAAACAAAGTGACACAAGTCCTTGCAATAGGGAGCTTTCAGTTGAACCTAGCCAACATTGTACAAGACCCTGGTCAGACCCCGCTTGGAGTACTGTGCGCAGTTCTGGTCGCCTCACTACAGGAAGGATGTGGAAGCTATTGAAAAGGTGCAGAGGAGATTTACAAGGATGTTGCCTGGATTGGGAGGCATGCCTTATGAGGATAGGTTGAGGGAGCTTGGTCTTTTCTCCCTGGCAGAGTTGCAGGATGAGAGGCGACCTGATGGAGGGTGTATAAGATGATGAGAGGTATTGATTCTCAGAGGCTATTTCCCAGGGCTGGAATGGGTGCCACCAGAGGACACAGGTTTAAGGTGCTGGGGAGTAGGTGCAGAGGAGACGTCAGGGATAAGTTTTTCACTCAGAGGGTGCGTGGAATCGGTGGTGGTGGAGGTGGATTCATTAGGTCTTTTAAGAGACTTCTGGATGAGTCCATGGGACTTAGTAGGATTGAGGGTTATAGGTAAGCCTAGTAGGTAGGGATGTGATCGGCGCAACTTGTGGGCCGAAGGGCCAGTTTGTGCTGTAGTTTTTCTATGTTCTATACCCCGAAGCACCTCACTGGCAATCTTTCGTGGCATAGTCCCCCGTTGTAATGTGGGAGATGCAGCAGCCGATTTGCGCATGGCAAGATCCCAGCAATTAACATAAATAAATGCAAGTTCACCGGGTACTTTGAATGGGTTTGGAACTCACGCCCTCTGTCTAATTCCCCATCTAATCACCATGCCGCTGTATCTCTGTGGATTTATCTGAGGACTAATTTGCTAAGGGCTCCTGCTCTGATGAAGGCCACAACAAACTAAAAGGGTTGTGAACATAGCCCAGTCCATCAGGCAAACCAGCCTCCCTACTAAGCCTAGTAGGTAGGGATATGAATGGTGTAACTTGTGGGCTGAAGGGCCTGTTTGTGCTGTAGTTCTTCTACGTTCTAAGCAGTCGCCCAGTTCCACAAGGTGGAAGGTGGGGGATATTTCAGTTTCTCCATTTCTTTTGTAATGCCCCCTAACCAAATCGGTGATATTTTCCAAACTATTGGTGAGATGACCTCTCTTGGCATAGGTGTAGTCCAGGTCTGTGAATGTGTTCACCTGTAACTATTCGGTCATTTCTTTAGGTTCCTAGGGTGCAGGGGGTTGGGACTAGATAAAAGCTTAATGTACAAAATAACATAATACTGAGTTTAAATTTGTTAAGATACTGTGATACGTGTAACAGATAATGAGAACAAATGGCACGGTAGCACAGTGGGTTAGCACTGCTGCTTCATAGCTCCAGGGTCCTGAGTTCGATTCCTGGCTCGGGTCACTGTCTGTGTGGAGTTTGCACATTCTCCCCGTGTCTGCGTGGGTTTCCTCCGGGTGTTCCAGTTTCCTCCCACAGTCCAAAGATGTGCGGGTTAGGTTGATTGGCCGTGCTAAGAAATTGCCCCTTAGTGTCCAGGGATGCGTAGGTTAGAGGGATTAGTGGGTATAATATGTAGGGATATGGGGGTAGGGCCTGGATGGGATTGTGTTCAGTGCAGACTCGATGGGCCGAATGGCCTCTTTCTGCACTGTAGGGTTCTATGATTCTATAAAATTGCTGGCATCCATTTGTTCAGGTCCACCATTGCTTATTCCTGAATATCCCATCCACACAGTCCTAACCAGTTTGTTGTATTCTCAGACATCTTCAGTACCTTTCTGCTCACAGGCTGCTATTTATCTTCTGTCCAAATTTGGGGGTTGCTGAATACCTGTGGCCACTGCAAGATAGCGCCCAACTTGTATCTAGCTTTGTTCGTCTTCACCCAGAGCCATTTTCTTCACCTTGAATACAGGAGTTGGGACGTCTTGTTGAAGTTGTACAAGACATTGGTAAGGCCACACTTGGAATCCTGTGTGCAGCTCTGGTCACCCTATTATAGAAAGGATATCATTAAACCAGAAAGAGTGCAGAAGAGATTTACCAGGATGCTACCGGGACTTAATGGTTTGAGTTATAAGGAGAGGCTGGATAGACTGGGACTTTTTTCTCTGGAGCGTAGGAGGCTGAGGGGTGATCTTATAGAGGTCTATAAAATAATGAGGGGCAGAGACGGGGTAGATAGTCAATACCTTTTCCCAAAGGTAGGGGAGTCTAAAATTAGAGGGCATAGGTTTAAGGTGAGAGGGGAGAGACACAAAAGTGTCCAGAGGGGCAATTCTTTCACACAGAGGGTGGAGAGTGTCTGGAACGAGCTGCCAGAGGTAGTAGTAGAGGCTGGTACAATTTTAAAAAGCATTTAGATAGTTACATGGGTAAGATGAGTATAGAGGGACATGGGCCAAATGCGGGTAATTGGGATTAGCTTTGGGGTTTTAAAGAAAAGATGTGCTTTTAGGCTGATTGATTGGGTACTAAATTGTCCCTAAATTGGACCTCCCTGATCCTCGCACATTAGGCGTAGACTAAAATCATGAATAGGTCACTGAGACAGTGGGACGGCGGCGCGGGCTCGTTGGGCCGAAGGGCCTGTTTCCCGTGCTGTGTTGTTCTTTGTTCTTTGTTCTTTGAAAAGGGCAGCATGGACAAGTTGGGCCAAAGGGCCTGTTTCCCTGCTGTAAACCTCTATGACTCTATAACCCAAGCCCTTTTCACCTCTCGCTGTAGTCGCTTGCACCATTATGGTTATAATCTGAACTCTGTCCCACGGGTGGAGGTGGTGGGTAGCTCCGAGACAGTTTCACTGGTTCCAGGTCTTCAAGCCCCCCTTTCCATGGGTGAGGAAACTTGGACCACGTCTATCATCTCTGGATCTGCCGGTTTGTGTAACAGGCGGTAAACGTACTGGCCCTCTTTAATGGATTTCCCATCTGCTGTGGTTGTCTCAGGCTGAATCTTAAGTCGGGCCCTCCTGAAGGGATTGTGGTCGGTGCAGTCTCGATGGGCCAAATGGCCTCCTTCTGCACCGTAGGGATTCTATGAACTAAAACGAATCCCATTTGCCCCTCGCTTCAGCTGCCCAGATAGTGAAACGTGACTGCATTTGGGTGGGAGACTCTGAGAGATTAATTCTAATGAGGTCCAGCTGTAAAAATCGCCAGGGCCAACCAGCTATTCAGCTGAATGGGGCATCGCAGTGGAGCGACATTCAAGACAGGAGTCTTGGAGACAGAGCTGCTGAAGTTTGGTTCAGATCTGCCACCTGGTGGTCACTTGAGACCTAGCAACTGGTTAAATATCTTGATGGGGGATCAGGAGATGACATGACCAAGAAATGGTCAAAAAGGAGGGAGTCTTGAAGCAAAGTCAAGAGGTTAAGGGAGCGGTCGAGAGGTTGAGGGCCCAGGCTGCGGGAAACACGCCCACTAATTAAAATTGGGGTGGGGGGGGGATGTTCAAGAGGTCAGAAATAGCATTAGACATCTCGGGGGCATTGAGGGGGCTGGAGGAGACCACCGAGATAGATAGGGAGGGCGAGAGAGAGAGGGATTTGGAAACAAGGATGAGAATTTTAAAACTGAGGCTTGGCCTGACTGCGAGTCAGTGTGTACAAGTCAAGTCACAACGGAAATTTCCAGAAAAACCCATCAGGCCTGGCAGCAGCTGTGAAAAGAGAAACAGAGCGATGGTCCAGAGTCCAATTAATCTTTTCTTTGCAACTCATGAGACTGGAATGTGAAGGCCTTATATCTTTCAGAAGCTTAATTCTGTTTCTCTCTGTCTCTGTTTCTCCACAGATGCTGCCAGCTCTGCTGAGTTTTTCCAGAACGTTCTGTTTTGGTTTCAGGTCTCCGCCGTGTTTTGCTTTTATCTTAGATCCGCCGGAATTGGCGACTTAAGGTGAAGAGCTTCGTGGGATCTGATCACAGGGAGGGTAAAATGGCAGAGGCTGCCCCCTCCGGAAGTTACAAAGGTGCGGGTGAGTGTTTCAGCAGCTGAGGATCTGGGAACGTTTTCCCTTTGGGGAATAGTGAGGGAGGATTCCGGAGTGGATTATGTCACTGTAGAATCCCTAACAGTGCAGAAAGAGGCCAGTCAGCCCATCCAGTCTGTACCTACTCTTCTGAAGGAGTATATTATCCAGGCCCTCTCCCCCGCCCTATCCCCATAACCCTGTGCATTTAACATGGCCAATTCTCCTAAACCACACATCCTTGGACTCTAAGGGACAATTTAGCATGGCCAATCCCCCTAACTTGCACATCTTTGGACATTAAGGGACAATTTAGCATGGCCAATCCACCTAACCTGTACATCTTTGGACACTAAGAGGCAATTTAGCATGGCCAATCCACCTCACCCACACATCTTTGGACACTAAGGGGCAATTTAGCATGGCCAATCCACCTAACCTACACATCTTTGGACCCTAAGGGGCAATTTAGCATGGCCAATCCCCCTAATCTGCACATCTTTGGATACTAAGGGGCAATTTAGCATGGCTAATCCACCTAACCTGCACATCTTTGGACACTAAGGGGCAATTTGGTATGGCCAATCCACCTAACCAGCACATCTTTTGGACTGTGGGAGGAAACCAGAGCACCCGGAGGAAATCCACACAGACACGGGGTGACTCCACATAGACAGTGACCCAACCTGGAATCGAACCTGAGTGCCCCAGTACGTAGTGAATGGTGATAAACCCCAACAGCACTTTGTCAATGACAATAGATACATCACCAGTTCCTCTCCTTGTGACTAATGAAAGGAACCTTGCCTTCACAGCTGCTCTCAGATTCAGAATCTCTGTCACTTTAAGCCAACAAAAAAATCCCTTTGAACGGGGATCAGAGTAAAGAAGCTTCATAAAAATGCGCCACACACACTCCATTAGGGCTCTCAGATCAAACAGCACAACACATCAGCTACCTGTCTTTGTACTGAGTGAGTTGGCTTCCTTCTGTGACCCAGTCTGCAATTCTTTATTACTCAAAAGCAGTGGGGGGGTCCCAACTATCAGATTATCAACTCTCCAGGAGCGGCCTGGAATCTCCTGGAATTAGAGAACAGCCTCCAAGACAACACCTGGGAGAAAACATCAGAGAAAAACCACCAGCGTATGAAATAAACTGCATCTTTTTTACAATTATCCATAATTCATCATTACAGGATGTGAACATCGCTGGCTGGGCCAACATTTATTCCCCAACTTTTAGGGCAGTGGTATTATCGCTAGACTATTAATCTAGAAACCCAGCTAATGTTCTGGGGGACCCGGGTTCGAATCCCGCCACGGCAGATGGTGGAATTTGAATTCAATAAAAAATATCTGGAATTAAGAATCTACTGATGAAACCATTGTCGGGAAAAACCCATCTGGTTCCCTTTAGGGAAGGAAATCCGCCGTCCTTACCCGGTCTGGCCTACATGTGACTCCAGAGCCACAGTTAGAGGGCAGTTGAGAGTGGGTCTGGAGTCACATGTAGGCCAGACCGGGTTAGGATGGCAGATTTCTTTCCCTAGAGGGGACATTAGTGAACCAGATGAGTTTTTCCGATGATGTTTTCACCAGTACGTTCTTAATTCCAGATTTTATTGAATTCACCATCTGCCGTGGTGAGATTCGAACCTGGGTTTCTGGATCACCACTACACCACTGTTACCTGCCCACAAGCCCTCTGTATTGATCCGGCTGAGAACTTCCCTCAGTGAGAGGTTACATTCCAAAACCTCCCATTGCAGGGCAGGTCAGATATCTGTTGGTCAACTTTTAGGAGAGGCGATGGCCTAGTGGTACTATCGCTGGACTATTAATCCAGAAACTCAGCTAATGTTCTGGGGGACCCGGGTTCGAATCCCACCACGGCGGAATTTAAATTCAACAAAAAAAAAATCTGGAATTAAGAATCTCCTGATGACCCATTGTTGGAAAAACCCATCTGGGTCACTAATGTCCTTTAGGGAAGGAAATCTGCTGTCCTTACCCGGTCTGGCCTACACGTGATTCCAGAGCCACAGCAATCCCAACTGACTTTAGGCAACTAGACATGGCCATCAAATGCTGGCCGGACAGTGACTCCCATGTCCCATGAATCAATAAAAAATGCTGCATTGTTGCAGTCTCTGGGGGGACAAGCCAGCCCACCGTGTCCGATAGCAAGGATTTTGATCTAGTCAGAAGTGAGTCCACCAGTGAAACAATACATAGCAGAGTGGGTCACATTAGACATCGATCTTTCTATTCTTGGGCCAAGATACAAATCTAACCAAGTGCAATGTTCCATTTCAACAAAGAACAAAGAACAAAGAACAACACAGCACGGGAAACAGGCCTTTCGGCCCAACGAGCCCGCGCCGCCGTCCCACTGTCTCAGTGTCCTATTCGTGATTTTAGTCTACGCCTAATGTGCGAGGATCAGGGAGGTCCAATTTAGGGACAATTTAGTACCCAATCAATCAGCCTAAAAGCACATCTTTGGGGATGTGGGAGGAAACCGGAGCACCCGGAGGAAACCCACGCAACCACGGGGAGAACGTGCAAACTCCCACAGACACAGGCCCAAATCCATGTGTCCGCACAGCAACAGAGATAGTCTCTGAGCTGTCATGTTGCCCTCGAGATGGTCCAGTTTAAGCACACTAACGACATGAAGCAATAGGCAACTCCCGAAGCAACGTCCAAGAGCAGCCCACTACAACCTGCCGCATGCATGCCCCTTGCTGGACTTAAATGCCTGTGGAGACAAAAAAATTCATTATTATTATTTCCATGGCACTTCATGCACCATTTCCAATCGGTATGGACTCACATCGCAAAAATGTCTCACTTTGTTACGATTTCACACAGAGTTTCATATTCTCATTGGACAAGGCTCTTCAGTAACTTTGAAAAATCTGGAGCCTGGCGGCACGGTGGTTAGCACTGCTGCCTCACAGCACCAGGGACCCAGGTTCGATTCCCGGCTCGGGTCACTGTCTGTGTGGAGTTTGCATGTTCTCCCCGTGTCTGCGTAGGTTTCCTCCGAGTGCTCTGGCTTCCTCCCAAAGATGTGCAGGTTAGGCGAATTGGCCATGTGAAATTGCCCCTTAGTGTCAGGGGAATTAGCTAGGGTAAACATGTGAAGAATGAGGGGAGATCTCACTGAGACGTATAAGATGATGAATGGGATGGATAGGATAGAGGTGGAGAGACTCTTCCCGCTCAGAAAGGACAGTAGGACTAGGGGGCACAGCCTCAAGATAAAGGGGGGGGGCGGTTTAGAACGGAGTTGAGGAGGAACTTCTTCACTCAAAGGGTGGTGAATCTCTGGAATTCTCTGCCCGTTGAAGTGGTGGAGGCTGCCTCGCTAAATATATTTAAGACACGGGTTGATGGGTTTTTGATAAGAGAGGGGATTAAGGGTTATGGGGAGAGGGCGGGAAAGTGGAACTGAGCCACGACAGATCAGCCATGATCTTATTGAATGGCGGGGCAGGCTCGAAGGGCTAGTTGGCCTACTCCTGCTCCTATTTCTTATGTTCTTATGTTCTACGGGGATAGGGGATGGGATTGTGGTCGATGCAGATGTGATGGGCTGAATGGCCTCTTTCTGCAGGGTAGGGATTCTATGAAGAACAGTACACACTCTAACCACCCATTCTCGAAATCAAGTCACCTTCCATCCCACATTCACCCAAGTATCAATTCAATCCTTCCTCACATTTTTCTTTTTTGCCCCCTCAGGGACGCAGTACAGTCACATGGAGCTCACTTCTATAATTGAGGCATGGTGTTAGCACAAATGGGTTGGAAATTTACTCTATCTAACCCTGTGCTGTACCTGTCCTGGGAGTGTTTGATGGGGGACAGTATAGAGGGAGCTTTACTCTGTATCTAACCCCGTGCTGTACCTGTCCTGGGAGTGTTTGATGAGGGGACAGTGTAGAGGGAGCTTTACTCTGTATCTAACCCCGTGCTGTACCTGTCCTGGGAGTGTTTGATGGGGGACAGTGTAGAGGGAGCTTTACTCTGTATCTAACCCCGTGCTGTACCTGTCCTGGGAGTGTTTGATGGGGGACAGTGTAGAGGGAGCTTTACTCTGTATCTAACCCCGTGCTGTACCTGTCCTGGGAGTGTTTGATGGGGGGACAGTGTAGAGGGAGCTTTACTCTGTATCTAACCCCGTGCTGTACCTGTCCTGGGAGTGTTTGATGGGGGGACAGTGTAGAGGGAGCTTTACTCTGTATCTAACCCCGTGCTGTCCCTGTCCTGGGAGTGTTTGATGGGGGACAGTGTAGAGGGAGCTTTACTCTGTATCTAACCCCGCGCTGTACCTGTCCTGGGGAGTGTTTGATGCATTGTTGAGTGTTTGATATGATAGTTACTGGCAGTGCTGAGTGACAGTACCATGTCAGTGTGACAATGTGGTGTGAGAGAGACTGCCCAGGATCGGTGCGGCTCAGATTTGAAACGGACCTTTCCGGAAGGAATGAAAGACTTGGATTCTATCCCTGTTTGTGTGTTTGGGATGACTGGAGCCACCTCTGCAGGCACTGAGTGACCTGTTCCGTGAAGGAGCTTTATGATAGATGACTTTTCCACAATATCCTTACGGGAACTTTGAAACTGTACAGGACAGAAAGCAAATGAGGAGCTGTGAGCATTTCCATGACGTATGTCCACTTAATCTGCAATATCTCTAAACAGGACTTTGTACTTAACTGGAACATGTTCAGCAAGAATAAGATCCAATTTCACCCCGTTCCCTTTACGACACTGACTCTCGTTGGGATCTTTTCAGGCCACTGAATCACTCAGAAAACAACAAAGAGAATTACAGCCCAGGAACAGGCCCTTCGGCCCTCCAAACCAACACCGACCATGCTGCCCCCACTGATCTCAAATCACCCCCCCCTCCGCCCCCAACCTTCCGGGGACTTATCCCTCTCTTCCCATCCCGTGGGCAGCATCAGGGATCTGGGCTTGATTCCCCGGTTGGGTCACTGTCTGTGTGGAGTCTGCACATTCTCCCCGTGTCTGCGTGGGTTTCCTCTGGGCACTCCAGTTTCCTCCCACAGTCCGAAAGACGTGCTGGTTAGGGTGCATTGACCCGAACAGGCGCCGGAGTGTGGCAACTAGGGGGAATTTCACAGTAACTTCATTGCAATGTTTCTTGTGACTAATAAATCAACTTTGAGATGTGCAGGTTAGGTACACTGGCCACACTAAATTCTCCCTCAGTGTACCCGAATAGGTGCCAGAGTGTGGCGACTAGGGGATTTTCACAGTAACTTCATTGCAGTGTGAATGTAAGCCTACTTGTGACAGTGGTAAATAAACTTTTGAACTCTACTCTAACCAGTTCCAGCATAACCTCTCTGTTCTTAAACGCTACGTCTCAGCTAATAAAGGTAAGTGTACCATATGCCCACTTCACCACTTTGCCCTGCTACCTTAAGGGGCTAGTGTACATACACTCTAAGCTCCCTCTAATCCCAGTGCTTCCCAGGGTTCTGACATTCATCCCCTTGCCTTGTTTGTCCTGCCCAAGTGGGGTTCCACGGTGGCACAGTGGTTAGCACTACTGCCTCACAGCGCCAGGGATCCGGGTTCGATTCCTGGCTTGGGTTACTGTGTGAGGTCTGCGCATTCTCCCCATGTCTGCGTGGGGTTTCCTCCAGATGTTCTGGTTTCCTCCCACAGTCTAAAAGACGTGCTGGTTAGGGTGCATTGGCTGTGCTAAATTCTCCCTTGGTGCACCCGAGCAGCAGTGTGGCGTCTAGGGGATTGTCACAGTGTCTTCATTGCAGTGTTAATGTAAGCCAACTTGTGACTAATAAATAAACTTCTGAAGTGCATCACGTCACACTTACGGCGAGACCAGCGTTTATTGCCCATCCCTAATTGCCCCTTGAACTGAATGTCTCGCTTGGCCGTTTCAGAGGGGCAATTAAGAGTCAACTACATAGCAGTGGCTGTGGAGGCCAGACCGGGTAATGGTGGTGGAGTGCCCCAGGGATCTGTTCTAGGACCCTTGCTGTTTGTCATTTTCATAAATGACCTAGATGAGGAAGTGGAGGGATAGGTTAGTAAGTTCACCAATGACACGAAGGTCAGTGGTGTTGTGGATGGTCTGGAAGGATGCAGCAGGACATAAATAGGATGCAGGACTGGGCGGAGAAGTGGCAGATGGACTTCAACGCGGATAAATGTGTAGTCGTCCATTTTGGCAGAACCAACGGGATGAACAAGTACACTATCAAGGGCAGGAGTCTTAGTAGTGTGGAAGAGCAGAAGGATCTTGGGGTCCGGGTCCACAGGACTCTTAAATTGGCCTCGCAGGTGGAGGATGTGGTCAAGAAGGCGTGTGGTGTACTGGCCTTCATTAATCGAGGGATTGAGTTTAGGAGTCGGGAGGTAATGCTGCAACTTTATAAGACCCTTGTCAGGCCTCAGTTGGAGTACTGTGTGCAGTTCTGGTCGCCTCACTATAGGAAGGATGTAGAAGCTATTGAGAGGGTACAGAGGAGATTTACAAGGATGTTGCCTGGACTGGGAGGCATGCCTTATGAAGTTAGGTTGAGGGAGCTGGGACTCTTCTCCCTGGAGAGACGAAGGTTGAGAGGCGACCTGATAGAAGTTTATAAAATGTTGAGAGGAATAGATAGGGTGGACTCTCAGAGGCTATTTCCCCGGGTTGAAATGGTCGCTACGAGAGGACACAGATTTAAGGTGCGGGGAGGAAAGTACAGAAGTGATGTTAGGGGTAAGTTTTTCACTCAGAGGGTGGTGAGTGAATGGAATCGGCTGCCGTCAGTGGTGGTGGAGGTGAACTCGCTGGGGTCTTTTAAAAGACTTCTGGATGAGTATATGGGGTTTAATGGGATTGGGGGTTATAGATAGGTCTATGGATTGGTAGGTGTTGATGTGATCGGCGCAACTCGTGGGCCGAAGGGCCTGTTTGTGCTGTAGTGTTCTATGTTCTATGTCCTTCCCTAAACCAGATGGGGTTTTATGACAATTGGCAATGGTTCAATTTATTTGTGTTTTCGAAGGGTCTCATGCCACACAGAAGGAAAGATAAAGGAAAGCATTGACATACGGACTCACGCACTTCTGCAAATCTGCGTCACATCTGGGACCACAAACCCCCTTGTAGGTTTGGGACAGGCTGGAATAAAACAACGGCTTAAAGACTCACAGCTTTGAAACGGGGGAAGAAAACAAACTTGTTATGATTCGATGCACCTTCCAACCCATAGTGAGAAACAGACCACGGCAGTGTTTGCGTGTTGAGAAATCTGCCCTTAATATAAACAGCCGAGGATGGCACGGTAGTTAGCACTGCTGCCTCACAGCGCCAGGGACCCGGGTTCAATTCCGGCCTTATGTAACTGTGTTTATGCCGCTTGCACAATCTCCCAGAGTCTGTGCGGGTTTCTCCCGGGTGCTCCGGTTTCCTCCCACAATCCGAAGTTGTGTAGGTTAGGTGGATTGGCCATGCTAAATTGCCCCTTGGTATTCAAAGATGTACAGGTTAGGTGGATTGGCCATGCTAAATTACTCCTTAGTGTCCAAAGATGTACAGGTTAGGGGGATTGGCCGTGCTAAATTGCTCCTTAGTGTCCAAAATGTGCAGGTTAGGTGGATTGGCCGTGCTAAATTGCCCCTTAGTGTCCAAAGATGTGTAGGTTAGGTGGATTGGCCATGCTAAATTGCCCCTTAGTGTCCAAAGATGTGCAGGTTAGGTGGATTGGCCATGCTAAATTGCCCCTTAGTGTCCAAAGATGTGCAGGTTAGGTGGATTGGCCATGCTAAATTGCCCCTTAGTGTCCAAAGATGTGCAGGTTAGGTGAATTGGTCTTGTTAAATTGCCCCTTAGTGTCCAAAGATGTGAAGGTTAGAGGGATTGATTGACTTATTATTATTACATGTATTAGTATACTGTGAAAAGTTGGGCAAGTTATGTCACAGCTGTATAAAACTTTAGTTAGCCCGCATTCAGAATATCGCGTTCAGTTCTGGTGGCCACACTACCAGAGGGATGCTTTGCAGAGGGTGCAAAGGTTTCCTCGGACGTTGCCTGGTCTGGAGGGTTTTAGACATGAGGATGACCCTAGATTGTTTACACTGGAAAGATGGAGGTGAGGGGAGAACCCGATAGAGGTCTACGAAATTGTGAGAGAGTGGGTAGTCAGAGGGCGTAGAGAAAGACCAGCTTAATATCGGGTCGGTCTATTCGAAAGTCTGATGGCAGCAGGGAAGAAGCTGTTCTTGAGTTGGTGATCACAAACTTTTGTATCTTTCTCCTGATGGGAGAAGGTGGAAGAGAGAATGTCCGGGGTGCGTGGGGTCCTTAATGATGATGGCTGCTTTGCGGAGACAGTTGGAAGTGTAGACAGAGTTTGCGTGATGGATTGGGCTACATTCACGGCCTTTGCTTGTGGTCTTGGGCAGAGCAGGAGCCCATATCAAGCTGTGATACAACCAGAAAGAATGCTTTCTATGTTGCGATGATGTGCGGATGCTGGCATTGGATCACAACACCAGGTTAAAGTCCAACAGGTTAAAGTTGTGAGACTTCTCACCAGGTCCAAGTGGTTTATTTATTTCTGGGAGATTGATTGTACAACTGAGGCCCTGTTTGTTCTTCCAGGTTGATAAGGAACATCTCCCCGGCTATACTGATCACACGGTACTTTCTTGGTTGTACATTGCCCTTGGATTGTACAGAGGTGCATTACAGATCTCCCTTCACCTGGAAGGGTCGGTGTGGCTGGCTTCCCTGAAGGTCCACTCCTTCAAGTGTAGGTGGCGCTATTCACTTCAAGTTGACATTGAAAAATAGAACCACAGAATCCCCACAGTGCAGAAGCTGGCCATTCAGCCCATTGATCTTGCACCGACAACTATTCCACCCAGGCTCTCTGCCCATAACACCCCATATATTTACCCTGCTAATTCCTCTAACATTAAGGGGTAATTTAGCGTGGCCAATCCATTTAACCTGCACATCTTTGGACATTAAGGGGCAATTTAGCATGGCCAATCCACCTAATCTGTGCATCTTTGGACACTAAGGGGCAATTTAGCATGGCCAATCCACCTAACCTGCAGATCTTTGGACATTAAGGGGCAATTTAGCATGGCCAATCCACCTAATCTGTGCATCTTTGGACACTAAGGGGCAATTTAGCATGGCCAATCCACCTAATCTGTGCATCTTTGGACACTAAGGGGCAATTTAGCATGGCCAATCCACCTAATCTGTGCATCTTTGGACACTAAGAGACAATTTAGCATGGCCAATCCACCTAATCTGTGCATCTTTGGACACTAAGAGACAATTTAGCATGGCCAATCCACCTAATCTGTGCATCTTTGGACACTAAGGGGCAATTTAGCATGGCCAATCCACCTAATCTGTGCATCTTTGGACACTAAGAGACAATTTAGCATGGCCAATCCACCTAATCTGTGCATCTTTGGACACTAAGGGGCAATTTAGCATGGCCAATCCACCTAATCTGTGCATCTTTGGATGCTAAGAGACAATTTAGCATGGCCAATCCACCTAATCTGCGCATCTTTGGACACTAAGAGACAATTTAGCATGGCCAATCCACCTAACTTACACAGTGTTGGTCGGCGAGCACAGAGTCAACAGAAGCTGGCAAGAAGAGTTCCAGAGTCAGGGGTGGGGGAGGGGTGGAATTAATGTGGTTCTTACCCTCACAATGTCTCCCCAAACCCCTTTTTCCTATATTCATTCATGGGACATGGGTGTCGCATCTATTGCCCATTGCTAGTTGCCCTTGGAGGGCAGTTGAGAGTCAACCATGTTGCTGTGGCTCTGGGGTCACATGTAGGCCAGACCGGGACATTAGTGAACCAGATGGGTTTTTCCGACAATGGTCATCAGTAGATTCTTAATTCCAGATTTTTAAGATTGAATTCAAATTTCACCAGCTGCCATGGTGGGATTTGAACCCCGGTATCCTGGGATGTAGCTGTGTTTCCGGATTGATAGCCTTGCGAAACTACCACTGGACCATCTGCCAAGCTACCTCATTCCTAAGCTACTAAACCTGTCTGGAATCCTTTCGCACTTTGATTGCAAATTGTGTTTGTTGTCCAACCTGTGACTTAACATCTGCTAGCACTTCTCCAGAAATGTCGGGAGAGTTTTACGATGTTGAAAGTAGCATATAAATCCAATTAAGCTGCGTTTGATAAAATAAATAGAACTATTTCCCCATGACTAGTGACTCTGGAGAAGCATTGCATTTACGCTCGTCACTAAGGGATTAAATGAGAATTTGTTTTTTTAACGCACACAATTATTTGGATATGTGGCATCCGAGGCTAAAAAAAAAGTGTTTGTAGAAGGATCTACAACAGGAACATTGCCGTGAGGTAAGGAAAGGGGAAATTAGTTGAAGGAGACGGCTGTAAAGTAAAGTTTATTTATCAGTGTCACACTGCATTAACGCTGCAGTGAAGGTACAGTGAAATTCTCCTGGTAAATAATAGTAAAGTTTATTTATTAGTGTCACAAGTAAGGCTTACATTAACACTTCAATGAAGTTACTGTGAAATTCTCTTAGTAAAGTACAGTAAAGTTTATTTATTAGTATCATGAGAAAGGCTTACATTAACACTGCAATGAAGTTACTGTGAAATTCCTCCAGTAAAATAATAGTAAAGTTTATTAATAAGTATCACAAGTATGGATTACATTAACACAGCAATGAAGTAACTGTGAAAATCCCCTAGTAAAATATAGTAAAGTTTATTTATTAGTGTCATAAGTAAGACTTACATTAACACTGCAGTGAAGTTACTCTGAAATTCCCCTGGTAAAGTAACAATAAAGTTTAGTTATTAGTTTCACAAGTAGCTATGAGGAGAGGTTGGAGAAACTTGGTTTGTTCTCAGTGGAGTGACGGAGGTTGAGGGGCGACCCTGATAGAAGTCTGCAAGATTATGAGAGGCGTGGACAGAGTGGATAGTCAGAAGCTTTTTCCCCAGGGCGGAAGACTCAATTACTAGAGGGCGTAGGTTTAAGGTGTGAGGGGCAAGGTTTAAGGGAGATGTACAAGGCAGATGTTTTACACAGAGAGAAATGGGTGCCTGGAACTCACTGTCGGGGGCAGGTGGTAGAAGCGGATACGATAGCGACTTTTAAGGGGCATCTTGACAAGTACATGAATAGGATGGGAACAGAGGGATCTGGTTCCCAGAAGCGTAGGGGGTTTTAGTTCAGTCGGGCAGCATGGTCGGTGCAGGTTTGGAGGGCCAAAAGGTCTGTTCCTGTGCTGTAATTTTCTTTGTTCTATGCTTACATTAACACTGCAATGAAGTTACTGTGAAACTCCCCTAGTAAAATAATAGTAAAGTTTATTTACTAGTGTCACAAATAAGGCTTACATTAACGCTGCAATGAAGTTACTGTGAAATTCCCCTAGTAAAGTAAAAGTAAAATAAAGTTTGTTTATTAGTCACAAGTAGGCTACATTAACGCTGCAATGAAGTTACTGTGAAAATCGCCTAATCGTCACACTCTGGCGCCTATTCAGGTTCACCAAGAGAGAATTTAGCATGGCCTAACCAGCACATCTCTCAGACTGTGGGAGGAAACCAGAGCGCCTGGAGGAAACCCACGCAGACATGGGGAGAACGTGCAGACTCCACACAGACAGTGACCGAAACCGGGAATTGAACCCGGGTCACTAGCGCTGTGTCACAGTAGATGGGCTGAATGGCCTCCTGTTGTGCTGTCTCATTCTACAGGGGGGGCGATTCTGAGGCCGCCCTCTCTCTGTCTGCAGGAATGGCGCTATTTACCACAGCTCCATATAAAGCTTCACTCCTGAGGGGGCTTTGGGAGGTGAGCACTCAGGCTTGCAGGCACACTCTGGGCTGTTCACCACTCGGACAGCACTGGGGGACACAGATAAGTTCATTGGGGTGGTGTAGGGGTGGGGGTGGTCCCAGAGTCGCCACTTTGGAGGGGGAGAGGTCGGGTGGGGTCACTTTTGCAAGCCTTACCATCCCTTCTATGAATGGCTATACATTGGGAGAGGGGAGTGTGTAGAAGGATCTGGGTGTCCTTGTGCACCAGTCACTGAAGATAAGCATGCAGGTGCAGCAGGTGGTAAAGAAGGCAAATGGCATGTTGGCCTTCATTGCGAGAGGTTTCGAGTACAATGGCAGGGACGTGTTGTTGCAACTATACAGGGCCTTGGTGAGGCCACACCGAGAGTATTGTGTGCAGTTTGGGGCGGCACGGTAGCACAGTGGTTAGCACTGCTGCTTCACAACTCCAGGGACCAAGGTTCGATTCCCGGCTCGGGTCACTGCCTGTGTAGAGTTTGCACATTCTCCCCGTGTCTGCGTGGGTTTCCTCCGGGTGCTCCGGTTTCCTCCCACACTCCAAAGATGTGCGGGTTAGGTTGATTGGCCGTGCTAAAATTGACCGTAGATTCAGGTTAGAGAGGATCAGTGGGTAAAGTATGTACGGATTGGGGGTAGGGCCTGGGTGGGATTGTGGTCGGGGCAGTCTCGATGGGCTGAGTGGCCTCCTTCTGCACTGTAGTTCTCTGAAATGCTGACCCAGCCAGCGACACCCAAGAAGGAATAAAGAGCAAAGCAGAATCCCCCTGCAGCTGCCCCCCCTCCTGCCGTGTTCTAACCATCGGCAGGAACCTGGCCGCTAGTTTATATTTTAATTGTTTTGTTATGCTTCCCTTACGCATGTTTACCGAGCTCCTAACGCATCGGAAAATACTGATCCCGTTCTGTCACCTGCTTATTGTCCTGTCTGTTGTGCCGTTCACCCCGTGCATCTGTGGGTGA
Organism: Carcharhinus amblyrhynchos; assembly: GCF_965287045.1. Taxonomy (NCBI): domain Eukaryota; kingdom Metazoa; phylum Chordata; class Chondrichthyes; order Carcharhiniformes; family Carcharhinidae; genus Carcharhinus; species Carcharhinus amblyrhynchos. The sequence goes on from NW_027649778.1 coordinate 6,412,054, forward strand.
GGTGGGGGAGCTCAGCTCAGCCAGACCAGGAGTGAAATATTCACCAGCAGCTGCTGTCTGCCACGCCGTCTAAACCAGCCAGTTTGAATGGATTTGATTTATTATTATTATATGTATTGGGATACAATGAAAAGCATTGTTTCTTATGCAGACATGTGGCACAGTGGGTTAGCACTGCTGCCTCACAGCGCCAGGAACCCGGGTTCAGTTCCGACCTCAGGTCTGTGTGGAGTCTGCACATTCTCCCCATGTCTGCGTGGGTTTCCCCCAAAGATGTGTGGGTTAAGTTGATTGGCCATGCTAAATTACCCTTACTGTCAGGGGCATTCGTTTTTATTTATTAGCCACAAGTAAGGCTTACATTAACACTGCAATGAAGTTACTGTGAAATTCCCCTGGTCGCCACACTCCGGCTCTTGTTTGGCTCCTCCCGTAGTCTTTCGGAGCACGCGGAGGAAACCCAGGCAGACACAGGGAGAATGTACAAACCGCACGCAGACAGTGACCCAAGTAGTCACAAGCAGGCTGACATTAACACCGCAATGAAGTTACTGTGAAAATCCCCTAATCGCCACACTCTGGTGCCTGTTCAGGTTGACCCAAGAGAGAATTTAGCATGGCCTAACCAGCACATCTCCCAGACTGTGGGAGGAAACCAGAGCGCCTGGAGGAAACCCACGCAGACATGGGGAGAACGTGCAGACTCCACACAGACAGTGACTGAAGCCGGGAATCGAACCCGCATCACTAGTGCTGTGTCACTGGCACTGTGAAGCAGCTGTTCTAACCCCTGTGCTACCCTGCCAGATAAATCCGGGGGGGTTACAGTGATAGGACCTAGTTGGGATTGTTGCCAGGCTCGATGGGCCGAATGACCACTTTCTGCACTGTTCTATACTGTTCATAAAGTACACAGGGGAGTGGGAAAGGAGAGGGTGCAGGATATAGTTCTACAGTCATAACTAGGGTTTAGAGAAAGATCAATCAATATCATTTGATTTGATTTGATTTATTATTGTCACATGTATTAGTATACAGTGAAAAGTATTGTTTCTTGTGCGATACACATACCATTCATAGAGAAAGAAAGTAGAGGGTGCTGAATGTAGTGTTACAGTCATAGCTAGGGTGGAGAAAAAGATCAACTTAATGCGAGGTAGATCCATTCAAAAGTCTGACGGCAGCAGGGAAGAAGCTGTTCTTGAGTCGGTTGGTGCGTGACCTCAGACTTTTGTATCTTTTTCCCGATGGAAGAAGGTGGAAGAGAGAATGTCCGGGGTGCGTGGGGTCCTTAATTATGCTGGCTGCTTTTCCCGAGGCAGCGGGAAGTGTTGACGGAGTCACCGGATTCGAAACTGGTTTGCGCGATGGATTGGGCTACATTCACGACCCTTTGTAGTTCCTTCGGGTCTTGGGCAGAGCAGGAGCCCAAACCAAGTGACATTGTTTTGAAATAAGGTCATTGCAGCAAAGCAATGGAGTTTGCACAGCGCAAACAACTCCCCATGAGAATGAGCAGATACTCTGCTTTGAAAAATATTGGTTGAGGGGTTAGATATTGACCAGGACTCTCCTGCTCTCCCTCAAATGATGCTAGGGTATGATTTGCACCCACTTGAGAGAGCAAGTATGTTCATTAATGTCTCACTGTTCATTATCAACAACTCGGGGCTATCACACAAGCTGCAAACAATGACTGTCTCCAACAAGAGAGAATCTAACCATCGCCCCTTGACATTCAAGTAAGAAGTTTATTAGTTACAAGTTGGCTTACGTTCACACTGCAATGAAGTTACTGTGAAAATCCCCTAGTAGCCACACTCCGGCACCTGTTCGGGTAAAGCTGAGGGAGAATTTAGCACGGCCAATGCACCCTAACCAGCGCGTCTTTGGAGTGTGGGGAGAATATGCAGACACAGGAGAACATGCAAACTCTACAGTGACCCAAGCTGGGACTCAAACCCAGATCCCTGGAGGCAGCAGTGTAAACTACCGTGCCACTGTGCCACCCCGAGTGGCATTACTAAATCCCCAACTGTCCACATCCTGGATGTTACCACTGACCAGAAACCCAATTGGACCAGCCATATGGCATTCATGGGCAGCATGGTGGTTACCACTGCTGCCTCACAGCGCCAGGGACCTGGTTTCAATTCCCGGGTCACTGTCTATGCGGAGTTCTCCCCGTGTCTGTGTGGGTTTCCTCCGGGTGCTCCGGTTTCCTCCCACAGTCCGAAAGACGTGCTGGTCAGGGTGCATTGGCCGTGCTAAATTCTCCCTCAGTGTACCCTGAACAGCAGTGTGGCGACTAGGGGATTTTCACAGTAACTTCATTGCAGTGTTAATGCAAGTCAACTTGCGTCACGAATAAAATAAACTTTAAACTTGACGAAAGGTCATCCAGACTGGAAACGTTGGCTCTATTCTCTCTCCGCAGATGCTGTCAGACCTGCCGAGATTTTCCAGCAATTGCTGTTTCTGGTACACGGTTTTTAAGGTTTTCCTCTTGGGCTTAATTCATAGAATCGTAGAAACCCTACAGTGCAGAGAGAGGCCCTTCGGCCCATCGAGTCTGCACTGACCACAATCCCACTCAGGCCCTACCCCCATATCTCTGCACATTTTACCCGCTAATCCCTTTAACCTACGCATCTCTGGACACTAAGGAGCATCTTCTCAGCACGGCCAATCAACCTAACCCGCACATCTTTGGACTGTGGGAGGAAACCGGAGCGCCCGGTTGCAGCACCCCAGCGATCGGTCTCCATGGTGATCACAGAGGGTCGGCAGCCCCTGTTTTTTTTTATTATTATCTTTTCTCTCCCGCTGTCTGGGTCCGACTCAAGCCACACAGCTTTCCGTTTCTCAGTCAGAAGTGTTTGGCCGGAGACCAAGACGTGAAGGGAGGTTTGCATCAGATCCAGGAAGTGGCTATCCTGTCAGTGATAAAAAGGCCATTAAAGGAAGTAGCTGATCTGTGGCAAGGTGTCCCGGCCCGCTCCGAATGCTCAGAGCTGTGTCTCTTACAAAACCCCTTGCAAAGCTGGATTTCACTGTAAACACAGCTCCCTGACTGTTTACACTGGCTATAATCTGCACCATCTCAACACCTAGGGCTTCGTATATACTTATGTGCTTTGCAATGACATTTTGCTCCCAAATCAATCACTTTGTGGGTGAACAGCAGCTTCCTGAGGCTTTAGACGAAACAGCCTCCAGAAAAAGACCCCAATTTTGTTCCTCAGCCCCTGCTGAGATCCGGAGTTGGGGGGCTGCTGTTATATGGATGACATGCCCAGCGTTGCGAGAGGGCATTCTTGCCCACTCCCTGCCCACTGAGTGCCCTGCGGGTACGTCAAGCAATTAGGGGGATTGTAGAATCCCTACAGTGCAGAAGGAGGCCACTCGGCCCATCGAGACCACAATCCCCACCCAGGCCCTATTCCCGTAAGCCCTCATATTTACCACCCCCCCCCCCCCCCCGACACTAAGGGGCAATTTAGCACGGCCAATCGGCCTAACCCGCACATCTTTGGGCTGTGCCGGGCAACTGGAAGAAACCCACGCAGACATGGGGAGAATGTGCAGACTCCACACACCGTGAGAATGTGCAGACTCCCTGGCGCCGTGAGACAGCAGCGCTACACTGTAGAGAGGCGGTGGCCCAGTGGTATTATCGTTAGACTATTAATCCAGGAGCTCAGCTAATGTTCTGGGGGACCCGGGTTCGAATCCCACCACGGCAGATGGTGGAATTTGAATTCAATAAAAAGAAATCTGGAATTAAGAATCTACCGATGAAACCATTGTCGGAAAAACCCATCTGGTTCCCTTTAGGGAAGGAAATCTGCCATCCTTTCCCGGTCTGGCCTACATGTGACTCCAGAGCCACAGCAATGGGGTTGACTCTCAACTGCCCTCTGAAATGGCCAAGCGAGACTCTTGTTCAAGGGCAACTAGGGATGGGCAATAAATGCTGGCCCAGCCAGCGATACCCACGCCCCATAAATGAATTTAAAAAAATTAGCAAGGCAACTTACAAAGACCAGATTGACCTTACCGCCATCTTTAACACCCACTCCCGCCACCACCAACACACAGCGTGTGCCATCTACAAGATGAACCATGCCAACTGGCCGAGATTCCTTAGACAGTGCCTTCCAAGCCTGCCATCGCCACCATTGAGAAGAACAACCGTGGGCAAATGGGAACACCCACCACCTGCATGTTCCCTTCCAAGAATTGTTTTCCGGGAGCAGAAGGAGGCATCATCTCAGCTCTGCGAGCGAGCATCATATAGCCATCGAGATATACAGCACTGAAACAGGCCCTTCGGCCCAACCCGTCCATGCCCTCCTGAACTGAACTAGCCCCATTTGTGGTCCATATCCATCTAAACATTTCTCAACCGTGTGTACCTGACCAAATGTACTTTAAATGTTCTAATTGTACCCACTTCTACTACTTAGTGTCCAAAGATGTGCAGGTTAGGTGGATTGGCCATGTTAAATTGCCCCTTAGTGTCCAAAGATATGCAGGTTAGGTGGATTGGCCATGCTAAATTGCCCCTTAGTGTCCAAAGATATGCAGGTTAGGTGGATTGGCCATGCTAAATTGCCCCTTAGTGTCCAAAGATATGCAGGTTAGGTGGATTGGCCATGCTAAATTGCCCCTTAGTGTCCAAAGATATGCAGGTTAGGTGGATTGGCCATGCTAAATTGCCCCTTAGTGTCCAAAGATATGCAGGTTAGGTGGATTGGCCATGCTAAATTGCCCCTTAGTGTCCAAAGATGTGTAGGTTAGGTGGATTGGCCATGTTAAATTGCCCCTTAGTGTCCAAAGATGTGCAGGTTAGGTGGATTGGCCATGCTAAATTGCCCCTTAGTGTCCAAAGATATGCAGGTTAGGTGGATTGGCCATGTTAAATTGCCCCTTAGTGTCCAAAGATGTGCAGGTTAGGTGGATTGGCCATGCTAAATTGCCCCTTAGTGTCCAAAGATATGCAGGTTAGATGGATTGGCCATGCTAAATTGCCCCTTAGTGTCCAAAGATATGCAGGTTAGGTGGATTGGCCATGATAAATTGTCCCTTAGTGTCCAAAGATGTGCAGGTTAGGTGGATTGACCATGTTAAATTGTCCCTTAGTGTCCAAAGATGTGCAGGTTAGGTGGATTGGCCATGCTAAATTGTCCCTTAGTGTCCAAAGATGTGCAGGTTAAGTGGATTGGCTGTGCTAAATTGCCCTTTCGAGTCCAAAGAGGTGCAGATTATAGGGATTGGCCATGCTAAATTGCCCCTTAGTGTCCAAAGATGTGCAGGTTAAGTGGATTAATTGGGTAAACACATGGGGTTATGGGGATAGGGCCTGGGTAGGAGAGTTAGTGCAGAGTCAATGGGCTGAATGGCCTCCTTCTGCTCAGTCGGGCTTTGATAAGAAGCAGACCCCAGGTTTGATTAACAGCTCACAGAACAGAGGAGAGTTAACAGGCTCTCCTAATCAGACAAATAATGTCTGAATAATTGAATGACACAGCCAGTGACCTGCTAATTGGTGAGATGGCAGCAAAGTGGAGGTCTGCACTTCAGGCGGGTCAACAGGGCAAGTATCCACTTCGAACAACCCAAGAACCACGTTCCAGTTCCAACGTCCGACATTTGGACTCCAGCTTGTTTTTCTTCACAATTTGTTGGGCCAGTCAGCTTGGCACACAGACAGAACCACTCCAAGTCAACCAAAGCACCGAGGAGATTCCAGAACGTTCTGTCAGCGCCAGGCATGGCAATAAACTATCATGAGATCTTAGGGGTTCGCAGCACGGAAACAGGCCCTTCGGCCCAACTCGTCCCTGCCGCCCCCTTTGTCTTTTAAAGTGACTAAGCTAGTCCCGATTGGCCACATCTGGTAACCGTGACAGCGTCAACGCAAGTCGCCCCCGCAACAGCCAATCAGCGTCACCGCCCTGCTGCCCTCTGCTGGACGGTTGCCTTCACTTGAACGCAGAGGGGCGCCTGCTGGAAGTACGCCTACTGGCAGTGGAAACTGTGCCTTTGCAAATCGCCCCTACAATTAAGGCAATCACCGTCCATTCTTTCTGGAATATTCAATTTCAAAGCAGCAATCCTTCTAATTATAAAACACAGCATGTTCGGAGCATAACTTGCCCTTAAAAGTCAAGCTTTAAATCAAATTCTCCAGTATTTTGGAAAAATACTAAGTCCTGCCAGGTGTGTAAGAGTATAGGTTGTTATTTTTCAATTGATGTATAAAATCCTGGCAGCTCTGGACACAAGCATTTCAGCCCGGAGGGTTCTTTTTGTCAGAACTCTTTCAAAAATATCGACCTCCCCGACAGGTCCCCCGAGAATGGAATCATAGAAACATTGAAACCATAGAATCCTACGGTACAAAAGGAGGCCATTTGGCCCATCGGGCTCACACGAACCACAATCCCACCCAAGCCTCATCCCCACAACCCCATGCATTTACCCTAATTAGTCCCCCTGACACTAAGGGGCAATTTAGCATGGCCAATCCACCTAACCCACACATCTTTGGACACTAAGGGGCAATTTAGCATGGCCAATCCACCTAACCCACACATCTTTGGACAGTAAGTGGCAATTTAGCATGGCCAATCCACCTAACCCGCACATCTTTGGGCACTAAGGGGCAATTTAGCATGGCCAATCCACCTAACCCACACATCTTTGGACAGTAAGTGGCAATTTAGCATGGCCAATCCACCTAACCCGCACATCTTTGGGCACTAAGGGGCAATTTAGCATGGCCAATCCACCTAACATGCGTATCTTTGGACACTAAGGGACAATTTAGCATGGCCAATCCACCTAATCTGCACATCTTTGGACACTAAGGGACAATTTAGCATGGCCAAACTACCTAACCTGCACGTCTCAACCTAAGCTGTCATGGTGGCACAGCACAGTGGTTGGCACTGCTGCCTCACAGAATGAGAGACTCAGGTTCAATTCCCAGCTTGGGTCACTGTCTGTGCGGAGTTTGCACTTTCTCCTCGTGTCTGTGTGGGTTTCCTCCGGGTGCTCCGGTTTCCTCCCACAGGCTGAAAGACGTGCTGGTTAGGGTGCATTGACCCGATCAAGCACCGGAGTGTGGCGACTAGTGAATTTCACAGTAACTTCATTGCAGTGTTAATGTAAGCCTTACTTGTTACTATTAAATAAACTTTTCTTGGGGCACTAAGGGACAATTTAGCATGGCCAATCCACCTAACCTGTGCATCTTTGGACTGTGGGAGGAAACCGAAGGAAACACACACAGGGGTACGTGCAGACTCCGCATAAACAGTGACCCAAGTCGGGAATCAATTTGATTTATTATTGCCACATGCATTATTATAAAGTGAGAAGTATTGTTTGTCAGATGCTATACAGACAGAGCATACTGTTCACAGAGAAGGAAAGGAGAGGGTGCAGAATGTAGTCATAGCTAGGGTGTAGAGAAAGATCAACTTAATGTGAGGCAGGTCCATTCAAATGTCTGACACAGCAGAGAACAAGCTGTTCTTGAGATATTTGGTATGTGGCCTCAGACCCGAACCCGGGTCCCTGGCGCTGTGAGGCAGCAGCGTTAACCACTGTGCCACTCTGCCACCCCAAATGAATGTGTGTCATTTATAGCACATGTGAGTGTGTCACGTTATAATTTCAACTTGGATTTTGAACATGTTTACATTGCTCTGTGTACCGTTGCATCCAGATTATATATATATATAAATTTTAAAAAGGGTGCAGATGCTTTAAGAGCTAGTCACATGTTTTAATGGTGATGTCATTAAGGCGTGTGCTGTTTTACATCCAGTTTTTGTACTTGATGCAGTACCGAGAGCAGCTCTTCAATAAAGCCTGATGTGCGTTAGTCTGAATCTATGCGTGCAAACCACATTCTTTTCTTTCTGTTGAAACCCACAACAGGTAACGTGGTTAGGACATAACATTTTACTTCTAGGAATATTATGTCAATTCGACTGTCCATGAGCAGGGAAAAGATATCTAAGATGTGGCACAGTGGATAGTGTCCGCATCTTGGAGAAAATAACTCTGGGCTTGAAGTCTCCAACAAGAGAGAATCTAACTATTGCCCCATGATGGTATTATCATTGCTTAATTCCCCCACTATCAATATCCCGGAGGTTACCATTGATGAAAATGAGACGGAGTATTGGAATGAGATAGAGAATCTGACGAATGGATGCGATGACAATAACCTCTCCCTCAGTGTCAACAAAATGAAGGAGATAATCATTGACTTTAGGAAGCGTAGTGGGCAACATGTCCCTGTCTACATCAACAATGTGAATGAAGTAGAAAGCATCGAGAGCTTCAAGTTTTTAGGTGCCCAGATCACCAACAACCTGTCCTGGTCCCTCCATGCCAACACTATAGTTAAGAAAGCCCCACCAACACCTCTACTTTCTCAGGAGACTAAGGAAATTTGGCATGTCTGCTATGACTCTCACCAACTTTTACAGATGCTCCATAGAAAGCATTCTTTCTGGTTGTATCACAGCTTGGTCTGGGCTCCTGCTCTGCCCAAGACAGCAAAAAACTAGGAAGGGTCATGAATGTAGCCCAATCCATCACTCAAACCAGCCTCCCATCCATTGACTCTGTCTACACTTCCCACTGCCTCGTAAAAGCAGCCAGCATAATTAAGGACCCCACACACCCCGGACATTCTCCCTTTCACCTTCTTCCATTGGGCAAAGGATACAAAAGTCTGAGGTCACGTACCAACTGACTCAAGAACAGCTTCTTCCCTGCTGCTGTCAGACTTTCGAATGGACCTGCCTTATATAAAGTTGATCTTTCTCTAGACTTTATGACTGTAATACAATGTTCTGCACTCTCTCCTTTCCTTCTCCCCTTTGTACTCAATGAACAGTACACAATCATAGAATCTATTGGATAGAATCTAGGGATTTAATGGGATTGAGGGTTATAGATAGGCCTGGTAGGTAGGGATATGATCAGCGCAACTTGTGGGCCGAAGGGCCTGTTTGTGCTGTAGTGTTCTATGTTCTAATCACTACAGTGCAGAAGGAGGCCATTTGGCCCATTGCCTACACTGATAACTACCCCACGTGGGCTTTATCACTCTAATCCCTCATATTTACCCTGCCAATCCCCCTGACACTAAGGGGCACGAACATGGACAATCAACCTAACCCGAGCAGCACGGTGGCACAATGGTTAGCATAGTGGCCTCACAGCGCTAGGGACCTGGGTTCAATTCCCGGCCTCGGGTCACTGTCTGCGTGGAGTTTGCACATTCTCCCCGTGTCTGCGTGGGTTTCCCCCCACTGCCCAAAGACGTGCGGGTTAGGTGGATTAGCTGTGCGAAATTGACCCTAGTGTCAGGGGGATTAGCAGGGTAAATATGCGGGATAGGGCCTGGGTGGGATTGTGGTGGGTGCAGACTTGATGGGCTGAATGGCCTCCTTCTATGATTCTAACCTGCACATCTTTGGCGCGTGGGAGCAAACTGGAGCGCCAGCTTTTCTCTCCCACTCCCCACTGTTTGCCAGTATGTGTGACAATAATAAATCAGTTCAAATCGAATGGTTTGGGATCTTATAAACACACGGGGTGGGACAAATGAACAAATTCACCCTTTATTCAGATATGGGCAGCAAACTGAGATAACCACTTGTTTACACCTAATTGCCCTTGGGAAGAGTACTCCTTCCACACATCCAGAGTCAACCTAAGGGCTTAAGGTTTATTTATTAGTCACAAGTAGGCTTACATTAACACTGCAGTGAAGTTACTGTGAAAATCCCCCACTCGCCACACACTCCGGCGATTGTTGGGGTAACTGAGGGAGAATTTAGCCAGTCCCCCCAACCAGCACGTTTCTCAGACTGTGGGAGGCTGATTGGTGTTAACAAATTGTCCCGAAATTAGACCTCCCTCAATCTGGCGCACGTAAAATTCTCTAAATTTGCACACCTTTATTGTGGAGTCCGAGAGACGTAGACAAAAATCACAGCTAGAAGGAGGATTGGAATGAGGCGTTCGCTGAGTGTTAAAACGGGCGGCGCGGGCTTGTGCCCTGTGCTGCGTTGTTCTTTGAAACCGGAGCAAACCCACGCAGGCACGGGGAGAACATGCGGCTTCCGCACAGACAGTGACTCGGGGGGAAGTCGAACCCCGGGTCCCTGGCTGCTGTGGGGCAGCAGTGTTAACCACTGCGCCACACTCCACACACAGACAGAAAAGGAGCCAATTTTGTCGCTACCCCCCCCCCCCCCACTTTGTCACTGCCGTGACCTGATAGGAAGTGAAGATGATGGGGCAGATTACAGCTGCCAAGTCAGTTTAAGAAAGGGGAAGTAAAGTGTACGGAGGCAACTTGTAACCTAAGCTTTATAACTGGAAACGTGCCCACAAAAGCAGCAGGAGATACATAGCTTTTAGCGTGGTGTCCTGTGATGCCAGGTTGCCCTCTTAAGTGAGTGATCTCTGTTGGCATCACCGGGTAACGCTTTGCCTGCTGGGCCACTTGGCAGGAACAACGGTGGCACAGTGGATTAGCGCTGCTGCCTCACAGCGCCAGGGACCCGGGTTCGATTCCCGGCTCGGCTCACTGTCTGTGCGGAGTTTGCACGTTCTCCCCGTGTCTGCGTGGGTTTGCTCCGGTTTCCTACAATCCGACAGGTCAGGAGGAGGCCATTCAGCCCATCAAAGACCAATACAGCACAGGACACAGGCCCTTCGGCCCTCCAAGCCTGCGCCACTCATTGGTCCAACTAGGCCATTTTTCTGGATCCCTCCATTCCCACTCTGCTGATGTGACTATCCAGGTAAGTCTTAAACGATCCCAGTGTGTCCGCCTCCTCCACCCTGCCTGGCAGGGTGCAATTCTGCACTGACCACAATCCCACTGAGATCCTATCGCCGTAATCCCATATAATCACCCTGCTAACCCCCCTGGCACTAAGGGGCAATTTAGCGCGGAGCTAACCCGCACATCTTAGGACTGTAGGAGGCAACCAGAGCACCCGGTCGCTTTTGAGAGTAAACTCAAACCTGTAACGGTGTGAAATGCCAACACTTTCTACAAAACTTTGGGACTTCTTTCCTACAAACACTAATATCTAGTTGTAACTTTAGATATGGGGAGAATGTGCAAACTCCACACTAACGGTAACCCGAGGCCAGAATCGAACCCGGGTCCCTGGTCTGTGAGGCAGTAATGCTAACCACTGTGCCACCTCTGCTGCCACTTATAAATATGATTTATTACTGTCGCATGTATTGGGACACAGTGAAAAATATCATTTCTCGTGCGCGATACTGACAAAGCATACCATTCATAGAGAAGGAAAGGACAGAGGGTGGAATGCAGTGTTACAGTCATGGCGAGGGTGTAGAAAAAGATCAACTTAGTGCAAGGTAGGCCCATTCAAAAGTCTGACAGCAGCAGGGAAGAAGCTGTTCTTGAGTCATAACTATAAGGTGGGAGATATAGGAGGGATGTCCGAGGTAGATTCTTTACTCAGAGAGTGGTTGGGGTGATGAATGGACTGCCTGTTGGAGTCGGACACTTTAGGAACTTTCAAGCGGTTATTGGATAGGCTCATGGAGCAGACCAGAATGATAGGGAGTGGGATAGCTTGGTCTTGGGTTTGGACATAGCTCGGCCCAACATTGAGGGCCGAAGGGCCTGTACTGTGCTGTAATGTTCTACGTTCTATGAGTCAGTTGGTACGTGACCTCCGATTTTTGTATCTTTTTCCTGACGGAAGAGAGAATGTCCGGGGTGTGTATGGTCCTTAATTATGCTGGTTGCTTTGCCAAGCGGGAGTTAAACATGGTCAATGCACCTAACCAGCACACCAGCAATCCACCAGGTGGATTGGCCATGCTCATGCCCCTTAGTGCCAGGGGGATTGGCTAGGGTAAAAGAACAGTTGAGGACTCTGGATCTGCACTCACTGGAGTTTGAGGGGAGATCTTATTGAAACTTACAGGATACTGCGAGGCCTGGATAGACTGGATGTAGAGAGGATGTTTCCACCAGTTGGAAAAACTAGAACCAGAGGGCAGGCTAAAGGGACAATCCTTTAAAACAGAGATGAGGAGGAATTTCTTTGGCCCGAGAGTGGGGAACCTGTGGAACTCTTTGCCACAGAGGAGGTCGGGTCATTGAGTGTCTGTAAGACTAATAGGTTCTTGATTAATAAGGGGATCAGGGGTTAACAAAGAACAAAGAACAACACAGCACGGGAAACAGGCCCTTTGGCCCAACGAGCCCGCGCCGCCATTTTAACAATGTTCTTTTTCCCTTCCACCCATGACCCATGTCTACGCTTATGGCCCTCCACATTGGAAACCAGATTGAGGGGAGACTAATTTAGGGACAATTTGTTACACAAATCAGCCTCAGAGCGCATCTTTTGGGGTGTGGGAGGAAACCAGGGCACCCGGAGGAAACCCACGCAAGCACGGGGAGAATGCGCAAACTCCCACAGACACCGGGCTATGGGAAAAAGGCAGGAGAATGGGGATGAGAAAAATATCAGCCATGATTGAATAGACGCGATGGGCTGAGTGGCCTCATTCTGCTCTTTCGGACTGTGGGAGGAAGCTAGAGAACCCGAAGGAACTCCACGCAAGACACAGGGATAGCCACCGCCCCGCCCGCCACAGAATCGCAGCAACGGAAATGCCCGTTGACTTTGAGTGAGAATTTCCAATCTCTCTCTCGGGTGGGCCCTGGGAAGGTGAGGCAAACCTTTCCCAAGCTGGGAATTGAACCTGGGTCCCTGGCGCTGTGAGGCAACAGTGCTAACCCATTGTGCCACCCCAGGGTTCGAACTGGAGCTCCATTTAAGACCAGTTCGCTTCAGTGCCAATCATTCTCTTCTCCCATGGGTGGTACGTCTTTGATGCATATCCTCCATTTTCAGAAACTTGGACTGGAAATTGCCGGATGGATTGAAGTTAAAAGCGTGGATTAAGAGACTTTCGAGATCTTGGCAGGAGGTAAGGATCTCTCGAGTGTTTACGATCCCGAGATCATTTAATTTTGGCATGGTCTCACAAAATGTGCTTAAGAACCTCAATTAAGCCAAATCAGACCTCACAAGGGCCAAAAATAATGACGGAGGATCGAGCTTGCCAAAAGCAGAGGTTTAGATTGCAGGGGAGATATCAGTGAGCATCTCCCAAGACACCAGAGGCTAAACTTGAGCTTTTTTCCTTCACCGTAACCAGGGCTCGATGTTTTAATCGACACGCCCCACGCGCACTTGTCAGCCAGGCCTGCACTGGGCCTTGCGAAAGGGCTCTTCCAGTTACTCCCAATCTTTCCCCATCTCCCCGCCAATTCCTTTCTTTCCAAATCCCTTCCGAATTCCCTCAGGCAGGATATAACATGACACATTCAAAACATGCGCCGCATCTCTCTTTGCATCGTCTGGCCCTCAGATCCCTGGCGTCGCTGCCAAAGTCTCTCTTTGTTCACTGCGTCGTAATTTTGGAATCTCCGCTCGATCTCTCGCCTCTCCACGCAACCAAACTCCTTCATTCCTGATCGAACTCCAGGAGATCTTGGCTTCTCCCTTTCCGCATCGTTCCTACAGTAGTCTCAAGGTCACTCTAATCGTCCGCAAAATCCCTAAAGTGCAGAACAAGGCCATCAGGGTCTGCGTCAACTCGCAGAAAGAGCAGTCTATCTAGGCCCAACTCCCCTGTTCTATCCCTGTAACCTTGCATATTTAGCAAGGCTAATCCTCCAAATCTGCACATCTTCGGACACAAAAGGGCAATTTAGCGTGGCCAATCTACCTAACCCGCACATCTGTCAGTGTGTCAATGTACGACCTATGGGAGTGTATCAGACTAGGGCCTATTGTAGTGTGCTGGTGTAGGGCCTATAGGACTGTGCCAACATGAGGCCCATATGAGTGTGTCAGCATGAAGCCTATAGGAGTGTATCAGCGTGAGGCCTATAGAAGTGTATCAGTGTGAGGCCTATAGGAATGTATCAGCATGAGGCCTATAGGAGTGTGTCAGCATAGGGCCTATAGGAGTGTGTCAGCGTGAGGCCTACAGGAGTGTGTCAGCATAGGGCCTATAGGAGTGTGTCAGCATGAGGCCTATAGGAGTGTGTCATTGTGAGGCCGATAGGAGTGTGTCAGTGTGAGGCCTATAGGAGTGTGTCAGTGTGAGGCCTATAGGAGTGTGTCAGTGTGAGGCCTATAGGAGTGTGTCAGCATAGGGCCTATAGGAATGTGTCAGTGTGAGGCCTATAGGAGTGTGTCAGCATAGGGCCTATAGGAATGTGTCAGTGTGAGGCCTATAGGAGTGTGTCAGTGTGAGGCCTATAGGAGTGTGTCAGTGTGAGGCCTATAGGAGTGTGTCAGTGTGAGGCCTATAGGAGTGTGTCAGCGTGAGGCCTATAGGAGTGTGTCAGCATAGGGCCTATAGGAGTGTGTCAGTGTGAGGCCTATAGGAGTGTGTCAGTGTGAGGCCTATAGGAGTGTGTCAGTGTGAGGCCTATAGGAGTGTGTCAGCGTGAGGCCTATAGGAGTGTGTCAGTGTGAGGCCTATAGGAGTGTGTCAGTGTGAGGCCTATAGGGGTGTGTCAGCATAGGGCCTATAGGAGTGTGTCAGCGTGAGGCCTATAGGAGTGTGTCAGTGTGAGGCCTATAGGAGTGTGTCAGTGTGAGGCCTATAGGAGTGTGTCAGTGTGAGGCCTATAGGAGTGTGTCAGCGTGAGGCCTATAGGAGTGTGTCAGCGTGAGGCCTATAGGAGTGTGTCAGTGTGAGGCCTATAGGAGTGTGTCAGTGTGAGGCCTATAGGAGTGTGTCAGCGTGAGGCCTATAGGAGTGTGTCAGTGTGAGGCCTATAGGAGTGTGTCAGTGTGAGGCCTATAGGAGTGTGTCAGCGTGAGGCCTATAGGAGTGTGTCAGTGTGAGGCCTATAGGAGTGTGTCAGTGTGAGGCCTATAGGAGTGTGTCAGTGTGAGGCCTATAGGAGTGTGTCAGTGTGAGGCCTATAGGAGTGTGTCAGTGTGAGGCCTATAGGAGTGTGTCAGTGTGAGGCCTATAGGAGTGTGTCAGTGTGAGGCCTATAGGAGTGTGTCAGCGTGAGGCCTATAGGAGTGTGTCAGTGTGAGGCCTATAGGAGTGTGTCAGTGTGAGGCCTATAGGAGTGTGTCAGTGTGAGGCCTATAGGAGTGTGTCAGCGTGAGGCCTATAGGAGTGTGTCAGTGTGAGGCCTATAGGAGTGTGTCAGTGTGAGGCCTATAGGAGTGTGTCAGCGTGAGGCCTATAGGAGTGTGTCAGTGTGAGGCCTATAGGAGTGTGTCAGCGTGAGGCCTATAGGAGTGTGTCAGCGTGAGGCCTATAGGAGTGTGTCAGTGTGAGGCCTATAGGAGTGTGTCAGTGTGAGGCCTATAGGAGTGTGTCAGTGTGAGGCCTATAGGAGTGTGTCAGTGTGAGGCCTATAGGAGTGTGTCAGTGTGAGGCCTATAGGAGTGTGTCAGTGTGAGGCCTATAGGAGTGTGTCAGTGTGAGGCCTATAGGAGTGTGTCAGTGTGAGGCCTATAGGAGTGTGTCAGCGTGAGGCCTATAGGAGTGTGTCAGTGTGAGGCCTATAGGAGTGTGTCAGTGTGAGGCCTATAGGAGTGTGTCAGTGTGAGGCCTATAGGAGTGTGTCAGCGTGAGGCCTATAGGAGTGTGTCAGTGTGAGGCCTATAGGAGTGTGTCAGTGTGAGGCCTATAGGAGTGTGTCAGTGTGAGGCCTATAGGAGTGTGTCAGTGTGAGGCCTATATGAGTGTGTCAGTGTGAGGCCTATAGGAGTGTGTCAGTGTGAGGCCTATAGGAGTGTGTCAGTGTGAGGCCTATAGGAGTGTGTCAGTGTGAGGCCTATAGGAGTGTGTCAGGTGGGGTCTATAAGAGCCTGTTAGCATGGGGAATATCAGAACACTTTAGTCTCAGCTGTGCAACTAGTCCTTTTCTGTGTTGCCGCATCTAATCCATATTCTCCAATCTCCTCCAAGCACTTTCTCTCTTTTTTCTGGTGGCTCTAGTAGTCTGTTTATTTTTTTCAGTTCCAAAATGGAATACTTGGCGCATAATGAATATTTTCCCCTGCCTCTTGGCCTTTGTAATTCTCTGAAAGATGTTGCTGACAGCTTCTTGGAACCATTGGCACCATTTTGCCTCGATTGAGGTTGGTTTGTGTCTGTATCCACAGCTGCTCACAGCTAACGCAACTTCCAGCTCCCTGCTGCTGACATAAACCACCTCTTGTCCTTCTGCAGCTGTGATAAGTTGGCCTTGAGCTTCTATTAGCTGAGGCCTACTTGACAGGCCTGCTAAGGTCCCTAAAGCCTGCTAAGGCCTCTAAGGCTTGCTGAGGCCTCTGAAGACTGCTGAGGCCTCGAAAGCCTATTGAGGCCTCTAAGGCCTACTGAGACCTCTATGGCCTGCTAAGGCCTCTAAGGCCTGCTTAGGCCTCTATGGCCTGTTGAGGCCTCTAAGGCCTGCTTAGGCCTCTATGGCCTGTTGAGGCCTCTAAGGCCTGCTTAGGCCTCTACGGCCTGCAGAGGCTTCTAAGGCCTGCCAGCCAGTCACTGAGCTGGTGTTCAGTTGTGTTCCTGTTCCTTGCTCTGTGATGACAGGAGGCCTAGGGATAGGAAGCAAACGTGTCTGCTTTCTAACTCCGAGCCACCTGCCCTCTAGTGGGCATAGGAGGAGTTTGGACTTCTTGAGATCTGGCTGCCTTGGACACGACTGCAAGGTCCTCTGATTCACTCCGAGAGGATCTAAAAATAAGAAAAACGCGTGAGTTCACGTTCTTGATGTGCTAATACCCAATCGAATTCTGAAAAATGGAAAATGTTCCAGGTAGACTATTTGCAAAAATGGAGAACTGTAGCTCAGAGAGGGACCACTGACTAGATGGGCTGAAGGCCCTGATCCTGTTCTCTATAACTCTAATTATCTTATGATTTTTGATTTGAGTTGATCAATTATTATCTCACATGTATTGGGATACAGTGAGACGTATTGTTTCTTGCATAGACAAAGCATACCATTCATAGAGTACATAGGGGAGAAGGAAAGGAGAGGGTGCAGCGTATAAGTTTAAGTTTATTTTTTGGTGTCACAGGTAGGCTTACATAGAACATAGAACATAGAACATTACAGCGCAGAGTTACTGTGAAAACCTTTCATTGCCACACTCCGGTGCCTGTTCAGCTACACTGAATTTAGCATGGCCAATGCACCCAACCAGCAAGTCTTTCGGAATGTGGGAGGAACTATTTTCTCCACATCCACCTTGTCCAGACCCCTCAGAACCTCATCAGTTTCAATCAAGTTGCCTCTCACTCTTCCAAACTCCAGTAGATACAAGCTTAGCCTAAGCTGACCTTTCTCTACACCCTAGCTCTATCTGTAATACCATGTGCTAAGTGGCACAGTGGTTAGCACTGCTGTGTTACAACACCAGAGATCAGGGTTCAATCCCAGCCTTGTTTTTGTGGAGTTTGCACGTTCTCCCTGTGTCTGCATAGCTTTCTTCCGGGTGCTCCGGTTTCCTCCCACGCATGTGGATGTTAGATGGATTGGCTTTTGCTAAATTACCCTTAGTGTCCAAAGATGTGCAGGTTAGGTGGATTGGTCATGTTAAATTGCCCCTTAGTGTCCAAAGATGCGCAGGTTAGGTGGATTGGTCATGCTAAATTGCCCCTTAGTGTCCAAAGATGTGCAGGTTAGGTGGATTGGCCATGTTAAATTGCCCCTTAGTGTCCAAAGGTGTGTAGGTTAGGTGGATTGACCATGCTAAACTGGCCCTTAGTGTCCAAATATGTGTAGGTTAGGTGGATTGGCCATGCTAAACTGGTCCTTAGAGTCCAAAGATGTGTAGGTTAGGTGGATTGGCCATGCTAAATTGCCTCTTAGTGTCCAAAGATGTGCAGGTTAGGTGGATTGGCCATGCTAAATTGCCTCTTAGTGTCCAAAGATGGGCAGGTTAGGTGGATTGGCCATGCTAAATTGCCTCTTAGTGTCCAAAGATGTGTAGGTTAGGTGGATTGGCCATGCTAAACTGGTCCTTAGTGTCCAAAGATGTGTAGGTTAGGTGGATTGGCCATGCTAAATTGCCTCTTAGTGTCCAAAGATGTGTAGGTTAGGTGGATTGGCCATGCTAAATTGCCTCTTAGTGTCCAAAGATGTGTAGGTTAGGTGGATTGGCCATGCTAAACTGGCCCTTAGTGTCAAAAGATGTGTAGGTTAGGTGGATTGACCATGCTAAACTGGCCCTTAGTGTCCAAAGATGTGCAGGTTAGGTGGATTGGCCGTGCTAAATTGGCCCTTAGTGTCCAAAGATGTGCAGGTTAGGTGGATTGGCCATGTTAAATTGCCCCTTAGTGTCCAAAGGTGTGTAGGTTAGGGTGGATTGACCATGCTAAACTGGCCCTTAGTGTCCAAAGATGTGTAGGTTAGGTGGATTGGCCATGCTAAACTGGTCCTTAGTGTCCAAAGATGAGTAGGTTAGGTGGATTGGCCATGCTAAATTGCCTCTTAGTGTCCAAAGATGTGCAGGTTAGGTGGATTGGCCATGCTAAATTGCCTCTTAGTGTCCAAAGATGGGCAGGTTAGGTGGATTGGCCATGCTAAATTGCCTCTTAGTGTCCAAAGATGTGTAGGTTAGGTGGATTGGCCATGCTAAACTGGTCCTTAGTGTCCAAAGATGTGTAGGTTAGGTGGATTGGCCATGCTAAATTGCCTCTTAGTGTCCAAAGATGTGTAGGTTAGGTGGATTGGCCATGCTAAATTGTCCCTTAGTGTCCAAAGATGTGTAGGTTAGGTGGATTGGCCATGCTAAATTGTCCCTTAGTGTCCAAAGATGTGTAGGTTAGGTGGATTGGCCATGCTAAACTGGTCCTTAGTGTATGGGGGATAGCAGGGTAAATATGAGTAGTTATGAGGATAGGGCCTGGGTGGGATTGATATTGGCGCAGGCTTGATGGACCGAATGGCTTTTTGTATAAAGTATGGTTTTTATGATTGGAAGAAGATGTACTAATCTCTGCATTCTACACAGGATAGAACGTGCCCAGGAACTGGCACACTGTCAGTGAAATCGCTTCTTAAGTTTTTATGTTTATATCTATTTTTAGCCCCTGGTGACCTCATTCCTCGCTCAGTGGAAACTGAAAGTTCCTCTCCCTGCTGGGAGACTGATCAAAATTTAAATTCCATGTTTCGAAAGCTCACTATGTCCCACGGAGAGGCTGTGTTCCCCTGTTATTGTTAGCCCAGAGGGAAGTGGGACTGAGATGGAGGAAGGAACTCAAACCAAAAAAAGCACACCCAAGCATCTTCGCAGGAAGGGCGATCCACCCAGTCGCCCTGTCTCCGACTGCAGCTCAGTTTAAATGGAGAAAGATGCGACACCTAGAGACTTGGGGTTACTTGCGCATCAAACACAGGAACCTAGCATGCAGGAGCAGCAGGAAATCAAAAAGGTTAATGTAATGCTGATGCGGTGGCACAGTGGTTAGCACAGCTGCCTCACAGCGCCGGGGACCCGGGTTCTATTTCTGGCCTCGAGTCACTGTCTGTGTGAAGCCTGCACATTCTCCCCGTGTCTGTGTGGGTTTCCTCCGAGTGCTCTGGTTTCCTCCTGCACTCCAAAGATGTGCAGCTTAGGTGGATTGGCCACGCTAAATTGCTCCTTAGTGTCCCAAGACGTACAGGTTAGGTAGATTGGCCATGCTAAATTGCCCCTTAGTGTCCAAAAGATGTGCAGGTTAGGTGGATTGGCCGTGCTAAATTGCCTCTTAGTTTCAGGGGGATTAGTACAGTAAAAACATGGGGTTCCGGGAGAGGGCCAAGGTGTAGGTTTGATGGGCCAAAGGGTCTCCTTCTGCACTGTAAGGATTTTATTCTGTGATTAAATTACTGCCTCTTTATTCTGAGACTTTGCCTCTGGTCCTAGACTCTCCCATAAGGGGAAATTCCTCTCAGTGTTTACCCTGTCAATCCGCTTCAGAATCCGACATGGTTCAATGCGATCACCTCCACAGAATCCCTACAATGCAGAGGGGGACCATTAGGTCCATTCTTCTCAAGTCCAACCCCCAAACTGCTTAAACTTTCCTTAGAGGAAAATCCCTCCACACAGGGGATCTTACTAATGAACCTTCTCTGAACAGGCTCCAATATCTTTCCTGGAATAAATGGACTAAAACGGCTCCAGATGTGGTCTTCCCAGTGCCTTATCCAGTTGCAGCAAGTGTAGTTCCGTAGTGAAGAGGGCAAATGGCATTTCGGCCTTCATTGCAAAGGAGTTGGAGTTAAGAAATAGAGAGGATTTGTTGCAATTGTACAGAGTGTTGGTGAAGTTCAAAATTGTGCAAAATTGTGTACAGTTGTAAAAAAAAGTACGTAGAAAAAGGTTATAGTGACATTGGAGGCAGTCCAAAAGAGATTCACCAACAAAGAACAAAGAACAACACAGCACGAGAAACAGGCCCTTCGGCCCAACGAGCCCGCGCCGCCATTTTAACATTGTGAGTCCCCTCTCCACCCATGACCCCTGTCTATGCTTATGGCACTCCACATTGGAAACCAGATTGAGGGGAGACTAATTTAGGGACAATTTGTTACACCAGTCAGCCTCAGAGCACACCTTTGGGGTGTGGGAGGAAACCGGAGCACCCGGAGAAAACCCACGCAAGCACGGGGAGAATGCGCAAACTCCCACAGACACCGGCCCAAATCCATGTATCTGCACAGCAAACAGTGATAGTCACTGAGCTGTCGTGTTGCCCATCAGTTGGTCCAGTTTAAGTGTACACTAACGACGTGAAGCACCAGGCTACTCTCGAAACATCCAAGATGTGCAGGTTAGCTGGATTGGCCATGCTAAATTGCCCTTTAGTGTCCCAAAATGTGCAGGTTAGAGGGATCAGCCAGACTAAACTGCCCCTTAGTGTCCCAAGGTCTAAGTTGAGGGGTATGATTGGAGTAAATATGTGGGGTTACAGAGATAGGGTCTGGGTGGGTTGCTTTATCAGAGATTTGGTCCAGACCTGATGGGTCAAACGTCCCGTTTCTACACTGTCGGGAGTGTAATGTTGGCCCTTATTTTACGTGCCAGAGTCTAAGAGTTGGGAAGACAAGGAATAGAAGCAGCAGGAGGCACCAGGCCGTTCGAGCCTGACCCACCATTCAGCACGCCCATGGCTGATCTATACTGGCCTCAGTTCCTTTTCTGGGCCATTTTCCACCTCCCCCTCTATTCCTCGATCTATCAAATATTTACCCACCTCCACTTCAAATAAATACTTCTAACCATCCAGCCTCCAGCAGCCTTTGGAACAGAGAATTCCAGAGTTTCTCCACCCTCTGCGAGAAGAAATTTCTACGCACTTTAGTTTCAGGTGGGCGGCCATTTATCTTGTAGCTGTGATCTCTTGCTCGAGCCTCACTCACTAGTCTCACCATCTAGCCTGTCGAGGCCCCTCAGGATCTTGTGTGCTTGAATAAGATCTCCTAAAGTCCCAGGAATATAGACCCAGGCTATTTCGTCTCTCTTGGTAGGACAACCCTTCTATCTCAGGAATTAGCCTGGTCAATCTCTTTTGGACTGCCTCCAATGTCACTATAACCTTTTTCTACGTACTTTTTTTTTACAACTGTACACAATTTTGCACAATTTTGAACTTCACCAACACTCTGTGCAATTGCAACAAATCCTCTCTATTTCTTAACTCCAACTCCTTTGCAATGAAGGCCGAAATGCCATTTGCCCTCTTCACTACGGAACTACACTTGCTGCAACTGGATAAGGCACTGGGAAGACCACATCTGGAGCCGTTTTAGTCCATTTATTCCAGGAAAGATATTGGAGCCTGTCCAGAGAAGGTTCATTAGTAAGATCCCCTGTGTGGAGGGATTTTCCTCTAAGGAAAGTTTAAGCAGTTTGGGGGTTGGATTTGAGAAGAATGGACCTAATGGTCCCCCTCTGCATTGTAGGGATTCTGTGGAGGTGATCGCATTGAACCATGTCGGATTCTGAAGCGGATTGACAGGGTAAACACTGAGAGGAATTTCCCCTTATGGGAGAGTCTAGGACCAGAGGCAAAGTCTCAGAATAAAGAGGCAGTAATTTAATCACAGAATAAAATCCTTACAGTGCAGAAGGAGACCCAACAAACCTACACCAATAACAATTCCACCCACACCGTCTCCCGGAACCCCATATTTTTTACCCTACTAATCCCCCTGAAACTAAGAAGCAATTTAGCATGGCCAATCTTCCTAACCTGCCCATCTTTTGGACACTAAGGGGCAATTTAGCATGGCCAATCCACCTAACCTGCACATCTTTGGACACTAAGGGGCAATTTAGCATGGCCAATCCACCTAACCTGCACATCTTTGGACACTAAGGGGCAATTTAGCATGGCCAATCCACCTAACCTGCACATCTTTGGACACTAAGGGGCAATTTACCATGGCCAATCCACCCAACCTGAATATCTTTGGAGACTAAGGGGCAATTTAGCATGGCCAATCCACCCAACCTGAATATCTTTGGACACTAAGGGGCAATTTAGCATGGCCAATCCTCCTAACCTGCACATCTTTGGACACTAAGGGGCAATTTACCATGGCCAATCCACCCAACCTGAATATCTTTGGAGACTAAGGGGCAATTTAGCATGGCCAATCCACCCAACCTGAATATCTTTGGACACTAAGGGACAATTTAGCATGGCCAATCCACCTAACCTGCACATCTTTGGACACTAAGGGGCAATTTAGCATGGCCAATCCACCCAACCTGAATATCTTTGGAGACTAAGGGGCAACTTAGCATGGCCAATCCACCTAACCTGAATATCTTTGGAGACTAAGGGGCAATTTAGCATGGCCAATCCACCTAACCTGCACATCTTTGGACACTAAGGGGCAATTTAGCATGGCCAATCCACCCAACCTGAATATCTTTGGAGACTAAGGGGC